>NC_056731.1:339981616-340581616 GCF_019279795.1 Protopterus annectens | reverse complement strand
ACAGGGAGGTGCAGTGGAAGAAGTAGGCTGCATGGACTTGGCCCTCTTCCTTGGTGGTTCGGATGCAGCATCAGAGGCGGCTTCCATACCATGAGCTATCTGTCTTCGGCATTTGTTCTCAAGGTATAAGTCGAGAGCCTGTAAGCAGTGGCAAAGGGTCTTGGGGACGAACGATTTACAGACAGCACAGTTTTTGTAATCGTGATCCCTACCCAGACAAGAGAGACACTGGTCATGGGTGTTGCCTATGTGGAATATGACGACCACAGTTTCACTTACTCTTACCGGACATGAACAGACTATAAAATACAGAAGGACTTAAGAAAAAGGCCCCAACGAGGTACTTAACTTTAATGCGAAACAGATCCAACGTCCGTAAGTACCAGGAACACCTGGCGTATGGTTGGCGGCTGAAAAGTTCTGAGGGCTGGTGCATACAGACATCACCTTTGCGGCCCACGTACCTGCCTCCATGTCGGACATCCGATGCCCCAAGAGGGAATGGAAAAGCTTTGGAAACCTGGCCGGACAAGCTGATCGGAAGAAGGGTAAACCCGCTAGTAGAAACACTGCAACAATGGAATAGAAGGACATCAACAGATATGACAGCGATAAATACGAACTGTTCTCAGACCACTCACAGACCTACACACCTGTTTAGTTATTGCATTTTTCCCAGCTGGTTTAGTGATCATCATGTGACACCCAATGGCTACTTTCAGCCACTACAAGCCCAAAGTCATACCCAGAGTGTAGCAGCAACTATCCTTTGCAAGACTGTGCTGCATTCTTTTACAAGATTATGCTGCATTCCACCATTCACCAGGGATGCCAATGACTGCGGTGGGGGACTTATCAAACTATTCCACAGTCATTATAGGTAGCATTTTTCTTCACTCTGATTTTCATCTAAATATTACACACAGACATTTTAGACTGAATTACAAATGGATTTAGGACTAAAATAAAAGCACTAAATTCAATAAAAGAGTGCTCACTCTAAGAATCAAAAAGTACAGTTGTGTACACTTACCATAAATGTAGATGTTCCGAGTGTATTCACTGTTGCAGTCATCACACTTGGGTTATCCTGCCAGAGGCAGACCTCAGTTGGCCCAAATACCAGAGGCTTAGTATTTCTGCATCAGTTGCAGTCGCTTCAGGACTGTCGTCAGTGGTATAAAAACAGGCAGCTGATGTCATTACATCAGTTTTTCTTGCCCCAAATGCCAGGAGCCCACAAACAGGAAGCTAAGTTGTGATGGAAAAACACCACCAGTAAAAAGTAAATACCAATAACCCTGTAAGGAGTAAGGAAGAGAAAGAGAGAGCGAGAGAGACAAACAAGGGGGCTGGAGGGTATGAAAAGTACAGTTATGTACACCTACCATAAATGTAGATGTTAGACTGTATTCACTGTTCCAGTCATCACATTTTGGTTATCTGCTTGCAATAGCCCTCAGTCAGCCTGATTATCAAAGTCTTGGGTCCTGCATCGGTTGCTGTCTCATCTTACATGATGTCAGGTAGTCAGAGGTATAAAGCATGCAGCCGACGCCATTACATCAGTTTTTCTTGCCCTAGATGTCAGGTGCCCCCCCATAGGAAGCAATTAAATATATATACAAGGTTACATCTCCAACAAAAAAGCAAATACACCAAAAAGCTTTAAGCATAGTAGAAAGGAATAGAGGTATAGCCAAAAGAAGTCAGGGGGCTGGAGGGAGGGTAACTAGGACTGCAACAGTGAATACACTAGCACATCTACATTTACAGTAAGTATACACAACTGTACTATGTTTTTCATGTTTCACTGTTGTAGTCATCACATTTGGGTAGATTCCCAAAGCTAAGGATGGGAGTAGGAAATTAGATAGCATTATGACCAGCTATAAGGCCCTGTAAGACTGCAGTGGCAAAGCCAGCTCTGAATTTAGAGAAAATTGGCAAATGGTAATGCCTGGTGAAAGTATGTACAGAACTCCAGGTAGTAGTTTCTAGGATGTCCCTGGTAGGGACGCCTCTGAGAAATGCTGTAGAGGTAGATGCAGCCCTGCTGGAGTGAGGTCTGATCCCCTGGGGGATAGGTTTTCCAAGGTGCTTATAGCAGAAATGAATGCAATGGCTTATCTATTTAGAAATGGTTTGCTTTGAAATAGCCTTCCCTTCTGCCCCTGCAGCAAATGCCACCAACAGTAGTTCAGATTTCCTTTGAGATTTAGTCCTGTCCAAGTAGAAGCTAAGTTGTCTGTGCTCATCTAAGCAATGCAGTATCCGTTCCCCTTTGTTCTGTGGAATGGGAAAGAAGGTTGGCAAATGAATGGACTGATTAAGAGCCACACTGGATACCACCTTGGGCATGAAGGATGGATTGGTCCTGAGGGACACCCTGTCCGCATGAAAGATGATGAAAGGCTCCAGTGCCATAAGGGCCTGTAATTCAGATACCCTTTTAGCTGAAGTGATTGCTAAAAGGAAAGCTGTTTTCCAAGAAATACATTTTAAGTCTGCAGTAGCAGCTGGCTCGAAAGGAGGTAGAGTGATTTCTCCAAGACAAAGTTAAGGTCCAAGGCTGGGGTTGGAGTTCTCCTGGGTGGTCTCAAACTTTTGGCCCCTCTGAGGAACTGCTTGAGCAATGGATGAGAGAAGAGGGGAGGTTTTGTGTTATAATGAGATGAAATGGCTTAGGCATGGATTTTAATGGAGGAAAAGGACAGGTCCTTGTGAAGCAACTCAGTCAAGTATTGTAAAATCTGAGGCAAATTGGGCGCTGCTGTGCTCATGCCTTGAGACTGGTTCCAGGCACAGAATCCTTTCCATTTTTCAGCATAAGATTTTCTAGTACTAGGCCTCCTTGCCTCTAAAACGATATCCATCACAGGTTTGCTGAGGGATGGTAAAGGAGAGATTAAGTAATTAGCCAGGCTGCAAAATTCAGTGTTGGAAGCTGCGGGTGCAGAATCTGGTTCTCCTGCTGAGACAGCAGGGAAGGAGTCTGAGGCAGGTGCCATGGAGATAACCATGACACACTGCGCAGGAGGGGGTACCAGTGTTGGCACAGCCAGTCTGGAGCAATCAAAATCATCCTTGGTTTGTCCTGTTTGATTTTTAGTAGTACTCTGGATACCAATTGGTAGTTTTGGGGAGAGGCAAACAGGTCTATATCTGGGCTTCCCCATTTGCTTGTCAACATGTTGAAAATCCTTGGTTCCAGTTTCCACTCGTGTGGGTCCATGAGGTTTTTGCTTAGTCCGTCTGCCAGTGTATTTAATTTTCCTGGCAGGAATTGAGCTTGTAGGTGCACTTTGTAGCTCAAGGCTGTGTTCCACAATGCCATGGCTAGTCTGCAGAGGGGGTAAGAATGTATACCCCCCTGCTTGTTTATGTACCACATAACGGTGGTGTTGTCTGTCTTTACCATTAGTTGTCCTGGAAGAATGTGGTCCTTGAAGGCTGTCAGAGCATTCTGTACAGCTAACATTTCTTTTTGATTGACATGCAGGTGCATTTGACTTGGGTTCCATTTGCCCTGAATGCACTTCCCTGCCAGGTGAGCCTCCCATGCATAGTCTGATGCATCTGTTGTTAGGGTTTGGGCGGCAGGGGGTGGTGGGAAAGGTAGTCCCTTGTTTTGGTGGCAGGCCGCTGCCCACCAAAAGAACGCTAGGCGCAGGCAATGTATGATAGGAATCATTGTTTCTAGGTTCTGAGAATGTTGATACCACTGTAGTTTCCTCATATGCAGTCTTGCATATTGAATTAGAAGAATGCAGGAGGCCATGAACCCCAAGACTTGCAGTATTTGTCTTGCAGATAACAGGGTTTTTGTGGCCACTTGTTTGAAGTAGGATGTCAAATGAATTTGCTTTTCTTACGTGAGGTAAGCCATCTAGGAAGTTGTATTCAAGCTTGCTCCCAGGAATATAATTTGTTGACAGGGTACCAGGTGTGATTTCTTTTCATTTATGGTGTACCCCAGACAAGTTAAAACCCTTTGTACAAAGGCCAGATAATTCAAAAGTATGTCCTGGCTTTCTGCCTGAATTAGACAATCGTCCAGGTATAGGTATATTTGAATATTTCTTTGCCTGCAAAATGCAATAACTGGAGCTAGGCACTTTGTGAATACCCTGGGCGCAGTAGATAAGCCAAAGGGCAATGCAGAGAACTGATAGTGAGTGTAGCCTGCTTTTAAGTGTAGGTATCTTCTGCAAGATTCCCCAACTGGGATGTGCAGGTATGCTTCTTTTACATCTAGTGTTGCCAACCAGGCATCTTTGCCTAGCATAGGAAGTAATTGGTGAAGAGTCAGCATCTTGAATTTTGGAATCTCCAAAAAGGTGTTTTGAGTAGACAGGTCCAGGATAGGACGCCATGAATTGTCTTTTTTGGGTACCAGGAAAAGTCTCAAGTAGAAACCTTGGACCTTTTCCTCTTCTGGTACCAGTTGAATAGCTCCCATGCTTAATAGAGAAAGTACTTGTTTTTGGGGCTCTGCCCACTGATTTGGGGGTAGGTCCGGACACCCACTTGGTGTTGGCAACGTGTGGAAGTGAAATCTGTATCCCTGGGACACATTTAAAACCTATTTGCCCTGGGCAGAGAGCTCCCAATTCTTTCCATGAACAGCAATCTTTTCCCCCAAAGGGGCAGTCAGTTAAGTGCTTGGAAATTTTAAAAGGAAGTCATTGAGACAGTTTACCATGGGGGGGGGGGGGGGTTTATTATACCCAGACTTGGAAGTGGAGGCCCCCCACTGCTTAGTTCTGAGAGTCCCCTGGGACTGAAACCTGGGGTTTTTGCTGTGTCTAGGTTTGGCTTGAGAAGACCTGGAAGGAGTTGGAAATGACCAATTCTTAGTGGGCCAGTGCCTACTAAATCTAGGAGGCTGAACTTGTAAAAAGTCTTTAACAGTCTGCATAGATTTAGCTTCATCTTCCATGTTTTTAAGAACTTCCTCAGCCTTGTTGTCAAACAGGCGGTCCAGATTTAAAGGAGCATCCAACAATTTAGCTTTAACATGATTGGACAAAGATTGCTCCTTAAGCCAAGCATGCCTTCTGAGCACAGACCCAGTAACAGCAGCCCTGCAAGAGGCCTCTAAAGAATCAAAACCACATCGCAAAGTATGTTTTCCAACTTGTTCTGCAGAATGCATTAAATCCTGCAATTCTTTATTTTCCACACAGACAGGAATCAACATCATTTTCTGTTTAAGCAGTCCAATAACATGTTGCTGATATTTTAACATATGAAACTGGCAGTTTAAAGCCCTAATGGCCAAGGTTGCAGAAGTGTAAACCTTCTTACCCCATCTATCCAGTGCCCTGGAGTCTCCATCAGAAGGGGTAGGATTTTAGCAGTAGAAGCCTTGCTGCCCTTGGGCCCCTGTGAAATAGTCTCTGGATCTGCAATAGGATTTTTGAAAAGGAACTTGTGGGACTCAGGCACCCTGTAGTATCTGTCAGGTTTTCTGGGAGCAGGAAGCAGGGAATCAGGGGCCAAACTAGATTCCGAAAAAGCATCATCAACAATGTCTAGTACAGGAGGAATAGCTAAAGGTCTATGCATCAGTAGGAGAAGGAAATCCCTAAGCCTCTTTTTTGAATCAGAACAATCCTGGCTTTCCCAGTGGAAATGATCCCTTAGAGTATGTAAGGTTTCCCCAAAAGAAAAATCCTCAGGAGGGGAAGCAGAGAGAAGAGAGTCCTCTACATCAGAATCCTCATAAGTAGGTAAGGGCAAATCCAGATCATCAAGAGTCAGAAAAAACAGAATCCTGATCAGAAGATTCATAATCAACTTCAGTCCTAGGCCTCTTGGGGGGGGGGGGGGTGGTTAGCCCTGATTAGAGTTATTAGATCTACAGCCATTCTTCTCATTTGTGTTTTAGGCCTAGAGGCCTGAGCATGTGGCCTAGGGCATCAGTTTTTTAGACATGGACCGAGATTTAGGGCTAAGTAAAGAAGGAGGCGTCGGTTTAATATGCAAGTCCGTAGGCCTGAATACACCCTCAGAAGCCGGTGCCTGCACAGCGGCTCCAGACCCATTAAAGGTAGAGACATCCGCAGGTTACATAGTTGAAGCATCTCGCGGCATACCGGACTCTGAATGGGTCTCAGTAGAGGCCTGCGAATCAGAAGTAGCGGGTATCAGGGGCTGCGAAAGATCCTCACAGAGTACCACCGAACTGGCGACTGGCTTAGAAGCGTCATCGGTAGTTTTGGACCTTGGCGGCAAGTCTCTATCTTTATCTTTGCGGTTTTTCGGAATCCCGGTAGTCGGATGGCTAACCGATGACATTTCTGGATAATTAAACAGAGAACCGAAATATTTAGAGGTGAAAATATACAGACGACGGATAGCGCGCTGATTAAATTAAGCACAAAACCTACAGCAAGGCACGTCGTGGTCAGGGCCTACGCAAGGAATACAGTACGAATGAAAATCTTTATGAGGTATTTGCTTTCCACAAGTAATGCAATTATTAACTTTTACTGACATCGGTAAGGAGCAAGAAAAAGTTTCCCTAACGGGGTTCTTAAGCTTTAATTGAAGACTTCGGTTCTGAAACACGAAAATGAAAATTTCAGGATTCGGCCTACCTGCACTTGCGAACTGCTTCGGGCACCGCACAGCAAGAAAGACTGATGTAATGGCGTCGGCTGCATGTTTTATACCCTGACAACCTGACGTCATGGAAGAAAGGACAGCAACCGACGCAGGACCCAAGACTTTGTTAATCAGGCCGACTGAGGGCTACCTGCAAGCAGATAACCCAAATGTAATGACTGCAACAGTGAAACACGAAGAACATTATACAAGGACATCACAAGGTACTGCCTTATGAACGCTGGCAGTTTAAACTAAATCATGAATATGTTAAGTTAAACCTATTAAACCTCAAAAACAGTCACAACCACATTCTTAATCAAGATCTCTACACCCTTTAACAGACTTGCCTTTTCAACTAAAGCTACAACTGCAGGTTCAATCTCTTAGATGGTGTGACATTTCCCTGCAGTACATTTGGCTGAAGACGCACAGTTGAAGTGAAACTCCATAGCAAAGGCATACGGCACAGAAGCACACAGCAACATGCCACAGCTTCAATAACCAACCGCATAGGGGGAGAAAAATATGCATGACTCCCCAAGGTACCTCAAAGATAGCAAGCAATACCGCAGGCATCAGCAATAGGATGCTCAGTAGGCATGTCAGTGGCATTAAAAATACACACTACAATGGCCAATGCCTTTACTAAAAGTATGCATGGACTAATACCCCTCCTTCTCACAGTCTAGGGAACAAAGTAAAATATGCATGCCATAAATGTGCCTACAGCAGCAAGCAGGAATTTCCTCTATGCTACAACATACTAACGTATGTTGCAGTTACATAAGCATGTACTTCACACTAAGCATAATGCACATTACTACCCCTGCCCCATGCACTTATTAAAGCTGTGTGTATGGCACTGCATTGCTTCTCTAGAAAGAACGGTAGCCATGAAAGAAGGCGTCGGTTTATGTCTGGATTTGGTGTTGCGAAGGACTTCCTCGGAAGCCGGTGCCTGCACAGCGGCTCCGGACCCATCCAAGGTAGCGATGAAAGCAGGATCCTTAGACGAAAAAGAGTTCTGCGGCATACCAGACTCCTAAAGGGTCTCGGTACAGGCCTGCGAATTAACTGAAGCGGGCATCAGGGGCTGCAAAAGCACCTCACTGAATTCCGGAAAACTGATTACCAGCTTGGCAGAAGTGGCATCGGAAGGTTTAGTCATGTGCGGTCTATCTCTGTCTTTATCTTTACGTTTTTTTGGAAGGTCCGCTTTCAGATGGCTTACAGAAGCCATATCGGAAAAAAAGGGCTGTAAACGGAAATACCTGGCTAAAATAAGGGCCCGATGATGAATAGTTCTGGCGTTAAAGCACAGAACCGACAACAAGGGAGGTCGGGGTCTGGGCCTAGACAAGTGACGAAGTAGGAATGGAAATCCCAGTGTGGTATCTGCTTTCCACAGGCGAGACAATTATTAACTTTTACTGACATTGGTTAGTGCAAGAAAAAAGAATCCTCAATGGGGTAGTTGGCTTTTGAAGACTTAAACTTCAGTTCGTAAACAAAACTCCGGTAGCGGCCGACCGGCACTCATGCGAACTGCTTCTGCTTCAGGCTGCATGGCAAGAAAGACTGATGTAATGGTATCGGCTACCTTCCTTTATACCCCTGACGTCAGACTTCAAGCGACAGCAACTGACGCAGAAATACTAAGTCTTTGGTATTCAGGCCAGCCGAGGGCTACCCCAGCAGGGATAACCAAAATGTGATGACTGCAACAGTGAAACACGAAGAAAATCTAAATACTCAACATAGTAAGCTTTACATCGCACTAGCTTAACTCTTAGCCCGGTCTTTTTTGATAGCCTTTCTCAAAGCAACTGTATCAAACACGCTAACAATCCTTGGAGATGTTTATACCAATCCTGGAGGTCAGAAGAGGAATGAGGTTACTGGGTCCATGGTAGACTTATGGCTTATAGGTTCATAGGTTGATACTAGGCTATCTGCCCTAGGGCATTTATAAGCCTAGCCAGAGTGTGTTTGGCTTTCGCCACCCTTTTAGATTAGTTGACTGTGCCTCTGTATAGTAGGCCACAGAAGGTAGCCCTTTTAAGGTTAGTTTTTACTGTACCTCTGTCAAGCAGGGACACAGAAGAGATCCCAGGGGTAAACTTATGATCTCCCATCCACTCGTCAAGATTTCTCTTGAAGAGGGTCAGTGAGGGGCTCTGCCTAACATGGATTGGGATTTTGTTCCAGAGTGAGGGAAGCCTCTGGGATATGAATCTGTCCCTCCAGCATGTCCTATTTATTTCTGTGCTGAGGTTCAAGTCCCTGGAGCGTGTAACTCTAAGGGATTTGGATTTCCTGAGGTGAAGCATGTTCATTAATTCTGGGTTGGACATGGCTTTATACGTCAGACACAGATCGCCTCTGAGTAGGCGGTACGCAACTAAGTAGAGCTGGAGTTTCTTTAGCCTAACTGCATAGGGCATCTGTTTGAGCCCCTTGGATCCTCTTGGTGAGATACTTTTGGGGTCTTTCCAGTTGCTGCAGGTGTCGGGTAAGGTACATCCCAAATGGGGCATTGTACTGAGAAGTGATGAGTAGAGGGGCACAATGACCTCTCTTGATCTAGATGTGAACCCTTTCGTGATAAGGTGGGCTATATAGAAGGTCTTTCTAACCACTTTGGCAAGGTGATTGTCAAAGGAGAGATTGCTATCTACTTGGGTCCCCAAGTCCCTAATTACTTCTTCCGTACTTAATGGATTACCACCTATGTGGTAATTTGTGGGCACTTTGTTTTTCCCAAAGGGGATGACTATGCACTTTTTGGCATTTAGCTTTAGGCCATGGCTTTGGCACCAGTTATCCGTCTCTGAGAGACCCTTTTGGAGGATGCTTGTGTCAGCCGGAGAGTCGATTACGGCACCTAGTTTGCAGTCATCTGTGAACTTGGTCAGCCATAGTCCACCTGTGTTAGCCTGTACCTCGGAGAAATATATACTGAACAAGAGATGTCCCAGGACTGAGCCTTTTGGGACGCCACTTGTAACTGGTTTAGAGTCTGACATGGCATTTGCTATTCTGACCATGTGGGTTCTATCCCTGAGCCAGTTTGCAACCCATCTTGTGACATAGGGGTTGATATTTAAGCTGGTGAGCTTATTTATGATGCCAGAGTGGGGTATTGTGTCGAAGGCTTTTGCGAGGTCCAGGTAAGCTGTGTGGACTACCTTCCCTTCATCTATGGCTTTGGTAACTGTTTCAAAGAAGTTGACCAGGTTCAAGAGGCAAGATCTGCCCTTAACAAAGCCGAATTGGGTAGGATCCAGTGTCTGGAGGTTCCCAATGTCTTTGTTTATGATTTCCACGATGATACGCTCCATAGCTTTGCAGACCAGGCTAGTCAGGCTTATAGGGCGATAGTTTCCAGGGTCTGTTGTGGCACCACCTTTGTGGAGTGGGACCACTGTTGCTGTACACCATTCCTTGGGTACATATCCTGTAGTAAGGCTGGGATTGAACAGTGACTTTATATGAAGGTTTAGTTCTTCTTGGAGCCCGTGTAAGACACAGCCCGGGACACGGTCTGGTCCCATTGATGCTGTGTTTTTTGCTTTGGAGAGGCAACTCTCACCTGTGCATCTGTGATCTCAGGAAGGCTACACTCTGTTGGGATAGACATTTGCTCTTTTGGGGGGGGGGAGAAGTTTGCACTGAACCTTTCTGCCAGGATGTTGGCAATGTCTGTGGGTTCAGTGTATTTTTTGTCATTTTGCACTAACTCAGAGCAAATCTGGGAGTTGCCTCCCAGGTTTCTGACATAAGTAAAGAAGGCCTTGTGATTATCTTTAGTGTCTTGTGCAATTTTTCTTTCGAAGCTGGCCTTAGATGATTTTATGAGGGATCGTAGTTTCTTACTAGTACTGATCAGTGACGCCTTCCCTTTTTGGGATTTTGCTCTGTCATGTAGTAGCTTTCTCCTTCTGTTGTATAACTTATTTATGGCCGGGATCCACCAGATAGGTCTCCTGCCTTTGGAGGAGTGAGTCTTGGTTTTATTTGGGATAGCATGCTCCATGCACTCCTGTAGGTGTCCACAGAATGCTTTTGTAAAGGATTCTGCATTTTGGGCCGTATTTTCCACTGGCCCGGGGGCTTTGAAGGATTCCACCTCAGTTTTGAGAAGTGTGAAGTTTGCTTTTGAGAAGTTCTTCACCGTGGTTTCCTTGGCTAGGGGTGGGGACGGAATATGGATGTCCTGTGAGATTTGTTTATGGTCTGATCTTACCAATGAGGGGTATACCTCTGGTGTGGAACATAGAGACCCCATGTTGGTGATGACCAGATCCAATATGTTTTCCCCTCTTGTGGGAGTGGTGACCAGTTGTTCCATAGCATTTGAGTTTATAAATTCTAGGAACAGTTGGGCGAGGGTGTTTGGGCTTGAGTAGTTTTCCCAATCGATGTTTGGGTAGTTGAAGTCACCCAATATAATAGTGTCCGGAGAGACCTTCATATTCTCCAGTGTTCTCAGGAAAGCCGAGTGAGGTTCCTGTGTTTGGGAGGGTGGTCTGTAGCAGGCTACAAACTGAAAGGCAGTTTTTCCCACTGTTAGTTGCACATGGATGGTCTATGATGCTTCGTGCAGTGCCACTAACCTGGAGGTGTGGGTATCTTTGATAAATATGGATACTCCCCTTCCTTTTGTGGTTCAGTCTGAGTTTTGGGGCCGGAAAGCATGGTATGAAGTATAACCTGTTAGTGCTGGGCTGCTCTCGGGAGCCTTGAACCAGGTTTCTGTTACTGCACAGATATCAATATTCTCTGTACTGAGGAGAGTCTCGAGTGCGTGCATCTTAAGGTTTAGACTTCTGGCGTTGAGCAGCATTACCCTTAGTTTTTATTTCTTTGTGTTGTCTATGGGGGTGGGTTTGTCTTTTGAGCCTTGCCTAAAAAAGGCACTATGGGGGAGGCAAGAGCCTTTGCCAGTATTCAAAAACCCAGGGGTGACAGGTGCAAGTCGTCCCTAGCGAAGCAACGTGGCTTGTCAAGCATGTCATCCCAGGCTGACAGACACTGGATCCCCTTTGAATGACACTGATACTTTATCCAATTGTTAAAATTGATCATTTTGTCTTTATACTGTGGCATCATTCTTGGTGAGGGTAAGATGCTACTCATGGTCAGGGTCATACCGGCTTGGGCTACATGATCAAAGAGCTCCTGTACGTCTTTTTTCATGTAGTCCAGGGAGGTACGTCTCAGGTCATTCACACCAACACGGACAATGACAGAGTCATATTTGTACTTGCTTTGGAGTGACCTGAGTGCTTGTGTTATGTGGCGGATCCTGGCACCCGACAGGCAGCTTACACTGACCTTCTCCTTGTTCCGCCTGGTGAGTGGGACGTCAGTGTGTCTGACAATAGAGTCACCTATTACAAGTGTATTAGGCGTGTTGTTTAGCCTTAAGGGCTGTGACTGTGTGGCACACTGACTTTGTGAGCTATGTGCTACGCGGATACTGTTTCGTGGTAAGTGTCGCTTGGATGTCTGCTTTGGAGGTCTCTGCTGCTTAGGCAGATTTTTATTTAGAGCCTCCGAGTATGTTTTTGTGTGTTTAGGTGTTTGGTTTGCTGATGCGATAGGTCTATGTGAGACTGGACTTGTGGTGTGTGTGGTTACCTTCTCCTCCTGACAGGCTGTGCCAGTACTGGGTTGAGAGAGCTTAGCCTCCAGTTTGGCTATATAGTTGCATCTCTCACATATATTGCAGCTTGTTGGGAGGAGGAGAGGGTGGTCTGTATACATAAGGCAGTTGTAACATTGCCTCAAGATTCCCAGATTCACCAGCTGGACTGGAGAGTAAACTCGAAACTGACCTTTGGACATGCCTGAATAATATAGGGAACTACTTATTGACTGATCAGAAAGAACCAATAGGGAGCAAGTGCTTAGAAGGTGTATAAGAGGATGTAGTGCTTTAGTTTGTGTTTACCTATGAGATTACTTATATGAGCAAGTGCTGGGCTTTACAATGAAAATAGAGTGCTTAATTAGAGATTTAGAGCAGTTGTAAAGGAAAAAGTGAAGAGCAGACTTTGTGGAGCCGGGAACAGTTTAAACCTGTTTAAGCGGCGCTGCCTGATGCTGCTCTGTGCGCAAGACCATGCTAAAAGAGAGTTGCAGGGTTTTAAGAGAGAGATATCAAGGAGTTTGGAACTGACCCAAGATGGCCAATAAAACTACAGCTTCTACGCAGTAACCACTCCTACAGGGACAGGCAGGCTTGCTCAGTGTTAACCACTGCTACTGGTGAACACAGAGACTTCCCTTTAGCCCAAGCAAGCACTGGCCTCCAAGAAACTTAAACAGTTCAGAACAGCAAATCTGTAACTGAACTTTCTTAAATTTCAGAAAGTGAGAAAAAAGCAAGATTTTTTTTTTTAGTTTAAAGGTAGCAGAGATACACACAAGTAGCAAAATATTCACAACAGTGCAATAAATGACTCCACACTTGAGTACTAGGCCAAAGTCAGGTAAAATGCAATTTTAAGAGAAAAAAACGATTGTAAATTAAGTGCAACACAGGAAATGCAGTAAACAGGCTCTAGATGTGTTCTAAATACTGTTTCTAATACAGATATAAACTTTAGCAAGCCAGAAAATGCCGAAAAGTAGGCGGCAAAGCAGTAATTCTAAACAAGAAATCAGAAGAAAATACTTGATCTCAAAAGTGGCTCCTTTCTTCTCTCAGCATGTGATATATGACCTACCAGACCTATTCTTAAACATTCCTCTACTATATCGCCAAATTATAGGCACAGTCGACAGTACAACCTCAATCCAGACTCACCTTCTCTGTGAGCGAGACAACTCCCATAAAAAACCCTTCCTTCTACTACTACATCTGGACCAAGAACTAAGCACGTTATTAAAAAAGTAAGTCAGACTTACAGCAAATAAGCTTACATAAAGTACGGTTGTGTACACTTACCATAAATGTAGATGTTAGAGTGTATTCACTGTTGCAGTCATTACATTTGGGGTAATCTGCTGGAAGGTTGCCCTCAGTCGGCCTGATTAACAAAGTCTTGGGTCCTGCATCGGTTGCTGTCCCTTCTTCCATGACATCAGGGTTATAAAACATGCAGTCGATGTCATTACATCAGTTTTTCTTGCCCCAGATGTCAGGTGCCCCCCAAATGGGGAGCAATATTTTATATATATATATAGATATATATATATATATATATATATATATATATATATATATATATAAAACAAAAAAGTATACCTCCAAACAAAAGCAAATACACCCAAAAAGGCTTTTAAGTATAGCAGAAGAAAGTAGCGGTATAGTAAGAGAAAAACAGGGGGCTGGGTAGCCAGGACTGCAAATGTAAATACACTCGATCATCTACATTTATGGTAAGTGTACAAACCTGTACTATTCTTCATGTTTCACTATTGCAGTCATTACATTTGGGTAGATTCCCAAAGCTGTGATTGGGAGGATGGATTTACACAGCATTAGGACCAGCTATATGGCCCTGCAGGACAGCAGTGGCAAAGCCAGCTGTGGATTTAGAGAAGGAAGGTAAATGGTAATGTTTGGTGAACATATGAACTGAGCTCCAGGAAACAGCTTCTAGAATGTCTCTGGTAGGAACACCTCTGAGAAAGGCTGTAGAAGTAGATGCAGTCCTGGTGGAATGAGATCTGATCCCCTGGGGGATAGTTTTACCATGGTACATATAGCAGAAACGAATACAATGGCTTGTCCATTCGGAAATAGTCTGCTTTGAAATAGCCTTTCCCTCTGCCCTTGCAGCAAATGCCACTAGTAGTTGTTCAGATTTTCTTAGAGATTTTGTCCTGTTTAAGTAAAATCTAAGTTGTCTGTGTACATCCAATGAATGCAGAATCTGCTCCCCCTTGCTCTGTGGATTGGGAAAGAAAGTTGGCAAATGAATGGTCTGATTAAGAGCCACATTGGATACCACCTTAGGCATGAATGATGGATTGGTCCTGAGAGACACCCTGTCTGCATGAAAAATAATGACAGGCACCACTGCCATAAGGGCCTGTAATTCAGAAATCCTTCTAGCTGAAGTGACTGCTAAAAGAAAACCTGTTTTCCAGGACAAAAATTTAAAGTCTGCAGTAGCAGCTGGCTCGAAAGGAGGGAGAATGAGTTTTTCCAATACAAAATTGAGGTCCCACGCAGGGGTTGGTGCTCTCCTGGGAAGTCTTAAGTCTTTGGCCCCTCTGAGATACTGCTTTAGCAGAGGATGAGAGAAGAGGGGACGTTCTGTGTTGTAATGAGCTGAAATGGCAGAGGTATGGATTTTTATGGAAGAAAAGGACAGGCCCTTGTGAAGCATCTCAGTTAAGTATTGTAAAATCTGAGGAATATTGGGCACTGCTGTGCTAATTCCTTGTGAATGGTTCCAGGCACAGAATCTTTACTATTTGTCAGCATAAGATTTTCTAGTACTAGTCCTTCTCGCCTCCAAAATGACATCCATCACAGGTTTGCTGAGGGATGCTAAGGGTGAATTTAGGTGATTAGCCATGCCACAAGATTCAAAGTTTGGAGCTGAGTGTGCAGAATTTGGCTGTTCTGCTGAGACAGAAAGTAAGGTGTCTGAGTCAGGTGCCATGGAGGAAGGTGTGACACATTGCTCAGGAGTGGGTACCAGTGCTGGAGAGGCCAGTCTGGAGCAATCAGAATCATTTTTGGTTTGTCCTGTCTTACTTTCAGTAGAACTTTGGAGAGCAGAGGCAGAGGGGGAAAAGCATAGACTGATAGGCTTTTCCAGCCGAATGATAGAGCATCCACTTTCCAAGCTTTTTTGTGACGAGTTCTTATGCAGAATTTGTCCAACTGATAGTTCTGGGGTGAGGCAAAAAGATATATGTCTGGACTACCCCATTTGTGTGTGAACATGTTGAAAATCCGTGGTTCCAGTTTCCAATCGTGTGGGTCCATGAGATTTCTGCGTAGTTCGTCTGCCAGAGTATTCAGCTTTCCTGGCAGGAATTGAGCTTGTAGTTGTATTTGGCATGTCAAGGCCGTGTTCCACAATGCCATGGCTAGTCTGCAAAAGGGGTAGGAATGTGTAACCCCCTGCTTGTTTATGTACCACATAACTGTGGCGTTGTCTGCCTTTATCATTAACTGTCCTGGATGAAGGTAGTCCTTGAAGGCTGTCAGTACATTCTGTACAGCTAGCACCTCTTTCTGATTGATATGAAGGTGCATTTGATTTGGGCTCCATTTGCCCTAAATGCACTTCCCTGCCAGATGAGCCCCCCAGGCATAGTCTGCCAAAATATTTAGAAGCAAAAATATACAGACGTTTAATAGTGCTTTGATTAAATTTAGCACAAAACTGACAGCAAGGTATGTTGTAGTCAGGACCTACGCAAGGAATACAGTACAAACGAAAATCCTTATGAGGTATTTGCTTCCCACAACTAATGCAATTATTAACTTTTACGGACATCGGTAAGGAGCAAGAAAAAGCATCTCCAATGGGGTACTTGGCTTTTAGTTGAAGACTTTGGTTCTGGAAAATGAAAATTTCAGGAGTCGGCCGACCGGCACTTGCGAACTACTTCTGCTTCGGGTACCGCGCGGCAAGAAAGACTGATGTAATGACGTCGGCTGCATGTTTTATACCCCTGATGACCTGACATCATGGAAGAAGGGACAGCAACCGACGCAGGACCCAAGACTTTGTTAATCAGGCCGACTGAGGGCAACCTGCCAGCAGATTACCCCAAATGTAATGACTGCAACAGTGAAACAAGAAGAAAGTACAGTTTTGTACCTACCATAAATGTAGATGTCCGAACTGGATAGCATCTGCAGTCATAACAAGTGGGTTGTCCTGTCGTCAGGCAGCCCTGCAGTCGGCCGGATCAAAGTCGGGTCCGCTTCGCTGATGTCGCACTCCACCCGACGTCATCTCTGTTGGTCTTCGGGTATAAAAGCATCAGCCGACGCCATTTTCCTCAGTGTTTCTTGCCCCAGATGCCAGTAGCCCTCTTGCAGGCTAAAAATTTGGATAGATGCCAATGTTTCCAAATAGATAGAGGTAAACACAACAATAAGCATATATGTACATATATACAAACAAATACACCATAAAGACTCCCCAACAGCTAGCTATTAGGAGGGTAAACACCCTAGGAGTACCACAGAGGGGAAGGGAGGGTATCCTGACTGCAGATGCTATCCAGTTCGGACATCTACATTTATGGTAGGTACAAAACTGTACTATGTCCTTCATGGATGCATCTGCAGTCATAACAAGTGGGTAGAATACCATAGCCAACTAGGGGGGGACCATAAAAGTAGGTTATGGTGTGTTTAGGATCCCTTGCAGTACAGCAGTGGCAAACCCTGCTCGGGATCTGGAATATAGAGGCAAATTATAATGCTTGGCAAATGTATGCACGGAGGTCCAAGTAGCCGCCTCAATAATGTCTTTGATTGCCACCCTCGTAAGAAGGCTGTGGTAGTGGCTGTTGCCCTTGTAGAATGAGGTCTTATGTTCTGTGGAATTGGTTTTCCATGGAAGGAGTAACAGTATCGTATGCAATTTCCTATCCATTTGGAGATTGTCTGTTTGGAAATAGCTTTTCCTTCCCTTCCTGTTGCATAGGCTACAAAAGTTGGTCAGTCTTTCTGCTATGTTTTGTTCTGTCCAAGTAGTAGCGTAGCTGTCTATGTACATCCAAGGTATGCAGTATTCTTTCCCTCTGTTTTGTGGGTTGGGAAAGAAGGTAGGTAGGTGGATTGCCTGGTTTAAAGACACTCTGGATACCACCTTGGGCATAAATGTAGGATTAGTCCTCATGGACACTCTATCTTGGTGGAAGATTAGGAAGGGTTGCACTGCCATTAAGGCCTGTAGTTCTGAAACCCTCCTTGCTGAAGTAATTGCCAGTAGGAAAGCAGTTTTCCATGACAGGTGTTGTAGGTCTGCTGTTGCTGCTGGTTCAAAGGGTGAGAGTGTCAACTTTTCTAGCACAAAGTTTAAATCCCAAGCTGGTAATGGTGGTTTCCTTGGAGGTTTTACATTCTTGATTCCTCTGAGGAACTGCCTGAGCAAAGGTGCGAAAAACAGGTGGATCAAAGCTGTATTCTGCTGAAATAGCTGATGCATGTATCTTGATGGAGGAGTAGGACAGGCCTGAATGAAGAAGTTCGCCAGATACTCCAGAATGTTAGGCATATCTATGTTTGACACATCTTTTCCTCTTTCCGTACTCCAAATGACAAACCTTTTCCATTTTCCAGCATAGTTCCTTCTTGTTGAAGGTCTGCTTCAAGAATAATGTCTTTAACTCTTTGGGAAAGTTCTGGATTAGCTGCTGCTATGTGATGTTCCATGCAGTCAGTTGCAGCGTTTTAGGTTTGGATGTATGATGCTGTAGTTGTTCTGAGTTAACATCAAAGGCATCAGGGCCCGTTACACATATTGCTCCGAGACATGCTCTTCAGTAGTGGGTACCAGTGTTGTCTTGGCCAGTTTGGAGCTATCAGGATTATCCTTGGACGTTCTTCCTTGATTTTTAGTAGCACCTTGTGTATCAAAGGAAGAGGTGGGAATGCATATGCTGTTAGGCCTTTCCAGTTGAAGGAGAGTGAGTCCACTTTCCATGCTAGTGGGTGGAATGTCCTTGTGCAGAATTTTTTGAGCTGGTGATTGAGAGGTGATACGAATAGGTCTATCTGTGGCATTCCCCATTTCTTCGAGATGGTCTTGAAGATGTCCGGGTGCAGCTTCCATTCGTGGGCATCCGGGTGGTTCTGCTTAATATGTCTGCTAGAGTATTGTCTTTCCCGGTACAAATATTGCCTGTAACTGAATGTTGTAGCTGAGTGCCAGGGTCCACAGCTCCAAGGTCATTCTGCATAGGGGTTATGAATGAGTGCCTCCCTGTTTGTTGATGTACCACATGACTGTGGTGTTGTCTGTCCTTATCATCAACTGGCCCTCTTTGAGAAATGGTTTGAACTTTTGGATTGCCAGTTTTACTGCCAGCATTTCTTTTAGATTGATGTGCAGGTGAAGTTGATCCTGTGTCCACAATCCTTGCACGCATTTGTCCAGCATGTGGGCCCCCATCCTAGGTCTGAAGCGTCTGTTGTGATGGTCTGGCTTGGTTGACATCTGCTAAAGGGTAGGCCTGGGTTTGACTGGCATGCCTGAGCCCACCATAGGAACTCCTGTTTTAAGCATGGAATTAGTGGGATTTCTGTTTCTAGACTGTGTCTGTGTTGGGACCATAAATTCTTTAGGTACCACTGTAGTTTCCTCATATGTAGTCTGGCAAATGGGACCAAGATTATGCATGATGCCATGAAGCCCAAGGCCTGCAGAACTTTTCTTGCTGTTAACTTGTTCAGTTTTGTTAGTGCCAAGAAGTAAAGAGGAAGTTCTTTTGTTTTTCTGTAGTCAGGAATGCCATTTGTTGTACTGTGTCCAATTCAGCACCAAGAATGTCCTTGTTTGGGATGGTATCAGCCTTGACTTTTGTAAATTGACTGTGTATCCCAGTCCTTGTAGCAAGTAAATGACCCTTTGTAAATCTGTTGTCAGCTTGCTTTTGTTGTCCCCTTGTAGCAGGCAGTCGTCCAGGTATGGGTAAATTTGAATTCCCTGTAGTCTGCAATGGGCGATTACTGATGCCAGGCATTTTGTGAATACTCTGGGCGCAGTAGATAAGCCAAAGGGCAATGCTGAGAATTGATAGTGCTCTGATCCTGCAAGAAATCTGAGGTATCTTCTGCAGATTGGTCGAATGGGGACGTGCAGGTATGCCTCCTTGAGATCTAGAGTTACCAGCCAAGACTCCTTGCCCAGCATGGGAAGAAGTTGCTGTAGGGTCAGCATTTTGAATTTTGGGACAATGATGTATGTATTTAAGGTGGACAGGTCGAGAATTGGTCTCCAACTTTTTCCTTTCTTGGAACTAGGAATAGTCTGGAGTAAAACCCTTTCCTTGTTCTGCTGTTGGCACTCTTTCCACAGCTCTCATGTTTGCTAACTCCATTATCTGGTAGAGCCTCTGTTTTTGATTTGGAGGTAGATTTGGCATTCCTCTTTGACTGGTAAAGTGTGGAAGTGAAACTGGTAACCTTGATCTATGGTTTGTAAAATCCACTTGTCTTTTGTTATGTAGTGCCAGTTCTTTGAAAATAAGGTTAACTTTCCGCCTAGAGGAGCTGCTATTTGTTCCCTGGTAGGCGGATTTAGGATTAAGTCACTGTGGTTGTGCTGATGTAGTGGCAGTGGCTGTATCTGTGCCTCTGTTGTTACCTTGCCACTGTCGTCCTCTGTAGGCACCTCCTCTGGATTGGTTTCTGCCTCTGGAACGTCTATTCCTGCCCCTTTGAAATTTTGTGGAGTCAGGAAAGGACCAATTTTTGGCAGGCCAGTTCCTGCTAAACCTTGGGGGTTGAACCTGCAGGAAATCTTTAACAGTTTGAACAGATTTTGCCTTTTCTTCCATTTTCTTCATAACCTGCTGGGCAGGTGTACCAAACAAACTTGTCTTGTCCATAGGAGCATCTAGCAACTTAGCTTTAACATGATCCGGTAAAGCTTGTTCCTTTAGCCATGCATGCCTTCTTATCACTGTGCCTGTCATGGCTGATCTAAATGAAGCCTCCAGTGCATCATAGCCACATTTTAAGGAATGGTTGCTAACCTGTTGTATGTTATTTACCATCTCTAATACATATTTCTTATCAAGAGATTCATCAGTGGTTAGTTTTTAGTTAACTGATCAAGCATAAACTCTTGGTATTGTATCATGTGAAACTGACAGTTTAAAGCTCTAGCTGAGAGAGTAGCTGAAGTGTAGACCTTTTACCCCATCTGTCTAGTGACCTTGCTTCCCTTTCAGAAGGAATAGGGTTTTAGCTGTGGTCGCTACTGCCTTGGGACCCTGGGATATAGTTTCTGGGTCTGCAAGTGGGGCCTTGTAAAGGTGGTGATGAGTATCTGGCACCCTGTAAAATCTGTCTGGTTTGGCAGGGGCTGGGGGTAAAGAATCTGGTGCGGAGCAAACATCATTGAAAGCATCATCCACCACAGAGAGAACAGGAGGTATAGCTAAGGGCCTGTGCTGTGGGAGGTGCAGAAAGGTCCTAAGTCTTTTCTGGAGTCTGAAAATCCTGTTGCTGCCATTGGAACTGTTCTCATGGCATGCAAGGTTTCAAAGGAGAATTCTTCTGGTGGGAAGCAGCTGGAATGGATTCTTCAGCATCAGAATCTTCAAAATTGGAGAAGGAGCCTCAGGCTGGTCAGTTATGTCTGATTCATCAGCAGAATCATCAGAAGACACAGGCTCGGGGGCTCTGCCCTAGGTCTCTTCTCTGGGGCTGAGAGGCCCTGTCTGGGTGAGATTGAGATCCTCTAATTAAAGAAATTAAATCTTCTGCCAAAGAAAGCATTTGAGAACTAGAAGAGGGCCTGGATGTGGGGGTTTAACAGGCACTGTTTTAGTAGTCTTGGCTGCTTTAGCCCTGGCGAAGGCCTTAATGGACATGGCAGCTGGAGGCCTAGCAGCACCACGTGCTGGTGTAGAGACATCCAAGGGATGGTGTCTGATAAGTCAACCACCGTAGTGGGTAAAATTTCTGAGGTCGATTCAAGAGTTGTAGCAGGGGCCTCAGTTGTAAGAATAGGTTCAGCTGTACTTTGAGCAGTTTTCGGTTTCCCGACCACCGACACTCTCGGGGTTTGCTTTACCGTGGTTTCGGAACCAACCGGGACCGAAAGTGTCGGTCTTTATCTTTGTTTTTTGGGGGTAGTCGGAGGATCCGACGGCATAATGTACGCAAAATCAGAACCGAAAAACTGTTCTGCAAACTCCGACCAAGCGTCGGTTGAAAGAGGCACAGGCGAACAGGCTGCTACGTCGTGGGCTGGGCCTAAACAAGGCAGACAGTAAGAGTGGAAATCTTTATGAGGTATTTGTTTCCCACAGGTTAAACAATTGTTAACTTTTTCTGACATCGGCTGAGGCAAGAAAGAGTCCCCACGGGTACTTAGCTTTAGAAGTCTTCAAGTAGTATTCGTAGAAGTAATCTCTGGATCCGACCGACCGGCACTTGCGAACAGCTTCTGGCCACCCCGCGGCCACGCGGCAAGAAAGACTGAGGAAAATGGCGTCGGCTGATGCTTTTATACCCGAAGACCAACAGAGATGACGTCGGGTGGAGTGCGACATCAGCCAGCGGACCCGGACTTTGGAATCCGGCCGACTGCAGGGCTGCCTGACGACAGGACAACCCACTTGTTATGACTGCAGATGCATCCATGAAGGACATCATTTGCTAACCATACTCCAGGAGCACTTTAAAAAAGACTCAAAACAGTTCTGGTCCAGATGGGAAAAGAATTCCATCCCTGACATTACACAGTAAGCGCATTACTTTTGTGTATGTCCATAATCAGTCACCCTCCTAAAACTCAACAATGCATATGCTTTAGGAAAGTACAGCCGTGCAAGAAAGCACAGCTGTGCAAAATCCTATCATA
Organism: Protopterus annectens; assembly: GCF_019279795.1. Lineage (NCBI taxonomy): Eukaryota > Metazoa > Chordata > Ceratodontiformes > Protopteridae > Protopterus > Protopterus annectens. The sequence continues at coordinate 340,559,474 of NC_056731.1, read as the reverse complement.
ACAGTAAATGTCCTTCTCTTCACTGTTGTAATATTCTTTACAGAACGGATTCCCTGGCAAGGGTAGCCCAGCATCCATCCAGTATACCAAAGCCTTAGGATTTTACAGACATTGTAAGTCACATGTATGCTCCCTGCTCATGATACAGGGCATAAAGATGATGCACGGATGTGCAGACCTCAGAAAGTACAGTTTTGTACCTACCATAAATGTAGATGTTCGAGTGCTAATACAGCTGCAGTAATCACAGATGGGTTCTCTGCCGTCAGGCGGTCCCTCGGTCGGCCGAATTCCAAAGTCTAGGTCCGGCGTCGGTTGTTGTCGCTTTCTCTTCTGACGTCAGTGAGGCCAGAGTATATAAGACACAGCCGACGCCATGTTCTTCAGTCTTTCTTGCCCCAGATGTCAGGTGCCCCCAGAAGGAAGGCAATACATAAACTATGCTTATATGTATATCAATACAAGCAATGCAATATAATCCAAAATAAGTGGTAGCAAGCAAATAAAACATAGCAGGATAACCCAGTCAGGTAGTATGAAGAGGTTGTTATGCCCCATGCCTTTACCAAGTGGGGAAGGAGGGAGGGAAACCTGTACTGCAGCTGTATTAGCACTCGAACATCTACATTTATGGTAGGTACAAAACTGTACTATGTTCATCGTGCATACAGCTGCAGTAATCACAGATGGGTAGAGTCCCAAAGCTATGCACAGGGTGGTAGGTACTAGGAGGAACTGGGTTGAGCCAGAATGCCCTGCAAAACAGCAGTGGCAAAGCCTGCTCTTGTTCTGGAATATAAAGGCAGGTGGTAGTGTTTTGTGAAGGTATGTACAGAAAGTACAGTTTTGTACCTACCATAAATGTAGATGTCCGATAGGAATGCATCTGCAGTCCTTACAAATGGGTTGTCCTGTCGTCAGGCAGCCCTTCGGTCGGCCGGATTCCAAAGTCTGGGTCTGGCCTCGGCTGGTGTCGCGCTTCACCCGACGTCATAGCTGCAGTTTTTCGGGTATAAAGGCATCAGCCGACGCCATTTTCCTCAGTGTTTCTTGCCCCAGATGCCAGGTGCCCTCTTGGATGGCTAAATTTGGATAAATGCCAATGTTTCCAAATAGTAGAGAGCAAACACATAAAATAAGCATGTATGTACATATACACAAACAAATACACCATAATAGATCCCCCCCCAAGCTAGCTGAAGGATGGCAAATACCCTAGGAGTACCACAGAGGAAGGCGGTGGGTAATCCTGACTGCAGATGCATTCCTATCGGACATCTACATTTATGGTAGGTACAAAACTGTACTATGTCCTTCAAGGATGCATCTGCAGTCCTTAAATGGCTAGAATACCATAGCTAAACTAGGGGAGGAGGAAAAATGAAAGATTATGGTGTAGTTAGGATCCCTTGCAAAACAGCAGTGGCAAAACCTGCTCGGGATCTAGAGTATAAAGGTAAACTGTAATGCTTGGCAAATGTATGCACGGAGGTCCAAGTAGCAGCCTCTATAATGTCCTTGGTAGCCACTCCTCGTAAGAAAGCTGTGGTAGTGGCTGTAGCCCTTGTGGAGTGAGGCCTGATGTTCTCTGGAGTTTTCTTTCCATGGTAGGAGTAACAAAATCTAATGCAATTTCCTATCCATTTGGAGATTGTCTGTTTTGAAATTGGTTTTCCTTCCTTTCCTGTTGCATATGCTACCAGAAGCTGGTCAGTTTTTCTATTGGACTTGGTCCTGTCCAGGTAGTAGCGTAATTGTCTATGTACATCCAAGGTATGCAACAGCCTTTCTCCCCTGTTCTGAGGGTTGGGGAAGAATGTAGGTAGGTGGATAGCCTGATTTAAAGACACTCTGGATACCATCTTAGGCATAAATGTAGGATTTGTTCTCATGGACACTCTATCTTGATGGAAGATCAGGAAGGGTTGCACTGCCATTAATGCCTGTAGTTCAGAGACCCTTCTTGCTGAGGTGATTGCCAGCAGGAAAGCAGTCTTCCAGGATAAGTATTGTAATTCTGCTGTTGCTGCTGGTTCGAAAGGGGGAAGTGTCAATTTTTCTAGCACAAAGTTCAAGTCCCATGCTGGCAATGGTGGTTTCCTGGGAGGTTTTACATTTTTAATTCCTCTCAGAAACTGTCTGAGCAGAGGATGCGAGAAGACAGGAGGATCCAAGCTGTATTCTGCTGAAATGGCTGATGCATGTATCTTGATGGAAGAATAGGACAGGCCTGAATGGAAGAGCTCTGCCAAGTACTCCAGGATGTTGGCTATGTTTGCCAGTGCCACATCTTCTCCATTTGCAGTACTCCAAATGAGATATCCTTTCCATTTTGCTGCATAATTCTTTCTTGTTGAAGGTCTACGAGCCTCAAGGATTATGTCTTTAACCCTTTGGGATAAATTTGGGTTAATTGTTCTTATGTAATGTTCCAGGCAGTTAGCTGCAGAGTTTTCAGGTTTGGATGCAGGATGTTGTAGTTGTTCTGTGTTAACAGCAATGGGATCAGAGGTAGTGCCCATATTTGTTCCCGAGACATGCTCCTCAGCAATGGGTACCAATGTTGCCTTGGCCAGTCTGGAGCTATCAGAATGATCCTTGGACGTTCCTCTTTGATCTTCAAAAGCACCTTGTGCATCAAAGGAAGTGGTGGGAATGCATATGCTGTCAGGTTCTTCCAACTGAAAGATAGGGAGTCCACCTTCCAAGCAAGTGGGTGGTACGTCCTTGTGCAGAATCTCTTTAGCTGGTGATTGAGTGGGGATGCAAATAAGTCTATTTGTGGTAATCCCCATTCTCTTGTGATGGCTTTGAAGATGTCCGGATGCAGCATCCATTCGTGGGCATCCGTTGTAGTTCTGCTTAGTATGTCTGCTAGAATGTTTTCTTTTCCCGGTACAAAAATTGCTTGTAACTGAATGTTGTAGCTCAGAGCCACATCCCATAGGTCCAGTGCCAGCCGGCATAGAGGGTATGAATGTGTGCCTCCCTGTTTGTTGATGTACCACATAACTGTGGTGTTGTCTGTCCTTAACATCAACTGTCCTTCTTGGAGAAATGGTCTGAATGTCTGGATTGCCAATTTTACTGCCAGCATTTCCTTTAGATTTATGTGCAGGCGCAGCTGGTCTTGAGTCCATAAGCCTTGTATGCACTTGTCCAGCATGTGTGCCCCCCATCCGAGGTCTGATGCATCTGTCGTGATGGTTTGGCTTGGTTGACTGTTGCAGAAGGGCAATCCTGTGTTTGATTGACAGGCCTGAGCCCACCATAGGAACTCTTGCTTCAGGCAAGGGATTATTGGAATTTTGGTTTCTAGGCTGTGCTTGTGTTGAGACCACAAATTCTTTAGGTACCACTGTAGCTTTCTCATATGCAGCCTGGCATGAGGGACCAGAATTATGCAGGATGCCATGAAGCCTAGGGCTTGCAGTACTTTCCTTGCAGTTAGATGGTTCTGCTTTGTTAATGCCAAGAAGTAGAGAGGTAGTTGCTCTTTCTTTTCTGCAGTTAGGAATGCCATTTGTTTTGATGTGTCCAGCTCTGCACCCAGAAAAGTTATTCTTTGGGATGGAATCAGCCTTGACTTTTTTATATTGACTGTATATCCCAGGGCTTGCAGCAGGTAAATGACTCTTTGTAAGTCTTCTGTTAGCTTGCTTTTGTTGTCCGCTTGTATCAGGCAGTCAGTCGTCCAGGTATGGGTAAATTTGGATTCCCTGAAGTCTGCAATGTGCAATTACTGATGCCAGGCATTTCGTGAACACTCTGGGCGCAGTAGATAAGCCAAAGGGCAATGCTGAGAATTGATAATGCTCTGATCCTGCAAAAAATCTGAGGTATCTTCTGCAATTTGGTCATATGGGGACGTGCAGGTATGCCTCCTTGAGATCTAGAGTTACCAGCCAAGACTCCTTGCCCAGCATGGGAAGGAGCTGCTGTAGGGTCAGCATTTTGAATTTTGGAACTATGAGGAATGTGTTTAAAGCGGACAGGTCCAGAATAGGCCGCCATTTGCTCTCTTTTCTTGGTACCAGGAAGAGTCTGGAGTAAAATCCCTTTCCTTGTTTCATAGATGGTACTTTTTCCACAGCTCTCATTCTTAATAATGGAGATATTTGCTTTAGAGCTTCTGCCCTTTGAGTAGGTGGTAGGTTCGGCATTCCTCTCTTTGCTGGTAGAGTATGGAAATGGAACCTGTAACCTTGGTCTATAGTTTGCAAAATCCATTTTTCCCTTGTGATGCAATGCCAGTTCTTTGAAAATAATGTCAGCTTTCCGCCTAAGGGTGCTTCCAGTTGTTCCCTGGTAGGCGGTGCCACAGCCAAGTCACTGTGATTGTGTTGTTGTAGTGGTGGTGGCTGCGTCTGTGCCTCGCTGGTTGTTACCTTGCCACTGGCGTCCCCTGTAGGCACCCCTGGATTGGTGTCTGCCTCTTGAACGCCTATTCCTGCCTCTCTGTGTCTTAGAGGAGTCTGGAAAGGACCAATTCTTGGAGGGCCAGTTCCTGCTAAACCTTGGAGGTTGAACCTGTAAGAAATCTTTCACTGTTTGTACAGATTTCGCCTTCTCTTCCATCTTTTTTAGTACCTGCTGTGCAGGGGAACCAAATAAATTGACTTTGTCCATGGGAGCATCTAAAAGCTTTGATTTGACATGGTCAGGTAATGCCTGCTCTTTCAACCATGCATGTCTCCTGATAACTGTACCAGTCATGGCTGATCTAAAGGAAGCCGCCAGTGCATCATAGCCACATTTTAAAGAATGGTTACTAACCTGCTGTATGTTATGTACCATTTCCTGAACATATTTCTTATCTAAAGAATCTTCAGAGGACAGTTTTTTAGTTAACTGGTCTAGCATAAACTCTTGATATTGAATCATATGAAATTGGCAGTTCATAGCCCTAGCTGACAAAGTAGCAGAGGTGTAAACTTTTTTACCCCAACGCTCTAAGGACCTGGATTCCCTTTCAGAGGGGAGGGGTTTTTTAGTAGATGCAGTTGCTACAGCTTTAGGGCTCTGGGAGATAGTCTCTGGATCTGCAAAAGGAGCCTTATATAAATGGTGATGAGTGTCCGGGACCCTGTAGAACCTATCGGGCTTAGCAGGGGCCGGAGGTAATGAATCAGGAGCAGTGCAAGCATCATTAAATGCATCATCTACAACAGAAAGAACTGGAGGTATAGCTAAAGGCCTATGTTGTGGCAAATGTAGAAAGGTTCTAAGCCTTTTTTTGGAGTCTGAGAAATCTTGGCCCTGCCACTGAAATTGTTCCCTCATAGCATGCAAGGTTTCCCCAAAGGAAAATTCCTCAGGTGGAGAGGCTGAAGGAATGGACTCTTCACCATCAGAGTCTTCGTAAGAAGAATAAGGAGCCTCAGGAGGGTCTGTATGTTCTGAGTCATCAGAGGAATCATCTGTGGATACTGGCTCAGGGGGCTCTGCACTAGGCCTCTTCTCTGGAGGTGGATGAGAGGTCCTGTCTGGATGAGGCTGGGAGCCACGAATTAAAGAAATGAGATCCTCAGCCAAAGAAAGCATATGGGAACTGGTGCTGGGCCTGTGAGAGGGGGGCTTAACAGGCACCGTTTTTGAAGCTTTAGCTGCTTTAGCCCTGGCAAAGGCCTTAATAGACATGGCTGCAGGAGGCCTAGCAGCTCCACGTGCAGGGGTTGAAATATCCAAGGGAATAGTGTCGGATAATTCCTGAGAAACCACAACTGCAGGTTGGATTTCAGAAGCCGATTCCAGCAGGTTAGAAGAGGCCTCGGTAGAAGGCATGTTTTCGGCTGGGGAAAGAACCGCTTGCTCGGTTTCAGCCGAAACCGAGACACTCGTGGTTGGCTTAACCGCGGTTTCGGCCGAAACCACGGACCGCGAGTGTTGGTCCTTTTCCCTGCGTTTTTTGGTTATTTGTGAAGTCGGAGGATCCGACGGCATGATATAAGCAAAATCAGAGCCGAAAAACTGCTCTGCAAACTCCGACCGGCATCTAAGCGTCCGTCGGTTAAAAGAAGCACATCAGCTGAGGCAAGAAAGAGTCCCCAACGGGGTACTTAGCTTTTTAGAAGTCTTCGAAGTAGTATTCGGTAGTAGTAATCTCTGGTTCTGACCGACCGGCACTTGCGAACAGCTTCTGCTTCGGGCGCCACGCAGCAAGAAAGACTGAGGAAAATGGTGCCGGCTGATGCTTTTATACCCGAAAAACTGCAGCTATGACGTCGGGTGAAGCGCGACACCAGCCGAGGCCAGACCCAGACTTTGGAATCCGGCCGACCGAAGGGCTGCCTGATGACAGGACAACCCATTTGTAAGGACTGCAGATGCATCCTTGAAGGACATCTCCAAGTGGCTGCCTCCAAAATTGGTAGGAACTCCTCTGAGGAAGGCTGTAGAGGTAGCTGTGGCCCTGGTGGAGTGTGATCTGATACCTGTAGGAACAGATTTCCCATGATAGGAGTAACAAAACCGTATGCAGTGGCCTATCCACTTTGAAATAGTCTGTTTTGTAACTGGCTTCCCTTGAGCCCCTACAGCATAGGACACAAAGAGTTGTTCTGATTTCCTGAAGGCCCTTGTTCTGTCCAAATAATAACGTAGCTGCCTATGGATGTCTAAGGAGTGTAGCAGCCTTTCCCCTTTGTTTTGAGGATTGGGGTAAAAGGTAGGTAGGTGTATGGCTTGATTTAAAGCTACCCTGGATACCACTTTAGGCATAAATGATGGGTTGGTACGAGAGGAAACCCTGTCCTGATGGAAAATGAGAAAGGGCTGCACCGCCATGAGGGCCTGTAGTTCAGAAACCCTACGAGCTGAAGTGATGGCCAGAAGGAAGGCTGTTTTCCAGGACAAATATTGCAAATCTGTTGAGGCAGCTGGTTCAAAAGGAGGCAATGTTAATTTTTCTAGTATGTAATTAAGATCCCAGGCTGGTATTGGTTGCTTCCTTGGTGGTCTTATATTCTTAGCCCTCTGAGGAACTGTCGTAAGAGTGGGTGAGAAAATAAAGGAGGATCCGTGTTGAATTCTGCAGAAATGGCTGAGGCATGGATTTTTATGGAAGAAAATGAAAGTCCACTGTTCAGCAGCTCCGCTAGGTACTGTAATACCCGAGGCAAGTTCAGTTTTCTAGGGTCCTGGCCTCTTTTCTCATTCCAAGAGCGAAACCGCTTCCATTTTGCGGAGTAAGCTTTTCTAGTAGATGGCCTTCTGGCTTCCAAAATGACATCCTGCACCTCCTTGGAGAGTAGGTTCTGTTGTGGTGTTAAGGAATTTTCCATGCAGCGAGATTGAGTGTTTTCAGCTGACTGTGAAGAGTTTTGTAGCAGTGCAGAGTCAGCAGAAGAGGCATTAGAGGCAGGGACCAGGGAGGAGTATGTGTTAGGCTCCTCAGGAGTGGGTACCAGTGTTGCCTTGGCCAATCTGGAGCAATCAGTATCATCTTCGGTTTGTCTGTTCTTGCCTTCAAAAGCACCTTGGGCAGAAGAGGCAAAGGTGGGAATGCGTAAACTGTCCATGCTGTCCAACTGAATGAAAGGGCGTCCACTCTCCAGGCCTTTGGGTGAAAGGCCTTTGAACAAAACTTTTCCAATTGATGATTCCTGTGGGAGGCAAAAAGATCTATGTCTGGCCTCCCCCATGCTTGGATTATTTCTGCAAACACCTGAGGGTGTAACTTCCATTCGTGTGGATCTGTAATTTTTCTGCTTAGATTGTCTGCCAATGTGTTTTCCAATCCTGGCAAGTACTGTGCTTGAAGTTCGATTTGTCTTTCCAGAGCCAAGTTCCAAATAGTCATGGCTAGTCTGCACAAGGGGTATGAATGTGTTCCTCCTTGTTTGTTTATGTACCACATTACCGTGGTGTTGTCTTGTTCTTATCAGTAATTGTCCTGGATGCAGGAAGTCCTTGAAAGCTGTAATTGCATTTATTACTGCTAGCATTTCTTTTTGATTGATGTGAAGGTGCTTCTCTTTTTGGGACCATTTGCCCTGAATGCACCTGTCCGTCATGTGCACCCCCCAGGCGTAGTCTGAGGCGTCTGTGGTTATGACTTGCTTTGCTTGAGGCTTGCAGAATGGGAGGCCTGTGTTTGCTTGACATGCTTGGGCCCACCATAGAAATTCCTTTTGCAAACATGGAATTATTGGTATTATTGCTTCCAAACTGTGACTGTGTTGAGACCATAGGTTTTTTAGGTATCAATGAAGTTTCCTCATATGCAGCTTTGCAAATGGGGTTAAAAGAATGCAAGATGCCATGAATCCCAGAGCCTGCAGGATTTTCCTTGCAGTAAGCCTGGTACTTTTTGCTAGTATTTTGAAGTACTGAGATAGTTGCCCCTGTTTTTCTGGCGTTAGGTAGGCCATCTGGGTGTTTGTGTCCAAGTTGGCACCCAGGAAAGTTATTTTCTGAGATGGTGTTAGCCTTGACTTCTCTTTGTTGACTGTATATCCCAGAGAAAGCAGTAACCGTGTCACATATGCCAGATGTTCCAGAAGTATGTTCTTGCTGTCCGCTTGGATCAGGCAGTCGTCCAGATAAGGGTAAATTTGTATCCCTTGAAGTCTGCAGTAGGCAATCACTGATGCCAGGCACTTTGTGAATACTCTGGGCGCAGTAGATAAGCCAAAGGGCAATGCAGAGAATTGATAGTGGATTGAACCTGCAAGAAATCTGAGGTATCTTCTGCAGCTTTGTCTGATTGGGACATGCAGGTATGCCTCCTTGAGGTCCAATGTTACCAGCCAAAACTCCTTGCCCAGCATGGGAAGAAGCTGCTGTAATGTGAGCATCTTGAATTTTGGTGCAGTAGAAATGTGTTTAGGATGGATAAGTCCAAAATGGGTCTCCAGTCGGTTCCTTTCCTTGGTACCAGAAAAGTCTTGAATAAAAACCTTGACCTTGTTGGTGAGTAGGTACCTCTTGAATAGCTCTCATGTTTATGAGCTTTGAAATTTGCAGTTGTGCCTCTGCCCTTTGATTTTGTGGCAGATTTGGCATGCCTCTCATTTTTGGAAGAGTGTGAAATTGAAATTTGTAGCCTCTGTTTATAATGTCCAGGATCCATTTGTCTGTTGTGACAATATGCCAATTGCTTGCAAATAATGCTAGTTTCCCTCCCAAAGGTGCTGCCAGCTGAGACATGCTTGGCATGGAGATGAGGGAGTCATTGGGTTTGCTTCCTGTATTGTTGTGCACTGTCTTCGCCACCTCTTGGCGCTGGAGTTTGCCATTGTCGGCCTCTATATGATCCTTGTGATTGCCCTCTGCCCTTGTCGTCTGTATCTACCTCTTTGGGGCTTGTCAGTGGCTGGAAAGGACCAGTTTTTTGAAGGCCAATTTCTGCTAAAACGTGGTGGTTGGACCTGTAAGAAGGTTTTGACAGTTTGCATAGATTTGGCTTTTTCTTCCATTTTCCGTAGTATCTCCACAGCATTAGTACCAAACAGCACATCCTTTTGTAAAGGAGCATCTAGAAGTTTAGCTTTCACATGATCAGGTAAATTTTGTTCCCTAAGCCAGGCATGTCTGCGAATGACTGATCCTGTAGCCGCCACTCTGCTTGAGGCCTCTAGGGCATCATAACCACATTGTAAGGTGTGTTTACCCACTTGCTCCGCACTATGCATCATATCCTGTAACTCCTTTAAATTTGGTTGTTCAGGTGGAGACATTTTGTTCCTTAATTGTGATAACAGGAACTGTTGATATTTAAGCATATGAAATTGACAATTTAAAGCCCTCATGGCTAGGGTGGCTGAGGTATATACCTTTTTACCCCACCTTTCTAAAGATCTAAATTCCCTTTCTGCAGGAAGTGGGTTCTTGGCAGTGGAGGCCTTCAATCCCTTGGGGCCTTGTGAAATGGTTTCAGGGTCAGCATTATGGTTTTTGAAGAGAAATTGGTGAGAGCTGGGTACTCTGTAAAACCTATCAGGTTTGACTGGTGCAGGAGGCAGAGAATCCGGATTAAGACAAGCCTCCGAATAGACATCATCCAGTATGTCCAAAACAGGGGGTATAGCCAGAGGTCTGTGTTGAGGTAACAAAAGAAATTCCCTAAGTCTTTTCTTGGAATCTGAAAAGTCTTGGCCTTCCCAATGGAAGTGTTCCCTCAAGGTGTGTAAGGTTTCCCCAAAGGAAAAATCCTCAGGGGGGGATACAGACGGAATGGACTGTTCTGCATCCGAATCCTCAAAAGGAGAGTAAGAGTGTTCCTCTGCATCAGAATGTTCTGATAAAATGGATCCCTGATCAGAAGAGGGAGAATCTTCCTCCACTCTGGGTCTCTTGTCTGGAGGGGGTTGAGAACCTCTGATAAGAGTAATTAAATCCTCAGCCATTTTAAGCATCTGTTTTTTAGGCATGGGACCTGGAGATGGGCCCTGTGCAACAGGCCTCGTGGGATGCCTGGCTGCTTTGGATTTAGTAAAGGCCTTAATTGAAAAAGAAGATGAGGGCCTAAATACACCATGGGTGGAGGTGGACCTGTCCACATTAGTAGGCTCAACATTAGCTGAGGCTTCGGTTGTAGTCTGGGAAAGGGCCGAGGACCCAGCGGTCTCGGGTACAGAGGACACCGCCAAAGGAGTGTCGTCGGTACTCAGGGACTGCAAAGGCGTCTCGCTGAGAACCGGACCACGTGTAGCCTGTTTTGGCGGGGACCGCGGGCCTCACGTGTCGGTCCTTTTCCTTGCGTTTTTTGGATAAAATGGTAGTCGGAGTGTCTGACGACATTTTATAATCAAAAGCTTTACCAAAGTAGTGCTGGGCGAACTCCACCCGACGCTTAATAGTGCGTTTATTGAAGGTAGCGCAAAAGCGACAGCCCGAGACGTCGTGGTCTGGGCCCAAACAAGGTATGCAGAGGGAATGGAAATCCTTATGCGGTATTTGCTTCCCACAAGAAATACAATTATTAACTTATTCTGACATCGGTCTGAGGCAAGAAAAGTTTCCCCAACAGGGTACTTAGCTTTAATGAAGACTTCGGTTTCCAAAATATTCGTAATTCAGGAGCTGGCCGACCGGCACTTGCGAACTGCTTCTGCTTCGGGCACCGCATGGCAAAAAAGACTGAAGAACATGGCGTCGGCTGTGTCTTATATACTCTGGCCTCACTGACGTCAGAAGAGAAAGCGACAACAACCGACGCCGGACCAAGACTTTGGAGTTCGGCCGACCGAGGGACCGCCTGACGGCAGAGAACCCATCTGTGATTACTGCAGCTGTATGCACGATGAACATCTGAAAAGCACCAGGAGGAACATCTGCATCCTGAACAAAGTACAGTTGTGTACATTTACCATAAATGTAGATGTTCGAGTGTATTCACTGTTGCAGTCATCACATTTGGGTTATCTGCTTGCAGCAGCCCTCAGTCGGCCTGATTATCAAAGTCTTGGGTCCTGTGTTGGTCGTGGTCTCATCTTCCATTATTTCAGGTAGTCAGGGGTATAAAGCATGCAGCAGACACCATTACATCAGTTTTTCTTGCCCCAGATGTCAGGTACACCCCTAATGGGAAGCAAATACATATATATATATATATATCTATATATCTATATATATATATATATATATATATATATATGTATATGTATATATATATATATATATATACATACATACATGCAAGGTTATACCTCGAACAAAAAAGCAAATACACCAAAAAGCTTTTAAGCATAGTAAAGAGGAATAGAGGTATAGCCAAAAGAAGTTGGGGGGGCTGGAGGGAGGGTAAAGTACAGTTATGTACATTTACCATAAATGTAGATGTTTGAGTGTATTCACTGTTGCAGTCATTAAATTTGGGTAATCTGCTGGCAGGTTGCCCTCAGTCAGCCTGAACAACAAAGTCTTGGGTCCTGTGTCGGTAGCTGCCTCCTCTTCCATGACGTCAGGTCGCCAGGGGTATAAAACATGCAGCCGACGCCATTTTAATCAGTTTTTCTTGCCCCAGATGTCAGGTGTCCGCCAAATGGGGAGCAAAAATATATATATAATGATATGCATGTATTTTAGAACACAAAAAATTGACCTCCAACTAAAAGAAAATACACCACAAAGGCTTTTGAACATAGTGAAAGAAAGAGGAGGTATAATAATAGAGAAGAAAGGGGGCTGGTGGGTAGGTAACATGGACTGCAAGAGTGAATACACTCGAACATCTACATTTATGGTAAGTGTACACAACTGCACCATGTTCTTTGTGTTTCACTGTTGCAGTCATAACATTTGGGTAGAATCCCAAAGCTATGGATGGGAGGATGGAATTATACAGCATTAGGAGCAGCTATAAGGCCCTGCAGGACAGCAGTGGCAAAGCCTGCCCTGGATTTAGAAAAGAGAGGTAAATGGTAATGTTTTGTGAACGTATGAACTGAGCTCCAAGTAGCAGCTTCTAGAATGTCTCTGGTAGGAACCCCTCTGAGAAAAGCTGCAGAAGTAGATGCAGCCCTGGTGGAATGGGATCTGATCCCCTTGGGGACAGGTTTACCATGGTGCATGTAGCAGAAACTAATACAATGGCTTATCCATTTTGAAATAGTCTGCTTTGATATAGCCTTCCCCTCTGCACCAAATGCCACCAGTAGTTGCTCAGACTTTCTTAGAGATTTTGTCCTGTTTAACTTGAATCTTAGTTGTCTGTGTACATCCAATGAATGCAGACTCCGCTCTCCCTTGTTCTGCAGATTTGGGAAAAAAGGTGGCAGATGAATGGTCTGGTTAAGAGCCACACTGGATACCACAATAGGCATAAAAGAAGGATTGGTCCTGAGAGCCATCCTGTCCGGATAAAAAGATAATGAAAGGCTCCACTGTCATGAGAGCCTGTAGTTCTGAAATCCTTCTAGCTGAAGTGACTGCTAAAAGAAAGGCTGTCTTCCAAGAAAGGAATTTTATGTCTGCAGTAGCAGCTGGTTCAAAAGGAGGTAGGGTGAGTTTTTCCAGCACAAAATTGAGGTCCCATGTAGGAGTCGGTAAAAAGATAGGCCCTTGTGAAGCATCTCAGTTAAATATTGCAAAATCTGAGGGATATTGGGAATTGCTTTGTTTATTCCTTGTGCTTGGTTCCAGGCACAGAATCTCTTCCATTTATCTGCATAAGATTTTCTAGTACTAGGCCTTCTAGCCTCCAAGATGACATCTATCACAGGTTTACTGAGAGATGTGACTGGTGAAATTAGTTGATTACCTATGCTGCAAGATTCAGAGTTTGGAGCTGAGTGTGCAGAATTTGACAGTTCTGCTGAGACAATAGGTGAGGTGTCTGAGGCAAGTACCACGGAGGAAGGAGTGACATATTCCTTAGAAGCGGGTACCAGTGTTGGCGAGGCCAGTCCGGAGCAATAAGAATCATTTTGGTTTTTCCTGTCTGACTTTTAGTAAAACTTGGAGAGCAAAGGCAGAGGGGGAAAGGCATAGACTGACAGGTTTTTGCAGTTGAAGGATAGAGCATCCACTTTCCAAGCTTTTTTGTGTTGAGTTCTTGTGCAGAATTTGTCCAACTGGTAGTTTTGGGAGAGGCAAAAAGATCTATGTCTGGGCTCCCCCATTTAAGTGTCAACATGCTGAAGATTTGTGGGTCCAGTTTCCATTTGTGTGGGTAGGGTTTCAAATTTGCAAATGGCCCAAGGTATTTTTTGGTAAAACACAAGATTTTTACGAGCCGGACTAACCCACGGTCAGTACAAGGATAGAACTTAACTTTTTGCCTAAATAACAGCTTATTCTTGCTTAGCATTTAGCATTTTTATTCTGTATTCTGTTTTTTTTTTATTTTTTAGGATAGATGTTTTATTTTTACTACAACTATATATAAAAATAAATAAAATTTTTTCTAAAAAAAATCTCAGATGCCATTTTTTTTATTTTTTTGTCAGGGACAAACTGCCCAAGAGGACTGTCCCTGTCAAGTGGGGGGAGGTGGTAACCCTATGTGTGGGTCCATACGCTTTCTGCTTAGGTCGGCTGCCACAGTATTTTGCTTTCCTGGCAGGAATTGAGCTTGTAGATGTATTTGGTAAATCAAGGCTGTGTTCCACAAGGCCATGGCTAGTCTGCAAAGGGAGTAGGAGTGGGTACCCCCCTGCTTGTTTATGTACCACATAACTGTGGTGTTGCCCGTTTTTATCAGTAGTTGCCCCAGATGAAGGAAGTCCTTGAAGGCTTTCAGAGCATACTGTACAGCTAGCATTTCTTTCTGGTTGCTATGTAGGTGCATTTGCTTTGGGCTCCATTCGCCCTGAATGAATCTCCCTTCCAGATGGGCCCCCCAAGCATAGTCTGATGCGTCTGGTATCAGGGTTTGGGTGGCAAGGGGTAGAATGAATGACAGTCCCTTGTTTTGGTGACAGGCCTCTGCCCACCAAAGGAACTCCTCTTGCAGGCAAGGAATGAGAGGAATCATTGTTTCCAGGCTGTGACAATGTTGACTCCATAAGCTTTTTAGGTACCATTGAAGTTTCCTCATATGCAGTCCTGCATATGGAATTAGTAGAATGCAGGATGCCATGAACCCCAAAGCCTGCAGAATTTGTCTTGCAGATAGCTGGGTTTTTGTGGCCACTTGTTTGAAGTATGCTATCAATTGAATTGGTTTGTCTGGCGTGAGGTAAGCCATCTGGGCAGTTGTATTAAAGCTTGCACCCAGGAAAGTAATTATTTGAGAGGGTACCAGTTTTGATTTCTTTTCATTTATGGTGTACCCTAGGAATGTTAGAAGCTTTTTTACAAACGCCAGATGTTGCAGAAGAGTGTCCCTGTCCTCTGCCTGAATTAGACAATCATACAGATAAGGATAAATTGGAATGTTTCTCTGTCTGCAAAATGCAATTACTGGTGCCAGGCACTTTGTGAAGACCCTGGGCGCAGTAGATAAGCCAAAGGGCAGTGCAGAGAACTGGTAATGCAAATAGCCTGCTTTGAAGTGGAGGTATCTTCTGCAAGATTCCTTGATTGGGATATGCAGGTAAGCCTCTTTTAAGTCTAGAGTTACCAACCAGGCATTTTTGCCTAGCATAGGCAGTAGCTGTTGTAAAGTCAGCATCTTGAATTTTGGAATGTCCAGGAAAGTCTTTAGAATGGATATGTCCATAATTGGACACCATGATTTGTCTTTTCTGGGTACCAGGAAAAGTCTTGAATAAAAACCTTGTCCTTTTTCCTTTTCTGGTACTGGTTGAATAGCCCCATATCCATGCGGGACATGACCTGTTTCTGGTCCTCTGCCCGCCGATTTGGGGGCAGATCTGACCATCCGTTTGGAATTGGCAACGTGTGGAAATGAAATCTGTACCCCTGGGATACTATATTTAAGACCCACTTTTCCTGGGTAATTAGATGCCAATTTTGAGCATGAAGTGCTAGTTTTCCCCGCAAAGGGGCTGCCAAAAGATAAGTGCTTGGAAATGGCAGAAAGTCATTGAGACGGTTTACCGTAGGGTGGTGCTTTACTACTTCCTGATATGGAGGTGGAGGCACCCCATTGTTTTGTCCTGTAAGATCCTTGTGACTGAAACCTGGAGCCTTTGGAGTGTCTGGGTTTGACCTGAGTGGCTCTGTTGCGTACTGGAAAGGACCAATTCTTAGTAGGCTTACAGTTTGCATATATTTAGCTTTGTCTTCCATCTTTTTCAAAACTTCTTCTGCCTTATTACCAAATAGACTGTCCTGCTGTAAAGGAGCATCCAACAATTTAGCTTTAACATGATCAGGCAGATTTTGCTCCTTGAGCCAAGCATGCCTTCTTATCACAGATCCAGTTACAGCGGCCCTGCAAGAGGCCTCCAAGGAATCAAAACCACATTGCAAAGTATGCTTTCCAACTTGTTCAGCTGAATGCAATAAATCCTGCAACTCTTTTGTTTTCCACACAATCAAAAATCAACATCATTTTCTGCTTCAGTAAGCCCATGACATGCTGTTGATATTTAAGCATATGAAATTGACTGTTTAAAGCACTGATTGCCAGGGTTGCAGACGTATAATCAGAAGGGGTAGAATTTTTAGCAGTAGAAGCCTTAACACCCTTGGGACGCTGAGAAATAGTTTCAGGGTCAGCAGTAGGATTTTTGAAAAGAAACTTGTGGGAGTCAGGAACCCTGTAATATCTGTCTGGCTTACTAGGAGCCGGAGGCAGGGAATCAGGAGCCATGCTGGATTCTGAGAAAACATCATCAACGATGTCTAAAACAGGAGGTATAGCCAAAGGCCTATGCTGAGGAAGAAGAAGAAAATCCCTAAGCCTCTTTTTGGATTCTGAAAAGTCCTGACTCTCCCAATGAAAATGTTCCCTTAAGGTATGCAAAGTCTCTCCAAAAGAAAAATCCTCAGGAGGAGAGGCAGAAGGGATGGATTCTTCTGCATCAGAGTCCTCATAAGGGGGGACAGAAAATTCCTGATCAGAAGAGGAATCAGAGGAAATGGAAACTTGATCTGAAGATTCATAATCAGTGCCTTGCCTAGGCCTCTTAGCTGGAGGAGGTTGGGAACCCCTGATCAAGGTAATTAAATCCTCAGCCATTTTGATTATTTGTTTATTAGGCATAGGGGCACGTGGCTCATGTGTCATTTTTTTAAGATATAGTAGTTGGTTTTGGCCTTGTTTTTGATGATGGCATCGGTTTTAATATACAAATCTTTAGGCCTGAAAACACCCTCAGAAGCCGGTGCTTGCTCAGCGGCTCCAGACCATCCAAGGGAGAGACATCCGCAGGTTCAATACTTGAAGAATCTCGCGGCATACCAGACTCCGAATGCGTCTCGGTAAAGGCCTGCGACTCAGAAGTAGCAGGCTTTAGGGGCTGCCAAAGCGTCTCACTGAGTACTGGCGAACCAGCGACTGGCTTAGGAGAAGCTTCGGCGGTTTTGGGCCTCGACGGTCTCTGTCTTTTTCTTTGCGTTTTTTGTGAATTCTGGTAGTCGGATTGCTAATCGATGACATTTCAGGATAGGTAATCTTGAACTAAAGTATTTGGAAGCAAAAATATAGACGCTTAATAGTGCGCTGGTTAAATTTAGCACAAAACGGACAGCAAGGCACGCTATGGTCAGGGCCTAGGCAAGGAATACAGTACAAATGAAAATAATTATGAGGTAGTTGCTTCCCACAAGTAGTACAATTATTAACTTTTACTGACATCGGTAAGTAGCAAGAAAAAGTTTCCCCAACGGGGTACTTAGCTTTAGTTTGAAGACTTCGGTTCTGAAACTCAAAAACGAAAATTTCAGGCGTGAACTGCTTCTGCTTTGGACACCGCGCGGCAAGAAAGACGAATTAAAATGGCGTCGGTTGCATGTTTTATACCCCTGACGACCTGACGTCATGGAAGAGGAGACAGCAACTGACGCAGGACCCAAGACTTTGTTATTCAGGCCGAATGAGGGCAACCTGCCAGCAAATTACTCAAATGTAATGACTGCAACAGTGAAACACGAAGAACATCCAGGACTGCAACAGTGAATACACTCGAACATCTACATTTATGGTAAGTGTACACAACTGTACTATGTTCTTCGTGTTTCACTGCTGCAGTCATCACATTTGGGTAGATTCCCAAAGCTAAGGATGGGAGGAGGAATTTAGATAGCATTAGGAACAGCTATAAGGCTCTGCAAGACTGCACTGGCAAAACCAGCTCTGGATTTAGAGAAAATTGGCAAATGGTAATGCTTGGTGAAAGTACGTACAGAACTCCAGGTAGCAGCTTCTAGGATGTCCCTGGTAGGGACACTTCTGAGAAAGGCTGCAGAGGTAGATGCAGCCCTGGTTGAATGTGGTCTTACCCCTTGTGGGACAGGTTTTCCATGGTGCTTATAGCAGAAATGAATGTAATGGCCTATCCATTTAGAAATGGTTTGCTTTGAAATGGCATTCCCCTCTGCCTCTGCCGCAAATGCCACCAGCAGCTGTTCAAATTTCCTGAGAGGTTTAGTTCTGTCCAAGTAAAATCTAAGTTGTCTGTGCACATTTAAGGAGTGCAGTATCCTTTCCCCTTTGTTCTGTGGATTAGAAAAGAAGGTTGGCAAATGAATGGACTGATTAAGAGCCACACTGGATACTACCTTGGGCATGAAGGAGGGATTGGTCCTGAGGGACACCCTGTCTGCATGAAAGATGATGAAAGGCTCCATTGCCATAAGGGCCTATAATTCAGACATCCTTCTTGCTGAAGTGATTGCTAAAAGGAAGGCTGTTTTCCAAGAAAGGAATTTTAACCCTGTACTTGCAGCTGGCTCAAAAGGAGGTAGAGTGAGTTTTTCCAATACAAAGTTAAGGTCCCAGGTTGGAGTTGGGGCTCTCCTGGGTTGTCTTAAGTTTTTGGCCCCTCTGAGGAACTGCTTGAGCAGTGGATGAGAGAAGAGGGGTGGTTCTGTGTTGTAATGAGCTGAAATGGTTGAGGCATGAATTTTGATGGAGGAAAAGGAAAGGCCCTTGTGAAACATCTCAGTTAAGTATTGAAGAATCTGAGGTAAATTGGGTGCTGTTGTGCCCATCACTTAAGTTTGGATCCAGGAACAGAGTCTTTTCCAGCCGCCTTGCCTCCAGAATGACATCCAACACTTGTTTACTGAGGGATGGTAACGGAGAGATCAGGTAATTAGCCAGGCTGCCAGGTTCAGGGTTTGAAGCTGTGGATGCAGAATCTGGACCTCCTGCTGGGACAGCAGGTTAGAGGTCTGAGGCAGGTGCCATGGTGCCAGCAGTGACACACTGCGCAAGACGGGGTACACCAGTGTTGGCGTGGCCAGTCTGGTGCAATCAGTATCGTCCTTGCTTTGTCCTGTCTGATCTTTAGTAGTACTTTGGAGAGGTAGAGAAGGAAAGGCATAAAGTGATAGATTTTTCCAGGTGAAGGACAGGGCATCCACTTTCCAAGCTTGTTTGTGGGGAGTCCTTGTGCAGAATTTGTCCAATTGGTAGTTCTGGGGAGAGGCAAACAGGTCTATATCTGGGCTCCCCCATTTGTTTATCAACATGTTGAAAGTTTTTGGATCCAGTTTCCACTCGTGTGGGTCCATGAGATTTCTGCTTAGTTCGTCTGCCAGTGTATTTAACTTTCCTGGCAGGAAATGAGCCTGAAGGTGCACTTGGTAGCTCAAGGCTGTGTTCCACAGAGCCATGGCTAGTCTGCACAGGGATGGGGTTCCCACCTGCTTGTTTATGTACCACATAACAGTGGTGTTGTCCGTCTTTACCATTAATTGTCCTGGAAGAATGTGGTCCTTAAAGGCTGTCAGAGCATTCTGTACAGCTAACATATCTTTTTGATTGATATGCAGGTGCATTTGACTTGGGTTCCATTTGCCCTGAATGCACTTCCCTACCAGGTGAGCCCCCCCATGCATAGTCTGATGCATCTGTTGTTAGGGTTTGGGCGGCACGGGGTAGAGTGAATGGTAGTCTCTTGTTTTGGTGGCAGGCCTCTGCCTACCAAAGGAACTCTAACTGTAGGCAAGGTATGATAGGAATCATTGCTTCTAGATCCCGAAAATGTTGACACCATAGGCTTTTTAGATACCACTGTAGTTTCCTCATATGCGGTATTGCATATGAAATTAGGAGAATGCAGGAGGCCATGAACCCCAAGGCTTGCAGTATTTGTCTTGCAGATAGCAGGGTTTTTGTGGCCATTAAAAGTAAGTTGTCAAATGAATTTGTTTCTCTGGCGTGAGGAAAGCCATCTGGGAAGTTGTGCTCAAGCTTGCTCCCAGGAATATAATTTGTTGACAGGGTACAAGATGTGATTTCTTTTCATTTATTGTGTATCCCAGACAAGTTAGCACCTTTTGCACAAACGCCAGATGATTCAAAAGTATGTCCTGGTTTTCTGCCTCAATTAGACAATCATCCAGGTATGGGTATATTTGAATATTTCTTTGCCTGCAAAATGCAATGACTGGAGCTAGGCACTTTGTGAATACCGTGGGCGCAGTAGATAAGCCAAAGGGCAGTGCTGAGAACTGATGGTGCATGTAGCCTGCTTTGAAGCGTAGGTATCTTCTTGCAAGATTCCCTGATTGGGATGTGCAGATAGGCTTCCTTTAAATCCAGTGTTGCCAACCAGGCATCCTTGCCTAGCATAGGAAGCAACTGCTGAAGAGTTAGCATCTTGAATTTTGGGATCACCAAAATGGAGTTTAGGATAGAAAGGTCCAGGATAGGACGCCATGTGTTGTCTTTTCCGGGTACCAGGATCCCTTTTCCTCTTCTTGTACAGTATGAATAGCCCTTATACTTGAGAGACAGTACTTGCTTTTGAGCCTCTTCCCACCGATTTGGGGGTAGATCTGGCCAACCGTTTGGGGTTGGTAACGTGTGGAAGTGGAATCTGTATCCTTGGGAAACTATATTTAAAACCCATTTGTCCTGGGTAATGAGGTCCCAGCTTTTTGCCTGCAGAGCAATCTTCCCCCTAAAGGAGCAGTCAGTTGAGAAGGGTTTGGAAGTTTTAAAGTTAAGTCATTGAGACAGTGTACCATAGGGGGGAGTCTTACTACTCCCTGCTTTGGAAGTGGGGAACCCCCCCCCCCACTGCTTAGTCCTGTGCATACCTTGGGACTGAAGCCTGGGTGTTCTGCTGGTTCTGGGTTTGGACTGAGAAGGCCTGGAGGAGGCAGAAAAGGACCAATTCTTAGAGGGCCAATGCCTACTAAATCTTGGAGGCTGTACGTGTAGGAAATCTTTAACAGTTTGCATAGATTTAGCTTTTTCTTCCATATTTTTAAGTACTACTGCTGCTTTGTTGCCAAACAAGCGGTCCTGATTTAAGGGAGCATCCAGCAATTTAGCTTTAATATGATCTGGCAAAGATTACTCCTTATGCCAAGAATGCATTCTAAGTACAGACCTAGTGACAGCAGCCCTGCAAGATGCCTCTAGTGAATCAAAACCACATTGCAAAGTATGTTTTCCAACTTGTGAAGCAGAATGCATAAAATCCTTATTTTCAACACAGTCAGGAATCAACATCATTTTCTGTTTAAGCAATCCAATAATATGCTGCTGACACTTTACACTAAACTAGCAGATTAAGGCCCTAATGGCCAAGATTGCAGAACTGTATACCTTCTTACCCCATCTATCCAGCGTCCTGGGAATCTCTATCAGAGGGGGTAGGATTTTTGGCAGTAGTAGCCTTAATGCCCTTGGGTCCCTGTGAAATGGTCTCAGGATCCGCAGTAGGATTTTTAAAAAGGAACTTGAGAGGCAGGAACCCAGTAATATCAGGTTTTCTGGGAGCAGTAGGAACGGATTCAGGGGCCAAGCTAGATTCCAAAAAGACATCATCCACAATGTCCAGTACAGGGGGATAGCTAAAGGCCTGTGTTGGGGCAGGAGTAAGAAATACCTAAGCCTCTTTTTAGAATCAGAGTAATCCTGGCTTTCCCAGCAGAAATGCTCCCTAACAACATACAAGGTTTCACCAAAAGAGAAATCCTCTGGAGGGGAAGCAGAAGGAATAGAGTCCTCTGCATCAGAATCCTCATAGGTAGATAAGGGTAAATCCTGGTCATCAGAGGAAAAGTACAGTTGTGTACCTACCATAAATGTAGATGTTCGAGTGTATTCACTGTTGCAGTCATTACTCTTGGGTTATCATGCTGGCAGGCTACCCGCAGTCGGAATGAATTCCAAAGTCCTGGTCCGGCATTGGTTGCTGTCGCCTCTTCCCTGACGTCAGTGCGCCAGGGGTATAAAAGATGCAGCCGATGCCATTTTCTTCAGTTTTTCTTGCCCCAGACGTCAGGTGCCCCCAAAAGGGTAGGCTAAAAAGATTATGCCAATAAACATGCATGCACTTACGTAAACATTTCCTTCATCTACAAGCAAATACACCACATAGGTTGTATAGAATAGAGAAATACAGATAAAACCCAGCAAATGAAAGGAGGACGGTGGGAGGGTAACCTGGACTGCAACAGTGAATACACTTGAACATCTACATTTATGGTAGGTACACAACTGTACTATGTTCATCATGTTTCACTGTTGCAGTCATTACTCTTGGGTTGAATCCCAAAGCTGAGGATGGGTGGCTGAGCTAAATAGGATTAGGAGAGGCTATGAGGCCCTGCAGAACTGCAGTGGTAAAAGCCTGCTCTGGATTTAGAGTAGAGAGGCAAGTGGTAGTGTTTTGTAAAAGTGTGCACTGAACTCCAAGTTGCAGCCTCTAAGATGTCTTTGGTTGGTACTGCTCTCAGGAAGCCTGCTGCTCTGGTAGAGTGTGGCTTAATGCCCTTAGGCACGGATTTGCCATACTGTAACAGAAACAAATGCAATGACCTATCCATTTAGAAATAGTTTGTTTTGAGATAGCCTTTCCTTGTGATCCTGCAGCATATGCCACTAAAAGTTGCTCAGTCTTTCTGAAAGCTTTAGTTCTGTCCAAGTAGAAGTGTAGCTGTCTGTGTATGTCCAAAGAATGCAGAAGTCTCTCACCCTTGTTCTGTGGATTTGGATAAAAAGGTGGGCAAGTGAATGGTTTGGTTGAGGGCCACAGTGGACACCACTTTAGACACAAACGTAGAGTTTGTCCTCAAAGAAACCCTGTCTGGATGAAAAATGATAAAGGCTTCCACAGCCATGAGTGCCTGTAACTCCGAGACTCGTCTTGCAGAGGTTATTGCTAGGAGCAGAGCTGTTTTCCAGGATAAGAATTTTATATTCGCTGTTGAGGCTGGCTCAAAAGGAGACAGTGTGAGTTTTTCCAAGACATAATTGAGGTCCCATGCAGGTATTGGTGTTCTCCTTGGTGGCCTGATGTTTCTGGCCCCTCTGAGGTACTGCCTTATTAAAGGATGAGAAAAGATAGGTGGTTCCGTATTGTAATGGGCTGAAATGGCAGGGGCATGAATCTTAACTGATGAAAACGAAAGGCCTTTGTCCAGCATCTCAGTTAGGTATTGTAAAATCTGAGGAATATTTGGTACATATGTGTCAATGTCTTGTTCCTGGTTCCAAGCACAGAATCTCTTCCATTTTTCTGCATAACATTTTCTGGTACTGGGCCTCCTGGCCTCCAAGATAACATCCATAACAGCTTTTGAAAGAGGAGTGGTCTGAATGGCTACATTATCCGCCATGCTGCCAGATTTAGGGTCCTGAGTTGGCTGTGCAGGATCCGATTGTTTTGTTGGGTCAGTAAGTGAGAAGTTTGAGGCAATATCCATACTGGACCTTGAGACAAGCTCTTTAGGATTGGGTACCAGTGCTGGCGTGGCCAGTCTGGGGCAATCAGTATCATTTTTGGCTTCTCTTGTCTGACCTTTAGGAGTACCTTGGGAAGAAGCAGTGGAGGAAAGGCATATACTGTTAGGTTTTTCCAGCTGAAGGATAGGGCATCCACTTTCCATGCTTGTTTGTAATAAATCCTTGTGCAAAATCTCTGTAATTGGCAGTTGTTAGGGGAGGCGAATAGATCTATGTCTGGGCATCCCCATGTCCTTGTTATCATGCTTAAGACTTGTGGATCCAGTTTCCACTCGTGGGGATCCATGAGGTTTCTGCTTAGTTCGTCTGCCAGAGTATTTATTTTTCCTGGCAGGAAATGTGCTTGCAGGTGAACTTAAATCAATGCTGTGTCCCAGAAGGTCATTGCTTGTCTGCAGAGGGGGTAGGAATGTGTGCCTCCCTGCTTGTTTATGTACCACATGACTGTAGTATTGTCCGTCTTTATCAGTAGTTGTCCTGGATGAAGTAGATCCTTGAAAGCTGTCAGGGCATGCTGAACAGCTAGCATCTCTTTTTGATTGATATGAAGATGCATCTGGCTTGCGGGCCATGTGCCTTGAATACATTTTCCTGCCATGTGGGCCGCCCAGGCATAATCTGATGCATCCGTTGTTAGTGTCTGCCTGGCTGTGGGTAAAGTGAATGGCAGACCCTTGTTGTGGTGTCAGGCCTGTGCCCACCATCGAAACTCCTGTTGCACACAGGGAATGAGGGTAATTAATGTTTCCAGGCTGTGGCAATGTTGAGTCCACTTTTTAAATACCATTGTAGTTTCCTCATATACAGTCTGGCATATGGAATTAGCAGAATGCAGGATGCCATGAAGCCCAAGGCCTGCAGGATTTTCCTTGCAGATAACTGGGTCTTTGTTGCCAACTTTTGAAGTAAGAAGTCAGTTGTCTTTGTTTGTCTGGTGTGAGATAAGCCATCTGGGCAGTTGTATTTAAGCTTGCACCTAAGAATATTATCTCTTGAGAGGGTACTAGTTTTGATTTCTTTTCGTTTACTGTGTACCCTAGGCAAATTAGTAATCTTTTTACAAACGCCAGATGCTTTAGAAGAATGTCTTTGTTCTCTGCTTGAATAAGGCAGTCGTCCAAGTAAGGATATATTTGAATTCCTCTGTCTGCAAAATGCAATTACTGGTGCCAGGCATTTTGTGAAGACCCTGGGTGCAGTAGATAAGCCGAAGGGCAGTGCAGAGAATTGGTAGTGCATTGAGCCAGCTATGAATCTGAGGTATCTTCTGCAAGACTGTCTGATTGGGACATGCAGGTATGCCTCTTTTAGGTCCAAAGTTACGAGCCAAGCCTTCTTGCCCAGCATGGGCAGTAGCTGCTGCAGAGTCAACATCTTGAATTTTGGAACATCCAGAAACATGTTTAGTATAGACAGGTCCAGTATTGGTCTCCAGGCTTTGTCCTTTCTGGGCACCAAGAAAAGTCTTGAGTAAAATCCTTGCCCCTGCTCTTGCTGTGGTACTTGTTGAATGGCCCTCATGTCCATGAGGGATGAAATTTGCTTTTGTGCCTCTGCCCATTGATTGTGTGGCAGGTCTGGCATACCTTTTGCCTTTGGTAGGGTGTGAAAGTGGAACCTGTAGCCCTGGGACACTATGTTCAAGACCCATTTGTCCTGGGTAATCATTTGCTAATTTGTTGAAAAAAGTGCTATTTTTCCCCCTAAGGGGGCTGCCAAAAGGTAAGTGCTTGGATCTGGCAGAGGAAAGTCATTGGGACCGTTTCCTGTATGGTTGTGATTTGTCTTCTCTGCTTTTGGAGGTAGGAGCACCCCATTGTTTAGGCCTGTATGAGCCTTGGGGCTGAGATCTGCCTCTTTGTGGCCTGTCTGACACTGGAAATGACCAATTTTTTGTAGGCCAGTTCCTGCTAAATCTGGGTGGCTGTACCTGTAGGAAATCCTTAACTGTCTGCATGGATTTCGCTTTATCCTCCATTTTCTTCAACACCTCTTCTGCCTTAACACCAAACAACACATCATGCTGCAATGGAGCATCCAATAATTTTGCTTTAAAATGATCAGACAGATTCTGTAGCAGAAGTGTAACCCCCCCCCCCCCCATCTGTCCAGTGCCCTAGAATCCCTATCAGAGGGGACAGGGTTTTTGCAGTGGAAGCCTTGACCCCTTTGGGACCCTGAGATATAGTTTCTGGGTCAGCAGCAGGGTTTTATATAGAAATTTATGAGAGTCTGGGACCCTGTAGTATCTGTCTGGCTTAGCAGGTGCAAGGGGTAAAGAGTCAGGAGACAGGCCGGACTCTGAAAATACATCATCTACAATGTCTAGAACAGGTAGAATAGCAAGAGGTCTGTGGTGAGGTAGTAAAATAAAGTCTCTGAGCCTTTTCTTAGATTCTGAGTAATCTTGGCTCTCCCAGTGAAAATGCTCCCTCATGGTATGCAGGGTTTCCCCAAAAGAATAATCCTCAGGAGGAGAGGCTGAAGGAATGGATTCTTCAGCATCAGAATCCTGGTAGGGAGGAAGAGAGCATCCCTGTTCAGAAGAGGAATCAGAGGAAATTGAAACCTGCTCAGAAGAATCATATTCTGTCTCTTGCCTAGGCCTCTTAACAGGAGGGGGATGGGAACCCCTGATCAAAGTAATTAGGTCTTCGGCCATTTTAAGCATCTGTTTTGCAGGCATGTAAGTCCGAGTAGGAGAATGCTGTACTTGTTTCTTTGTCTTTAGAACTGCTTTAGTCTTTGCCTTTGAAGCTGAAGTTGGCTTAACATATAACTGTGTAGGTCTGAAGACACCCTCAGAAGCTGATGCCTGCTCAGCGACTCCGGACCCATCTGAGGGAATGGTTTCCGAGTGTCCAATACCTTGAGTATCCAGAGGCCCATTCTGAGGAAGTCTCCGGAGGGAGATGAAAGCGCTTAATCAGTGGAAGTTGAAAACAGTCAATCAGTTATAACTGTTTTTTTGTTTTTGTTTTATCTTGTGTATTCATTAAACCTATTTTTAGAACACTTCTATTGGATTATATTTTGGGATTTTGGACAACTAGATACTGGTTTTGAGAAGACAGCCTTCACTGTTACTGGGACTGCATTGTTTTTGTATCCAGAGGCCCAGTCGGCTCCACTTGGGAGTCGGAAGCGGCCTGTGGCTCTAAGGTAGCGGGCGTCAGGGGCTGTGAAAGCGCCTCACTGAGAGCTGGCGAACCGGCGACTGGCTTAGCGGAGGCCTCGTCAGTTTTGGACCTTGGATGCCTAGCCTTTTCCTTGTCCTTGCGTTTTTTGTAAACTCCAGTCGTCGGCTGTTCCGACGGCATTATATAGTTAAATCTACGGCCAAAGTAATGAAATGCAAAATCGAACCGACGCTTAGTAGTGCATTGGTTAAATCTAGCACAAAACCGACAGCTAGCAACGTCGTGGTCAGGGCCTAGACAAGGAATACAGTAAGAGTGAAAATCCTTATGAGGTATTTGCTTCCCACAAGAAATACAATTGTTAACTTTCTGACATCGGTCTGGAGCAAGAAAAAAGTTTCCCCAATGGGGTACTTAGCTTTAATGAAGACTTCGGTTCTGAAATTCGGATTTGAAAATCTCAGGAGTCGGCCGACTGGCACTTGCGAACTGCTTTTGCTTCAGGCACCGCGCGGCAAGAAAGACTGAAGAAAATGGTGTCGGCTGCATCTTTTATACCCCTGGCACACTGACATCAGGGAAGAGGCGACAGCAACCGACGCCGGATCAGGACTTTGGAATTCAGGCCGACTGCGGGTAGCCTGCCAGCAGGATAACTCAAGAGTAATGACTGCAACAGTGAAACACTATGAACATCAGAAAATTCAGAATCCTGATCAGAAGTATCTTAAGCAAATTCAGTCCTAGGTCTCTTAGAGGGGGAAGGTTGACTTCCCCTGATTAAAGTATTAAGGTCTTCAGCCATTCTTATCATTTGTTTTTCAGGCAGAGAGGCCTGACCATGTGGTCTGGGTGTCGGTGTTCTAGGCATGGATGGAGTTTTAGGGCCTTGAAGAAGAAGATGGCATCGGTTTAATATGCAAGTCAGTAGGTCTCAATACACCCTAAGAATCCGGTGCCAGCACAGCAGCTCCAGACCCATCCAAGGTAGAGACATCCGCAGGTTCCACAGTTGAAGCATCTCGCAGCATACCGGACTCTGAATGGGTCTCAGTAGACACCTGCGAATCTGAAGTAGTGGGTATCAGGGGCTGCGAAAGCGCCTCACTGAGTACCAGTGAACAGGCGACTAGATTAGTGTTGTCGGCAGCTTTGGACCTAGGCGGCCTGTCTCTGCCTTTATCTTTGCATTTTTTCGGAATGTCGGTAGTCGGGTGGCTTATCGAAGACCTACCTGGATAATTGAACAGAGTACCAAAATATTTAGAAGCATAAATATACAGACGATGAATAGTTCATTGTTTAAATAAGGCACAAAATCGACAGTGAAGTATGTCGTGGTCAGGGCCTAGGCAAGGAATACAGTACGAATGAAAATCTTTATGAGGTGTTTGCTTTCCACAAGAAATACAATTATTGACTTTTACTGACATCGGTTTAGAGCAAGAAAAAGTTTCCCCAACAGGGTACTTAGCTTTAGTTGAAGACTTTGGTTCTGAAACTTGAAAAAAAAATTTCAGGAGTCGGCCGACCGGCACTTGCAAACTGCTTCTGCTTAGGGCACTACATGGCAAGAAAGACTGATGTAATGGCGTCGGCTGCATGCTTTATAACCCTGACTACCTGACGTCATGGAAGATGAGACAGCAACCTACGCAGGACCCAAGACTTTGATAATCAGGCCGACTGAGGGCTACTGCAAGCAGATAACCCAAATGTGATTACTGCAACAGTGAAACATGAAAACAGGAAAAGAATTCTAAGCCAGAAAGACAAAAAAAAATGGCAAAGCAGAAAGGGGAAAAGTGAGGGAGCTAATACTGGAATAGTGAAGAGAAGGACATCTACTGTTATGCAAATATTTTACACAATTATACTACATCCTTTCATATCAGTGTTGCAGTATTATTTACAAAAGGGACAGTGCAAAAGCTCATGAGGAAACTTAGGAGGAGGAAGGCACACAGAAGCCTCTATTAACTCAGAGGATAGCTCTGGCAAAGCCAGCTCTTGCTCTGGAAACAACACCCAATTTGTAATGCTTAGTGAAGTTATGGACAGAAGTCCAGGTAGCAGCCTCAAGGATGGAATTGGCATCCAATCATTTGGAAAAAGTACTAGAGGAAGCAAGAGCTCTATCTGAATGAGCCTTTACTGAAGTAGAAAGTTACTCTCCATGAAAGGAGTAACAAAAGAAATGGCTTTGGGATATGGTTTGCTTGGAAACAGCCAAACTGAGGTATCTGGGATGTAAGGAAACAAAAAGTTGCTCAGATTTGTGAATGGCCTTAGTCTTATCCAAATAATATCTGGCCAGTCTATGCAAATCCAAAGTGTGAAGAAAGCAGACTGCGGAGAAGGAAAAAAGGAGGGCAAATTAACAGACTAAGAGACAACTCACTAAGCACCTTGGGCATAAAAAGGAGGATCAGCACGAAGACAGCCACTGTCCTCATGAAAAAAGTACAGTTGTGTACACCTATCATAAATGTAGATGTTCGAGTGTATTCACTGTTGTAGTCATCACATTTGGGTTATCTGCCGCAGGTAGCCCTCAGCCGGCCTGAATACCAGAGTCTTGGGATTTCTGCGTTGGATGCTGTCTCTTCTTCCATGACGTCAGGTCATCAGGGGTATAAAACATGCAGCTGATGCCATTACATCAGTTTTTCTTGCCCCAGATGTTAGGTACCCCCCACAATGGAAAGAAATTATATGTTATGGTACACCCCCATCAAAAAACAAATACACCAGAAAAAATAAATATACCAAACAAAAAGGAAAGATAGAGCCAAGAGAAGTTAGGGGGCTGGAGGGAGGGCAACCAGGACAGCAACAGTGAATACACTCTAACATTTATGTTAATTGTACACAACTGTACTATGTTCTTCGTGTTTCACTGTTGCAGTCATCACATTTGGGTAGATTCCCAAAGCTAAGGAAGGGAGGAGGAAGTTAAAGAGCATTAGGGCCAGCTATTAAGCCCTGCAAGACTGCTGTGGCAAAACCAGCTCTAGATTTAGAAAAAATAGGCACGTGGTAATGCTTGGTGAAGGAATGTACAGAGCTCCAGGTAGCAGCTTCTAGGATGTCCCTGGTAGGGAACTCCTCTGAGAAAGGCCAGAGAGGTAGATGCATCCCTGGTGGAATGTGATCTTATCCCCTGTAGGGTAGGTTTTCCATGGTGCTTGTAGCAAAAATGAATGCAATGGGCTATCCATTTGGAAATGGTTTGCTTTGAAATGGCCTTCCCCTCTGCCCCTGCAGCAAAGCCAACTAGCAGGTGTTCAGATTTTCTGACATGCTTAGCCCTGTCCAAATAAAATCTAAGTTGTCTGTGCACGTCCAGAGAGGGCAGTATTCGTTCCCCTTTGTTTTGTGGATTAGGGAAAAAAGTAGGCAAATGAACGGACTGATTTAGGGCCACACTAGACACCACCTTGGGCATACAGGAAGGATTAGTCCTGAGGGAAACTCTGTCTGCATGGAAGATAATGAAGGGATCCACTGCCATGAGGGCCTGTAATTCACAGTCTTCTTGCTTAAGGATGGCTAGAAGGAAGGCTGTTTTCCAAGAAAAGAATTTCAACTCTGCTGTTGCAGCTGGCTCAAAGGGGGGAAGTGTAAGCTTTTCCAATACAAAGTTAAGGTCCCAGGCTGGAGTGGGAGCTCTCCTGGGAGGTCTTAAATTTTTGGCCCCTCTAAGGAATTGTTTTAGCAGGGGGTGAGAGAAGAGGGGTGACTCAGTATTATAATGTGGTGAAATGAAGAGAGGCATGAAATTTGACTGACAAGAAGGATAGGCCCTTGCGGAGCATTTCTGTTAAGTACTGAAGAATATGAGGTAAGCTGGGCATCGTTGTGCCCATCCCCTGAGTCTGGCTCCTGGAACAGTATATTTTCCACTTTACAGCATAGGATTTTCTAGTACTAGGCCTCCTTGCTCCAGAATGAGATCCAGCACCTGCTTATTGAGGGATGCTAGAGGAGAGCTCAAGGAATTAGCTTCAGGGTTTGAAGCTGAGGGTGCAGAATCTGGCCTGCCTGTTGGGACAGCAGGGAAAAGGTCCGAAGCAGGTGCCATGGTAGCAGCAGTGTCATAACTGCGCAAGAGGGGGTACCAGTGCTGGCGTGGCCAGTCTGGTGCAATCAGTATTGTCCTTGGCTTGTCCTGTTTGATCTTTAGTAGAACCTTCGAGAGGAGAGGCAGAGGGGGAAAGGCATAAACCGAGAGGCTTATCCAGGTAAAGGACAGGGCATCCACTTTCTAAGCTTGACTGTGAGGAGACCTTGAGCAGAATTTGTCCAATTGGTAGTTCTGAGGGGAGGCAAACAGGTCTACCACTGGAGTCCCCCACGTGTTCGGTTCTAGTTTCCATTCGTGTGGGACCATGAGATTTCTGCTTAAGTCGTCTGCCAGTGAATTTAATTTGCCTGGCAGGAATTGAGCTTGTAGGTGTACTTGGTAGCTCAAGGCTGTGTTCCACAGAGCCATGGCTAGTATGCAGAGAAGGTATGAGTGGGTTCTCCCCTGCTTGTTTATGTACCACATAACTGTGGTGTTGTCTGTCTTTACCAATAGTTGTCCAGGAAGAATATGGTCTTTGAAGGCTGTCAGAGCATTCTGTTCAGCTAACATTTCTTTTTGATTAATATGCCGGTGCATCTGTCTCGGGTTCCATTTGCCCTGAATGCCCTGCCATGTGAGCCCCCCATGCACAGTCTGTTGTTACGGTTTGGGCGGCAGGGGGTAGAGGGAAAAGGAGCCCCTTGTTGTGGTAGCAGGCCTCTGCCCACCAAAGTAACTATCTTCATACAAGGAATGATAGGAATCATTGATTCCAGGTACTGAGAATGTTGACAACATAGGCTTTTTAGATACCCCCTGGAGTTTCCTCATATGCAGTCTTGCATATGGAATTAGTAGAATGCAAGAGGCCATGAACCCCAGGGCTTGCAGTATTTTCTTTGCAGATAGCTGGGGTTTTATGGCCAGTAGTTTGAAGTAGGTGGTCAAATAAACTTGTTTCTCTGGCGTGAGGTAAGCCATCTGGGAAGTTGTATTCAAGCTTGCTCCCAGGAATATAATTTGTTGACAGGGTACCAGGTGCGATTTCTTTTTGTTTATAGTGTACCCCAGACAAGTTAGAACCCTTTGTACAAAGGCCAGATGATTCAAAGGTATGTCCTGGCTTTCTGCCTGAATTAGACAATCGTCCAAGTATGGGTATATTTGAATATTTCTTTGCCTGCAAAATGCAATAACTGGAGATAGGCACCTTGTGAATACCCTGAGTGCAGTAGATAAGACAAAGGGCAGTGCAGAGAACTGACATGCGTGTATAGCCTGCTTTGAAGCGTAGATATCTTCTGCAAGATTCCCTGATTGGGATGTGCAGGTATGCTTCTTTTAAATCTAGTGTTGCCAACCAGGCATCTTTGCCTAGCATAGGAAATAATTGGTGAAGAGTCATTATCTTGAATTTTAGAATCTCCAAAAAGGTGTTTAGAGTAGACAGGTCCAGGATAGGACGCCATGAATCGTCTTTTCTGGGTACCAGGAAAAGTCTCGAGTAGAAACCTTGTCCCTTTTCCACTTCTGGTACCAGCTGAATAGCCCCCATTCTTGAGAGAAAGTACTTGTTTTTGGGCCTCTGCCCACTGATTTGGGAGTAGGTCCAGCCACCAGCTTTGTGTTCGCAACATGTGGAAGTGAAATCTGTATCCCTGGGACACTATTTAAAACCCATTTGTAGGGTTGCCACCTTCCTTCACGGCTAAAACCGGAGCAAAGCCGCGCCCCTTGCGTCACCAGTAACCCCACCCACCCCAACCCCCTCTCCCGCCAACATACCTCCTATTTTGTGATGTCACGACAGCATCACTCAACAGGAACGCCCTCTTTTTTCATTCCCGCCGCCTGCTTTTGGCTGATTTACTATGCTTTTCTGTAAAAAAAGCATTGTAAATCAGCCGATTTACAAACTCCGATAGTCTGTTTCCTTTTTGAAACAGAATACCGGAGTTTGTACAGTGTTTTCCGGACTACCGGAGAATCAGTTTGATTTCCTGATAGTCCGGAAAAAAAAACGGAGGGGTGGCAAGCCTACCCATTTGTGCTGGGTAATAAGTTCCCAATTCTTTGCATGAAGAGCAATCTTCCCCCCAAAGGGGCAGTCAGTTGAAAAGTGCTTGAAAATTTTAAAAGGAAGTCATTGAAACAGTTTACCATAGGGGTGAGTCTTATTATTCCCAGATTTGGAAGTGGAGGCCCCCCCCCACTGCTTAGTCCTGTGTGTCCCCTGGGACTGAAACCTGGGTTTTTTGCTGTGTCTGGGTTTGGCTTGAGAAGATCTGGAAGGGGCTGGAAAGGACCAATTCTTAAAGGGCCAGTGCCTACTAAATCTAGGAGGCTGAACTTGTAAAAAATCTTTAACAGTTTGCATAGATTTAGCTTTATCTTCCATCTTTTTAAGAACTTCCTCAGCCTTGTTGCCAAACAGGTGGTCCTGATTTAAAGGAGCATCCAAACAATTTAGCTTTAACATGATCAGGTAAAGATTGCTCCTTAAGCCAAGCATGCCTTCTGAGCACAGACCCAGTAACAGCAACCCTGTAAGAGGCCTCTAATGAATCAAAACTACATTGCAATGTATGTTTTCCAACTTATTCAGCAGAATGCATTAAGTCCTGTAATTCTTTATTTTCCACATAGTCAGGAATCAACAATTTTCTGTTTAAGCAGTCCAATAACATGTTGCTGATACTTTTAACATATGAAACTGGCAGTTTAAAGCCCTAATGGCCAAGGTTGCAGAAGTGTAAACCTTCTTACCCCATCTATCCAGCGCCCTGGAGTTTCTATCAGAAGTGGTAGGATTTTTAGCAATAGAAGCCTTAATGCCCTTGTGCCCCTGTGAAATAGTCTCTGGATCTGCAATAGGATTTTTAAAAAGGAACTTGTGGGGCTCAAGCACCCTGTTGTATCTGTCAGGTTTTCTGGGAGCAGGAGGCAGGGAATCAGGGGCCAAACTAGATTCCGAAAAAGCATCATCAACAATGTCTAGTACAGGAGGAATAGCTAAAGGCCTATGCTGAGGTAGGAGAAGAAAATCCCTAAGCCTCTTTTTTGAATCAGAAAAATCCTGGCTTTCCCAGTGGAAATGCTCCCTTAGAGTATGTAAGGTTTCCCCAAAAGAAAAATCC
The DNA here is from genome assembly GCF_019279795.1 of Protopterus annectens. Classification (NCBI taxonomy): domain Eukaryota; kingdom Metazoa; phylum Chordata; order Ceratodontiformes; family Protopteridae; genus Protopterus; species Protopterus annectens. The sequence goes on along the minus strand of NC_056731.1, from coordinate 340,525,904 downwards.
TCAGGAGGGGAAGCACAGTGAATAGAGTCCTCTGCATCAGAATCTTCATAAGTAGATAAGGGCAAATCCAGATCATCAGAAGAATCAGAAAAAACAGAATCCTGATCAGAAGATTCATTACCAACTTCAGTCCTAGGCCTCTTAGAAGGCGGGGGAGGTGGCTACTCCTGATTAGAGTTATTAGATCTTCAACCATTCTTATAATTTGTTTTTTAGGCATAGAGGCCTGAGTATGTGGCCTGGGCGTCGTTTTTTTAGGCATGGATCGAGATTTAGGTCCAAGTAAAGAAGGCGTCATCGATTTAATATGCAAGTCCATAGGCCTGAATACACCCTCAGAAGCCGGTGTCTGCAGAGTGGCTCCGGATCCATCCAAGGTAGAGACATCCACGGGTTCCATAGCTGAAGCATCTTGCGACATACCGGACTCCAAATGGGTCTCAGTAGAGGCCTGCGAATCAGAAGTAGCGGGCATCAGGGGCTGCGAAGGCACCTCATTGAATACCACCGAACTGGCGACTGGCTTAGGAGAAGCGTCGTCTGCAGTTTTGGACCTCGGTGGCCTGTCTCTGTCTTTATCTTTGCATTTTTTCAGAATCCCGGTAGTCGGATGGCTAACAGACGACATTTCTGGATAATTAAACTGAGAACCGTAATATTTAGAGGCGAAAATATACAGACGACTGATAGTGCGCTGATTAAATAAAGCACAAAACCGACAGCAAGGTACTTCGTGGTCAGGGCCTAGGCAAGGAATACAGTACGAATGAAAATCTTTATGAGTTATTTGCTTTCCACCAGTAATACAATTATTAACATTTACTGACATTGGAAAGGAGCAAGAAAAGGTTTCCCTAACGGGGTACTTAGCTTTACTTGAAGACTTCGGTTCTGAAACTCGAAAATGAAAATTTCAGGAGTCTGCCGGCCTGCACTTGCAAACTGCTTCTGCTTCGGGCACCGCACGGCAAGAAAGACTGATGTAATGGGGTTGGCTGCATGTTTTATACCCCTGACATCATGGAAGAAGGGACAGCAACCAACGCAGGACCCAAGACTTTGTTAATCAGGCCGACTGAGGGCTACCTGCAAGCAAATAACCCAAATGTAATGACTGCAACAGTGAAACACGAAGAACATCAGGCCTCGGCTTCGAAGGCTCCACAATCATCAGATTCCCCCTCCCCCGGCTCGGAAGAGTAGTCACAGCAAGTGCAATGGTCTTAGGCTCTGAAACCGGTTGGGTTGAAGCCGATAATATGGCCAGTGTCAGGTTCTCGAGAAGCCTCTGTACCACTCGGTCCACATCCACATCAGAGAGGGTTTCTCGAAGAACGAGTCAAAGGGAGCAAAGAAGCCACCGATTGCAGACTGGGTGACCTTAAGGTCTGGGAGATCGGCTCCAAAACTGGGGACTGGCTCCGAAGACTGCGGAGCTGGTGACCGCAGCTTCACAGAAAGGCTCAGAGCCGATGACTTGGGCTCTGAGGAAGCTTTGGAGGACTTCGACGACTTGGAAGTCTGGTCTGCCTTGTCCAAGGACTCCTGAAAGTCTGGCTTCAGCAAGCCTCTATCCACCAGCTTTCTTCTTCGCTCTAGCAATACCTGGCAACTGAAAGAATGGCAGACAGAGCAATCCTCCTGGAGGTGAACTGGCCCCAAGCAATAAACACAGTTGAAATGGGAGTCAGTGATAGACATTTTCTGCCCACATTTTGGGCACTGTTTAAAGCCTGACTTCTGACTTCTGCTTTTCTCTCTGATCAGGCAAAATCCAAAAAAAAAACAACAGTATGCACCAATCAGAACAATTTAGTCACTCTAATAACTACAGAACACACACACCGCAAACTCTACAACTGTATAAACACTGTAAAGCTAATATAAATCCTAACTTTATAAAGACTATCTATCTAAACAGGCTAAATATAAGCATAAACTAGCAAAAAGCTAACTATAAATCTTAACTTTAAGAAAACTATCTATAAAAGCACGCTAAATAAAAAAATAAGCTGGATAGGGAACCCGTTTAAACCACTAAGACACGGCCAAAGGCCTAAGAGCAGCCGCTCTTAAAGGACAAAAATCTCAAAGACAACAAAAGGCTGAGTTAAACAAAGGCTAAATAGTCCAACAGAAACAGCCTATCCAGAAAACTGCAAAAACTTTGCTATAAAGGCACAATAAAGTAGAAAAAACCCCACAATACTGGCCCGAGCTCTCCAACGACCTACGATCTGTTGCAGCGGCAAATTAGATCTGAGGTAGGACAGAGAGCATCATGGGATGGGGACCTGTCCTTGAGCTACTCAGATCTTCAGCTAGTGAAAGCGGCCGACGTGGAGCCGATGGATTGGCTCCGAACCCCATATGTAAGAATGAACGGTGAGATTGAACAACTTCACATGAGTGGGATCCATCCTGCTTGTTGATGTACCACATCATTGTGGTGTTGTCTGTTTTTATAGTATATAGAGTAGGGGTCTGAAAGCTGTCCATGCTGAACAGCTAGCATCTCTTTTTGGTTGATGTGCAGATGAATTTGATTTGGGCTTCAGTGGCTCTGAATGCATCTGCTGTCCAGGTAAGCACCCCAGGCATAGTCTGATGCGTCTGTGGTTAGGGTCTGGGCGGCATGGGGTTGTGAAAAGGGAAGTCCCTTGTTGTGGTTGCATGCTGCTGCTCACCAAAGAAAATCTTTCCTTAGACAAGGAATCATAGGTATAATAGTTTCCAGGTCCTGATAATGTTGACACCAAAGGCTTTTTAAGTACTACTGAAGTTTCCTCATATGCAGTCTGGCATATGGAATTAGTAGAATGCAGGAGGCCATGAACCCTAGAGCTTGCAGGATTGGCCTTGCGGATAACTGGGTTCTGGTGGGCAGTTGAGAGAAGTAGCCTGTCAGCTAGGCTTGTTTTTCTGGAGTAAGGAATGCCATCTGGGATGCTGTGTCCAGGCTTGCTCCCAGGAATACAAGTTTCTGACTGGGGACTAGTTTGGATTTCTTTTTGTTTATAGTGTACCCCAGTTAAGTCAGTAGATCTTTTACAAATGTCAGGTGCTGGTAACAGATCTCCTGACTGTCTGCCTGAATCAGGCAGTTGTCCAAGTTGGGGTAAATTTGAATATTTCTTTGTCTGTAAAAAGCAATGGCTGGAGCCAGGCATTTGGTGAAAACTCTGGGAGCAGTGGATAAGCCAAAGGGAAGTGCAGAGAACTGATCATGCATAGATCCTGCCCTGAAACATAGATATTTCCTGCAAGAGTCTCTGATTGGGATGTGCAGATAGGCCTCTTTTAGGTCTAGAGTGGCTAACCAGGCATCTTTGGATAGCATAGGAAGAAGCTGCTGGAGGGTGAGCATTTTGAATTTTGGTACCACCAGGGAGGTGTTTAGAATGGATAGATCTAGGATTGAGCACCAGGTGCCCTCTTTTCTGGGTACCAGGAAAAGTCTGGAATAGTAACCTTGGCCTATCTAGTCTGCAGGAACAGGATGAATTGCCCTCATGGAGAGCAGGGAATGAACATAATTTTGTGCCTCTGCCCACTGGTTTGGTGGAAGATCTGGGAACCCTTTTGGGGTTGGCAGTGTGTGGAAATAAAAATTTGTACCCCTGGGACACTATGTTGAGGACTCATCGATCGTTGGTGATGGAGGCCCAGTTTTTTGCATGGAAGGCAAGTTTTCCTTCTAGGGACACAAGCAGGTGGGCAGAGATAAGAAGTGGAGTTGAAAAGTCATTGTGAATTCTTTCCATAAGGGGGTGGCTTAGCACTCCCTGTTTTAGAAATGGAGGTACTCCATTACTTAGATCTCTGCAAACCCTGAAACTGTTGTCTGGGGGGGGGGTCTGCTTCCACTAGGTCTAGTATGAGGTGGCCTTGAGGGGGCTAGAAAGGACCAATGTTTTGAGGGGCAATGCCTACTGAATCTTGGAGGCTGGACTTCCAAAAAATCTTTAACTATCTGCATAGACTTAGCTTTTTCTTCAATCTTTTTCAGAACCTCTTTTGTTTTGGTGCCAAACAGACTGTCTTTGTTCAGTGGTGCGCCCAATAATTTTGATTTGACATGATCTGGCAAGGTCTGTTCCTTAATTCAAGCATGGCTTCTAAGTACAGAACCTGTGACTGCTGCCCTGCAGGATACATCTAGGGCGTGAAACCCACATTGCAAGGTATGCTTACAAACTTGGCTTGCAGAATGCATCAGCTCCTGCAATTCTTTATTTTCGGCACAGTCAGCGAAGTTTTTGCTTAATACGTTCCATAGGAAGTTGCTGATATTTCAGCATGTGGAACTGACAATTTAATGCTCTAATGGCAAGAGTTGCAAAGGTGTATACGTTTTTATCCCATCTGTCTAAAGCTGGGGAATCCCTGTCCGAGGAGGTGGGATTCTTAGCTGTGGTTGCTTTTATTCCCTTAGGTCCCTGGAGATGACCTCTGGGTCAGCAGAAGGATTTTTGAAAAGAAATTTGTGAGAGTCAGGGACTCTGTAGTACCTGGCAGGTTTCCTGGGGGGCAGGAGTTAGACTGGATTCCATAAAAACATCATCCACAACATCCAGAACAGGAGGAATAGCTAAGGGTATGTGCCATGGCAAATCTAAAAATTCCCTGACACTCTTTTTGGACTGAGGATATTCCTGGCATTCCCAATGGAAATGCTCTCTCAAGGTATGTAGGGTTTCACCAAAAGAAAAATCCTCTGGAGGAGAGGCAGAAGGAATGGATTCATCTGCATATGAATCCTCACAAGCAGATAAGGGTATTTCTTCATAATCAGAAACCTCAGTGTCGTCGGACTCTTGGCCAAATAAAGCTGCTGGGGGCAAGTCTCTTTTCCTTTTAGCAGGGGTAGGCTGGCTTCCCATAATCAGCATGATAAGGTCTTCCGCCATTTTAAGAATCTGAGATTGAGGCATGGAAGCAGGCGCTTGAGGTTGGGTCATTTTTTTTTACGTGCAGTTCATACTCTGGGCCTTAGAAACTGAGTAGTTTTAGAAAGAAATGAAGACGCGAAAGAAGCCGTCAGTTTGTGTTGAATATCAGTAGTGCTAAGAAGTCCTCAGAAGCAGATGCCTGCACAGCGGCTCTGGACCCATCCAAGGTAGAAACATCCACAGGTTCCGTAGTCAATGAAAAGTCTTGCAGCATACCAGACTCCAAACGGGTCTCAGTAGCGGCCAGCGAATCCATCTAAGTGGGCATCAGGGGCTGCGAAAGTGCCTCAGTACCACCGAACTGGCGACTAGCTTAACGGAAGCATCGTCTGCAGTTTTGGACCTGTGCGGTCTGTCTTTACCTTATGTTTTTTCGGAGGAGCGATAGTCTGATTGCTTACAGAAGCAATTTCGGAACACGGACATCGAGAGAGAAAGTATTTAGCTACGATAAGGGCTGGATGACGTACAGTTTGGGCGTTGAACAAAGCACAAAACCAGCAGCAAGGGACGTCGTGGTCTGGGGCTAAAAAGGTGATGCAGTAAGAATGGAAATCTCGGTGTGGTATTTGCTTTCCATAGGCGAGACAACTGTTAACTTTTTCTGACATCGGTTAGAGCAAGAAAAAAGGATCCCCAACGGGTACTTGGCTTTAGAAGACTTCAACTTAAATTTCGGAAAAGAAAACTCAGGTAGCGGCCGACCGACACTCCTTGGCAAAAAAGACTGATGCAATGGCGTCGGCTGCCTGTTTTTATTCCAATGACGACCTGACGTCAGTCCTGGAGCGACAGCAACAGAAGCAGAAATACTAAGCCTCTGGTATTCGGACCGTCTGAGGGATAACCCTGGCAGGATAACCAAAGTGTGATGAGTGCAATAGTAAAACCGGACAGTGGTACAACCAGTACTACTGTATGGTACAGAAATCTGGGCAGTACAGGCATAGCAGATGAGGAAGCAAGAAGTGATGGGAATGAAGTGCACAGAAGGATGCACACTGTAGGACAGACAAAGAAATAAAAACATAAGTGCAGATCCAAAGTAGCTCCAATTGCAGAAAAGATCAAAGAGAACAGATTACAGTGGTTCGGACACGTGCAGTAAAGCAGAAGATAAGCTGGTGAAGAAGATTTGGGAGCAGCAGGAAATGAGGACGTCCAGCAAACAGGCGTATAAATTCCACGAGAGAGAATCTGCAAAGGTCAGGCATTGGTGTCAAAGAAGGCGGGTGTGCGGCACTGAATCAAGATAGGTGGCGACCGTTAACATGGTATCCTGACCAAAATGGTAAAAAGGAGGGTTGATGATGATGTTCCCAATCAACATCCGGAGCAGTCAGTTGCAGAACCTATGACGACATGTGAGAAGTCAGATTCATGCTAGACAGGGATAGGGTCATGGAAAAGGAATCTTAATCAACAAGGCGATCCTATGACCTTTCAACAGCCTCAAGAGAGATGTCTGCTGGAGGCGGGACAGCAGTCGAATCAACCCAGTGTTTTTTGGCTTTTTTCTTGGTAGGTGGCTGACCTTCAGGAAAGTACAGTTGTGTACACTTACCATAAATCTAGATGTTCAAGTGTATTCACTGTTGCAGTCATCACATTTGGGTAGATTCCCAAAGCTAAGGATGGGAGGAGGAAATTAGATAGCATTAGGATCAGCTATAATGCCCTGCAAGACTGCAGTGGCAAAGCCAGCCCTAGATTTAGAGAAAATTGGAAAATGGTAATGCTTGGTGAAGGTATGTACAGAACCCCAGGTAGCAGCTTTTAGGATGTCCCTGGTAGGGACACCTCTGAGATGCAGCTCTAGTAGAATGTGGTCTAATCCCCAGTGAGGTACGCTTTTCATGGTGCTTATAGCAGAAATTAATGGAATGGCCTATCCACTTATAAATGGTTTGCTTTGAAATGGCTTTCCCCTCTGCCCCTGCAGCAAATGCAACCAGCAGTTGTTCAGGTTTCCAGAGAGGTTTAGTCCTGTCCAAATAAAATCTAAGCTGTCTGTGCACATCTAAGGAGTGCAAAATTCTCTCCCCTTTGTTCTGTGGTAGAAAAGAAGGTTGACAAATGAATGGACTGATTCAGGGCCACAATGAATACCACCTTGGACATGAATGAGGGATTGGTCCTATCCGCATGAAAAATGATGAAAGGCTCCACAGACACCCTTCTAGCTGAAGTGATGGCTAAAAGGAAGGCTGTTTTCCAAGAAAGGAATTTCAACTCTGCATTTGCAGCTGGCTCAAAAGGAGGTAGAGTGAGTTTTTCCAATACAAAGTTAAGGTCCCAGGTTGGTGTACGAGCTCTCCTGGGTGGTCTTAAGTTTTTGGCTCCTCAGAGAAACTGCTTAAGCAGTGGATGAGACAAGAGGGGTGGTTCTCTGCTGTAATGAGCTGAAATGGCTGATGCTTGAATTTTGATGGAGGAAAATTAAAGGCCCTTGTGCAGCATCTCAGTTAAGTATTGAAGAATCTGAGGTAAATTGGGAGCTGCTGTGTCCATCCCCTGAGTTTGGTTCCAGGAACAGAATCTTTTCCATTTTTCAGCATAGGAATTTCTAGTACTAGGCCTTCTTCCCTCCAAAATGACATCCAACACTTGCTTACTGAAGGATGGTATCGGAGAGATCAGGTAATTAGCCAGGCTGCCAGGTTCAGGGTTTAAAGCTGTGGGTGCAGAATCTGGCCTTCCTGCTGTGACAGCAGGACAAGGGTCTGAGGCAGTTGCCATGGTGCTAGCAGTGACACACTGCGCAAAAGGGGGTACATCAGTGTTGGCGTGGCCAGTCTGGTGCAATCAGTATTGTCCTTGGTTTGTCCTGTATGATCATTAGTAGTACCTTGGAGAGAAGTGGCAGAGGGGGAAAGGCATAAAAGTACAGTTGCGTACACTTACCATAAATGTAGATGTTCCGAGTGTATTCACTTTTGCAGTCATTACATTTGAGTTATCTCTTTGCAGTAGCCCTCAGTAGGCCTGATTAACAAAGTCTTGGGTCCTGCGTCGGTTGCTGTCCCTTCTTCCATGACGTCAGGAAGTCAGGGGTATAAAACATGCAGCCGACACCATTACATCAGTTTTTCTTGCCCCAGATGTCAGGTGCCCCCTAATGGGAAGCAACCTCTAATATAAGGATATACTTCCAACAAAAAAGATACCCCAAAAAGCTTTTTGAGCATAGTAAGTGAGAGCAGAGGTATAGCCAAAAAGAAGAAAGGGGGCTGGAGGGAGGGTAACCAGGACTGCAACAGTGAATACACTTGAACATCTACATTTATGGTAAGTGTACACAACTGTACTATGCTCTTCGTGTTTCACTGTTGCAGTCATTACATTTGGGTAGATTCCCAAAGCTAAGGTTGGGAGGAGGAATTTAAATAGAATTAGGACCAGCTATAAGGCCCTGCAAGACTGCAGTGGCAAAACCAGCTCTGGATTTAGAGAAAATTGGCAAATGATAATGCTTGGTGAAAGTATGTACAGAACTTAAGGTAGCAGCTTCTAGGATGTTCCTTGTAGGGAGGCCCCTGAGAAAGGCTGTAAAGGTAGATGCAGCCCTGGTTGAAAGGGGTCTGATGCCCTGTGGGATAGGTTTTCCATGGTGCATATTGCAGAAATGAATGCAGTGACCTATCCATTTTGAAATGGTTTGCTTTGAAATAGCTTTGTCCTCTGTCCCTGCAGCAAATACCACCAGCAGTTGTTCAGATTTCCTTTGAGATTTAGTCATGTCCAAGTAGAATCTCAGTTGTCTATGCACATCTAAGGAGTCCAGTATCCGTTCCCCTTTGTTCTGTGAGTTAGGAAAGGAGGTAGGCAAATGAATGGACTGATTAAGAGCCACACTGGATACCACCTTGGGCATGAAGAGGGATTGGTTCTGAGGGGCACCCTGTCCGCATGAAAGATGATGACATAAGGGCCTGTAACTTGGACACCATTCTTGCAGAAGTGATTGCTAAAAGGAAAGCTGTTTTCCAGGAAAATAATTTTAAATCTGCAGTAGCAGCTGGCTCGGAAGGAGGAAGTGTGAGTTTCTCTAAGACAAAGCTAAGGTCCCAAGCTGGAGTTGGAGGTCTCCTCGGTGGCTTTAAATTTTTGGCCCCTCTGAGGAACTGCTTGAGCACTGGGTGACAGAAGAGGGGCTCTGTACTATAATGAGCTGAAATGGCTGAGGCATGAATTTTGATGGAGAAAAAGGACAAGCCCTTATGTAGCATCTTGGTCAACTATTGTAGAATCTGAAGTAAAATGGGCACTGCTGTGCTCATCCCTTGAGATTGGTTCCAGTTGCAAGATCTTTTCCATTTTGCAGCACAAGATTTTCTAGTACTAGGCCTCCTAGCCTCTAAAATGAAATCCATCACTGATTTACTGAGGGGTGGTAAAGGTGAGATTAGGTAATTAGCCAGGCTGCTAGGTTCAGGGTTTGCAGTTGTGGGTGCAGAATCTGGTTCTCCTGCTGAGACAAAGTACGGTTGTTTACACTTACCATAAATGTAGATGTTCGAGTGTATTCACTGTTGCAGTCATTACGTTTGGGTAATCTGCTGGCAGGTTGCCCTCAGTCGGCCTGAATAACAAAGTCTTGGGCCCTGCATCGGTTGCGGTCTCCTCTTCCATGACGTCAGGTTGTCAGGGGTGTAAAATAAGAAGTTATGTACCTACCATAACGTTCCATGTTAGTTGTCTTCTCTCGCCTTCTTTCTTGCTTGATGGGTTCGGAGCCGATCCCTCGGCTCCGACTTGGCACTTGCTAAGCTCAAGAGTTACTTTTACCAGCTCGAGGCAGCCCCATATCCCATGATGCAAGGCGGTAAGTACCCAGATCTCGTTTGTTGACAAAGGGCAATAGCACCAAGCATAAAATACTTCCCAAAGGAAGAAGAAACTTACAGATGGAAAAAGGACCAGGTCTGAATGGTCTTCAGCATAATAGTTTCTTATACAAGGTCTGTCCAGGCCAGGGGGAAGGAGGGAGGGTCGCAAGAAAGAAGGCGAGAAGACAACTAACATGGAACGTTATGGTAGGTACATAACTTTAATGTTAAGTTGTCAATCTCGCCTTCATTCTTGCTTGATGGGACCGCCTCCCTAGCACCTCTATCCTGGGTGGCTCAATGGAACAAACTCTTGAGGACTGTAGAGCCAAAACTGGCTCTGTCCCTGGAGGCCAAGTCCAATTTGTAATGGGAAACAAAAGTGTGAGGAGTAGCCCAAGTGGCGCTGCACAAATAGTGTCCAAAGGAAGTCTAGCTTGAAAAGCTGTAGAAGTAGCTAAGCTCCTAGTTGAATGTGCTTTAGGTTTTGAGCACAGCTGTTTTCCCCTGAGTATAAATTTCAGAGATGACCGAAGAAAGCCATCTGGACAAAGTCACTTTAGAAACAGGAAGGCCTTTTTATTATCCGCATAGGAAACAAAAGTTGATCAGATTTTCTAAATTTTTTGTTCTGTCCAAATAATATCTAAGTTGACGATGGACATCAAGATAATGTAGCTTTTGTTCAGCTCTGTCTGAATAGTTAGGAAAAATACCGGAGATCAATGGATTGATTCAAATTGTTCTTTGAAGCGACCTTAGGTAAAAAGGTTGGGTTAGTTCTCAAAGATACTCTGTCTTTGTGAAAAACCAAATAGGGGGGTCGAACCGAAAGAGCATGAAGTTCAGACACCCTCCTGGCAGATGTAATAGCCACTAGAAATAACGTTTTCCAAGAAAGATATTTCAGGGAACAAGAAACAGCTGGCTCGAAGGGGAAGAATCAAGGATGTCAGCACTAAATTTAGATCCCACTGAAAAGGAGGATTCCTGATTGGAGGTTTTAGTAGGAAAATTCCTTTCAAGAAGGCCCTGCAGAGCCTATGGGACATAATATTATGATCTGCTATCCCGACATGAAAATTGGAAATAGCAGCCAATTGAACTCTGACTGTGGAAGAAGAGGAGCCTGCATGAAAAATCTCTGCTAAGAAGTCCAGAACTGCCTGAACAGGGCAGTAAAAGGATCAATATTTTGGGCCTTAGCCCAATAAGAGAAACGTTTCCATTTGCTTGTGTAAATCCTCCTGGTAGAGGATTTTAGTGAAGCTACTATGATGTCTCTAACTGGGTTAGAGATCAAAGGAAGCCTGGCTAAGGAAGGAAGTGGAGCAACCATGCTGTGAGGTTGAGAGAAGGGATTGACCGGTGCAGCTGACCGGATTGGTGAATCAGAAGATCTGGCACTGGGTCCAGATGCCACGGCTGCACCAAAAGGTGATGATGGAGGAACGGAAACCAAACTTGTCGAGGCCAGTAAGGGGCAATGAGAATCAATTTGGCTCTCAAACGGTAGCTTACTGGATCACCTGAGGGATCAGAGGAAATGGAGGGAAGGCATAAAGAAGCCCCTGGGGCCAATCCTGGGTCAGAGCGCCTCTGGGGGGATGGCCTGATAGAGGGAAGAGGCTGAAGAAGTCTGGACATTTGCTGTTTTGGGGAGTAGCAAAAAGATCGCAACATGGACGACCCCATTCCAGAAAAATCTTTTCCGCTATAGATTGCTTGAGAGACCACTCGTGAGGCATGAGGATAGCTCTGCTCAATCTGTCCGCTATAATGTTGGTTCGCCCAGGGATATGCGTTGCTACCAGAAACCGATGAGAGGAGATCACCCATTGCCAAAGTCTGAGCGCTTCTCGACACAAGGGGTAGGACTTGGTTCCGCCCTGTTTGTTGATATACCAAACTACAGACATGTTGTCTGTGTGGACTGCAATTGTCCCTACGGGAAGAAAGTCGTTGAGGGCTTGCAACGTTAAAAGCACTGCTCTCATCTCCAGGACATTTATGTGCAGATGGTACTCGAACGGTTGCCACGTCCCATGAACCATCCTGCCCTGATAATGACCCCCACCCGATCAGGGAGGCATCCGTGGTGACAGTGGCTATCGGGACGGAGGTACAAAGCACCTGCCTTGGTGAACCTGAGACGATGTGATCCACCAAGCAAGATGCTCTTTGCATGTCTGTGTCACCAGAATCTGGTGACGCATTGGAAGTTGCTGGTATGACCACTGTGTGAACAGCATCCACTGAAGAAGGCATGTAGAATCGAGCCAGGGAAGAAGAGTAATGGCCGCAGCCATGAGACCTAATACCTTTAGAACCATTCTGGCCTGTATTTTCTTGCTGGCCAGAATGATCCTGACATGAGTTTGAATGTCTGAAACTCTTTGTTCTGTAAGGGTAGCTGACATCCGAACAGTGTTTAAGTTTGCGCCTATGAAGGTAATAGACTGGCAGGGCGATAAGGATGACTTTTCAAGTTGATTGAGATGCCCAAATGAGAACAAAGCTCTCCTGTGTAATCCCTGGCGTGTATAAGCTGATGCCTGGTGGTGGCTGACAGGAGCCAGTCGCCGAGATACGGAAACACCTGGAATCCTTGACGTCTCAGGTGAGCCGTGACCACTGCCATGCATTTGGTGAACACTCTGGGGGCTGTAGTGAGACCAAAGGGCAGGGCTCTGAACTGGAAATGACTGGACCCCAGCCGAAGCGGAGAAATCTCCTGGAGCGCCTGTGAATTTTGATGTGATAGTGCATCCTGAAGATCTATTGAGCACATCCAGTTGTCCTTCTGTAAGAAGGGCAGAATTGACTGAAGAGTGACCATTCGGAATCTTGTCTTCCTGACAGACTTGTTGAGTCTGCTGAGATCCAATATTGGTCTCCAGTCTCCCGTCTTTTTGGGGACCAAAAAGAACCTTGAGTAGATTCCGGGCTCTGAATGGTCTATTGTAACTGGCTGAATGGCTCTTTTTTGCAGTAGTTTTGCGATTTCTGACTCTGCAATGTCCCTTAGACCGGGTGAAACATCTGGAAGGGAATTTGAGGGGAAAGGACTTTCCTCGAAAGGAATTATGTAACCCTTGGATATGATCGACTGTACCCATCTGTCTTGAGTGAGGGAATGCCAGGCTTCTGGGTACAGTGATAATCTTCCCCCGACTGCCTCCAAGGAGGGACAGCCGGGCAACACCTCAGGGATGCTGAAGGGGCTTGTCAGAGAGGCTCCCTGTTTCCCTGGTTCTTGGACCCCTCTGCCTCTAGAGCGTCTGTTATTGTTACCCCTCTGCCTCTAGGGGTAAACTGACCACGTGAATCTGGCGTGACTCCTTGGGATTTACGGAACCACATCTTCCCACCCTTCTGTCCTTTGGGATAAGGCCTAGAAGGGGTGGAAAACGGACTCCAACAGCAGAAAGAGTCTTGCCGTCCTGCTCGCACCTGGTCAAGGTTTCCTTCACCTGAGGGCCAAACAAAGCTGACCCATCAAAGGGAGAATTTGTGAAGGACGCCTTAAAGGGATCCGCAAAATCACATAGCCGCATCCAGGCTTGGCGTCTAAGAGCCACACCTGTGCCTGTGGCTCTACTCGCTCCATCAGCAGCATAAGATATTAGCCGCATGGAGGAGTTTGCAATGGAATTGAGGGTTCCTAGCTGAGAAGCAATTTTTTCTTGAGCCCCTGCAGCTGTAGGATCCTGAACTACTTCTCCCAGCTCCTTCAGGATATCCCTCTGGAGTCTGGTGAAGTGACATAGGTAATTCAGCGAGCATAGCAAAGGTCGCTGAGGAAAACATCCGCTTACTGCCTATCCATGGTCCTAGAGTCCTTATTAGGAGGATGGACGGGCACGGAAGGATCTGCAAGTTCCTTTTGGTGGCCGCAGCCACCACCATGGCATCAGCGGGACACCCTTAGTAAGGAATTGTTTGTCGCCGGGGCAGTGATAAATTTTGAAGGCCTCCTAGGGACTGGCTCTACAGAGTCAGGAGCTGCCCACGCCTTCGTGCAATCACCTGCATAAGGGGGTCGAAGGCGGAGACACCCAGGAGGTGGAGGGCCGAGATCCAAACGCCTCTAGGTATACTGACTCATCCTCAGAGGGATTGTTGGTGGGCCAGTTTCCTCTGTTTCAGAAGTTCTAGGATGTCTGAGAAGGAGACATCCTCAGAGGGGATCTAGGGATCCCTCTGACTCATCAAAGTCAGTATCCAGTGACAGACTCGGGGAGTCTACATGCTTCCTCTTACAAGTCCTCTTCCTAGGAGGATCTCCCGAAACATCAGGAGAATCCTCGGAAGAGGGGAAATTCCCAATGGGGAAACCTGAGGCGGAGGATCTCTGGGTCCTGTAGCAAGAGAAGTGGCAGAGATGTCAACAGGTACTATAGAGGAGGAGCTACGGGAACAGACTGCTGACTGATACCAGTGGCCAGTACACTCTTCATCACCTCAAGCTCCCTCCCAGGCAGGTCCGAGAGAACCCGCTCAAGAGCTAGGAACTCCAGGACCACCGAAGGGAAGTCTCCGAGGCAGATGTCGGAGCAGAGCTCACCAAGGCCGAGGCTCCAAGGGGAAGAGAGGGTTCGGACAAGGGTCCGATGCCACTCACCCACGGAGGAGACCATGGAAGCCCGACCACGAATCCCTCTAAGGAAGGTCTCAAGAGGAGATAAGAGTAGAGGCTGAAGGGACAGAAGGGGTATCCGTCCTCCAGCCGTAGCAGTAACCATTCCCGAAGACTCCAACTCCAAGCTCTGGGGTAGAGTTGAAGGAGGAACTGTAACGGGGTGTGGACCAACAGTCGCCTGTTGAGACGGACTGTGTAACATTTGGGCCAGTACCTGTGACTTGAGTAATCTACTGACCACTCTCTCTAGGTCATGATCTGACAACCTGGATGACCTTGAAGATCGGCTCCGATGGCTCCGTTCGATAGAAGAGGTGAAGCCGAGCCGAAAGTATCGGCTCCAAGGAAGGAGACCTCGACCTCTTCCTGGAATGAGCCATCGGAGCCGATACTATAGATCCTGTCGGAGCCGACTTCGGAGCCGACAGAACGCCGATGTATCGGCTCCAGCTGGAGCCGATACAGCCACCAATAACGGTGTCGGAGCCGATCGAGCCGACACCGATGCCTGTGCCACATGGGTGTCGGAACCGATCGGAGCCGACATCGGCGGTCAATACAGATTCGGCACCGATAGCCATCGGTGCGAAAGCTTCAAGTCAGAATCGGCTCCAGCGGGCCGATCTCGACTCAGTATGAGTCGGAGCCGAGGCCGCAGGCTTAGATACAGAAGCCTGGGCCTTGGAAGGTTTTGCTGATTTTGGTGGAGCCGACTTAGCCGGAGAGCCCTCCGGCTTAAGAAGGCCCCTAAGAATCAGCTTATTCCGTCTCTCCTGCAGGACTCTCTGGCTGAAGGAGTGACAAATAGCACAGGAGTCCTGCAGGTGAAGAGGGCCCAGACAATACAGGCAAGAAGTGTGACCGTCTGTCAGAGACATCTTCTGACAGCACGAGTCACACTTCTTAAAACCTGAGACCCTCTCCTTTGACATGGTGCTGAAAAAACACACACACCAGTCAAAATTAACTTAAATAAAATACCAAAAGGTATTCTATAAAACCAACACACACATCCTAACAGGGGTGGGATAGGGAAAAGATTGACTAACAAAAAATTAAAGGAGACAGGGAATTTCTGTCAGAAAAGGTACAAAATAAACTTAAAAAACTATCAATAAAAGGTTTTAACTAAAGAGGGGCTTAAATATCACAAAAGTGAACAACTTACCAGGAGCTGGTAAAAAGAAGACCTCCTAAGCGAAGCGGCAAACGAGATCTGGGTACTTACCGCCTTGCATCATGGGATATGGGGCTGCCTCGAGCTGGTAAAAGTAACTCTCGAGCTTAGCAAGTGCCGAGTCGGAGCCGAGGGATCGGCTCCGAACCCATCAAGCAAGAATGAAGGCGAGATTGACAACTTAACATCATGCCATTTTAAAAGATGCCATTTTATTCAGTTTTTCTTGCCCCAGATGTCAGGTGTCCCTCAAATGGGGAGCAAATATATATACATATATATGTGTGGGTATGACTGCAAACTGGGCGCCATAGTAGAAAACACATCTGACACAGATATCCTTCAGAAGGGTCTCACAGAAACGGATAACTGGTGCCAGAGCCACGGCCTAAAGTTAAATGCCAAAAAATGCATAGTCATACCCTTCGGGAAAAACAAGGTTACCCCTAGCTACCAAATAGGTGGCAATCCACTGAGCACAGAAGAAGTTATCAGGGACCTGGGGACCCAGGTTGATAGTAGTCTGTCATTCGACACCCATGTAGCTAAAGTAGTTAGGAAGTCCTTCTACATTGCCCACCTTATCATGAAGGGATTCTCATCTAGATCAAGGGAGGTCATAGTCTCCCTTTACTCATCACTCATCAGACCAATGATTGAGTACAATGCCCCATTGAATGTATCTGACCCGACACTTGCAGCAGCTGGAGAGGCCACAAAAGTTCCTCACCAAAAGGATAAAGGGTCTCAAAAATCTGTCCTATGCTGCCCGACTGAAAGAACTCCAGCTCTATTCAGTAACCGCTCATTGCTCAGAGGTGACCTTTGCCTAACATACAAGGCCATGTCAAACCCAGATTTGATGAATATGCTTCACCTCAAAAATCTAGATCCATCAGAGCCACAAGGGCGAGAGACTTAAACCTCGACACGGCTATTAATAGGACGTGCTGGAGAGATAGATTCATCACCCAAAGACTCCCTATGCTGTGGAACAAAATCCCGGTACATGTGAGGCAGAGCACCTCGCTGGCCTTGTTCAAGAGAAATCTTGACCTATGGATGGGAGATCGCAGATATACCCCAGGAATTACCTCAGTGTCACTGCTCGACAGAGGCACAGCAAAATAATGGGTATAGTTCCCCATACTAAAGGGGTGGCGTAAGCCACAAAACAATGGGCTAGGCTTATAAATGTCCTCGGGCAGATAGCCTAGTATGAACCTATGAACCTATATATATATATATATATATATATATATATATATAAACAGAAATATATGTAAATGCACTTTTAGCAACAAACTTTACCTTCATCTAAAAGCAAATACACCACAAAGGCTTTAGTATATAGTGAAGGAAAGAACAGGTATAGAAAAGGGGGATGGTGAGCGGGTAACCCGGACTGTAACAGTGAATACACTTGAACATCTACATTTATGATAAGTGTACACAGCTGTACTATGTTCTTCCTGTTTCACTGTTGCAGTCATTACATTTGGGTAGAATCCCAAAGCTATGGTTGGGAGGCTGGAGCTAAACAGCATTAAGTGCCGCTATAAGGCCCTGCAGCACTGCAGTGGCAAAGCCTGCCCTGGACTTAAGAGTAGAGAGGCAAATGATAATGCTTTGTAAAGGTGTGAACAGAACTTCTCTAGAATGTCTTTGGTTGGTACTCCTCTGAGAAAGGCTGCTGAAGTAGCTGCAGCTCTGGTGGAATGAGACCTAATGCCCTTGGGTACAGGTTTACCATGGCGTAAGTAGCAGAAACGGATGCAGTGGCTTATCCACTTTGAAACTGTCTGCTTTGTAATAGCCTTTCCTTCTGATCCTGCCGCATATGACACTAGTAATTGCTCAGTTTTTCTTAAGAGCTTTAGTCCTGCTTAAGTAGAATCTTAGCTGCCTGTGTACGTCCAAGGAATGCAGAATTCTCTCCCCCTTGTTCTGCGGATTTGGATAAAATGTTGGCAGATGAATTGTTTGGTTAACAGCAACACTGGAAACCACCTTAGGCATAAAAGTAGGATTTGTCCTCAGAGACAACCTGTCTGGGTAAAATATGATAAAAGGCTCTACAGTCATGAGGGCCTGTAGCTCTGATACTCTTCTTGCTGAAGTAATTGCTAGTAGCAGAGCTGTTTTCCATGATAAGAACTTTATATCAGCAGTAGCAGCTGGTTCAAATGGATGCAGGGTGAGCTTATCCAACACATAATTGAGGTCCCATGCAAGTAATGGTGATCGTCTAGAAGGCCTTAAATTTTTGGCTCCTCTAAGATACTGCTTTAGTAAAGGATGAGAAAATATTGGTGGCTCTGTATTGTTATGAGCCGAAATGACAGAGGCATGTATTTTAATTGATGAGAAAGATAGGCCTTTGTCAAGCATCTCAGTTAAGTATTGTAATATCTGAGGAATATTTGGTTCTGCTGCATCAGTTCCTTGTGCTCGATTCCAAGCACAATCTCTTCCATTTGTCAGCATAACATTTTCTAGTACTAGGCCTTCTGGCTTCCAAAATGACATCCATCACAGCTTTACTGAGAGGTGTTGTTTTTATAACTACATGATCAGCCATGCTGCCAGGTTCAGTGTCTGTAGATGATTGTGCAGGATCTGATTGTTTTGCTGGGACAGTAGTTGAGGTCTTTGAGGTAAGGTCCAAGCTGGGTATTGAGACAAGTTCCTTAGGATTGGGTACCAGTACTGGCGGGGCCAGTCTGGGTCAATTAGTATCATCTTTGGTTTCTCTTGTCTGACTTTTAGGAGGACTTTGGGGAGAAGAGTCAGAGGAGGGAAGGCGTAAACTGATAGGTTTTTCCAACTGAAGGCTGAAGGATAGGGCGTCCACTTTCCATGCTTGTGTGTGATAAGTCCTTGTGCAGAATCTTTTCAATTGATAATTTTGAGGAGAGGCAAATAGATCTATGTCTGGGGTCCACCATTTCTCTGTTATCATGCTGAAGACTTGTGGATTTAGTTTCCACTCATGAGGATCACTAAGGTTTCTGCTTAAATCATTTGCCAGTGTATTTTGTTTTCCTGGCAGGAATTGAGCTTGAAAATGTATTTGGTAGGTCAAAGCGGTGTCCTACAGTGCCATGGCTAATCTGCAAAGGGGGTATGAGTGTGTGCCCCCTTGCCTGTTAAATACCACATGATTGTGGTGGTGTCCATCTTTATCAGTAGTTGTCCTGGATGAAGTAAGTCCTTGAAGGCTGTTAGGGCATTTTGAACAGCTAGCATCTATTTCTGGTTGATATGTAGATGCATTTGTTTTGGGGTCCATATGCCCTGAATGCATCTTCCTGCCATGTGGGCTCCCCAGGCATAATCCGATGCATCTGTTGGCTGGCAGGGAGGAGAGTGAAGGCCCGTCCCATGTTTTGGTGACATGCCTTTGCCCACCATAGAAACTCCTGTTGTAGGCAGGGAATGAGAGGAATCATTGCTTCCAGACTGTGAGAATGTTGACTCCATAAACATTTTAGGTACCAATGAAGTTTCAACATATGCAGTCTTGCATATGGAATCAGTAGAATGCAGGATGCCATGAAGCCCAGAGCCTGCAGAATTTGTCTTGTAGACAACTGGGTTTTGGTTGCCATCAGTTTGAAGTAAGTACTCATTTGCCTTTGTTTGTCTGGTGTGAGGTAAGCCATCTGGGCAGTTGTATTCAAGCTTGCACCCAGGAATGTTATCTTTTGAGAGGGTACCAGTTGCGATTTCTTTTCGTTTACTGTGTACCCTAGGCATGTTAGAAGCCTTTTCACAAATGCCAGGTGTCTAAGAAGACTGTCCTTGTTCTCTGCTTGAATGAGACAGTCGTCCAAGTAAGGATATATTTATATACTTTTTTGTCTGCAAAATGCAATTACTGGTGCCAGGCACTTTGTAAAGACCCTGGGCGCAGTAGATACGACAAAGGGCAGTGCACAGAACTGGTAATGCATTAAGCCAGCCTTGAATCTGAGGTATCTTCTGCACGATTGTCTTATTGGGACATGCAGGTATGCCTGTTTTAGGTCTAAAGTCACCAGCCAAGCATTCTTGCCCAGCATGGGCAGAAGCTGCTGCTAAGTCAACATTTTGAATTTTGGAATGTCCAGGTATGAGTTCAAAATCGATAAATCCAGTATTGGCCACCAGGCCTCGTCCTTTCTGGGTACCAAGAACAGTCTTCAGTAAAAACCTTGTCCTCTTTCCTGTTCTGGTACTGTCTGAATGGCAGCCATATCCATGAGGAACGTAACCTGTTTCTGTGCCTCTGCCCATTGATTTTTTGGTGGATCTGGCCAACCATTTGCCATTGGCAGTGTGTGGAAATGAAATCTGTATCCCTGTGATACGATGTTTAGTACCCACTTGTCCAGGGTTATTAACTGAATGGCTAAAGGCCTGTGCTAAGCCTCTTTTCTGATTCTGAGAAGTCTTGACTCTCCCAGTGAAAATGCTCCCTCAAAGTATGCAAGGTTTCTCCAAATGAATAATCCTCAGGAGCAGATGGAATAGACTCCTCAGCATCAGAATCCTCATAGGGTGGTATAGATAATTCCTGATCAGAAGAGGAATCAGAAGAAAGAGGAACCTGATCTGAAGATTCATAATCAGTGTCTTGCCTAGGCCTCTTATCAGGAGGGGGATGGGTACCCCTGATCAAGGTAATAAAGGTCTTCAGCCATTTTAATCATCTGTTTTGCCTGTGCACGTGGCTCATAAGTCTTATTTTTAGTTTTAGAAGTTGCTTTTGTCTTCGGTTTTGCAGCTTTCGGTTTGATATACAAATGTTGAGGTCTGAATACACCCTCAGAAGCCGGTGCCTGCTCAGCGGCTCCAGACCCATCCGAGGGAGATATATCCGTTGGTCCAATACCTTGAGTATTTTGCGGCATGCCGGACTCCACATGGGTGTCGGTAGAGGCCTGCGACTCGAAGGTAGCGGGTATCAGGGGCTGCGAAAGCACCTCACTGAGTACCGGGCGACTAGCTTAGGAGAAGCTTTGTCGTCAGTTTTGGATCTCGATTGCCTTTCTCTGTCCTTTTCTTTGCATTTTTTATGTACTCCAGTAGTCGGATTACTATCTGACATTTCTGGGTAGTTAAATCTGTTTCCAAAATACGTTGTTGCAAAAATATACCGACTCTTAATAGTGCGTTGGTTAAATCTAGCACAAAACCGACAGCCAGGCACATTGTGATTAGGGCTTAGGCAAGGAATACAGTATAAAAGGAAATCTTTATGAAGTATTTGCTTTCCACAAGTAATACAATTATTAACTTTTTCTGACATCGGTAAAAAGCAAGAAAAAAGTTTCCCCAACGGCGTACTTAGCTTTAGTGAAGACTTCGGTTCTGAAACTCAAACTCGAATATTTCAGTAGTCGGCCGACTGGCACTTGTGAATTCGGGCACCGCGCGGCAAGAAAGACCAAAGAAAATGGCGTCGGCTGCATGTTTTATACCCCTGACGACCTGACGTCATGGAAGAGAAGACAGCAACCGACGCAGGACCCAAGACATTAGAATTCAGGCCGACTGAGGGCAACCTGCCAGCAGATTACCCAAATGTAATGACTGCAACAGTGAAACACGAAGAACATCTAAACAGCAGTAGAAGCGGCTATACGGCCCTGCAGAACTGCAGTGGCAAAGCCTGCCCTGGATTTGGAGAAGAGAGGCAAATGATAATGCTCTGTGAAGGTATGAACAGAGCTCCAAGTAGCAGCCACTAGAATGTCTTTGGTTGGAACCCCTCTGACAAAAGCTGCTGAGGTAGAAGCAGCCCTGGTGGAATGTTACCTGATCCCCTTGGGCACAGGTTTACCATGGTGCAAGTAGCAGAAACGAATGCAGTGGCTTATCCACTTAGAAATAGTCTGCTTTGATATAGTCTTCCCCTCTGACTCTGCAGCAAATGCTACCAGTAGTTGCTCAGACTTTCTTTGAGATTTGGTCCTATAATTAGAATCTTAGTTGTCTGTGTACGTCCAATGAATGCAGAATCCGCTCCCTCTTGTTCTGTGGATTTGGGTAAAATGTTGGCAGGTGAATTGTTTGGTTAAGAGCTACACTGGATACCACCTTAGGCATAAAAGAAGGATTGGTCCTGAGGGACACCCTGTCAGGGTAAAATCTAATAAAAGGCTCCACAGCCATGAGAGCCTGTAGTTCTGAAACCCTCCTTGCTGAAGTTACTGCCAAGAGAAAAGCTGTTTTCCAAGACATAAATTTTATATCTGCAGTAGCTGCTGGCTCAAACGGAGGCAGGGTGAGTTTTTCCAGCACAAAATTGAGGCCCCATGCAGGAGTTGGTGATCTTCTGGGAGGCCTTAAATTTTTGGCCCCTCTAAGATACTGTTTACGCAGAGGATGAGAAAAGAAAGGAGGCTCTCTATTGTAATGAGCCAAGATGGCAGAGGCATGAATTTTTATTGAAGAAAAAGATAGGTCCTTCTCAAGCATCTCATTCAAATATTGTAAAATTTGAGGAATATTGGGCTTTGCTGTGTCTGTTCCTTGTGCTTGGTTCCAAGCACAGAATCTCTTCCATTTATCAGCATAAGATTGTCTAGTACTAGGCCTTCTGGTTTTCAAAATGACATCCATCACAGATTTACTGAGAGGTGTTGTTTGAATAATTTAATGATCAGCCATGCTGCAAGATTCAGAGTTTGAGGCTGAGTGTGCAGAATTTGAGTGTTCTGCTGAGACAGTAGATGAGGTATTTGAGGCAAGTACCAAGGAGGAAGTTGAGACATATTCCTTAGAAGTGGGTACCAGTGCTGGTGAGGCCAGTCCGGAGCAATCAGGATCATTTTTGGTTTTTCCTGTCTGACTTTTAGTAAGACCTTGGAGAGGAGAGGCAGAGGGGGAAAGGCATAGACTGATAGGTTTTTCCAACTGAAGGATAGGGCATCCACTTTCCATTCTTGTGCAGAATTTGTCCAACTGATAATTTTGGGGACAGGCAAATAGATCTATGTCTGGGCTCCCCCATTTCTGTGTTAACATGCTGAAGATTTGTGGATCCAGTTTCCATTCGTGCAGGTCCATAAGATTTCTGCTTAGGTCTGCCAGAGTATTTTGTTTTCCTGGCAGGAACTGAGCTTGAAGATGTATTTGGTAAGTCAAAGCTGTGTTCCACAATGTCATGGCTAGTCTGCAAAGGGGGTAGGAATGTGTACCCCCCATGCTTGTTTATGTACCACATAACCATAGTGTTGTCCGTCTTTATCAGTAGTTGTCCTGGATGAAGTAAGTCCTTGAACGCTGTCAGAGCATTCTTAACAGCTAGCATCTCTTTCTGGTTGATATGCAGATACATTAGTTTTGGGCTCCATTTGCCCTGAATGCATCTCCCCGCCAGGTGGGCCCCCCAAGCATAGTCTGATGAGTATGTAGTTAGGGTTTGGGTGGCAGGGGGTAGAGTGAATGACAGTCCCTTGTTTTGGTGACATGTCTCTGCCCACCAAATAAACTCCTGTTGTAGGCAGGGAATGAGAGGAATCATTGTTTCCAAACTGTGACAATGTTGATTCCATAAACGTTTTAGGTACCACTGAAGTTTCCTCATATGAAGTCTCGCATATGGAATTAGTAGAATGCAGGATGCCATGAACCCCAAAGCCTGCAGAATTTGTCTTGCAGATAACTGGGTTTTTGTCGCCATTTGTTTGAAGTATGCTGTCAGTTGCCTTTGTTTGTCTGGCGTAAGGCAAGCCATCTGGGCAGTTGTATTCAAGCTTGCACCCAGGAATGTAATTATTTGAGAGGGTACCAGCTGGGATTTCTTTTCGTTTATTGTGTACCCTAGGCATGTTAGAAGCCTTTTTACAAATGCCAGATGTTGAAGAAGAGTGTCCTTGTCCTCTGCTTGAAGGAGACAGTCGTCCAGATAAGGATAAATTTGTATGCTTCTTTGTCTGCAGAATGCAATTACTGGTGCCAGGCACTTTGTAAAGACCCTGGGCGCAGTAGATAAGCCAAAGGGCAGTGCAGAGAATTGGTAATGCAAAAAAAAAAAAAAAAAAAAAAATCTGCCTTGAAGCGGAGGCATCTTCTGCATGATTCCCTTATTGGGATATGCAGGTATGCCTCTTATGTCTAGAGTCACTAACCAAGCGTCCCTGCCCAGCATAGGCAGCAGCTGTTGTAAAGTCAGCATTTTGAATTTTGGAATGTCCAGGAGCATGTTCAAAATCGATAAGTCCAGTATTGGACGCCAAGAATTGTCTTTTCTGGGTACCAGGAAAAGTCTTGAATAAAAACCTTGTCGTTTTTCCTTTTCTGGTACTGATTGAACAGCCCCCATATCCATGAGGGACATAACTTGTTTCTGAACCTCTGCCCACTGCTTTTGTGGCAGATCTAGCCATCGGTTTGGAATTGGCAAAGTATGGAAATTAAATTTGTACCCCTGGGATACTATGTTTAATACCCACTTGGCCTGGGTAATTAACTGCCAATTTTGAGCATGAAGTGCTAGTTTTCCCCCCAAGGGGGCTGCCAAAAGATAAGCGCTTGGTGATGGTAGAAGAAAGTCATTGAGACTGCTTATTGTAGGGTTGTGCTTCGTTTTCTCCAGATTTAGAAGTGGACGCACCCCATTGCTTTGACCTGTAAGAACCCTGTGATTGGTACCTGGAGCCTTTTGAGTGCCTGGATTTGCCCTGAGTGGTACTGTTGGACACAGGAAAGGACCAATTTTTAGTAGGCCAGTGCCTACTAAATCTGGGAGGCTGTACTTGCAAGAAATCTTTAAAAGTTTGCATAGATTTAGCTTTTTTCTTTAACAGTTTGCATAGATTTAACTTTTTCCTCCATCTTTTTAAGTACTTCTGCTTTGTTGCCAAACAGGCTGTCTTGGTTTAAGGGAGCATCCAACAATTTAGTTTTAACATGATCTGGCAAAGATTGCTCCTTAAGCCAAGCATGCCTTCTAAGTACAGACCCAATGACAACAGACCTGCAAGATGACTCTAGTGAATCAAAACCACACTGCAAAGTATGTTTTCCAACTTGTTCAGCAGAATGCATTAAATCCTATAATTCTTTATTTTCAGCACAGTCAGGAATCAACATCAATTTCTGTTTAAGCAATCCAATAATATGCTGCTGATACTTCAACATATGAAACTGGCAGTTTAAGGCCCTAATGGCTAAAGTTGCAGAAGTGTATACCTTTTTACCCCATCTATCCAGCGTCCTGGAATCTCTATAAGAGGGAGTAGGATTTTTGGCAGTAGTAGCCTTAATGTCCTTGGGTCCCTGTGAAATGGTTTCAAGATCCGCAGCGGGATTTTTAAAAAGGACCTTGTGAGAGTCAGGAACCCTGTAATATCTATCAGGATTTCTGGGAGCAGGAGGTAAAGAGTCAGGGGCCAAGCTAGATTCCGAAAAGGCATCATCAACAATGTCCAGTACAGGGAGGATAGCTAAAGGCCTCTGTTGGGGCAGGAGTAAGAAATCCCTAAGCCTCTTTTTAGAGTCAGAGTAATCCTAGCTTTCCCAATGGAAATGCTCCCTGAGAGTATGCAAGGTTTCACCAAAAGAGAAATCCTCTGGAGGGGAAGCACAGGGAATGGAGTCCTCCGCATCAGAATCCTCATAAGTACACAAGGGCAAATCCTGGTCATCAGTGAAAACAGAAATTTCAGAATCCTGATCTGAAGAATCAGAAGGAAAAACAGTCTTAGGTCTCTTAGAGAGAGAAGGGTGGCTTCCCATGATTAAAGTAATAAGATCTTCAGCCATTCTTATCATTTGTTTTTTAGGAATAGGGGCTTGACCATGCAGTCTGGGCATCAGTTTTCTAGGCATGGATCGAGATTTAGGCCTTGAAGAAGAAGATGGCGTTGGTTTAATATGCAAGTCAGTAGGCCTGAATACACCCTCAGAAGCCGGATCCGGACCCATCCAAGGTAGAGACATCCACAGGTTCCACAGTTGAAGAAGCATCTCAAGGCATACTGGACTCCGAATGGGACTCAGTAGAGGCCTGCAAATCTGAAGTAGTGGGCATCAGGGGCTGCAAAAGCGCCTCACTGAGTACTGGCGACTAGCTTAGGAGAAGCGTCGTCGGCAGCTTTGGACCTATGCGGTCTGTCTCTGTCTTTATCTTTGCGTCTTTTCGGAATGTCGGCTGTCGGGTGGCTTACCGAAGTCATTTCTGGATAATTGAACAGAGTACCAAAATACTTAAGATGCAAAAATGAACCGACGACGTATAGTACAAGGTATGAAGAAGGCACAAAACCGACAGCGAGGTACGTCGTGGTCTGGGCCTAAGCAAGGAATGCAGTACAAATGAAAATTTTCATGAGGTATTTGCTTTCCACAAGAAATACAATTGTTAACTTTTACTGACATCGGTTTAGAGCAAGAAAAAGGATCCCCAACGGGGTACTTAGCTTAGTTGAAGACTTCGCATCTGAAACTCTAAAAAGAAAATTTCAGGAGTCAGCGGACCGGCACTTGTGAACTGCTTCTGCTTCGGGCACCGCACGGCAAGAAAGACTGATGTAATGGCGTCGGCTGCATGTTTTATACCCCTGACTACCTGACGTCATGGAAGATGAGACAGCAACCGATGCAGGAACTAAGACTTTGATAATCAGGCCGACTGAGGGCTACCTGCAAGCAGATAACCCAAATGTGATGACTGCAACAGTGAAACACGAAGAACATCTTCCCCCTCACCTGGGTCAAGAGGTCTGAGATCAAGGGAAGTTGCTTGGGAGCTGTAAGGTCAGGCTTTGCAGTAAGGCGTACTAATGCTGTCTGGGCCAATCTGGGAGCAATGAGGATGGCCTTAGGTCTCACCTCCCTTATTTTGATCAGTACCTTGGGAATAAGGGGCAGGAGTGGGAAGGCGTACACTAAGAGTGAGTTCCAGGGGAAGGTCAAGGCATCCACCTTCCATGCTAGGAGGTGATACTCCCTGGTACAGAACTTTTGCAGCTGATGGTTGAGGTGCGAGGCAAAGAGATTCACTTCCGGAGTCCCCCACTCGAGTGATTTGCAGAAAGATTTCCCTGTGGAGCTGCCATTCATGGGGGTCCAGTAAGTTTCCACTTAGGTGGTCTGCCAGAGTGTTGTTAACCCCTGGTAGGTATTGGGCAATTAGGCGCAGACCCATGGAAGTGGCTGTAAGCCAGAGACTCATGGTTAACCTGCACAGGGGGTAAGATTGGGCCCCCCCCCCATTTACTGATGTATTACATTACTGTGGTGTTGTCTGTTTTTATAAGGAGAACCCCTAGTCTCAGATGGGGTTTGAAGGATGTCAGAGCCTTTTGTACTGCCATCATTTCTTTCTGACTGATTTGCAAATGAAGTTGCTGGGCATCCCAAAAACCTTGGGTGAACCTGCCTACTAGGTGAGCCCCCAAGCAATGTCTGAGGCAATGGTGGTGATGGTCTGGACGGAAGGGAGGAGGATGAAGGGGAGACCCTTGTTCCTGGCACAGGTCTCTGCCCACCAGAGAAACTCGGGCCTTATAGATGGGATAAGAGGGAGAGAGGTCTCTGGAGACAGAGTGCTGGCACCAAAGGTTCTTTAAATACCACTGAAGTTTTCTCAAGTGAAGCCTGGCCAGGGGAATGAGAATGATGCAAGATGCCATGTATTCCAGGGCTTGCAGGAATTTCCTTGCAGTGAGGTGACTTCTGGAAGCCAGCTGGATAAAGTAGAGAGGCAGGAAGCTCTGCTTTTCTGGGGACAGGAAGGCCATTTGGGATGATAGCACAGCTCCCAAGAAAATGATCTTCCTGGTGGGGTTTTGTTCTGATTTCTTCTCGCTGATGGTGAACCCTAGGGAAGTTAGGAGTGATTTGACAAAGAGAAGGTCCTGGAGCAGCATTTCTTTGCACTCTGCCTGAAAGAGGCAGTCATCCAAGTAAAGGTAAATCTGTATACTTCTCTGTCTGCAGAATGCTATGGCTAAGGCCAAGCATTTGGTGAATACTCTGGGAGCAGTAGATAAGCCAAAGGTCAGCACAGAGAACTGTAAGTGTTGTGAGCCTGCTCTGAAACGCAGGAATTTTCTGCATGATTCCCTGATGGGGATGTAGAGTTAGGCATCTTTTAGGTTTAGGGTCACTAGCCAGGCATTTTTTTTTTGTTAGCACAGGAAGCAGCTGCTGCAAAGTTTGCATTTTGAATATGGGGACCACCAGAGAGGTGCTCAGAATGGACAGATCCCGGATGGGGTGCAAAGTGCTATCTTTTCTGAGAACTAGGAATAGTCAGGAATAAAAGCCTTTGCTTGTTTGATATGAGGATACTGGTTCTACTGCCCCCTGGGATATGAGAGATCTGCTCACTGATTTGGAGGCAAGTTTGGATACCCTCTTGGAACTGGGAGTTCGCTGAAAGAGAATTTGTATTCTTGAGAAATCATCTTTAAGATCCACTGGTCCTTTGTTGCAGAAAGCCAATTGTCTTTGAAGAGGTAGAGCCTTCTTCCTAGTTTTTGATGAGAGATGGGAGGGCAGATGAGGATGGGGGAGTCATTGTGAGTGTTTGCCATAGAAGGTTGGCTTAGAACTCCCTGCCTTAGGAGACTGAAGTGGTCCATTGTTTGCTTCTCTGCTGGCCGAGGGATAGGGGCCTGGATGGTCTGTCCCTGCAGAGCTCACCTTGGCCCTGTCTGCTACGTGTAGGGAAGGCCCAGTGCTTAGAGGGAACGTTCCTGCTGAATCTGGGAGGTTGAACTTGAAATAAATCTTTTACTGTTTCATAGATATTGCTTTTGTCTTCCATCTTTTTAATGACCTCTTCTGCTTTTTCCCCAAATAAGCGCTCCTTACCTAGGGGTGCATTAGCAAGTTTAGACTTAACATGATCAGGGAAAGGTTGTTCCTTCAGACACGCATGTCTCCTAATAACAAATCCTGCCACTGCTGCCTTCTAGGGCGTCATATCCACATTGTAATGAGTGTTTGGCCAATTGACAAGCAGAGTGCAGTAAATATGCTAACTCTTTTGAATTGGCACAGTCAGGAAAGGTAGCAATCTTCTGTTTTAATTGTTCCAAAGTGTGCTGTTGATATTTTCACATATGGAACTGACAACTGAGTGCACTGACAGCTAAGGTTGCAGAGGTGTATACTTTTTTACCCCATCTGTCCAGAGCTCTGGAGTCCTTGTCAGAAAGAAGAGGATTCCTGGCAGAACTAGTCTTAGCTCCTTTAGGTCCCTGTGTAATAACCTCTGGGTCTGCAGCAGGATTTCTGTACAGGTATTTGTGAGAATCCGGTACTCCGTAGTACCGGTCAGGTTTACTGGGAGCAGGAGGGAGGTCGTCAAAGGCTAAGCTGGACTCGTGGAAAAATCATCCACCACTTCTAAAATAGGGGGAACGGCCACGGGTCTGTGCTGGGGCAGGTCCGGAAACGCTGTACGTCTTTTCTTAGACTGTGGGAAGTCCTAAGATTCCCACTGGAAATGATCCCGGAGAGAGTGACGGGTTTCCCCAAAGGAAAGGTCCTCTGGAGGGGAGGCAGAAGGGAGGGATTCCTCTGCATCTGAATTCTCATAAGCAGTTAAGACATGCCGTTCCTCTTCAATAACTGAATAGTCAGAATCCTGTTCAGTCAATTTCTGGGGAAGGGTGCCTTTTCCTTTTAGAAGTAGTGGCTTGACTACCCCGCATAAGGGAGATGAGATCCCTCGCCATTTTAAGCATTTGTGCTTGGGGTGGTGGAGCAGTAGCAAGATGGTAGCTAGAAGCAGATTTTCTCGGAGTGGCCTGGCTTCTAGGCCTGAGAGAAAGGGTAGTCGGATGCAAAGACATCATTTTTTGTCTAGATTTGGTAGTGCAAAAGGCCTTCTTGGAAGCCGGTGCCTGTGTTGCGGTTCCAGATTCAACCGATGCAGAGACAGCCATGGGATTGGAAGACTAAGAAGATTTCTGCAGCATACCAGACTCAGAAAGGGTCTCAGTAGAGGCCTGCATAAATATCAAATCAGGCATCAGGGGCTGCGACAGCGCTGACGACCTGCTTAGCGGTAACATCGTTGGAAGGCTTAGCCTTGTGTGGTCTGTCTTTATACTTATCTCTACTTTTTTCGAAATGTCCACAGATTGTTGGCTGATGGATGCCATATTGGAATGCAAAGACAGAACACGAAAAAAACTGTCTACAAAAAGAGCTCTATGGCGAATGGTTCTCGCATTAAAGAGGGCACAGAATTGGCAACGGGGAACATCGTGGTATGGGCCTAAAGAAGTGATGCAGTAAGAATGGAAGTCTCAGTGTGGGATCTGTTTTCCACAGGCGAGACAATTGTTAACTTTTTCGGACATCAGTTAGTGGAAGAAAAAAGGATCCCCAACAGGGTACTTACCTTTAGACGTTTTCAGCTGAAATTTAACTTCCGGTATCGACCAACCGGCACTCGTGCGAACATCTTCTGCTACGGGCTCCGTGGCAAGAAAGACTGATGCAATGATGTCAGCTGCCTTGCTTTATAGCACTGTCAACCTGACATCAGACTACAGGCGACTGCAGCCGACACAAAAAAAACACTGACTCTGGTATTCGGGCTGACCAAGGGCTACCACAGCAGGGATAACCCACAGGTGATGACTGCAACACTGAAACACGAAGAAAGAATAGTTGTGCAAAAATCTTACCATAACCATAGATGTCTTTCTCTTCCATGTTGCAGTATTCTAGTTGTGGGATTTCCTGCCCTCAAGCAACTCGTACGTTGGCTCCTATACAAAAGCTTGAGCTTGGCTGTTGCAGCTGCGTGGAATGTCACACTTAAGGCCATAAACCAAAGGCCTTAAATGTGACGTCTGCACCCACACTCTTCAGAACTTGAAGCTTAGCAGGTAGAGTAGAAGGCCCAGCAGGAAAAGATGCCAGTAGTGTCAGGTATGGGACCCTGGAGACCTTCTGTAGCATAGATAGGTCCAGGGTGATGCTGGGTTGAAAGGAGAGTGATGAGGGGGTTATTAGTGGGTGGGAAAAATACTGCTACATGGAAGAGAAGGACATAGTACAGTTGTGTACCTACCATAAATGTAGATATCAGAGTGTATTCACTGTTGCAGTCATTACAATAGGGTTATATCCTGCTGGCAGGCTACCCGCAGTCCGCCTGAATTCCAAAGTTTAGGTCCGGCGTCAGATGCTGTCACCTCCTCCCTGACGTCAGTGCGCCAGGGGTATAAAAGATGCAGCCAATGCCATTTTCTTCAGTTTTTCTTGCCCCAGATGTCAGGTGCCCCCAAAAGGGTAGGCTAAAAATATTTTAGTAAAACATGCATGCACTAAGTAACAAGTTTCCTTCATCTACAAACAAATACACCACATAGGTTGTATAGAATAGAGAAGTACAGATAAGGTCCAGCAAAGATAAAGGGGGTGGTGGGTGGGTAACCTGGACTGCAACACTGAATACACTCGAACATCTACATTTATGGTAGGTACACAACTGTACTATGTTCATTGTGTTTCACTGTTGCAGTCATTACAATTGGGTTGATCCCAAAGCTAAGGTTGGGAGGCTGGAACTAAATAGAATTAGGAGTGGCTATGAGGCCCTGTAGAACTTCAGTGGCAAAGCCTGCCCTGGATTTGGAGTAGAGTGGTAAGTGGTAGTGCTGTGTAAAAGTATGCACTGAACTCCAGGTTGCAGCCTCTAAAATGTCTATGGTGGGCACTCCTCTGAGGAAGGCTGCTGAAGTGGCTGCTGCTCTGGTTGAATGTGGCCTAATGCCCTTAGGCACTGGCTTGCCATGTTGAGAATAGCATAGACGAATGCAGTGACCTATCCACTTTGAAATAGTCTGCTTTGAGATGGCCTTTCCTTGTGATCCTGCAGCATATGCTACCAGTAATTGCTCAGTCTTTCTGAAAGCTTTGGTTCTGTCCAAGTAGAAGCGCAGCTGTCTGTGTATGTCCAAAGAATGCAGAAGTTTCTCACCCTTATTCTGTGGGTTTGGATAAAAGGTAGGCAAATGGATAGTTTGGTTGAGGGCCACACTGGACACTACCTTAGGCATAAAAGTGGGGTTTGCCCTTAGAGAAACCCTGTCTGGATGGAAGATGATAAAAGGTTCCACAGCCATGAGTGCCTGTAGCTCTGAGACTCGTCTTGCAGAGGTTATTGCTAGGAGCAGAGCTGTTTTCCATGATAAAAATTTTATACTAGCTGTAGTGGCTGGCTCAAAAGGAGGCAGAGTGAGTTTTTCCAAGACATAATTGAGGTCTCATGCAGGCACTGGTGATCTCCTTGGAGGCCGTAAGTTTTTGGCTCCTTTGAGGTACTGCCTTAATAAGGGATGAGAAAAAATAGGTGGCTCTGTATTGTAATGATCTGAAATGGCAGAGGCACGAATCTTAATTGATGAAAAGGATAGGCCTTTGTCCAGCATCTCAGTTAAGTATTGCAAAATCTGAGGGATATTTGGAACAATCATGTCAATTCCTTGTGCCTGGTTTTAAGCACAGAATCTCTTCCATTTCTCTGCATAAGATTTTCTGATACTGGGCCTCCTGGCCTCCAAGATAACATCCATAACTGCTTTAGAGAGAGAGATGGGTTTTGAAAAGCTACATTATCCGCCATGCTGCCAGATTTAAGGTCCTGAGTTGGCTGTGCAGGATTTGATTCTTTTGTTGGGTCAGTAAGTGTGGAATTTGAGGTAATGTCCATGCTGGGCATTGAGTCATGTTCCTTAGGATTGGGTACCAGTGCTGGCGGGGCCAGTCTGGGGCAATCAGTATAATTTTTGGCTTCTCTTGTCTGACCTTTAGGAGTACCTTGGGGAGGAGAGGCAGTGAGGGAAAGGCGTATACTGTTAGGTTTTTCCAGCTGAAAGATAGAGCATCCACTTTCCATGCCTGCTTGTGATAAGTCCTTGTGCAGAATCTCTGTAGTTGGCAGTTGTGAGGGGAGGCAAACAGATCTATGTCCGGGCATCCCCAATTCCTTGTTATGTTGAAGACTTGTGGATCCAATTTCCACTTGTGGGGATCCATGAGGTTTCTGCTTAGTCTGCCAGAGTATTTCTTTCCTGGCAGGAATTGTGCTTGCAGATGTACTTGGTAAGTCAATGCTGTGTGCCACAAAGTCATGGCTAGTCTGCAAAGGGGGTACGAATGTGTACCTCCCTGCTTGTTTATGTACCACATGACTGTAGTATTGTCCGTTTTTATCAGTAGTTGTCCTGGATGAAGTAGATCCTTGAAGGCTGTCAGGGCATTTTGAACAGCTAGCATCTCTTTTTGATTGATATGTAGATGCATTTGGATTGCGGACCATGAGCCCTGAATAAATCTTCCTGCCATGTGGGCCCCCCACGCATAATCTGATGCATCTGTTATCACTGTTTGCCTGGCTGGGGGCATGGTGAATGGCTGCCCCTTGTTGTGGTGACAGGCCTTTGCCCACCATCGAAACTCCTGTTGTAGGCAGGGAATGAGTGTAATTATTGCTTCCAGGCTGTGGCAATGTTGAGTCCAAACACATTTTAGATACCATTGTAGTTTCCTCATATGCAGTCTTGCATATGGAATTAGTAGAATGCAGGATGCCATGAAGCCCAAAGCCTGCAGAATTTTTCTTGCAGTTAACTGGGTGTTTCGAATGGGTGCTGGGTAAACTTTCCTAGAATGTAGTTAAGGCCTCAGGGTGGGGGGATAGGCTTTTTTGAGGTCTAATGTGTAACACCCCTTTAAGGAAGAGTTTTACGTTGAGCCTGGCTAGCAAAGGGGGATCAAGAGGCAAGCAAGCAGATATTGCAGAAAGGTGTACTTTCACTGAAGGATAGGAAAGTCCATTTTTTTATCAGTTGACACACACAAGTAAGAACTAGGAGGGGGATCAGCAATGCAAGGGTCCCTTTCCCTTGTCTAGACACCACTTAGTAAATCTTTCCCATTTAGCCCGTATGATTTTCTTGTTGTAGGTTTCCTAGCCTCCCTCAGGACTGAAAGCACATCCTCTTAGTGGTGGTATCTAAATGGGATCAAAAGTTTATCGCCCGCAGTGTCAGGGACAACATCTGCAAGTGTGGGTGGAGAAGAGTTCCTTTTTCTTGTGTCAGGAGGTCCACCTTGTACGGTAACTTATAGTGATTGCCCTTGGCTAGATTGTGAAGTATGGGGAAAGAACAGATGTGTAAAATCTTATCATAACCATAGATGTCATCCTCTTCCATGTTGCAGTATTCTAGATGTGGGATTTCCTGCCCTCAGGCGACTCGTACGTTGGCTCCTATACAAAAGCTTCAGCTTGGCTGTTGCAGCATGCGTGGGACGTCACATTTAACGACATACACCAGGGGCCTTAAATGTGACGTCTGCACGCACAATCCGCAGAAAGTACAGTTGTGTACACGTACCATAAATGTACATGTTCGAGTGTATTCACTGTTGCAGTCATTACATTCGGGTAATCTGCTGGCAGGTTGCCCTCAGTCGGCCTGAATAACAAAGTCTTGGGTCCTGCGTCAGTTGCTGTCTCCTCTTCTATGACGTCAGGTCGTCAGGGGTATAAAACATGCAGCCGACACCATTTTAATCAGTTTTTCTTGCCCCAGATGTCAGGTGCCCCCCCAAATGGGGAGCAAAAATATATAAACAAACTGAAAATATATATATGCACCTTAGAAACATAAAATTTACCTTCACCCAAAAGCAAATACACCACAAAGGTTTTGAGAATAGTGAAGGAATAGAATGGGGGATGGCGGGTGGGTAACCTGGACTGCAACAGTGAATACACTTGAACATCTACATTTATGGTAAGTGTACACAACTGTACTATGTTCTTCGTGTTTCACTGTTGCATTCATTACATTTGGGTAGAATCCTAAAGCTATGGATGGGAGAAAGGACCTAAACAGCATTAGGAGCAGCTATAAGGCCCTGCAGAACTGCAGTGGCAAAGCCTGCCCTGGATTTAGAGAACAGAAGTAAATGATAATGCTTTGTGAACGTATGAACAGAGCTCCAAGTAGTGGCTTCTAGAATGTCTTTGGTTGGGACCTCTCTGAGTATAGCTGCTGAAGTAGACGCAGCCCTGGTGGAATGGGATCCGATCCCCTTGGGCACAGGTTTACCATGGTGCAAATAGCAGAAACAAATGCAGTGGCTTATCCATTTAGAAATAGTCTGCTTTGATATAGCCTTCCCCTCTGATCCTGCAGCAAATGCTACCATTAGTTGCTCAGACTTTCTTAGAGATTTTGTCCTGTTTAAGTAGAATCTTAGTTGTCTGCGTACATCCAATGAATGCAGAATCCGCTCCCCCTTGTTCTGTGGATTTGGGAAAAATGGTTGCAGGTGAATGGTCTGGTTAAGAGCCACACTGGATACCACCTTAGGCATAAAAGAAGGATTGGTCCTGAGGGTCACCCTGTCTGGGTAAAATATAAAGAAAGGCTCCACTGCCATGAGAGCCTGTAGTTTTGAAACCCTTCTAGCTGAAGTGACTGCCAAAAGGAAAGCTGTCTTCCAAGATAGAAATTTTATATCCGCAGTAGCTGTTGGTTCAAAAGGAGGCAGGGTGAGTTTTTCCAGCACAAAATTGAGGTCCCATGCAGGAGTTGGTGTTCTCATGGGAGGCCTTAAATTTTTGGCCCCTCTGAGATACTGTTTTAGCAGTGGATGAGAAAAGAGGGGAGGTTCTGTGTTGTAATGAGCCAAGATGGCAGAGGCATGGATTTGTACTGAAGAAAAAGAAAGGGCCTTGTCAAGCATCTCAGTTAAGTATTGTAAAATCTGAGGAATATTGGGCTTTGCTGTGTATTCCATGTGCTTGGTTCCAAGCACAGAACCTCTTCCATTTATCAGCATAAGATTTTCTAGTACTAGGCCTTCTAGCTTCCAAAATGACATCCATCACAGGTTTACTGAGAGATGTGGTTTGAATAATTAGTTGATTAGCCATGCTGCAAGATTCAGAGTTTGGAGCTAAGTGTGCAGAATTTGATAGTTCTGTTGAGACAGTAGATGAGGTGTTTGAGGCAAGTACCACGGAGGAAGATGTGACATATTCCTTAGAAGTGGGTACCTGTGTTGGCGAGGCCAGTCCAGAGCAATTAGAATCATTTTTGGTTTTTCCTGTCCGACTTTTAGTAAGACCTTAGAGAGTAGAGGGGGAAAGGCATAGACTGATAGGTTTTTCAAGCTGAAGGATAGAGCATCCACTTTCCATGCTTTTTTGTGATGAGTTCTTGTGCAGAATTTATCCAACTGACAGTTTTGGAGAGAGACAAATAGATCTATGTCTGGGCTTCCCCATTTCTGTGTTAACATGCTGAAGATTTGTGGATTCAGTTTCCATTTGTGCGGTTCCATAAGATTTCTGCTTAGGTCGTCTGCCAGAGTATTTTGCTTTCCTGGCAGGAATTGATCTTGAAGATGTATTTGGCAAGTCAAGGCTGTGTTCCACAAGGCCATGGCTAGTCTGCAAACGGAGTAGGAATGAGTATCCCACTGATTGTTTATGTACCACATAACAGTGGTGTTGTCCGTCTTTATCAGTAGTTATCCTGGATGAAGTAAGTCCTTGAAAGCTGTCAGAGCATTCTGAACAGCTAGCATTTCTTTCTAGTTGATATGCAGATTAATTTGGTTTGGGCTCCATTTGCCCTGAATGCATCTCCCTGCCAGGTGGGCCCCTCAAGCATAGTCTGATGCGTCTGTAGTTAGGATTTGGGTGGCAGGGGGTAGAGTGAATGACAGTCCCTTGTTTTGGTGACATGTCTCTGCCCACCAAAGAAACTCCTGTTGTAGGCAGGGAATGAGAGGAATCATTGTTTCAAGGCTGTAACAATGATGACTCCATAAACTTTTTAGGTACCATTGAAGTTTCCTCATATGCAGTCTCGCATATGGAATTAGTAGAATGCAGGATGCCATGAACCCCAAAGCCTGCAGAATTTGTCTTGCAGATAACTGGGTTTTTGTTGCCATTTGTTTGAAGTATGTTGTCAATTGCATTTGTTTGTCTGGCGTGAGGTAAGCCATCTGGGCAGTTGTATTCAAGCTTGCACCCAGGAATGTAATTATTTGAGAGGGTACCAGTTGTGATTTATTTTCGTTTATGGTGTACCCTAGGCATGCTAGAAGACTTTTTTACAAACGCCAGATGTTGAAGAAGAGTGTCCTTGTCCTCTGCCTGAATGAGACAATCGTCCAGATAAGGATAAATTTGAATGTTTCTTTGTCTGCAGAATGCAATTACTGGTGCCAGGCACTTTGTAAAGACCCTGGGCGCAGTAGATAAGCCAAAGGGTAGTGCAGAGAACTGGTAATGCAAAAAACCTGCTTTGAAGCGGAGGTATCTTCTGCAAGATTCCCTTATTGGGATATGCAGGTATGCCTCTTTTAAGTCCAGAGTTACTAACCAAGCATTCTTGCCTAGCAATAAGCAGTAGCTGTTGTAAAGTCAGCATTTTGAATTTTGGAATGTTCAGGAACGTGTCCAGAATCGATAAGTCCAGTACTGAACACCATGAATGGTCTTTTCTGGGTAACAGGAAAAGTCTTTGGAATAAAATCCTTGTCCTTTTTCCTTTTCTGGTACCAGCTGAATATCCCCCATATCCATGAGGGACATGACTTGTTTCTGGGCCTCTGCCCACTGGTTTTGTGGCAGATCTAGCCATCCATTTGGAATTGGCAAAGTATGGAAATGAAATCTGTACCCCTGGGATACTATGTTTAATACCCACATGTCCTGGGTAATTAACTGCCAATTTTGAGCAGGAAGTGCTAATTTTCCCCCCAAGGGGGCTGCCAAAAGATAAGTGCTTGGAGAAGGTGGAGGAAAGTCATTGAGACTGCTTACTGTAGGGTTGTGCTTTGTTACCTCCAGATTTGGAGGTGGAGGCACCCCATTGCTTTGACCTGTAAGATCCCTGTGATTGATATCCGAAGCCTTTTGAGCGCCTGGGTTTGCCCTGAGTGGCTCTGTTGGACACAGGAAAGGACCAGTTTTTAGCAGGCCAGTGTCTACTGAACCTAGGTGGCTGCACTTACAAGAAATCTTTTACAGTTTGCATAGATTTAGCTTTGTATTCCATTTTCTTTAAAACCTCTTCTGCCTTATTACCAAACAGAGTATCATGCTGCAAAGGGGCATCCAACAATTTAGCTTTAACATGATCAGGCAGATTTTGCTCCTTGAGCCAGGCATGCCTTCTTATCACAGATCCAGTAACGGCAGCCCTACAAGAAGCCTCCAAGGAATCAAAACCACATTGCAAAGTATGCTTTCCAACCTGTTCTGCTGAATGCAATAAATACTGTAACTCTATTTTCCACACAATCAGAAATCAACATAATTTTCTGTTTCAGTAAGCCCATAACATGTTGTTGATATTTAAGCATATGAAACTGGCAGTTTAAAGCCCTGATTGTCAAGGTTGCAAACGTATAAACCTTCTTACCCCATCTATCCAGCGCCCTGGAATCTCTATCAGAAGGGGTACGATTTTTGGCTGTAGAAGCCTTAACACCCTTGGGACCCTGAGAAATAGTCTCAGGATCACCAGCAGGATTTCTGAAAAGAAATTTGTGGGAGTCAGGAACCCTGTAATATCTGTCTGGCTTACTATGAACCAGAGGCAGGGAATCAGGAGCCATGCTTGATTCCGAGAACACATCATCAACAACGTCTAATACAGGAGGTATTGCCAAAGGCCTATGCTGAGGAGGAGGAAGAAGGAAATCCATAAGCCTCTTTTTTGATTCAGAGAAGTCCTGACTCTTCCAGTGAAAATGTTCCCTTAAAGTATGCAAAGTCTCTCCAAAAGAGTAATCCTCAGGATGACATGCAGATAGGATGGATTCCTCTGTATCAGAATCCTCATAAGATGGAATAGAAAATTCCTGATCAGAAGAGGAATTAGAAGAAATGGAAACCTGATCTGAAGATTCATAATCAGTGCCTTGCCTAGGCCTCTTAGCAGGTGGGGGTTGGGAACCCCTGATCAAGGTAATTAAATCCTCAGCCATTTTGATCATTTGCTTTTTAGGCATAGGGGCCTGAGTATGGGGCTCATGCATCGTTTTTTTAGACATACAAGTTGTTTTTGACCCTGTTTTTGTTGATGGCCTCGGTTTAATATAAAAATGTTGAGGCCTGAAAACACCCTCAGAAGCTGGTGCCTGCTCAACGGCTCCGGACCCATCCAAGGGAGAGACATCCACGGGTTCAATACTTTGCAAATCTCGTAGCATACCGGACTCCGAATGGGTCTCGGTAGAAGCCTGCGACTCAACAGTAGCGGGTATCAGGGGCTGTGAAAGTGCCTCACTGAGTACCAGCAAACCGGCGACTGGCTTAGGAGAAGCTTTGTCATCGGTTTAGGACCTCGACGGTCTGTCTCTTGTCTTTTTCCCTGCGTTTTTTGAGAAGTCCGGTAGTAGTATTTTTAATTGACGACATTTCAGGGTAGTTAAATCTTGAACCAAAATATTTAGAAGCAAAAATATACAGACGCTTAATAGTGCGTTGGTTAAACTTAGCACAAAACCAACAGCAAGGCATGTTGTGATCAGGGCCTAGGCAAGGAATACAGTACAAATGAAAACCCTTATGGGGTATTTGCTTCCCACAAGTAATGTAATTATTAACTTTTATTGACATCGGTAAGGAGCAAGAAAAAGTTTCCCCAATGGGGTACTTCGCTTTAGTTTGAAGACTTCGGCTCTGAAACTCGAAAATTTCAGGAGTCGGCCGATCGGCACTTGCGAAATGCTTCTGCTTCGGGTACCGCGCGGCAAGAAAGATGGATTAAAATGGTGTTGGCTGCATGTTTTATACCCCTGATGACCTGACGTCATGGAAGAAGAGACAGCAACCGACGCAGGATCCAAGACTTTGTTATTCAGGCCGACTGAGGGCAACCTGCCAGCAGATTACCTGAATGTAATGACTGCAACAGTGAAACACTAAGAACATCCTGAAGGCCAGCAGGTATAGAAGAAGGCCCAGCAGGAGGAATGTCAGTGGGGACAGGTGTGTGCCCTTGGTGTCCTTCAGTAGCTTACGTACATCCAGGTCTTAGCTGGTACTAAAGGAGAAAGTATAGGAGGTATTGGTGGGTGGGAAAGAATACTACAACATGGAAGAGAAGGACATCTATGGTTATGGTAAGATTTTACACAACTATTCTATGTTCTTCTGTTCCTATGTTGCAGTATTCTAGCTGTGGGAGAGTACCACAGCTTAGATGCATCAAAGGGAGGTGGATGCAGAAGAGTATTCTACAAAGCCCTGTAAGATGGTCCTGGCGAATCCTGCCCTTGCTCTGGACACTTGGCCCAGTTTGTAATGTTTGGTGAAGGTGTGGATAGTGGACCATGTAGCTGCTTCCATGATGGATACCGTGTCCAGACCTTTCATGAAGGCCTTGGAGGCGGCCACAGCCCTAGTGGAATGGGCCTTTACTCCTACTGTTTTTTTCCATGGTGAGATAACAGATACAAATATTTTTCCTGTAGGCGATGGTTTGTTTAGAGACTGCCTTGCCCAGGGCTCTGGGGTGAAAGGAGACAAAGACCTGCTTAGATTTCCTAATGGTTTTGGTTTTGTCCAGGTAGAATCTAAGTTGCCTGTGCACATCCAAGGAGTGCAGTATCCTCTCCCCTTCATTAGTGGGGGAGGAAAAGACGATGGGTAAGTGGACAGATTGGTTTAGAGACAAGTCACTGACCACCTTGGGCATAAAAGAGGGATTACTTCGCTGGGTGACTGTCTTTGTGGAAGGTGACGTAGGGAGGGCAGGCCATTAAGGCCTGCAACTCAGACCCCTCTGGCTGAAGTGATAGCCACCAGCAGAATGGTTTTCCATGTACACATCTGTAGGGAAAAGACACAGCCGGTTTGAAAGGGTGCTGGGTTAGTTTTTCCAGAATGAAGTTGAGGTCCCAGGGAGGAAGGATAGCTTTCTTTAGTGGCATCATGTATAAGACCCCTTTAAGGAAGAGCTTTATGTCAAGACTGGCTTGCAAGGAGACATCCAGGGGCAAGCAGGCTGATATAGCAGAAAGGTGCACTTTCACTGAAGAGTATGAAAGTCAGATTTTAATCAATTGACACACACAAGAGAGAACAAGAGGGGCATAAGCCAAACAAGGCTCCCTTCCCTTGTCCAGACACCACTTTGTAAATCTTTCCCACTTAGCTAGGTAAGATTTTCTGGTAGTAGGTTTCCTTGCCTCCCTCAGGACTGAAAGCACGCCCTCTGAGTAGTGGCATCTGAAGGGGATCAAAAGTTTATCACCCACACAGTCAAGAATAACATCTGCAAGTGTGGGTGAAGGAGAGTTCCTTTGTCTTGTGTCAGTAGGTCCACCTTGAAGGGTAACTTGAAGTGACTGCCCTTGGCTAGATTGAGAAGTAGGGGGAACCAGTGCTGCCTTGGCCAGTAGGGTGTCACTAACAAAATTTTTGGTTTGTCCTTCTGAATTTTCAGGAGGACTTTCTGAATCATTGGGAATGGGGGGGAAGGCATAAAGAAAGTTTGCCTCTCAAGAGATGCTGAAAGCATCCACTCTCCATGCTAGAGGGGAGTGTGTCTTTGAGCAGAAGGTCTGCAGTTCCCTGTTCTGGGAGGAGGAAAACAGGTCTATTTGTGGAGTACCCCACCGATGGACTATGTCTAGGAAGACCCCCACCCAGGGATGTAGGATGCCTGCAGGACCAGGTTGTGGAGACAGGCTAGGTCCCATATCAGCAGGGTCAGTCTGCACAGCTGGAAGGCCTTTGCTCCTCTGTGTTTGTTGAGGTACCACATATAACCGTGGTGTTGTCGGTCACTATCTGGAGCACCCCTGGGACCAGAAGGGGAATAAAAGTCTTTAAAGCTAGGAAGACTGCTGTCATTTCCCTGACATTGACATACCTGCCCTGTACAGAAAGGTACCACTTTTCCTGGACCCTGTAGGATGCCATAGTTGCCCCCCAACCTGAATCTGAGGCACCTGTATGCACTGTTTGGGTTGGGGGGGTGGTTGCAGTGAGTGTCCCGGGTTAAGTTGGACTTGCTGGATCCACCAGCTGATTTCTTTCTTTAGACAGGGAAGGAGGGGAATATCCTGTTTTAAGTGATGTAGGTGTTGGGACCAAATGTTTTTGGGATACCACTGTAGCTGGGAAGATTGCTGCCATTAAGCCCAGGAGACGGAGGAATTGCCTTGCCATCACCTTCTAGGAGTAGAAGGTTTCCTGGAAGTGGGAAGTCAGGGATAGAACCTTGTTCTGTGGGAGAAAGGCCTTCATTTTGTCCGTTCTGATTCTGCAGCCTAGGAAAATCTTGTCCTGGCCTGGGTTCAAGGAGGACTTTGGGAGGTTGATGGTAAATCCTAGATTTTGTAGAAGGAACATGGTGAAGTGCAGGTGCCTTGACAGGGTATCTTTGGATTCTGCTAGTATTAGGATGCTGTCCAGATAAGGGTAAATCTGGATTCCCCGAGTTCGGCAGAAGGCAATGGCTGGGGCTAGGCACTTTGTAAAGACTCAAGGAGGCAGTGTATAAACCAAAGGGCAAGGCAGTAAATGAATGGAAATGAGAGGAAGGTCCAGAGAAACCCATAAATTGTCTGTGGGAAGTCCTGATGGGAATGTGAAGGTAGGCTTCTTTTAGGTCCAAAGTGGCCATGAAGGCCTTTAGCTGGAATAAGAGGCAGCAGAGCGGGTAGAGACAGCGTTTTGAAGAAGGGTACCTGAAGGTGTAGATTTAGAAAGGAGATATCTAAAATGTGTCTCCAGGGGCCATCCTTTTTGGGGACAAGGAAGAGACGAGAGTAGAATCCCTTTCCTTCCTATCCTGAGGGGACAGGTTCTATGGTGCCTAGCTTTAGTAGTTCTGACAAAACTTGCGGTAGGAGATGAATTTGTTTTTTTGGGGAAAAGGAATACTTTTACTGGGTGTTTTTTCTTTCCAGAATAGGAAGTACCCTTTTTGGATAATGGATAGGACCCATTGGTCTGTGGTGATGGACTGCCAGAAGGGGAGGCAGTGTGGAATGCGTGCAGAGAGTAGTAAGTGGGCAAGGCAGCACGCATTATTGTAACCTCCTCTATCCTTTTAGGGTTGTCTGGGCTGAGGAGGTGGTGCATTAAGTCTGGAGGAAGTAGGTCTTCTTGCACCTATTCTAGATCTAAAAGAGGAGGCAGCTGCCTGAGGAGGGTTGTGCCTTACAAAAGTGGTGTTAGCAGGGTAGTTCCTGTAATACTTGGGAATGGGGGACACCACCAGATGCTTGATGTCCTCTAATTCTATATATTTTTTTTCCTGCAGACTCTTGAAGAGGTCTACTGATTGTTTTCCAAAGAGGAAGTTGTGATCCAGGGGGGCGTCCAAGATTCTGGACTTGAAGCCTTCAGGTAGATTCTGCAGTCTCAGCCAGAAGTATCTCCTGAGGACAGAAGCAGATGCTGCAGAGCGGGCAGATGCTTCTGCAGCATCATAGCTGCATCTGACTGAGTGCCTGGCTACTTGCTGAGCCAAGGACAGTTTGGAGGGAATGTCAGCCTTAATGCGACTGTCAGGCATAGAAGCCAGCATGGAAGAGACTTGAGACACTAAGTCTAGAGCACACTTAGTCATGTGGGCCTGATAATTTATGGTTCTGAATGCCAAAGTGGAGGATGTGTATACCTTCTTTCCCATCCTATCCATATATTTGCTATCTTTATCTGTGGGTAGGAGTGAGGCAGAAGGCAGCAGTCTAGACTCTATCAGGAGCAGTGGCAATAAAGTACAGTTGTGTACACTTACCATAAATGTAGATGTTCGAGTGAATTCACTGTTGCAGTCATCACACTTGGGTTATCTGCCTGCAGGTAGCCCTCAGTCGGCCCGAATACCAGAGTCTTGGGATTTCTGCGACAGATGCTGTCTCCTCTTCCATGACGTCAGGGATATAAAGCATGCAGCCGATGCCATTACATCGGTTTTTCTTGCCCAAGATGTCAGGAGCCCCCAAAATAGGAAGCAATTACATGGTGTGGAAAACCTCCGGTAAAAAGTAAATACCATAGCCATAAGATATGGCCAAAAGAAGGATAGATAGAAAGCATAGAAGAGTCAGGGGGCTGGAGGGAGGGTAACCAGGACTGCAACAGTGAATACACTCGAACATCTACATTTATGGTAAGTGCACAACACTGTACTATGTTCTTCGTATTTCACTGTTGAAGTCATCACACTTGGGTTGATTCCCAAAGCTGAGGAAGGGTGGAGGCAGTCAAGAAACAGTAGGGCTGGCTAGCAGGCCTTGTAAGACTGCTGTGGCAAATCCAGCTCTGGATTTAGAAAAGATAGGTAAGTGGTAATGCTTGGTGAAGGTGTGTACAGAACCCAGGTTGCAGCTTCCAGGGAGTCCCCTAAGAAATGCTGTAGAGCTTGAGGTAGCCCTAGCAGAATGAGTTCTGATCCCCTGTGTGGTAGGTTTTCCATGGTGGTTGTAGCAGAAATGGATGCAGTGTGCTCTCCATTTGAAAATTGTTTGCTTTAAATGGCTTTGCCCTCTGCCCCTGTAGCAAAGCCAACAAGCAGCTGGTCAGATTTTCTAAAAGGCTTAGTCCCATCAAGGTAGAACCTGAGTTGTCTGTGCACGTCCAAAGAGTGCAGGATCCTTTCCCCTTTATTCTGAGGATTAGGGAAAAAGGCTGGTAAATGGATGCATTGGTTTAAAGACAAACTGGAT
Organism: Protopterus annectens; assembly: GCF_019279795.1. NCBI lineage: Eukaryota > Metazoa > Chordata > Ceratodontiformes > Protopteridae > Protopterus > Protopterus annectens. The sequence goes on along the minus strand of NC_056731.1, from coordinate 340,481,612 downwards.
ATCACCTTGGGCATAAAAGATGGGTTAGTCCTGAGGGAAACCCTGTCGGCAAGGAAAATAATGAAGAGTTCCACAGCCATTAGTGCCTGTAACTCAGACACTCTTCTTGCTGAAGTGATGGTTAGACGTAAGGCTGTTTTCCAAGAGAGGAATTTTAACTGTGCTGAAGCAGCAGGCTCAAAAGGGGGGATGCGTGAGCTTCTCTAGTACAAATTTAAGGTCCCAGGCAGGGGTGGGCGCTCTCCTCGGGGGTCGTAAATTTTTAGCTCCTCTCAGGAACTGTTTGACCAGAGGGTGAGAAAAGAGAGGTGGCTCAGTATTATAATGAGCTGAGATGGCCGAGACATGAATCTTAACAGAAGAAAAGGATAAGCCTTTGTGGAGCAGCTCTTCTAGGTAATCTAGGATTTGAGGAAAGGTGGGCACGGCTGTGTCCTTTCCTTGAGACTGGCTCCAAGAACAGTATATTTTCCATTTTTCTGAATAGGATTTCCTAGTACTAGGCCGTCTGGCCTCAAGGATGACGTCCAGCACCTGTTTGCTGAGGGTTGCTGGTGGAGTATTCAGGGAATAAGCCAGGCTGCAAGGTTCAGGGTTTGCAACTGAGGATGCAAAATCTGTCCCTCCTGCTGGGACAAAGATAGGGGGTCTGATGTAGGTCCAAGGTGGCACTACTGCCAGACTGCATAGGAGTGGGTACCAGTGCTGGCGGGGCCAGTCCGGGGCAATAAGGATTGTCCTTGGTTTGTCTTGTTTGATCCTTGTAGTACTTTTGTGAGGAGTGGCAGAGGGGGAAAGGCATAAATTGAGAGGTTTTCCCGTGTAAAGGATAGGGCATACACTTTCCATGCTTGGCTGTGGGGATTTCTGGTGCAAAATTTGCTCAATTGATGGTTTTGGGGAGAGGCAAAGAGGTCCACCTCTGATGGCCCCCACCTGTGGGTTAGAAATTTGAACGACGTGGGTTCCAGTTTCCACTCGTGTGGGCCCAGTAGATTTCTGCTTAAGTCATCTGCCAGTAAATTTTGTTTGCCTGGCAGGAATTGAGCTTGCAGGTGCACTTGGTTGCTCAAGGCCGTGTTCCACAGAGCCATGGCTAACCTGCAGAGTGGGTAGGAATGAGTTCCCCCCTGCTTGTTTATGTACCACATAACTGTGGTGTTGTCTGTCTTTATCAAGAGTTGTCCTGGAAGGATAAGGTTTTTGAAGGCTGTCAGAGCATTCTGTACAGCTAACATTTCGGTTTGTTTGACATGTAGGTGAATTTGTCCTGGGCTCCATTTGCCTTGAATGCATTTGCCAGCCATGTGAGCCCCCCCCCCTATGCATAGTCTGATGCGTCTGTTGTCAGGGTTTGGGCGGCGAGGGGTTGAGTGAAAGGGAGTCCCTTGCTGTGGTTGCAAGCCTCTGCCCACCAAAGGAACTCTGCCCTTAGACAAGGGATGATAGGAATACTTGTTTCCAGGTCCTGAGAATGTTGGCACCAGAGACTTTTTAAGTACCATTGAGGTTTCCTCATATGCAGTCTTGCATATGGAATTAGAAGAATGCATGAGGCCATGAAACCTAGGGCTTGCAGTATTTTTCTTGCAGACAGCTGGGTTCTGGTGGCCATTAGTTTGAAGTAGTTTGTTAAATAAACCTGCTTTTCTGGAGAAAGACATGTCATCTGGGAAGTTGTGTTCAAGCTTGCTCCCAGGAATACAATCTTTTGGCTGGGCACCAGATGTGATTTATTTTTGTTGCTGGTGTACCCCACAGAAGTTAGAAGTCTTTTTACAAATGCCAGATGCTGAAGTAGCAATACCGGACTGTCCTCCTGAATCAGGCAATCGTCCAAGTATGGATAAATCTAAATATTTCTCTGCCTGCAGTATGCAATGGCTGGAGCCAGGCACTTTGTGAATACACTGAGCGTAGTAGAGCCATAGGGAAGTGCAGAGAACTGATAGTGCATAGAACCTGCCCTGAAATGTAGATATTTCCAGCAAGATTCCCTTATGGGGATGTGCAGATAAGCTTCTTTTAAGTTTAGGGTGACTAGTCAGGAGTCCTTGGCTAGCATAGGAAGCAGCTTTTGTAGTGTAAGCATTATGAATTTTAGGACTACCAGGAAGGTGTTGAGAATAGACAGGTCCAGGAGAGGGTATCAACAGCCTTCTTTTCTGGGCACCAGGAACAGTCTGGAGTAGAAACCCTGTCCTCTTTGCTCTATTGGAACAGGTTGAATAGCCCTGATACTGAGAAAAGAAAGTACTTGCTTTTCAGCCTCTGCCCACTGGTTTGGAGGAAGGTCTGGCAACCCGTTTGGGGTTGGCAGTGAGTGGAAGTAGAATCTGTATCCCTGGGATACAATGTTTAGGACCCATCGGTCCTGGGTAATGGACATCCAGTTTTTTGCATGCAGGGCGAGTTTTCCTCCTAGGGGTCCAAGTACTTGGGCATGGCTGGGAAGGATGATGGACAAGTCATTGTGAACTTTTTCCATAAGGGGGTGACTTACCACTAACTGCTTTTGAGGGGGGAGCACTCCATTGTTTAGATATCTGCGTAGCCTTAGACTGTAGCCTTGGTGGTCTGTTGCACCTGGGTTTGGGATGAGAAGACCTGGTAGGGACTGGAAAGGACCAGTATTTTGAAGGCCAATGCCTACTGAATCTAGGTGGCTGTACCTGTAAGAAATCTTTAACAGTTTGCATAGATTTAGCTTTCTCCTCCATCTTTTTAAGAACCTCTTCTGTTTTTGTGCCAAACAAATGTTCCTGGTTTAATGGAGCATCTAGTAATTTTGCTTTGACATGGTCTGGTAAGATTTGTTCCTTCAACCAGGCATGCCTTCTCAGTACAGACCCACTTACAGCAGCCCTGCAAGTTGCTTCTAAGGCATCAAAACCACACTGCAAAGTATGTTTACTGACTTGGTTTGCAGAATGCAGTAACTCTTGTAAATCTTTATTTTCTGAAAAATCTGGAAGCAACATTTTTTGTTTAATTAGTTCCATAATATGCTGCTGGTACTTCAACATGTGAAACTGGCAATTTAAAGCCCTGATGGCAAGAGTTGCAGAGGTATATACCTTCTTGTCCCATCTGGCCAAAGCCCTCGAATCTCCGTCCAAAGGGGTAGGATTTTTGCTGCAGTAGCCTTAATACCTTTAGATCCCTGGGAAAATGGTCTCTGGATCTACAGTGGGATTCTTAAAGAGAAATTTGTGAGAGTCAGGTACCCTGTAGTACCTGTCAGGCTTTCTAGGAGCTGGTAGTAAAGTATCAGAAGTAAGACTGGATTCCTTGAAAACATCATCTACAATATCCAGGACAGGGGGTATAGAGGCCTGTGCTGAGGAAAGTCTAAAAATTCTCCAAGGCTCTTTTTGGACTGTGGGTAGTCCAGGCATTCCCAGCGGAAATGCTCTCTTAAGTATGCAAAGTTTCACCAAAAGAAAAGTCCTCTGGAGGGGAAGCAGAGGGAATGGAATTCTCTGCATCTGAATCCTCATAGGTAGAGAAGGGTATGTCCTGGTAATCAGAGGGATCAGAGTCATCGGACTCATGGCCTGCTGAATCAGAAGGGAAATCAATTCTTTGCTTTTTAGAGGGGGAAGGCTGGCTTCCCCTAATTAGAGTAATAAGGTCTTCAGCCATTCTAAGCATTTGTTTTTGTGGCATGGAAGCTTGAGCATGCGTTTTGATCGCCAGCTTTCTAGGCATAGTGCGAACTCTGAGCCTAAGAAACTCGGTCGTTTTAGTCTGAAACAAAGTAGTCGGTTTAATATGAACATCGAAAGGTCAGAGTACACCCTCAGAAGCCGGTGCCAGCACAGCGGCTCCGGACTCATCCAAGGTAGAAACATCCGCGGGTTCCATTATCGAAGAAGCATCTCGCGGCATACTGGACTCCGAATGTGTCTCAGCAGAGGCCTGCGAATCTGTAGAAGCGGGTATCAGGGGCTGCGAAGGCACCTCACTGAGTACCGGCAGACTGGTGACTAGCTTAATGGAAGCTTCGTTGGCAGTTTTGGACCTATACGGTCTGTTTCTGTCTTTATCCTTACATTTTTTTGGAAGATCGGTAGTCGGATGGCTTACAGAAGCCATTTCAGAATATGGAGAACGAGAGCGAAATAATTTAGCAACAAAGACAGCCCGACGTCGAATAGTTTGGGCGTTAAACAAGGCACAAAACAGACAGCGAGGGACGTCGTGGTCTGGGCCTAAAGTAAGAATGAAAATCTCTGTGAGGTATTTGCTTTCCACAAGCAAGACAATTGTTAACTTTTTCTGACATCGGTTAGAGCAAGAAAAAAGTATCCCCAACGGGGTACTTAGCTTTAGAAGACTTAAGGTTTGAACTAAAAAAAACCCGAAAATTTCAGGTAGCGGCCGACAGGCACTTGCGAACTGCTTTTGCTTCGAGCTCCTGTGCGGCAAGAAAAGCTGATGTAATGGCATCGGCTGCATGTTTTATACCCCTGATGACCTGACGTCATGGAAGAGGTGACAGCATCCGATGCAGAAATCCTAAGACTCTGGTATTCGGGCCGACTGAGGGCTACCTGCAGGCAGATAACCCAAGTGTGATGACTGCAACAGTGAAACATGAAGAACATAAGCTGGGTCGGCCAAGGGAGGTTTAACTAGGAATTTTTGCTCCAATGGCACTTTATAGAAGCAGTCAGGGCACTTAGGGGCCGGTAGCTGGGAGTCTGGGGCCTTAGAAGCTGAATTAAAGACATCCAAGTAAGTAGGAAGCACCGGAGGGACAGCTGAAGGGGGAAGAGGGATTCCATTTGAAGCAGCTCAAAATACCGCTTTTGGGTGTCAGTCATTTGGGAAGTATCCCATTTGAAGTAATCTTTCATCTTGGTGATAGTCTCATCAAAGGTAATATCCTCAGGGAGAGAATCCACTTCCAAAGATTGTTCATCAGGAGAATAATACTCCTGGGGAGAAGCAATCTGAGATGTATAAAAAATAGAGTCCTCTGAGGAAGAAGAGGAAGAATCATGCTCTTCCTCCCTAACTTGAGAGGTCATGGGTGGGAGGGAAGAGGCAGACGCAGGCCTAGGGCTTAGTAAAGGCAGAGTAGTGGGGGCTGAGGCTGAAGGCCTAAGGGCCAAAAAGGCCTGCATGAGAGAGGAAGTGAAAGCCTGCCAGTCTGGTATGGTTTCTGGAGAAGAGGAGGTATGCTTGTTTTTTTGTTTTTTTTTTTTGGCTGGGGTGGAGGTAGGAACCGGCCTGACGTCAGAATTTGAAGACATTTCCGAAATATGCATCCTGGTCGGAGGCACCACAGAAACTGGTTCCCCCTTGACATCGACGGTAGTTGGTGTCTGGACAAGCTCAGAGGACGTGCCAGTCGGCTGTGTAACGGCTTCCTCAAGGGTCAACGGATCCACCAAGCGCTCAACTCCTAGATCGGCAGTTGGCGGGGTATCGGGAGGTGGAGCGGCAGGCAAGGAAGGCTTAGGAATCTTGGCCTTCTTTTGCCGATGTCCGGGTTCGGCCTCCGATGCGGGATCCATTCTAGGGGCTAACCGTTTTATGCACTGGTTTTCTAGGTAAAGGTTTAAAGCGGCCAGATGGTTGCGTAGGGTCTTCAGCACAAATAATTGACAAATTGAGCAGGAGGAATGGTCATGCTCCCGGCCTAAGCAAAAAACACACCTATCATGGGTGTCTTTATGGGATATCTGGCACCCGCATTGGCACTTCCCCTTTTTACCTGACATCAGCTAAAGGCTACAGCAACCAAGCCTAAGCAATAACACTCAGCAAAACAAGAAAAACAGAAACCCAAGGGGTTACTTAGCTTTATCCATCCGATGTCTGTGAAGGAGCAATCGTACTGCATCCGAAAAGTTCAGAGGATTGCGTGTGCAGATGTCACATTTAAGGCTCCTGGTTTATGGCCTTATGTCTGACGTCCCACACGCTGCAACAGCCAAGCTGAAGCTTTTGTATAGGAGCTCATGTACGAGTCACCTGAGGGCAGGAATTCCCAAAACTAGAATACTGCAACATAGGAAAAGGACATCCAGTGCTGCCTTGGCCAGTAGGGAGTCACCAACAAGATTTTCGTTTTTTCCTTCCTGATTTTCAGGAGGGCTTTCTGAATCAGTGGGAAGAGGGGAGAAGGCATAAAGAAACTTCCCCTCCCAGGAGATGTTGAAAGCGTCTACTCTCCAGGCTAGAGGGGAGTTAAGTCTTTGAGCAGATGGTCTGCAGCTGCCTGTTCTGGGGGAGGCGAACAGGTCTACTTGAGGAGTGCCCCACCGGTGGACTACATCTAGGAATACAGTCCTGTTCAGCATCCATTCGTGTTGTGGAGAGAATGTCCTGCTAAGATCTGCTTGCTTGTTGTCCAGCGAGAGGCTGTAGGTTGCCTGCAGGGACAAGTTGTGGTGAGAGGCCAGATCCCATATCAGCAGAGTCAGTCTGCACAGCTGATATGCCCTTTTCCCTCCCTGTTTGTTGAGGTACCACATTACAGGGCATTGTCTGCTACTGTGAGAAGGACCCCTAGTAGAAGCAGAGGGGGTAAAGGTTTTTAGAGCTAAGCAGACTGCTGTAATTTCTCTTGACACTGATGTGTTTGGCCTTCAAGGAAGGGTGTCAGCTTGGCTGAACCCTGTAGGATGCCATTGTTGCATCCCAGCCTGAATCTGAGACATCTGTATGCATTACTTGGGTTGGGGAGGGGGTGGGCTGAAGTAGAAGGCCCGGGTTTAGCTGGATTTGTTGGATCCACCAGCTGATTTCTTTCTTTAGACAGGGAAGGAGGGGAATTACTTGTTCCAAGTGATTCAGGTGCTGGGACCAAATGTTTTTGAGGTACCACTGTAGCTTGCGCATATGCATTCTGGCCAGTGGTAGCATAGGGATGGTTGCTGCCATTATGCCCAGAAGTCGAAGGAATTGCCTTGCAGTTACTGTCTGAGAGTGTAGGAGCTCCTTTTAGTGGGAGGTCAGGGACAGTACCTTGTCCTGTGGGAGAAAGGCCTTTATTCTGTCCATTTGGATTCTGCAACCCAGGAAAACGTTGTCCTGGTCTGGGTTCAAGGAGGATTTTGGAAGGTTGAGGGTGAAACCTAGACTCTTCAGAAGGGACATGGTGAAGTGCAGATGATTTGAGAGGGTATATTTTGAATCTGCCAGTATTAGGATGTTGTCCAGACAGGGCTAAATCTGAATTCCCTGAGTTCTGAAGAAGGCAATGGCCGGGGCCAGGCATTTTGTGAACACTCAGGGGGCAGTGGACAAACCAAAGGCCAAAGCAGTAAACTGGAAATGACAGGAGGGCCCCGAGAAATGCAGGAATCTTCTGTGGGAAGTCTTGATGGGTATGTGTAGGTAGGCCTCTTTTAGGTCCAAGGTGGCCTTGAAAGCCCGGGCTGGTATGAGAGATAGCACAGTGGGAAGTGACAGCATTTTGAAGGTGGGCACCTGAAGGTAAAGATTTAGGAAGGCGAGGTCTAAGATGGGTCTCAATGGGTTGTCTTTCTTGGGAACCAGGAAGAGACGGGAGTAGAAGCCTTTTCTTCTTGTCCTAACGGAACAGGTTCTATGGTACCCAGCTTCAGCAGGTCTGTCAGAACCCGTGGAAAGAGATGATTTTTTTTTGGGGGGGTATGGGATGCCTCTCATGGGAGGTTTTTCTTTCCAGGAGAGGAAATATCCTTTCTGGATTATGGATAGTACCCATTGGTCCGAGGATATTGTTTGCCAGAAGGGGAGGCAGTGGGGAAGGCAGTCACGCATTGTTGGGGCTTCCTCTGTCCTGAAAAGGTTGTCTAGGCTGAGGATGTGGGGCAGCAGGTCTGGATGTGATGTGTCTTCTTGCACCTCTTCTAGATCTTGAAGAGGAAGTACCCATCAGAGTAGGGTTACGCCTTAGGTGGCTTTAGCTGGATAGTTTCTGTAGTACTTGGGAATGGGGGACACCAGTAAATGTTTTATGTCCTGCAATTCCTTACTTTCTTCTTGCAGATTCTTAAAGAGATCTGCAGATCGTTTCCCAAAGGAAATTGTAATCTGGAGGGGCATCCAAGATCTTTGACTTGAAGTCTTCTGGGAGATACTGAAGACTCAGCCAGAAGTATCTCCTGAGAACATAAGCAGATGCTGCAGAACGAGCAGATGCTTCTGCAGCATCATAGCTGCATCTAGTCCGAGTGTCTGGCTACTTGTGTAGCCAGAGAAAGTTTGGAGGAGATGTCAGCCTTAATGGGGCTGTCAGGGATAGAAGCCATCCTGGAGGAGGCTTGAGAGACCAAGTCCAGGGCATATTTAGTCATGTGCGTCTGATAGTTTATGGCTCTGAAAGCCAATGTGGAAGAGGTGGATACCTTCTTGCCAATCCTATCCATAGATTTGCTGTCTTTATCAGTGGGTACGAGTAAGGCATTGGGAAGGGAGCCTGGATTGCTCATCAGGGTAGGTGGCAATCACTGCTGGGTTTGACAAGGATGGTCTGACTAAGAATTTCTGCTCATCAGACACCTTGTAGAAGTGATCTGGTCGCTTGGGGGCTGGTGGCTGAGAGTCTGAGGTCTTAGATGCAGAATTAAAGGCATTCAAGTAAGCAGGCAGAATTGGAGGAACAGCAGAAGGGGAGGGGGATTCAACTTGAAGAAGCTCAAAATACCTCTTTTGGGTGTTAGTCATTTGTGAGGTATCTCATTTGAAGTCGTCTTTCATCTTGGTGACAGTCTCACCAAATGTAATATTCTCAGGGGGTGAATCCTCCTCAATAGATTCTTCATCAGGAGAATAATACTCCTGGGGAGAGCCAATTTAGGAGGTGTAAGATATGGAGTCCTCTGAGGAGGAAAAGGAAGTATCATGATCTTCTTCCCTAACCTGAGATGTCATTGGGGGGGGGGGGGGGGGCTGAAGATGGCCTAAGGCTTACCAAAGGTAGAGTAGTGGAGAATGAGGCTAAAGGCCTAAGGGCCATAAAGGCCTGCATCAGGGAAGAAGCGGAGGACTGCCAATCCGGTAGGCCTTCTGCAGTGGACGAGGCATGCTTGGTTTTCTGTTTCTTTTTAGCTGGGGTTGACGTACTGTATTAGAAGCCTGGATCCCGGTCAGAGGTGCCACAGATTCTGGTTCCCCCTCGACTGTAGTCAGGGTTTGGGTTGGCTCAGTGGACTTGCCGGTCGTCGGGTGAGCAACAGCTTCCCCAAAGGTCGAAGTTGACAGGTCCGCAAAGCGCCTCTCAGCTCCTAAATTGGCAGCTGGTAGGGGCGTCCGGTAATGGAGCGTCAGGCGAAGAAGGCCTAGGAAACTTGGGCTTCTTATGTGGAGGTTCTGACGTGGCTTCTGAGGCAGGATCCATTCTTAGGGCTAACTGCTTAAGGCGCTGGTATTCTAAGCAGAGGTTTAGTATGGCCAGACAGTTGTGCAGGGTCTTCGGCACAAACGATTGATAAATGGAGCAAGCGGAATGGTTATGCTCCTGGCCTAAGCAAAAAAACACACCTATCATGGGTGCCTTTATGGGATATCTGGCGCCTGCATTGGCATTTACCCTTTTTTCCTGACATCGGCTATAAAATGCTACAACAAACCAAGCCTAAGCAATAACAATCAGATATGAAAAACGAAAAACCCTACGAGTTACTTAGCTTTTGTTGAGATGTGTGATAAGGAGTGAACACACGATGCGTCGGTCATCTGAAGCTGAAAAGTTCTGAAGGTTGTCCATTCAGATGTCACATTTAAGGCTCCTGGTTTATGGCCTTGTGTGTGACGTCCCATGCAGCTCCAACAGCCACGCTGAAGCATTTGTATAGGAACCGACGTACGAATCACCTGAGGGCAGGAATTCCCACAACTAGAATACTACAACATAGGAATAGGACATCATCAGTGCTTATGGTCGTGAGAAGCACCCAAACAGAAAAGGCACTGCTTGTGACAATCTTTATGGGGAATATGGCTCCCACACTGACATTTTCCTTTCTTGGATGACATGTAAACTCACAAAAAATAAAAAGTGAAAGTAAATAAGAAGAAACCCCAACAGGGCACTTATCTGAAACATGGCTCGGTAACCAGCACAGTAGTAGTATTCAGACCGGCGATCAATGATGGCATTCAGACTGGTGGCAAAGAAGTTCTGAGGTCTGTATGTCACCTTTATGCCCTATGCCCTTGAGTGAGGAACATGTATGTGATGTACAACATCTATAAAATCCTAAGGCTTTGGTATACTGGCCGGACATTGGTCTACCCTTGGTAGGGAATCCCTTTTGTAAAGAATACTTACCATTTAACAGTAGATGTCTTATTGAGCGCTGCTGCAGTATTCCAAACAAATGGGTTATCACTGATGATGTCTGGCCAGGGTACCAAAGTTGAACCTTCCCTAGGTTGCACGTCTGATATATGGCTTCAGCTCATAAGTGGTATATAGGCAGATGTACAAGCATAGATCCTCAGACTATCTCCAAGCCAATGGCCTGAAGACCCCGGACTGTATGTGAGTAGCTATGACAGACCAAATATGAAGTGATAAGAGGCCTTCCTTGACCCAGAGGGCAGAAAGGAGGAGGTGGGGAGAGACAAGATAGTAACCAACTCAGAGGGAAAGTAGGGAGGAAAAAATACTGTAACTGTGATCAGAAGGACAAAATAGTTGCGTAAAATCTTACCATAACCATAGATGTCCTCTTCCATGTTGCAGTATTCGAGGTGTGGGATTTCCTGCCCTCAGGAGACTGACTTATACGTCGGCTCCTATATAAAAGCTTCAGCTTGGCTGTTGCAGTGTGCGTGGGACGTCATACGTAGGGCCAAAAAACAGGGGTCTTAAATGTGACGTCTGCATGCACAACCCTCAAAACTTTAAGGCCACCAGGCAGAGAATAAGGCCCAGCAGTAGGAATGCCAGTGGTTTCCAGGTGTGTGACTTGGTGTCCTACTGTAATATAGATAGGACAGGTAAGGAATAGGACCTAGGGGGATGGGGGGGTGGGAAGAAATACTGCAAAATGGAAGGGAAGGACATCAATGGTTATGGTAAGATTTTACACAACTATTCTATGTCCTTCTATTCCTATGTTGCAGTATTCTAGATGTGGGAGCGTACCACAGCTTATGCGCTTGAGAGGGTGGTGGTAGATGAAGAGGATTTACAAGTGCCTGAAAGATTACCCTGGCGAATCCTGTCCTAGCTCTGGAAACTTGGTCAAGTTTGTAATGCTTGGTGAAGATGTGGACAGTGACTCAAGTAGCTGCTTCCAAAATGGATGCTGTGTCTAGGCCCTGGAGGTGGCCACAGCTCTAGTGGAATGGACCTTAATTCACACGGGAGGTTCCTTTCCATGGTGGGAGTAGCAGTGGCAAACAGCTTTCCTAATCCAGCATGCGATGGTTTGCTTGGAGACTGCCTTGCCCAGGGCTCTGGGGCTGAAAGGAGACAAACAGCTGATTAGTTTTCCTGATGGCTTTGGTCTTGTCCAGGTAAAACCTTAGTTGCCTGTGCACATCCAAGGATTGTAGGATCCTCTCGCCTTCGTTAGTGGGTGAGAGGAAAAAGGTGGGTAGATGGATGGATTGGTTTAGAGACAAGTCATTGACCACTTTGGGCTTAAAGGAGGGGTTGGTTGGCAGGGACACCCTATCTTTGAGGAAGATGGTGTAGGGTTGGACAGGCCATTAAGGCCTGCAATTCTGACACTCTTCTGGCTGAAGTGATAGCCACCAGCAGGACTGTCTTCCATGTACACATGTGTAAGGAAGAGGCCCCAGCCGGTTCAAAGGGATGTTGGGTTAATTTCTTGAAGATGTAGTTTAGGTCCCATGGCGGAGGGATGGGTTTCCTAGGTAGTCTCATGTGCAAGACCCCTTTTAAGGAAGAGCTTTACATCAAGCCTTGCAAGCAAGGGGGGTTCCAGGGGCAGGCAGGCTGATATGGCAGGGAGGTGTACTTTTACAGAAGAATAAGAAAGCCCACTCTATCAACTGACACAGGTAATTTAGATCCAGGGGCACCTCCGCAGAGCAAGGGTCAAGTCCCTTGTGCAGACATAATTTTGTAAATCTTTCCTACTTAGCCAGGCAAGATTTTCTGGTGGTAGGTTTCCTTGCCTCCCTTAGGACAGAAAGCACGTCCTCTGAGTAGTGGTGTCTGAAAGGGATCAAAAGTTTATCACCCACAGAGTCAGAGACAACATCTGTAAGTGTGGGTGTAGGAGAGTGCCTTTGTCTTGCGTCAGAAGGTCCACATTGTAGGGTAACGAAGTGATTGCCCTTGGCTAGCTTGTGAAGTAGGGGGAACCAGTGCTGCCTTGGCCAGTAGGGAGTCACTAACAAGATTTTTGGTTTGTCGTCCTGTATTTTTAGGAGGGCTTTCTGAATCAGTGGGAATGGGGGAGAAGGCATAAAGGAATTTCCCCCTCCAAGAAATGCTGAAATTGTCTACTCTCCATGCTAGAGGAGAGTGGGTTTTTGAGCAGAAGGTCTGCAGTTGCCTGTTCTGGGGGGAGGCAAACAGGTTTATTTGTGGAGCACCCCACCGGTCGGCTATGTCTAAGAAGACCTCCATGTTCAGCATCTATTCATGCTGAGGCGAGAAGGCCCTGCTCAAGAGATCTGGCTGGTGGTTGTCCTGTGAGGGGATGTAGGCCGCCTGCAGGACTAAGTTGTGACGAGAGGCTAAGTCCCATATCAACAGTGTTAGCTTGCACACCTGATAGGCCTTTGTTCCTCCCTGTTTGTTGAGGTACCACATCACTGTGGTGTTGTTGGTCACAATCTGGAGCACCCCTGGAACCAGAAGGGGAGTGAAGGTCTTTACAGCTAGGAAGACTGCTGTCATTTCCCTGATACTGATGTGCTTGGCCTGAAAAGAGGGATGCCACTTTTCTTGAATCCTGTAAGTGGCCAGAATTGCTCCTCAACCTGAATCTGAGGCATCTGTATGCATTACTTGGGTTGGGGTGGGGGGTTGTAGTGGGAAGCCTGGGTTTAGTTGTACTTGCTGGATCCACCAGCTGATTTCTGTTTTCAGTCAGGGAAGGAGGGGGACGACTTGCTCTAGGGGATGTAGGTGTTGGGACCAGAAGTTCTTCAGAAACCACTGTAGCTTGTGCATGTGCATTCTTGCCAGTGGTAGCATGGGCATGGTCCTGTCATTAACCGCAGGAGATGGAGAAAATGCCTTGCTGTCACCTTTTGGGATGGTAGAGCTTCCTGGAAGTGGGAAGTCAAAGATAGAACCTTGTCCTGTGTGAGAAAGGCCTTCATTGTGTCTGTTCCGATTCTGCAGCCTAGGAAAATCTTGTCCTGGCCTGGGATTAAGGAGGATTTGGGGAGGTTGACGATGAACCCAAGATTCTGCAGAAGGGACGTGGTGAAATGTAGATGCTTTGATAGAGCATCCCTGCACTATGCCAGAATCAGGATGTTGTACAGACAAGGGTAAATCTGTATACCCAGAGTTCTGCAGAAAGCAAATGCTGGGGCTAGGCACTTTGTAAAGACTCGGGGGGGGGGGGGTGGGCATGGATAAACCAAAGGGCAGGGTAGTAAATTGGAAATGAAAGGCAGGTCCAGAGAAACACAGGAATTGTCTGTGGGAATTCCTGATGGGTATGTGCAGGTAGGCCTCCTTTAAGTCCAGGGTGGCCATGAAGGCATTAGCTGAAATAAGAGGCAGCAGGGTGGGGAGACGGAGCATTTTGAAAGAAGATACCTGAAGGTGGAGATTTAGATAGGACAGGTCTAAGATGGGTCTCCAGGGGCCATCTTTTTTGGAGACCAGGAAGAGACGGGAGTAGAAACCCTTTCCTTCCTGTCCTGGGGTACTGGTTCTAAGGTACCTAGCTTTTAGAAGGTATGCCAGCACTTGTGGCATGAGATGGGCCTGGTTTTTGGTGGTGAGAGGAAAGAAAGACTCTTCTGGGTGTTTTTTTCTTTCCAGGATAGGAAGTACCCTTTTTGGATAATGGTTAAGACCCACTGGTCTGTAGTGATGGATTGTCAAAGGGGAAGACAGTGGGAAAGGTGGGCCAAGAGGAGGAGGCGGGCAAGGCAGTCACGCATTACTGGGGCTTCCTCTGTCCTGAAAGGGCTGTCCGGGTTGATGTGGTGGAGCAGAGGGTCTGGAGGTGATAGGTCTTCTAGCCCCTCTCCTACACCTGGAAGAGGAGGAAGAGGGTTGAGGATTACGTCTCACAAAAGGTGGCCTTAGCAGGGCAGTTCCTATAATACCTGGGGATGGGTGACACCAGCAGATGCTTGATGTCCTGAAATTCTTTACTTTTTTCCTGCAGGTTTTTAAAAAGGTCAGTAGACTGTCTGCCGAAAAGAACACTGTGGTCCAGAGGGGCGTTGAAGATCTTAGACTTGAAATCCTCAGGGAGGTTCTAGGGTCTTAGCCATGTGTACCTCCTGAGGACAGAAGCAGATGCTGCAGACCTGGCAGATGCTTCTGCAGCATCGTAGCTGCATCTGATGGAATGCACGGCTACCTGTTGGGCCAAGGAAAGTTTGGAGGTAATGTCCATCTTAATGGGACTGTCAGGCAAAGATGCCAGCATGGAGGAGGCTTGAGAGAGACCAAGTCTAATGCATACTTGGTCATGCGGGTCTGATAATTTACGGCCCTGAAAGGCAAAGTGAAAGAAGTGCATACCTTCTTTCCCATCCTATCCATATACTTGCTATCTTTATCAGTGGGTAGGAGGGAGGCAGAAGGCAGCAGTCTAGATTGCTTATCTGCAGTGGTGGCAATCACAGATGGGTCCACCAAGGGTGGTTTAACCAAGAATTTTTGGTCCTCTGGTACTTCATAGAATCGGTCAGGACACTTAGGGGCTAGAAGCTGGGAGTCTGCGGCCTTAGAAGCTGAGTTGAAAGCATCCAAGTAAGCAGGCAGAACAGGGGGTCCCGCCGAGGGTGACTCTACTTGCAGCAGCTCGAAGTACCTTTTTGGGTGTCAGTTATTTGGAACGTATCCCACTTAAAGTATTCCTTCATCTTGGTGATGGTTTCACCAAAAGTAATGTCCTCAGGGAGGAATTCCCTTCCACAGATTCCTCATCAGGAGATTAATATTCCTGGGGGAGGCAATCTGGGAAACATAAGAAATGGACTCTCTTGAGGATGCGAATGAAGAATCATTTTCTTCTTCCCTGACTTGAGGGTCGTGGGTGGGAGGGAAGAAGCAGAAGCAGGCCTAGCGCTCAGAAGAGGCAGGGTGCAGGTGGCTGAGGCTGAAGGCCTGAGGGCCGTAAAGGCCTGCATGAGAGAGGAGGTGAAAGTCTGCCAATCTGGTGTGGCTTCTGAAGAGGAGGAGATACATTTAGTTTTCTCCTTCTTTTTGGCCGGGGAAGAAGTAGAAAGTGGACTGGTGTTGGGTTTGGACAGTAACGCATCCGAAGTCTGGATCCCAATCGGAGGTACCACCGAAACTGGTTCCCCCTCGGCACTGACAGTCATCGATGTCTGGATAAGCTCTGTGGACGTGCCAGTCGTTGGCTGCGAAAAGGCTTCCTCGAGGGAAGTCGTTCCAGTCCACGGATCTGCCGAGCGAGCCTCAACCCCTAGATCGGCAGTTGGCGGTGCATCAGGAAGCAGAGTGGCAGGCGAGGAAGGCCTAGGAAAGTACAGTTGTGTACACTTATCATAAAAGTAGATGTTCGAGTGTATTCACTATTGCAGTCCTAACATATGGGGTTATCCGGCTCCTGG
This sequence comes from Protopterus annectens, assembly GCF_019279795.1. Classification (NCBI taxonomy): domain Eukaryota; kingdom Metazoa; phylum Chordata; order Ceratodontiformes; family Protopteridae; genus Protopterus; species Protopterus annectens. The sequence continues at coordinate 340,465,910 of NC_056731.1, read as the reverse complement.
CAGCACTCAGTCGGCCCGAATATCAGAGTCCTCGGTATATGACGTCAGCTGCCGTCAGTTATAAACTGATGCCAGAATGACAGGTATAAAGGGAGGCGGCCGATGCCATTTCCTCAGTTTTTCTTGCCTTAACTGTCAGGAGCCCCCAAAAGATGGCTAAACCAGGAAGGAAACACCCTGGAAACATGCCATCCAAAAATAACATATCTAGTCTGTGCCTTAGGACAAAAGGGAAAATGGAGGGTGGGAAACCAGGACTGCAACAGTGAATACACTAACATCTACATTTATGGTAAGTGTACACAACTGTACTATGTTCTTTGTGTTTCACTGCTGCAGTCCTAACATATGGGTTGATTCCCAAAGCCCAGGAAAAAACAAAAGGGCGGAGGAAGAATCACAGATTAAGGGTTGGTAAGGAGGTCTTGCAAAACAGCACAGGCAAAACCAGCCCTGGATTTAGAAAACAAAGGTAGGTTGTAATGCTTTGTGAAAGTATGGACAGAAGCCCAAGTGGCTGCTTCTAGAATGTCCTTAGTAGGCACACCTCTCAAAAAAGCTGCAGAAGTAGAGGCTGCTCGAGTAGAATGGGTTCTAATACCCTGAGGGGGAACCTTCCCATGCTGCAAGTAACAAAAGTGAATACAATGAAAAATCCATTTGGAGATGGTTTGTTTCAAAATAGCCTTACCATGAGCCCCAGGAGCAAAAAGTACAGTTTTGTACCTACCATAAATGTAGATGTTCGAAGATCCACATTGCTGCAGTCCTTACTTATGGGTAGTCCGCTGTCCTCGCCCGGCCCGAATACCAAAGTATTAGGCTGACGTCGGTCATGGGCGCCTAGATCTGACATCAGAGCGTCAGGGTATAAAGGCGCATGACCGACGTCATATCCTCAGTCTTTTCTTGCCCCAGATGTCAGAAGGCCAAACCAGAAAGGCCACAGCCAAAACAGAATACCTCCCAAAAACATGCCCAACAACAACCATCACCTAAAGCATAGCACCAAGTCTAACTACAGTGGGGAAGGAGGGAGGGTAAATTGGACTGCAGCAATGTGGATCTTCGAACATCTACATTTATGGTAGGTACAAAACTGTACTATGTTCTTCATCTCACATTGCTGCAGTCCTTACTTATGGGTAGAATCCCAAAGCAACGGGAAAGGGAGGATGTTCAAAATCATAAAGCGTTAGGGGCCGCTAAAATGCCCTGTAAAATTGCAGTGGCAAATCCAGCCCTAGACTTAGAATAAAGAGGAAGGTGGTAATGTTTAGAAAAGGTATGCACTGAACTCCAAGTAGCTGCCTCCAAAATGTCTTTAGTAGCTACCCGCCTTAGAAAGGCCGAGAAGTAGCAGTAGCCCTAGTGGAATGAGGCCTGATTCCAGCAGGAATCTCCTTACCATGATGGGAATAACAGAAAGAAATACAAAACCCAATCCATTTAGAAATAGTTTGTTTTGAAACAGGTTTACCCTGTGAACCCAAAGCAAAAGAAACAAACAATTGCTGAGACTGTCTGAACTCCTTGGTTCTGCTCAAATAATAACGCAACTGCCTGTGAATATCCAAAGAATGCAAAATTTTCTCCCCTTTATTTTGGGGGTTTGCATAAAAAGTAGGCAAATGAATAGTTTGATTTAAGGCCACACTAGAAACCACCTTAGGCATAAAGGAAGGATTAGTACGCAAAGATACCCTATCCTTATGAAAAATCAGGAAAGGCTCCACTGCCATGAGGGCCTGTAATTCAGAAACCCTTCTTGCAGAGGTAATGGCCAACAAAAAAGCAGCTTTCCATGACAAATACTTTAACTCGGCAGTAGCTGCAGGCTCAAAAGGTTGTAGAGTAAGTTTTTCCAACACAAAATTGAGATCCCAAGCAGGAGTAGGAGCTCTACGTGGGGTCTTATATTCTTTGCCCTCTAAGAAATTGCTTAAACCAAGGATGAGAGAATAAAGGAGGGTCACAATCATAGTGAGCAGAAATGGCTGCAGCATGGACCTTTATTGAGGAGAAAGACAAACCCTTGTCCAATAACTCAGTAAGATATTGAAGAGCAACACTTAAATCAGGTTTGGAGACATCAAAGTCCTTTCCTTTGCTCCAAATAAAAAATCTCCTCCATTTATCAACGTAAACTTTCCTGGTACTAGGCCTCCTGGCCTCCAAAATAACATTCAAAACTTGTTGTGGAAGCTGAGACCCTCCAGAGTCTAAAACAGAATATGCCAGGCAGTTAGATGTAGAGACTGAATCTTGACATTGAGGAAGTGACTGTCTTCTTGTGACAAAAGGTGCGGAATCAAAGGCAGAGGCCATGGAGGTTCTCGTACTAAGCTCCTCAGTAGTGGGTACCAGTGTTGTCGAGGCCAGTCCGGTGCTATCAAAATCATGGTGGGCTTGTCTTGTCTGGCCTTCAAGAGTACCTTGGGAAGAAGAGGCAGAGGTGGAAAGGCATATACATGCAGATTGTTCCAACTGAATGATAGAGCGTCCACCTTCCAAGCTGTGTGATGAAACATTTTTGTGCAAAACTTTGGCAACTGGTAATTTAGTGGAGAAGCGAACAGATCTATGCCTGGAGTTCCCCATAACACTGTCAACTGTTGAAATACATAAGGATCCAATTTCCATTCGTGAGGATCCACTATTTGTCTGCTCAATACATCTGCTAAGGAGTTCTGTGCTCTTGGTAGAAACCTTGCCTGAAGATTGAGGTGTAGATTGAGAGCAGTTTCCCACAGAATCATCGCTTGCCTGCAAAGAGGGTGAGAATGGGTTCCCCTGCTTGTTGATGTACCACATGACAGTAGTGTTGTCTGTTTGAATCAACACCTGCCCTGGGTGAAGTAAATCTTTGAAAGCCATCAATGCAAACTGGACTGCTAACATTTCCTTCAAGTTGATGTGCAAATGTTGGAGTTTGACAGGCCACGTGTTTTGCACCCATTTTCCATTGAGGTGTGCTCCCAAGCCTTGTCCGAGGCATCTGTCGTTAGAATCTGACTCGCCTCTGGCCGGGTCACAGAGAGTCCCTTGTTTAGGTGACATTCCTGAGCCCACCACAAAAACTCCTTCCGAATGCAAGGTATTATCTGAATGACAGTGTCTAGATCTTGGCAGTGCTGTGTCCATACATTTTGAGATACCATTGAAGCTTCCTCATATGCAATTTGGCATTGGGAAGCACCAGAATACAAGATGCCATGAACCCCAAGGCTTGAAGGACTGTCCTTGCAGTCAGCCTGGACCGTAGAGACATTTGATGGAAATAAAGAGAAAGGCTTCTTTGTTTGTCCGGGGTCAAAAATGCCATCTCGGAAGCTGTATTCAGTCTCACACCCAGAAAGCACATGTCCTGAGAGGGTACTAGACTGGACTTTGTTTCGCTCACAGAATACCCTAGGCATCTTAACACTGCCATCACATACTGGAGAGGATGAAGAAGTTCGTCCTTTCTTGTGCAATAATCAGGCAATCGTCCAAATAAGGATAAATCTGTATTCCTCTTAGTCTGAAAATGCTATCACTGGAGCCAGAACCTTTGTGAACACTCTGGGCGCAGTAGATAAGCCAAAGGGCAATGCAGAGAACTGATAATGTGAATTTCCAGCCCGGAAACGCAGGTACCTCCTGCAACTGGGCCTGATAGGAACATGAAGGTAAGCCTCTTTGAGGTCCAGAGTAACCATCCAGTGATCTTTTCCCAACAGAGGTAAAAGTTGGTGTAAAGTCAGCATCTTGAACTTTGGAATGTCCAGATAAGTGTTGAGGATAGATAAATCCAAAATTGGTCTCCACGTGTTCCCTTTCTTTGGAACTAGAAACAGGCGGGAATAAAATCCTAGGCCCACTTCTGACAGAGGAACTGGCTGTATAGCTCCTATTTGAAGAAGTGAAGAAATCTGTCTGCGAGCCTCTATCCTTTGCCGAGGAGGGACGTCTGGCATGTTCTGTTCACTGCTGCAGTCCTAACATATGGGTTGATTCCCAAAGCCCAGGAAACAAAAGGGCGGAGGAAGAATCACAGATTAAGGGTTGGTAAGGAGGTCTTGCAAAACAGCACAGGCAAAACCAGCCCTGGATTTAGAAAACAAAGGTAGGTTGTAATGCTTTGTGAAAGTATGGACAGAAGCCCAAGTGGCTGCTTCTAGAATGTCCTTAGTAGGCACACCTCTCAAAAAAGCTGCAGAAGTAGAGGCTGCTGGAGAATGGGTTCTAATACTGAGGGGAACCTTCCCATGCTGCAAGTAACAAAGTGAATACAATGAAAAATCCATTTGGAGATGGTTTGTTTCAAAATACCATGAGCCCCAGGAGCAAAAAGTACAGTTTTGTACCTACCATAAATGTAGATGTTCGAAGATCCACATTGCTGCAGTCCTTACTTATGGGTAGTCCGCTGTCCTCGCGCCCGAATACCAAAGTATTAGGCTGACGCCGGTCATGGCGCCAGATCTGACATCAGAGCGCCAGGGTATAAAGGCGCATGACCGACGTCATATCCTCAGTCTTTTCTTGCCCCAGATGTCAGAAGGCCAAACCAGAAAGGCCACAGCCAAATCAGAATACCTCCCAAAAACATGCCCAACAACAACCATCACCTAAAGCATAGCACCAAGTCTAACTACAGTGGGGAAGGAGGGAGGGTATTGGACTGCAGCAATGTGGATCGTTGAACAACTACATTTCTGGTAGCTACAAAACTGTACAATGTTCCTCAACTCACATTGCAGCAGTCCTTACTTATGGGTAGAATCCCGAAGCAACGGGAAAGGGAGGATGGTAAAATCATAAAGCTTAGGGGCGCTAAAATGCCCTGCAAAACCAGGGCAAACCACCCTAGACCTAGAACAAAGAGGAAGGGCTGTGCATGCACTGAACTCCGCAGCTGCTCTCCAGCCTTGTAGCTACCCCTGAAAGTGCCGGAAGTGCAGTAGCCCTAGTGGAATGAGGTTTGAGCCCCAGCATGCAGCCCCTACCATGATGTGGGAATAAATGGTGAAAGAAATACAAAACCCAACTATTTTGCAGTTTGTTTTGAAACTGGTTTCACCGTAGAAATCCCAACGCAAAAAGAAAACAAACAACTGCTGAGACTGTCTGAACTCCTGGTTCTGCTCAAATAATAGCTAAACTGTTCGTGAATATCCAAAGTATGCATAATTTTCCCTTTTATTTTGGGGGTTTGCATAAAAGTAGCAAATGAATAGTTTGATTTAAGGCCACACTGTCCTCACTCTTAGGCATAAAGGAAGGGTTAGTAATACAGTTATCCTATCCTTATGAAAATCAGGAAAGGTTCCACTGCCATGAGGGCCTGTAATCAGAAACCCTTCTTGCAGAGGTAATGGCCAACAAAGCAGTTTTCCATGACAAATACTTTAACTCGGCAGTAGCTGTAGGCTCAAAAGGCTTGTAGGGAGGTGCTTTCCAACACAAAATTGAGATCCCAAGCAGGAGTAGGAGCTCTATTGCGGTCTTATATTTTGGTTTCTTGGCAAATTGTTAAACAAAGGATGAGAGAATAAAGGAGGGTTAATTATAGTGGAGTAGAAATGGTTGCAGTATGGACTTTATCGAGAGAAGATGAAACCCTTGTCCAATAACTTCAGTAAGATATTGAAGAGTAACATCTTAAATCAGGTTTACATTATCAAATTTCTTGCTCCAAAAATTCCTCCATTTATCAGAGGAAATCCTTCTGGTACTAGCCTCCTGGCTCTCCAAAATAATATTCAAAATCTCTTGTTGTGAATCTCCAGAGTTTTAAACAGAATATGTTGTATTGTTAGATGTAGAGATTGAATTTGGATATTGAGCGATCATTCCCGCACGTTTTAAACCTCTACCGAAACTCCTTGCAGGGTACCAGTGTTGTTCCGTCGGCCTCGTCTCATCATCCTGTCCAATTCAACCATCCCATTCCATCCCATCCCGAACCCATTCCATTCCATTCCATCCAACCGTCGTCAGAACTGACTCACGGTCACAGAGAGTCCCTGTCTGTTTTATCATCCCTATCTCAACCAAACCCTCCCACGATCTCGAATGACAGTGTCTGACTCGGCACGCGCCAGTCCACACATTTCGGAGATACCATTAAAGCTTCATATGCAATTCTGGCATTGAAGCACCAGAATCACAGATGCCATGAACCCTCAAGGCTTGAAGGACTGTTCCAGCCAGCTTTCCTGGACCGTGAGACATTTGATGGGCCAAAGAGAAAGGCTTTGTTTGTCCGGGTCAAAGCCACCTGCCCGCCCCACACCTGCAGCACATGTCCTGGGAGAGGCATAGACTGACTCCTAGTTTCGCCTCACAGCACTCCTAGGCATTCTTAACACTGCTAATACATACTGTAGATGATGAACAGTTCGCCCTTTCTTGTGCACACCTAGTACCGCCCAGCCATGATAAATCTGCATTCCTCTTAGTTCGAAAAAGCTATCACTGGTTTGCAACCATTGTGAACATACCTGGGCCAGTAGATAAGCCAAAGGGCAATGCAGAGAACTGATAATGTAAATTTCCAGCCCAAAACGAGGTATCTCCCTGCAACTGGGCCTGACAGGAACATAAAGGTAAGCCTCTTGAGATCCAGAGTAACCATCCAGTGATCTTTTTCCTCAACAGAGGTAAAGAGCAAGTCAGCATCTTGAACTTTGGAATGTCCAGGTGGGTGTTGAGGATAGATAAATCCAAAATTGTCTCCACTGTTCCCTTTTTGAACTAGAAACAGGCGGTGAATAAAATCCTAGGCCCACTTCTGACAGAGGAACTGGCTACAGTTCCTATTTGAAGAAGTAAAGAAATTGTTTGTGAGCCTCTATCCTTGCTGAGGAGGACGCCTGGGATGCCCTTGGAAAGGAGGCATGGTATGGAAATAGAACTTGTAACCTTGGTTTATAATGTCCACACCCATTTGTTCTGGGTGACTAAACGCCACCTTGCCGGAAAAGCACAACTTCCTCCTCCATGAGCCAGGCCAGCCAGTCCTGAAAATGCAGGTCACAAATTGCCTACGAAAGCGACTGGCCCCCGCCTCACCAGCAGACCGAGCAGGCGAACTCCATTGTCTGGCCTGAAAGTACTCTGAGCTCTGCCCCTACCACGCCTAGATCTACCCCTAGACTGAGAATCAGAAGAAGGTACGCCCACCCCTTAGTAGGCCAATTTCTACTAAACTTTGGAGGTTGTACCTGCAAAAATCTTTAACAGTCTGCATAGACTTAGCCTTGTCCTCCATTTTCTTTATGACTGACTCCACAGGAGGTCCAAACAAAACTTCAGACTGTAAAGGGCATCCAGAATTCTAGACTTAACATGCTCAGACAAATTCTGATCCTTAAGCCAGGCGTGCCTGAATAACTGAACCAGTGGCAGCCACCCTAGAAGAAGCCTGTAAAGCATCAAAACCACATTGCAAAGATGCTTACCCACCTGTTCAGAAACATGCACTAAATCCTGCAATTCTTACACTCTATGCCCTCTGCTAAAGCATCCACTTTAGACCTTAGCTGAGAAAGGAGGAAATTCTGATACTTCAACATATGAAACTGGCAGTTCAAAGCTCTCATTGCTAAAGTAGAAGAGGTATACACCTTCTTACCCCATCTATCCAAAGCTCTAGCTTCCTTATCCAGAGGAACCGGATTCTAACAACAGAGGCTCTAACACCCTTAGGCCCCTGACTAAAAGTTTCTGGGTCGCCCTAGGACTCATACAGATATTTATGAGCCTCAGGCACCGTGTAGTACCTGTGCGGTTTAGCGGGGGCAGGAGGCACAGAATCTGGATTAAGGGAAGCTCAAAAACATCTGAAACAACATCCAAAACCGGAGGTATAGCTAAGGGTCTATGCTGTGGTAAAACAAGAACTCCCTAAGTCTCTTCCGTGAATCAGAGTAATCCTGTTAGTTGTTTAAGGCCCACACTAGAAACCAAACCCTTTGGGGCCCTTTTAAAAAGGGGAAAAGGGAAAAAAAAAAATTTTTTAAACGGTTCCCAAAAAGATTTAACCCTTTTTTTAAATTCCTTTAATTGAAAAATTTTCAGGAAAAAGGGTGTTGCCCCACTGCCATGAGGGCCTGTAATTCAGAAACCCTTCTTGCAGAGGTAATGGCCAACAAAAAGCAGCTTTCCATGACAAATACTTTAACTCGGCAGTAGCTGCAGGCTCAAAAGGTTGTAGAGTAAGTTTTTCCAACACAAAATTGAGATCCCAAGCAGGAGTAGGAGCTCTACGTGGGGTCTTATATTCTTTGCCCTCTAAGAAATTGCTTAAACCAAGGATGAGAGAATAAAGGAGGGTCACAATCATAGTGAGCAGAAATGGCTGCAGCATGGACCTTTATTGAGGAGAAAGACAAACCCTTGTCCAATAACTCAGTAAGATATTGAAGAGCAACACTTAAATCAGGTTTGGAGACATCAAAGTCCTTTCCTTTGCTCCAAATAAAAAATCTCCTCCATTTATCAACGTAAACTTTCCTGGTACTAGGCCTCCTGGCCTCCAAAATAACATTCAAAACTTGTTGTGGAAGCTGAGACCCTCCAGAGTCTAAAACAGAATATGCCAGGCAGTTAGATGTAGAGACTGAATCTTGACATTGAGGAAGTGACTGTCTTCTTGTGACAAAAGGTGCGGAATCAAAGGCAGAGGCCATGGAGGTTCTCGTACTAAGCTCCTCAGTAGTGGGTACCAGTGTTGTCGAGGCCAGTCCGGTGCTATCAAAATCATGGTGGGCTTGTCTTGTCTGGCCTTCAAGAGTACCTTGGGAAGAAGAGGCAGAGGTGGAAAGGCATATACATGCAGATTGTTCCAACTGAATGATAGAGCGCACACCTTCCAAGCTGTGTGATGAAACATTTTTGTGCAAAACTTTGGCAACTGGTAATTTAGTGGAGAAGCGAACAGATCTATGCCTGGAGTTCCCCATAACACTGTCAACTGTTGAAATACATAAGGATCCAATTTCCATTCGTGAGGATCCACTATTTGTCTGCTCAATACATCTGCTAAGGAGTTCTGTGCTCTTGGTAGAAACCTTGCCTGAAGATTGAGGTGTAGATTGAGAGCAGTTTCCCACAGAATCATCGCTTGCCTGCAAAGAGGGTGAGAATGGGTTCCCCCCTGCTTGTTGATGTACCACATGACAGTAGTGTTGTCTGTTTGAATCAACACCTGCCCTGGGTGAAGTAAATCTTTGAAAGCCATCAATGCAAACTGGACTGCTAACATTTCCTTCAAGTTGATGTGCAAATGTTGGAGTTTGACAGGCCACGTGTTTTGCACCCATTTTCCATTGAGGTGTGCTCCCAAGCCTTGTCCGAGGCATCTGTCGTTAGAATCTGACTCGCCTCTGGCCGGGTCACAGAGAGTCCCTTGTTTAGGTGACATTCCTGAGCCCACCACAAAAACTCCTTCCGAATGCAAGGTATTATCTGAATGACAGTGTCTAGATCTTGGCAGTGCTGTGTCCATACATTTTTGAGATACCATTGAAGCTTCCTCATATGCAATTTGGCATTGGGAAGCACCAGAATACAAGATGCCATGAACCCCAAGGCTTGAAGGACTGTCCTTGCAGTCAGCCTGGACCGTAGAGACATTTGATGGAAATAAAGAGAAAGGCTTCTTTGTTTGTCCGGGGTCAAAAATGCCATCTGGGAAGCTGTATTCAGTCTCACACCCAGAAAGCACATGTCCTGAGAGGGTACTAGACTGGACTTTGTTTCGTTTACAGAATACCCTAGGCATCTTAACACTGCCATCACATACTGTAGATGATGAAGAAGTTCGTCCTTTTCTTGTGCAATAATCAGGCAATCGTCCAAATAAGGATAAATCTGTATTCCTCTTAGTCTGAAAAATGCTATCACTGGAGCCAGAACCTTTGTGAACACTCTGGGCGCAGTAGATAAGCCAAAGGGCAATGCAGAGAACTGATAATGTGAATTTCCAGCCCGGAAACGCAGGTACCTCCTGCAACTGGGCCTGATAGGAACATGAAGGTAAGCCTCTTTGAGGTCCAGAGTAACCATCCAGTGATCTTTTCCCAACAGAGGTAAAAGTTGGCGTAAAGTCAGCATCTTGAACTTTGGAATGTCCAGATAAGTGTTGAGGATAGATAAATCCAAAATTGGTCTCCACGTGTTCCCTTTCTTTGGAACTAGAAACAGGCGGGAATAAAATCCTAGGCCCACTTCTGACAGAGGAACTGGCTGTATAGCTCCTATTTGAAGAAGTGAAGAAATTTGTCTGCGAGCCTCTATCCTTTGCCGAGGAGGGACGTCTGGCATGCCTTTGAAAGGAGGCATGGTATGGAAATAGAACTTGTAACCTCGGTTTATAATGTCCAATACCCATTTGTCCTGGGTGACTAAATGCCAATTTTGCTTGAAAAGAGCCAACTTTCCTCCCAAAGGAGCTGCCAGGCAAGAAGAATCTGGCAGCTGAAAATGTAGGTCATTGGGCCTGTTTACGAAAGGACTGGCCCCTGCCCTCACCAGCAGATTGAGCAGGCGAACTCCATTGTCTCGGCCTGAAAGTACTCTGAGCTCTGCCCCTACCGCCTAGATCTACCCCTAGACTGAGAATCAGAAGAAGGGTCGCCCACCCCTTAGTAGGCCAATGTCTACTAAACTTTGGAGGTTGTACCTGCAAAAATCTTTAACAGTCTGCATAGACTTAGCCTTGTCTTCCATTTTCTTTAAGACTGACTCCACAGGAGGACCAAACAAAACTTCAGACTGTAAAGGGGCATCCAGAATTCTAGACTTAACATGCTCAGACAAATTCTGATCCTTAAGCCAGGCGTGCCTTTGAATAACTGAACCAGTGGCAGCCACCCTAGAAGAAGCCTGTAAAGCATCAAAACCACATTGCAAAGAGTGCTTACCCACCTGTTCAGAAACATGCACTAAATCCTGCAATTCTTTACACTCTATGCCCTCTGCTAAAGCATCCACTTTAGACCTTAGCTGAGAAAGGAGGAAATTCTGATACTTCAACATATGAAACTGGCAGTTCAAAGCTCTCATTGCTAAAGTAGAAGAGGTATACACCTTCTTACCCCATCTATCCAAAGCTCTAGCTTCCTTATCCAGAGGAACCGGATTCTTAACAACAGAGGCTCTAACACCCTTAGGCCCCTGACTAAAAGTTTCTGGGTCCGCCCTAGGACTCATACAGATATTTATGAGCCTCAGGCACCCTGTAATACCTGTCCGGTTTAACTGGGGCAGGAGGCACAGAATCTGGATTAAGGGAAGCTTCCGAAAAAACATCTGAAACAACATCCAAAACCGGAGGTATAGCTAAGGGTCTATGCTGTGGTAAAAACAAGAACTCCCTAAGTCTCTTCCGTGAATCAGAGTAATCCTGTCCCTCCCACTGAAAATGCTCCCTCATGGAATGCAGAGTTTCTGAAAATGAAAAATCCTCTGGAGGAGAAGCAGAAGGAGTGGAATCCTCCGCATCGGAATCAGAATAAGGAGGGAAATCTTGAATGTCTTCAGCAGAAGACTCTGAATCATCTGAGGCCTGCTCCAAACTTTCCAACCCTGGCTCCATCCTGGGCCTTTTATCAGGAGGGGGCATAGTACCGTTAATTAAAGTAATCAAATCCTCTGCCATTTTAAGCATGTGCTTTTTAGGCACAGACCCTGAAGAACCAGAACTGACACCAGAGGAAGGCAAGACAGACCTGCCCTTAGAAGGAGCCTTAGAAACAGTAGCAGAAGGCCTAACCACCTTAGGCATAGAAGGGAGAATAGTAACCTGAGAGGCACCTTCAGCCTGACCTGCCTCTTGAGAGGCCACATCCTGTAAAATCAAAGTTTCCCCCTGGGACTCAACAGAAACTTCAGCCGGATCCACCTGTTCAGCTGTAGCTTCTAAAGGTCCGGTGTCCGAAACGGACGAATCATCCTGTCTAGGCTTTAAAGATTTGTCTTTGCGCTTCTTAGTAGAAGTAGGCGTCGGAACATCCGACGGCATATTATAATTACACCTCTTGCCAAAGACTAACCTAGCGCAATCTAACCTCCGTTTTATAGTGCGCTTATTAAACCTAGCACAAAACCGGCACCATCACGTGCTCGTCCCAAACAAGGAATACAAAGCAGTGGTAATCCCTATGCGGTATCTGTTTCCCACAAGAAATACAATTATTCACTTTTTCTGACATCCGGTAAGTAACTGAGGCAAGAAAAACAAAAATATTCCCAACGGGTACTTAGCCCAACTTGGTATCGGTCTGAAACTCCGAAAACGAAAAATTTCAGAACGCCGAACGGCACTTGCAACGCTGCTTCTGCATCGGACCATGCGGCAAAAAAGACTGAGGATATGACGTCGGTCATGCGCCTTTATACCCTGACGCTCTGATGTCAGATCTAGGCGCCCATGACCGACGTCAGCCTAATACTTTGGTATTCGGGCCGGGCGAGGACAGCAGACTACCCATAATTAAGGACTGCAGCAATGTGAGATGAAGAACATCTAACCAACAACTGCTCAGACTTCCGAAAGGGTTTAGTCCTATTTAAGTAAAATAACAACTGTCTGTGCACATCAAGATACTGCAGAATCCTTTCCCTTTTATTCTGGAGGTTATCGAAAAAGGTAGGCAGATGAACAAACTTGTTAAGGGTCAGACTGGAAACCACCTTAGGCATAAAAGAGGGATTAGTTCTCAAAGAAACCCGTTCTGTATGAAAAACAATGAAAGGTTTTACTGACATTAAGGCTTGCAGCTCCAAAACCCTTCTGGCGGAAGTAATAGCTAAAAGAAAGGCAGTCTTCCATGAAAGAAACTTTAAATCTGCAGAGGCAGCAGGTTCAAAGGGAGGAAGAGTAAGCTTCTCCAGGACAAAATTAAGATCCCAAACAAGAGTAGGAGCTCTTCTGGGAGGTCTAAGATTGCTAGCTCCCGTCAGGAACTGCTTCATCAAGGGGTGAGAAAAAATTGGTTACTCAAAAGAACAATGAGCAGAAATTGCTGAAGCATGAATCTTAATTGAAGAAAAGGAAAGTCCACCATTAAGCAAACCTGCTAGATAATCAAGAATGAGGGAAAGAGAAGGTTGAGAAGACTTTTCCTTTAGCCTGCATCCAAGAGCAAAATATCTTCCATTTATCTGCATAGGATTTCCTGGTGCTAGGTCTCCTGGCCTCATGAAGAACTTCAATCACCTGCTGGGAAAGATTTAAAGTATAAGCTAGGCAGTTAAATGCAGAGTTTGAAGATGAGAATGAAGAAACTTTCCCCCTTCCTGAACCAACAGATCTGGTACCAGGGGAAAATGTCAAGGCTGAGCTTGGGAAAGGCTGTGAAGAAGTGGATACCAATGCTGCCTGGGCCAATCTGGTGCTATAAGAACAGCTTTTGGTTTTTCATCCCTTATCTTTAGCAGCACTCTGGGAAGAAGAGGCAGAGGAGGGAAGGCATAAATTGAAAGTTGTGTCCATGGGAAGGACAAAGCGTCTACTCTCCATGCTTTGTTGTGAAACTTCCTGGTGCAGAAGGTTGGAAGAAGATGACTGGTGTGAGAGGAGAAAAGATCCACCTGAGGAGTGCCCCAATGCTGAGTGATGCGATGGAAAATTATCTTGTTCAGTTGCCACTCGTGAGGGTCCAAAACATGTCTGATCAATTGATCTGGCAAGGAGTTTAGCCTCCCTGGAATATACTGGGCTATGAGATGTATGCCCATGGAAGCTGCTAAGGACCATAGTCTCATGCTGTGTCTGCACAAAGGGTAAGAGTGAGTTCCCCCCTGCTTGTTCTGAGGTATTGTCTGTCCTGATCAGAAGAGTCCCAGGGTAGAGTAGGTCCTTGAAAGCCAGCAAGGCCTGCTGCACTGCCATCAACTCTTTTAAGTTTATGTGCAGATGAATCTGTTGAGTGCTCCAAGTCCCCAGTATGCACCTGCCTTCCAGATGTGCCCGCCCAATGCATAATCTGAGGCATCTGTGGTGAGAGTCTGGCTGGCAGGTGGTGGGCAGAAAGGCAGACCCTTGTTCTGAGAACAGGCTGTCGCCCACCAGAGACCAACTCCATTTGTAGACTGGGAATAAGGGGGAAAATCAAGTCTAAGTCCTGTGTGTGTTGAAACCAAAGGTTCTTGAGGTACCACAATTTTCTCACATGCAGCCATGCATATGGGATCATCAGGATACATGAAGCCATGAACCCCAGTGCTTGCAGGAATTGCCTTGCAGAGAACTGGGTCATGCTTGCCATGTTCTTGAAATAAGCCGACAGATCTTGTTTGTCTTGAGGGAGGAATACCATATAGGTGGCTGTATTAAGACTTGCTCCCAGGAAAACAATCTCCCTTGTAGGAACCAACTTTGACTTCTTTTCATTGAGTGTGTAACCCAAAGAAGTGAGAATGTTCTTCACGAAGTCCAAATCCTTTTTAAACTGTTCTGGGGAGTTTGCTTGAATGAGACAGTCATCCAGGTAAGGATAAATTCTGAATGTTCCTCTGCCTGCAAAAAGCAATGGCTGGTTCCAGGCACTTTGTGAAAACTCTGGGAGCAGTAGATAAGCCAAAGGGCAGCGCAGAGAATTGGAAGTGTTGTTCCCCCGCCCTGAAACGAAGAAACTGCTTGCAACATTCCCTTATTAGGATGTGCAGATAAGCCTCCTTGAGATCCAAAAATAACAAACATGAATCCTTGTCCAACATTGGCAGCAGCTATTGAAGAGTGAGCATCTTGAATTTGGGAATCACCAGAAAAGTATTTAGAATAGACAGATCTAGAATAGGATGCCAGGTGCCCCTTTTTTGGGTACCAGAAAAAGTCTTGAATAAAAACTGGCTCTATAGCACACACAGTAGAGAAGAAATTTGATTCTCTACCTCTGCCCTGAGAGTTCTGGGTATGTCTGGGTAACCTTTTAGAACAGGGAAGGTGTGAAAATAAAACTTGTAACCTTGGTTTACTATGTTGAGCACCCATTTGTCATCTGTGATGGTTGATCATACCCCTGCGAACCTGGCTAACCTTCCCCCCAAAGGAAACCCTGGGCCCGCAGAGGTAGGCACAAGAAGGCCAGAGTCATAGAGAATGCTTGTTTTGGGAAGCTGGCTTAGAACTCCCCGATTTAGCAAAATGATGCCATTGTTTAGCCCTTTGAGGGGCAGAAGCCTGCCCTCAGGAAGATCTGAAAGCCCTAGGCCTAGAGCAACCCTGCTTGCCAGGATCAGGGAAAGACCAATTCTTGTTAGGATAATGCCTACTAAACAGAGGAGACTGAACCTGAAGGAAATCTTTTACAGCTTGTGTAGATTTCGCCTTATCCTCCAACTTTTTCAGTACCTCCTCAGCCTTGTTAGCAAAAAGGCTGTATTTGTGCAAAGAACATCCAGCAATTTAGATTTTACAGGTTCAGAAAGAGGCTGCTCCCCTAAGCCAAGTATGCCTTCTGATAACAGAACAAATGGCTGCTGCTCTGCAGGAAGCTTCCAAGGTATCAAAACCACAATGAAGAGAATGCTTATTAACCAGAGTGGCAAAATTTAGTAAATTTTGTAAGTCTTTGTTCTCCGACATGGAAGGAAAATCCCCAAAGCTTAGCCTTAATAACCTCCAAAGTATGCTGCTGATACTTAATCATGTGAAAAAGACAATTCACAGATCTAATGGCAAGAGTTGCAGAGGTATAGACCTTTTTACCCCACCTAGACTACTTATCAGAAGGTACCGGGGTTTTAGCAATAGTAGCCTTAACACCCATGGAACCTTGAGAAGTAATCTCAGGATCAGCAGCAGGATTTTTAAAAAGAAATTGATGAGAATCAGGAACCCTATAATACCTATCAGGTTTTCTGGGAGCAGGAGGAACAGAATTAGAGTTAAAGAATTTTCCATGAAAACATCATCCACAACTTCCAAAACAGGAGGCATAGCCAGAGGTTTAAGCGGAGGCAAATCCAAAAATTCCCACATCCTCTTCTTAGACTGAGGAAAATCCTGACTTTCCCATGTGAAGTGCTCCAAGAGTATTCAAAGAATCCCCAAAGGAAAAATCATCTGGAGGGGAGGCAGAAGGGATAGAGTCCACAGCATCAGAAACCTCAAAGCCAGAAAAAAGTTGAGAATTTCCTTCCTCACCAGCAGAAATACTGGAAACCTAAGAATATGATTCAGACAAAACATGTGGAGACAATTCCCTAGCCATCTTGGAAGGGGGGGGGGGGGATGAGAGCCCTTAATAAGGGAAAGAAGATCACCAGCCATCTTTACCAACTGGGACTGAGGCACAGGAGGGGAGGCCGACACCCGCTTGTGGGTAGATTTCCGGCTGAAAGGTTTGCTTGTAATCCGGAGGGACTCGGGAGGCCTAGCAATTGCAGAAGTCTAAGCTCAGGTAGTCGGTCTGACTCTGGTCTCATGTCGAAGAGAAGAGGTGTCAGAAGCCGGTGCCTGCATAGCAGTTCTGGACCCATCTGTGGTGGCGACAGGCGGAAGGGCTGAAGACAAAATAGCAGCCTGCAGCATGGAGGACTCGGCAGAGGCCTGCGGCTGAAAATCTGTGGACTGTAGGGGCTGCAAAAGCGCCTCACTAGCTACCGCTGGGCCGACAACCAATTTCACTGGCGTATCATCAGCAGCTTTAAGCCTAGGCCTGTCACGGTCCTTGTCCTTGCGTTTCTTAGGTATATCCGAAGTTGGGAGACCAGAAGATGCCATACCGACGAACTTAGGCCAGACTCCGACATGCTTATATAAAATTTTAGCTCTACAGCGTATGGAAAGCAGGTTGAAGGAAGAGATCACAGTTAGGGATGTCGTGCTCAAGGTCCAAACAAGTTATACAATAGGAATGAAAATCACATCGCGGAATCTGTTTTCCACAGGCAAGACAGTTATTAACTTTATCTGACATTCGTTAAAGCGAGAAAAGAGGGTCCCCAACGGGGTACTTATCTGAAGGCGTGTTCAACTTGGTAGTCGGATTGCAGAAAGAAGGTAAACGGCTGACCGGCACTAGTGCGAATTGCATCTGCTTCGGGGCCCGCAGCAAGAAGACTGGGGAAATGGCATCGGCCGCCTCTCTTTATACCCAACGTTCTGACATCAGTTACAGGGCTACCGGGAGCTGGATAAAGTACAGTTTTGTACCTACCATAAATGTAGATGTTCGAGTGCTAATACAGCTGCAGTCATAACAGATGGGTTCTCTGCCGTCAGGCGGGTCCTCGGTCGGCCAAATTCCAAAGTCTAGGTCCAGCGTCGGTTGTCGTCGCTTCTTCCCTGATGTCAGTGCGACAGGGGTATAAAGGAACCAGCAGACGCCATTTTCTTCAGTATTTCTTGCCCCACATGTCAGGTGCCCCCAGAAGGAAGGCAATACAGGTTGTATGAGGATGTGTTAGCCTATAGGCCTAAGGGAAGGAGGGAGGGAAACCTAGACTGCAGCTGTATTAGCACTCGAACATCTACATTTATGGTAGGTACAAAATTGTACTATGTTCATCGTGCATACAGCTGCAGTCATAACAGATGGGTAGAATCCCAAAGCTAAGAAAGGGGTGGTAGGCACTAGGTGGAACTAGGAGGAGCCAGGATGCCCTGCAAGACTGCAGTGGCAAAGCCTGCTCTAGTTTTGGAGTATAATGGTAGGTGGTAGTGCTTGGAGAAGGTATGCAGTGAACTCCAAGTGGCTGCTTCCAAAATATCTTTGGTAGGAACTCCTCTGAGGAAAGCTGCAAAGGTAGCTGTGGCCCTTGTGGAGTGAGATCTGATGCCTGTAGGTACAGTTTTGCCATGAAAAGAAGAGCAAAAGCGTATGCAGTGGGCTATCCATTTTGAGATTGTCTGTTTCGAAATTGGCTTTCCTTGAGCTCCTACAGCATAGGACACAAAGAGCTTTTCTGATAGCTTTTGTTCTGTCCAGATAATAACGGAGTTGTCTGTGGATGTCCAAGGAATGTAGTAATCTCTCCCCTTTGTTTTGAGGATTAGGATAAAAGGTAGGTAAGTGTTATGGCCTGATTCAAAGCTACCCTGGATACCACTTTAGGCATAAAGGACGGGTTGGTTCGTAAGGAAACTCTGTCCTGATGGAAGATGATAAAAGGCTGCACAGCCATGAGAGCTTGTAGTTCTGAAACTCTACGAGCTGAGGTAATAGCCAGAAGGAAAGCTGTTTTCCAGGACAAGAATTGCAAATCTGATGAAGCAGCTGGCTCAAAGGGAGGCAAGGTCAGTTTTTCCAGAATGAAATTGAGATCCCAAGCAGGTATTGGTTGTTTCCTTGGGGGTCTTAGATTCTTAGCCCCTCTGAGGAACTGTCTTAAGAGAGGGTGAGAGAATAAGGGTGGATCAGTGTTGTATTCTGCAGAAATGGCTGAGGCATGGATTTTGATGGAGGAGAATGAAAGTCCACTGCTTAGCAGCTCAGCTAAATACTGTAGTATTTGAGGTAAATTCAGTTTTCCAGGATCCTGGCCCTTTTTCTCATTCCAGACACAAAACCGTTTCCATTTTGCGGAGTAAGCTTTTCTAGTTGACGGCCTTCTGGCCTCCAAAATGACATCCTGCACCTCCTTGGAGAGTAGGGTCTGTTGTGATGCTAAGGAATCTTCCATGCGGCTAGACTGAGTGTTTTTAGCTGGCTGTGAAGAGTTTTGAAGCTGTGCTGAGTCAGAAAAAGAGGCATTAGAGGCAGGGTCCATGGTGGAGAATGTGTCAGGCTCCTCAGGAGAGGGTACCAGTGTTGTCTTGGCCAGTCCGGAGCAATGAGAATCATCTTTGGTCTGTCTGCTCTGGTTTTCAATAGAACTTTGGGCAGCAGAGGAAGAGGTGGGAAAGCATAAACTGTCATTGATGTCCAACTGAAAAAGAGAGCGTCCACTCTCCAGGCCTTTGGATGGAAAATCCTTGAGCAGAATTTTGTCAATTGGTGATTTTTATGGGAGGCAAAGAGATCTATGTCTGGCTTTCCCCATGCTTGGATTATTTCTGTAAAGACTTTTGGATGCAACTTCCATTCGTGTGGATCTGTCATATTTCTGCTTAGGTTGTCTGCCAGCGTGTTTTCTTTGCCTGGCAAGTACTGTGCTTGTAGTTCGATTTGTAAGTCCATGGCCATGTCCCAAAGTGACATGGCCAGTCTGCATAGGGGGTATGAATGTGTTCCTCCCTGTTTGTTTATGTACCACATAACTGTGGTGTTGTCCGTTCTTATCAATAGTTGACCTGGTTGCAGAAGGTCCTTGAAAGCTATAATAGCATTTATTACTGCTAGCATTTCCTTTTGATTGATGTGAAGGTGCTTTTCTTTTTTGGGACCATTTGCCCTGAATGCACCAATCTGTTAAGTGCGCCCCCCAGGCGTAGTCCGAGGCTTCTGTTGTGATGACTTGATTTGCTTGAGGCTTGCTGAATGGAAGACCTGTGTTTGTTTGGCATGCCTGAGCCCACCACAGAAATTCCTTTTGCAGACATGGAATTAGTGGTATTATTGTTTCCAAACTGTGGCTGTGTTGAGACCATATGTTTTTCAGGTACCATTGAAGTTTCCTCATATGCAGCTTTGCACATGGGATTAGTAAGATGCAAGATGCCATGAATCCCAGAGCCTGCTGGATTTTCCTTGCAGTCAGCCTGGTGCAATTTGCTAGTGCTTTGAAGTATTGAGTTAGTTGCCCCTGCTTTTCTGGCATGAGGTAGGCCATCTGGGCGTTTGTGTCCCAGTTGGCACCCAGGAAAATTATCTTCCGAGAGGGTATTAACCTTGATTTCTTTTTGTTGACTGTGTATCCCAGAGAGTTCAACAACATTATTACATAAGCCAGATGTTTCAGAAGAATGTGCTTGCTGTCCGCTTGGATCAGGCAGTCGTCCAAATAGGGGTATATTTGTATCCCTTGAAGTCTGCAGTAGGCAATTACTGATGCCAGGCATTTCGTGAATACTCTGGGTGCAGTAGATAAGCCAAAGGGCAATGCAGAGAATTGATAATGGGTTGAACCTGCAAGAAATCTGAGGTATCTTCTGCAATTTTGTCTGATTGGGACATGCAGGTATGCCTCCTTGAGGTCCAGTGTTACCAGCCAAGACTCCTTGCCCAGCATGGGAAGAAGTTGCTGTAGAGTGAGCATCTTGAATTTTGGTACGAGTAGAAATGTGTTTAGGATGGATAGGTCCAAAATAGGTCTCCAATCTTTTCCCTTCCTTGGTACCAGGAATAGCCTGGAATAAAAACCTTGACCTTGTTCGTGCGTACAAATAGCTCTTGAATAGCTTTCATGTCTATGAGATCTGTAATTTGCCTTTGTGCCTCTGCCCTTTGATTGTGTGGCAGGTTTGGCATGCCTCTCATTTTTGGAAGGGTGTGAAAATGGAATCTGTAGCCTCTGTTTATAATGTCCAGGATCCATTTGTCTTTTGTGACAATATGCCAATTTTTTGAAAATAATGCCAGCTTTCCTCCTAAGGGGGCTGCCATTTGAATCTTGCTTGGCATGCAAAGGGGAAAGTCATTGGGCTTGCTTTCTGAATGATTGCGAGTTATCCTCACCACCTCTTTGTGTAGGAGCTTGCCATTGTCTGCCTCTAAACGATCCTTGGGATTGTCCTCTGCCCCTCGGGCGCCTGTATCTGCCTCTTTGGGGTCTGTCCATGGCTGGAAAGGACCAATTTTTGGAAGGCCAATTTCTACTGAAACGTGGGGGTTGTACCTGTAGAAAATCTTTGACAGTTTGCATTGATTTAGCCTTTTCCTCCATTTTCCTTAATACCTCCTCAGCATTAGCACCAAATAATACATCCATTTGAAGAGGGGCATCTAGTAATTTAGCTTTGACATGATCAGGCAAGGTTTGTTCCTTGATAAGCAAACGAACAGAACACACCAGGAATATAGTTGATACAACTAGTGAATCTGTTAAACAAAAGTATTTAAAATTAAGTTGCTTTATTCAATAAATAGCTTGGCCTCATCAAAGGGAAGTAGAACCAATTTTCAAAATACAACTTTTAAATAAAAAGTGATGTCATTACAATACATCTTTTAAAAGCCGTATCGCCCAAAAACAATTAATCAGGAATATTACATAAAAATACTTGAATTACAAAAACATTCAAGTAATAATAATAATAGTAACTCATAACAGAAAATTTATTTAAAATACATAATGTATATGTTAAAATTATAGGAAAAGGTTTTACTATTAATGTGTACAAAACCTTAAACTACAAAGGTTATGAAACACATACATATTTACTAGTATGTACATTAAAGTAGAACCACCTTTCAAATAATAACTTCTTAATTTTAAAATTATTGCATTATCATTCAGTCCTCAGTCATAAAGAATGCAATCAGTTCTCTGAATTGCCACTCAATTTTGATTTCTAAAAAAGGAGTGTGAAGGCCACCCCTTCGGCATATTGTTACAGGTATCATTTGGTCCAAGCCAATGAAAGGCATCTGAATTGAATTGCCTTTTCTTTTTGATCAAAAAAAGGTGAAAGGGCCACCCCTAATTGATGCATTAACTTGGTCTATAGCCATGAAGGAGAAACTATGCCCTTCATATTCAATCAGATGTTTAGCAAAGTAGCGTTGTTTTCAATTCTCTTATTCATGGCATAAATGTGCTCATATATTCTGTCTTATAGAAAGACCCGCAGCATTAATATAACAACATACACCCACAGATCTGCTTTCACAATTAAGGGGTACCTGATATTGTACTTCTTGTCCCTTAGTTTAAATGTCTGGCCAGATTTTATTTTGTTACACCTATTGCAGAAACCGCCAGGGTACATACCCAACCTTTTGTTAAAAAGAACTGTTCTTTTGTAATAGTTCCTTTAAGTTTGCATTCCTTTTGAATACAAATTTTGAACTTGGCCAAATTTCTTCATTAAGTTTGCCCAATTTTTCTGGATGATAGCAATAATTTCTTTAGTGTCAAAACTAAAAGTAGTGACATAACAAAAGGCTGGGTCAAAAACAGTTGTTATTCTTGAATCATCACAGATGACTTGTGTGGCTGAACACTGAGTAGGTTGGAGTTCAGCATCTTGCTGCAATGGATTATTGGACACCTGATTAATTATAATTGCTTTGTAGAAACCATTACTCCTTTTAAAGATACTTTAGAATCTCATATACAAATTTAGAAGGATAACTACGTTTTAAAAATAGTTCTGCAAGAAAGTCACATTCTTTATAGAAAGAATCCAACGTACTGCACATTCTCGCTGCTCTAACAAATTGTCCTTTGACAATGGCTTTTTTCTGCCTGTAAGGGTGGTGGCTAGAGTAATGCAAGAAAGAATTGCAGTACATGGATTTTCTATGTATTTTTGAAGTGAAAGTACTTGTGTTAAAATCCTTTTCTAACTTCACATCTAAGTAATCTATACTCGATGTAGAAAAAGTATAAGTGAAATTCAAAAAGTCTACAGTGTTGTTAATAGATGCAATGAAGGAGTCAGCTCGTTTACTGTCACCATCAAATAAGATAAAAATATCATCTAAAATCTGTGTAGTATTTAACTGGTTTCAGCTCAGGTGAAGAAAAGATGAAATGTTTCTCCCAATAACCCATTACAAAATTGGCTACGGAGGCTCCACAGGGGAGCCCATGGCCCCCTGTTTTTGTAAATAGTATTTTGTCGAAAATGAAAGATAACACTATGTCAAGGATTTCTGTAATTACATCAATTTCGATTTCTGGGGCTCAATTTCAGTCAATAGTAGAGTCAACCATTCAAGGGCTTCTTGATGGGGTATAGAAGTGTATAAGTCAACCACATCAACAGTGAGAAAATTAATCTCACTGTTGAAGGGCTGACTACCCATGGCCTCAAAAGGACCATGAGTCCTTACAAATTCCTGGTAAATGAATGATGTATTTGGATAACAATTTGTCAACAAGTTTTAGGTCAATGAGGACCTACCATCAATTAAGGCCCTCATTGGTGGACTGACCAAGTCCTTATGTATTTTTGGTATGCCGAACATGACCGGTAGTTTAGGTAATGTCATGTCTATATAATTATAAGTCTCAAGTCAATTTTTCCTTCTAGAAATAAATCAAAATAACCCCTTGTTCTTTTTGGGTAACTTGGATCTCATTATAGGAGACTGGCAGTAGTGTTTAATACAGAAAACATTTTTTCTTTATACATAAGGTCATTAAACAGTACAAGACCACCTCCCTTGTCCGGTTTTATAATTCTAACAGGTGTTTTACATAAATTAGTTAACAATTCAGATTGAACTTTACTAGTATTAAACACTATATTGGACCTTTTCAAAGGTCTATTATTGAACAAGTGTCTCAAATCCACCTCGCATGCCTGCTCAAACGGAATCAGAGATGGGTGAAGAGGCGGGTTAAAAACACTAGGTGATTTCAAAGATGCAACATATAATTTTAACATATACATTATGTATTTTTAAATAAATTTTCTCTGTTATGAGTTACTATTATTATTATTACTTGAATGTTTTTGTAATTCAAGTATTTTTATGTAATATTCCTGATTAATTGTTTTTTGGGCGATACGCTTTTAAGAAAAGATGTATTGTAATGACATCACTTCCTTTTTTATTTAAAAGTTGTATTTTGAAAATTGGTTCTACTTTCCTCTGATGAAGCCAAGCTATTTAGCAAAGTAGCGTTTTGAATAAAGTAACGTTAAGGCGACTTCTTTGGTTTAACAGTTTCACTGTTTGTTTCAACTATATTCCTGGTGTGCTCGTGCAAGGTTTCCGTGGTTCTGTTCGTTTGCTTACCAGTTTGTGTGTTTTGCTGTAATCTAAGGTTTGTTCCTTGAGCCAGGCATGTCTACGTATGACTGATCCTGTAACAGCAGCTCTACATGAGGCCTCTAGAGCATCAAAACCACATTGTAAGGTATGCTTACCCACTTGTTCTGCACTATGCATCAAATCCTGCAACTCCTTCAAGTCTGGTTGTTCAGGTTGTGACATTTTACTTTTCAATTGTGATAACAAAAACTGTTGGTATTTTAGCATATGGAACTGACAGGCCCTCATGGTTAAGGTAGCCGAGGTATATACCTTTTTTCCCCACCTTTCTAAGGATCTGGAATTTCTCTCAGAAGGTAATGGATTTTTTGCAGTGGAGGCCTTAATTCCCTTGGGGCCCTGAGAGATGGTTTCTGGTTCAGCAGCATGGCTTTTGTATAGAAATTGGTGTAAGTCAGGAACCCTGTAGTACCTCTCAGGCTTAACTGGGGCTGGAGGCAGAGAATCCGGGTTAAGGCAGGCCTCCGAGTAAACATCATCTAGGATGTCCAAGACAGGAGGTATAGCCAGAGGCCTGTGCTGAGGTAGTAAAAGAAATTCCCTAAGCCTTTTCTTGGAATCTGAATAATCTTGGCCTTCCCAGTGGAAGTGCTCCCTTAAGGTATGCAAAGTTTCTCCAAATGAGTAATCCTCTGGGGGGGGGGGGACAGAAGGAATGGACTCCTCCGCATCAGAGTCTTCAATAGGGGAGTAAGAATGTTCCTGATCATCAGAGTGCTCTGAAATAATGGAGCCCTGATCAGAGGAGGGGGATTCTTCCTCCACTCTGGGCCTTTTGTCCGGTGGGGGTCGAGAACCCCTGATAAGAGTAATTAAATCCTCAGCCATTTTAAGCATCTGTTTTTTTAGGCATGGGGCCTGGAGATGGGCCCTGTGTAGCTTGTCTCTTAGAGTGCATGGCTGCTTTAGACTTAGTGAAAGCCTTGATGGAGAAAGAAGAGGAAGGTCTGAAGACACCTTGAGTGGGGGTAGACCTGTCCACATTTTGAGGTTCAACGCCAAGAGTGGCTTCGGTATCTGTAGTCGGGGTGTGGGCCGAGGAGCCTGTGACCTCAGGCACAGGAGGCACCGCCAAATAAGTGTCGTCGGTAGTCAGGGGCTGCGTAGGCGCCTCGCTGAGAACCGGACCACGTGTAGTCGGCTTTGGCGTGGTGCTGGTAGAGGCCGCGGACCTCATGTGTCGGTCCTTATCTTTGCGTTTTTTAGACAAAACCGGAGTCGGAGTATCCGACGACATAATATAGTTAAATGTTTTTCCAAAATAATGCTGGGCGAACTCCGCCCGATGCTTAATGGTGCGTTTGTTGAATGTAGCACAAAAGCGACAGACCAAGACGTCGTGGTCTGGGCCTAAACAAGGTATACAGAGGAAATGGAAATCCTTATGCGGTATTTGCTTCCCACATGAAATACAATTATTAACTTTGTCTGACATCGGTCTGAGGCAAGAAAAGTTTCCCCAACGGGGTACTTAGCTTTCAAGAAGACTTCGGTTTCAAAATTTTCGTAATCTCAGGAGCTGGCCGACCGGCACTTGCGAACTGCTTCTGCTTCAGGCACCGCGCGGCAAGAAAGACTGGAGAAAATGGCGTCGGCTGGTTCCTTTATACCCCTGTTGCACTGACGTCAGGGAAGAAGCGACGACAACCGACGCCGGACCTAAACTTTGGAATTCGGCCGACCGACGACCCACCTGACGGCAGAGAACCCATCTGTTATGACTGCAGTTGTATGCACGATGAACATCCCCATATGTTAGGACTGCAACAGTGAAACACAAAGAACATCCTTGACCTTCTTGCGCGGAGGTTTGGGTGCGGCCTCCGATGCAGGATCCATCCTAAGCGCTAACCATTTAAGGCGCTGGTTCTCCAGGTAGAGGTTTAATGGGGCCAGACGGCTGCGCAAGGTCTTAGGCACAAAGGACTGACAAATAGCGCAGGATGAGTGATCGTGTTCCCGGCCTAGGCAAAAAACACACTTGTCATGGGCGTCTTTATGGGGTATCTGGCGCCCGCACTGGCACTTTCCCTTTTTTCCTAACATTAGCTAAAGGCTACAACAACCAAGCGTTAGGAATAACAATCGGCAAAAAATAAGAAAATTAGAAACCCAACGGTTACTTATCTTTAGGATGCAACATCTTTGAAGAGGCGATCGTACGATGAGAATGTCGTCTGCGTCTGAAAAGTTCTGGGGATTGTGCGTGCAGACGTCACATTTAAGGCCCTTGGTTTATGGCCCTACATGGGACATCCCACGCACACTGCAACAGCCAAGCTGAAGCTTTTGTATAGGAGCTGACGTACGTGTCGCCTGAAGGCAAGAAATCCTACATCTAGAATACTGCAACATGGGAATAGAAGGACATCCAGTTCTGCCTTGGCCAGTAGGGAGTCACCAGCAAGATTTTTGGTTTGTCCTTCCTGATTTTCAGGACGACGTTTTGAATGAGACGGAAGGGTGGAATAGCATACAGAAACCATCCCTTCCATGGAATGGTGAAGGCATCTACTCTCCAGGCAAGTGGAGAGTGATCCTTGGTGCAGAATGTTTTCAATTGTCAGTTCTAGGGGGGAGGCAAACAGATCTACCTGACGTGTGCCCCAACGGTGGGCAATGTCTAGAAAGGTCTACCCGAGGTGTGCCCCACTGGTGGACAATGTCTAGAAAGGTATCCCTACTCAACATCCACTCGTGCTGTAGGGAGGATGTTCTGCTGAGAATACCTGCTTGCTTGTTGTCCTGAGAGGAGATGTATGTTGCCTGCAAGGTTAAGCTGTGCCTGGAGGAGAGGTCCCAAATTTGTAATGTTATCCGGCATTGGAGGAAGGCCTTGGTCCCTCCCTGTTTGTTGAGATACCATGACTGTGGCGGTGTCTGTGAATATCTGAAGGGGGCCCAGTTGAAAGATAGGAAGGAAGGCTTTCAGGGCTAGAAGAAAGTACAGTTGTGTACACTTACCATAAATGTAGATGTTTGAGTGTATTCACTGTTGCACTAATACATTTGAGTTATCCTGCCAGGGGTAGCCCTCAGTCGGCCCGAATACCAGAGGCTTAGTATTTCTGCGTTGGTTGCTGTCGCTCCAGGACTGACGTCGGGTCGTCAGTGGTATAAAATCAGGCAGCCATTACATCAGTTTTTCTTGCCCTGTCAAGAGCCCACAAATAGGGAGCTAGGTTATGGTGGAAGAACACCACCAGTAGAAAGTAAATACCAAAAATTTCCTATAAGGAGGAGGAACGGAGAGAGAGAGAGAGAGAGAGAGAGAAAGAGAGACAAGGGGGATGGAGGGAGGGAAACCAGGACTGCAGCAGTGAATACACTCGAACATCTACATTTATGGTAAGTGTACGCAACTGTACTATGTGCTTCGTGTTTCACTGTTGCAGTCATCACATTTGGGTTGATTCCCAAAGATGAAGAAAAGGGTGAAGGCAGGCTGGCTAGGATGTCTTGCAAGACTGAGGTGGCAAAGCCTACTCTGGATTTGGAGAAGATAGGTAGGTGGTAACGCTTGGTGAAGGGTATGAACAGATGTCCATGTTGCAGCCTCCAGGATGCCCCTGGTGGGAACCTCCCTGAGAAAAGCTGCAGAGTTGGAGGTTGCCCTGGTGGAATCTGTCCTGACCCCCTTTGTGGGGTGGTTTCCTGTGCTGTTTGTAGCAGAAATGGATGCAGTGTGCTATCCATTTGGAGATTGTTTGATTATGGCCTTGCCCTCTCTGCCCCTCCTGCGAAGCTGACTAGCAATTGATCAGTTTTTCTAAAAGATTTGGTCCTGTCCAGATTGAATCTGAGCTGTCTGTGCACATCTAGAGAGTGCAGGATCCTTTCCCCCTTGTTTTGTGGGTTAGGGAAAAAGGTGGGCAAATGAATGGATTGGTTGAGAGCCACACTGGACACCACTTTTGGCATGAAGGATGGGTTAGTCCTGAGGGAGACCCTGTCAGCATGGAAAATGATGAAGGGCTCTACGGCAATGAGTTCTTGTAGCTCTGATACTCTTCTAGCTGAAGTGATAGCCAGAAGCAAGACTGTTTTCCAAGAGAGGAATTTTAACTCTGCTGAAGCTGCAGGTTCAAAGGGGGGTAGGGTAAGCTTTTCCAACACAAAGTTAAGGTCCCAAGCTCGGGTAGGAGCTCTTCGTGTTCTTAAATTGTTAGCCCCTCTTAGGAACTGTTTGATGAGAGGGTGTGAGAAGAGAAGTGGTTCTGTGCTGTAATGAGCAGAGATGGCAGAGGCATGAATTTTAATAGAAGAGAAGGGCAGACCCCTGTGTAGTAGGTCTGCTAGGTAATCCAGGATGAGAGGTAGGGAGGGCTGTGCCATTCCGGCTGCCTTAGCCTGGATCCAGGTGCAAAACTTTTTCCACTTATCAGCACAGGATTTTATAGTGCTGGGGCGGCTGGCCTCACGTATAACATCTAGGACTTGTCTGCTTAGGCTGGCAGCTTGAGGAGAGGTCAGGGAATAAACCAGGCTGCCAAGGTTGAGGGTCTGCAATTGGGGATGGATGAATTCTCCATTCCTCTGGGTCAGGAGTGTTGGGATCTGAGGTGGGTGCCATGGTGGCAGAGGTGACAGGCTGCGCAGCAGTGGGTACCAGTGCTGACGTGGCCAGTCTGGGGCAATTAGGATTGCTCTCGGTTTTTCCTCCCTTACTTTGAGCAGAACCCTTGAAATGAGTGGTAGAGGGGGAAATGCATAGACTGAGAGCTTCACGCACTGGAAGGATAGAGCATCCACTTTCCAGGCCTTGCTGTTAGGTTCCCTGGTGCAGAATTTGCTGAGCTGATGATTGGAGGCAAATAGGGCCATCTTTGGGGTGCTCCATTTCTGGGTTACAAGGGTGAAGGTTCTGTGGTCTTGCTGCCACTCGTGTGAGTCTAGCAAGTTTTTGCTTAAGTTATCTGCCAGAGAGTTTAGGGAGCCTGGCAGGAAATGTGCTAGCAGGTGTAGTTGTATGGCTGAGGCAGTGTGCCAAAGGGTCATGGCGAGCCTGCAGAGAGTGAGTCACTCCCTGCTTGCTGATATACCACATCACTGTGGTGGTGTCTCTTTTGATCAGTAGAGGACTCGGGAGAGTAGGGGTCTGTAAGCTGTCAGGGCATGCTGAACAGCTAGCATCTCTTTTTGGTTGATGTGCAGCTGTATTCGATTTGGGCTCCAATGACCCTGAATGCACCTGACATCCAGGTGAGCACCCCAGGCATAGTCTGATACGTCTGTGGTTAGGGTCTGGGCGGCGTGGGGTTGTGAGAAGTCCCTTGTTGTGGTTGCATGCTGCTGCCCACCAAAGAAAATCTTTCCTTAGACAAGGTATCACTGGTATGAGAGTTTCCAGGTCTTGAGAGTGCTGACACCAAATGCTTTATAGGTACCATTGTAGTTTCAGTCTAGCATATGGAATGAGTAGAATGCAGGAGACCATGAACCCTAGAGCTTGCAGGATTTTCCTTGCGGATAACTGGGTTCTGGTGGCTAGTTGAGAGAAGTAGCCTGTCAGATAGGCTTGTTTTTCTGGAGTGAGAAATGCCATCTGGGATGCTGTGTCCAGGCTTGCTCCCAGGAATACAACTTTTTGTGTGGAGACTAGTTTTGATTTCTTTTCATTGATGGTACACCCCAGGGAAGTCAGTAGGTCCTTTACAAAAGTCAGGTGCTGTAGCAGCTTTTACTGTCTGCCTGAATTAGGCAGTCGTCTAAGTATGGGTAAATGTGAATATTTCTTTGTCTGCAAAAAGCAATGGCAGGAGTCAGACATTTTGTGAAAACTCTGGGAGCAGTGAATAAGTCAAAGGGAAGCGCAGAGACCTGAAAGTGCATAGATCCTGCCCTGAAACGTAGGTATATCCTGCATGATTCCCTGATTGGGATGTGTAGATAGGCCTCTTTTAGGTCTAGGTTGGCTAACCAAGCAACCTTGGAAAGCACTGATAAAAGCTACTGGAGGGTGAGCATTTTGAATTTTGCTATCACCAGAAAGGTGTTTAGAATGCATAGATCGAGGAAGGGCTGCCATGTGCCCTCTTTTCTGGGTACCAGGAAGAGTCTGGAGTAGAAACCTTAGTCTATCTGTTCTGCAGGATAATGCTGCATTGCACTCATGGAGAGCAGGGAAAAGACTTGCTTTTTGGTCTCTGCCCACTGGTTTGGAGGAAGTTCTGGGTACCCTTTTGGGGTTGGTGGAATGTGGAAATAAAATCTGTATCCCTGGGACACTATGGTTGAGGACCCATCGAGCGTGGCAATGGTGGCCCAGTTGCTTGCGTGGAAGGGGAGTTTTCCTCCTAGGGGTAGAGGTAGGGAGTGGAGGTGTAAAGTCATTGTGAGTTCTTACCATAAGGGGTTGGCTTTGCACTCCCTGTTTTTGAAGAGGAGGAACTCCATTGCTTAGATCTTTGCATTCCCTGGGGCTATTGTCTGCTTCCCCTGGGTCTGGGCTGAGCTGGCCTGAAGGGGGCAGGAAAGGACCAGTGCTTGGAGGGGCAATGCCTACTGAACCTCGGGGGCTGGACCTGTAAGAAATCTTTAACTGTCTGCATAGATTTAGCTTTTTCTTCCATCGTTTTTAAGACCTCTTCTTCCTTTTGTGCCAAGTAAGTTGTCTTTGTTCAAGAGTGCATCCAATAATTTGGATTTGACATGGGCTGGCAAAGTCTGTTCCTTAAGCCAAGCATGCCTTCTAAGGACAGAACCAGTGACTGCTGCCCTGCAAGATGCTTCTAGGGCATCAAAACCACATTGTAAGGTATGCTTAGTTACTTGACTTGCAGAATGCATTAACTCTTGCAATTCTTTGTTTTCTGCACAAGCAGAAAAAGAAGATATTTTTTGTTTGAGGAGTTCCATCGTATGTTGCTGATATTTCAGCATGTGGAACTGACAATTTAATGCTCTAATAGCAAGAGTAGCAGAAGTGTATACTTTTTTACCCCATCTGTCTTATGCTCGGGAATCCCTATCTGAGGGGGTGGGATTCTTAGCTGAAGTTGCTTTGATTCCTTTAGGTCCTTGAGAAATGACCTCGGGGTCAGCAGTAGGATTCTTGAAAATAAATTGTGGGAGTCGGGGACTCTGTAATACCCGTCAGGTTTCCTGGGAGCAGGAGGAAGGGTGTCAGGAGTCAGACTGGATTCCATAAAAACATCATCCACAGCATCCAGGACAGGAGGAATGGCCAAAGGTCTGTGCTGTGGTAGATCTAAAAATTCCCCGGGTGGAGAGGCAGAAGGAATGGATTCTTCTGCATCAGAATCCTCATAAGCAGAGAGGGGTTGCATATCTTCATATTCAGATGCATCATAGTCATCGGAATCCTGTTCAGATAAAACTACTGGGGACAAGTCTCATTCTTTTGGAAGGGGTAGCCTGGCTTCCCCTAATAAGCATAAGGTATTCCGCCATTTTAAGCATTTGAGACTGAGGCAAGGAAGCAGGTGCCTGAGCTTGGGTCGTCGTTTTTCTGGGTGTGGTTCGTACCCTGGGCCTTAGAAATTCGGTAGTTTTAGAAAGATCTGAAGATGCAAAAGAAGTCGTTGGTCTGTGTCGAGTACCGGTAGTACAAAGTACTTCCTCAGAAGCCAGTGTCTGCTCAGTGGCTCCAGACCCATCCAAGGTAGAGACATCCACAGGATCCTAAGTCGAAGAGTCTCGCAGCCTACTGAAAGGATCTCAGTAACAGCTTGCGAATCCACAGAAAGTGGGCATCAGGGGCTGCAAAAGCCCCTCACTGAGGACCGGAGAACTGAAGACTAGCTTAATGGAAGTGTCGTCAGCAGTGTTGAACCTATGCAGTCTCTGTCTTTATCCTTATGTTTTTTCGGAAGATCTGTAGTCGGACGGCTTACTGAAGCCACATCGAAATTCAAGGACTGAAATCGAAAATATCTAGCTACAATAAGGGCCCGACGACGTATAGTTCTGGCACTGAAAAAAGCACAAAAGCGACAGCGGGGGACATTGTGGTCTGGGCCTAAACAAGTGACGCAGTAAGAATGGAAGTCTCGGTGTGGTATTTGCTTTCCACAGGGGAGACGATTGTTAACTTTTTCTGACATCGGTTAGAGCAAGAAAAAAAAAGGATCCCCAACGGGGTACTTAGCTTTAGAAGACTTCAACTTCAATTCGGACATGAAAACTCAGGTAGTGGCCGACTGGCACTTGTGCGAACTGGTTCTGCTTTGGGCTCCTCAGCAAGAAAAACTGATGTAATGGCGTCGGCTGCCTGATTTTATACCACTGACTACCCGACGTCAGTCCTGGAGCAACAGCAAATGACGCAGAAATACTAAGCCTCTGGTATTCGGGCCGACTGAGGGCTACCCCTGGCAGGATAACCCAAATGTGATGACTGCAACAGTGAAACATGAAGAACATCTGCACACATTTCCCTGACATTGATCTGTTTCTTTTGGAGGGTAGGATTCCAGGCCTCCTATACCATGAAAGCTTTCATGGTAGCCCCCCACCCAAGGTCTGATGCATGTGTATGCATATGCTGGATTGGGGAGGGTGGTTGTTGTGGAAGGCCCGGGTTCAGAAATATTTGTTGGACCCACCACTTTAGCTCTGTTTTGAGGCAGGGCAGGAGGGTGGATTTGTTGCTCTAGGGGATGTTGGTGTTGTGACCACACATTTTTCTGGTACCTCTGGAGCTTTCGCATGTGCATTCTGGCTAGGGGTAGCACTGGGATGGTGGCTGCCATGAGCCCCAGGATCTGCAAGAACTGTCTTGCAGATATCTGATGAACCTGTAATAGGCTTTGGAAGTGAGTGGAGAGTGACAGGACTTTGTCCTAGGGGAGGAACGCCCGCATCATGTCTGTTCTGATCCTGCAGCCTAGAAAGATCTTGTCCTGCTCTGGGATTAAGGATGATTTTAGGAGATTGAGAGTGAATCCCAAGCTTTGAAGTGGTGAACCTCGGACGATTTTGAAGGGTGTCCTCTGTTTCTGCTAGAATGAGGATGTCGTCTAGGTAAGGATAGATTTGGACACATTTGGTTCTGCAGAAAGCTATGGCTGGGGCTAGGCATTTTGTAAATACCATGGGTGCAGTAGACAAACCAAAAGTCAAGGCTATAAATTGAAAATGAGAACACAGCCCAGAGAAACGCAAGACTTTTCTGCTGGAGGGTTTTATGAGAATATGGAGATAGGCTTCTTTTATATCTGGAGTGGCCATAAAGGCCTGGGCTGGCAATAATGGAAGAAGTGTTTGAAGGGATAACATTCTGAAAGATGGAACTTTTAGGAAAAGGTTTAGAAAGGATAAATCTAGTATTTGTCTCCAAGGGCAATCCTTTTTTGGGGACCAGAATAAGTCTCGAGTAGAACCCTTTTCCTTCCTGGCAAGGAGGGACAGGTTCTATGGTTCCTAATCTCAGAATCTTGCAGTATATGTGAGGGAAGAAGTGGAGTTGATTTTTTGGGGGAAAAGGAATGCCCCTAGGAAGGGTTTTTTCCTTCCAAGAAGGGAAATCTCCATTTTGTATGACTGCCAGTACCCAGCAGTCTGATGTGATGGATTTCCAAATGGGGAGGCAGTGAGAAAGGTCGGCTGACAAGGGAAGTTGGGCAAGGCAGTCACGCATTGTTGGGTCCACTTCTATCTTGAAAAGGGTGAGGCAACTGGTCTGGAGGAAGTTTGCCTCCTGGTTCCTCTCCTATGCCTGGAAGAGGAAGGGGGAGCAGAGGAGGGGGGCTCCTGACAAAGGTAGTCTTAAGCAGGATAATTCCTGTGGTACTTAGGGATGGGGGACACAACTAAGTGCTTGATGTCCTGAAGTTCTTTACTTTTTTTCTGCAGGTTTTTGAACAGATCTGCAGACTGTTTACCAAACAGAAGGATGTGGTCTAATGGGGCATCTAGGATTTTGGACTTGAAATCCTCTAGTAGGGTTTGGAGGCGTAGCCAAGAGTATCTGTGGAGTACTGATGCAGAAAAGTACAGTTTTGTACCTACGGTGAAAAAATCCTCAGGTCAGAATAGGAAGGAGAGAGGAGTGGAATCAGAATCAGAATAAATTAGGAGACTCTTGCAAGTCTTCACAGAGACTCACAGAGCCACTAATGAACACTGTTCAAAACTAAAAACTCCTGTTTCACCCTCACCCTCTTATCAAGGTGGGGTGATGGCATAGAACCATCAATAAGCATAAATCTCTTCTTCTTTTTAAAGCATATGTTTCTTAGGCCCACAAGCTGAACTTAGCCTACCCTGAAAAGAAGCTGAAGCTGGGCCTAAAGCTTCTAAAACAGGAGCAGAGAGAGGAAGCCTTGGGAAGAGAGGGACCCCTCAGGACCTGAAGCCCTCCAGCCTGGCCTACCTCACAACCTCCTGAGAGTATCTGCCTGAAAAGTATCTGCCTGAGACTCCGAAACCTCTGACTCCTGGCAAAAAAACTGGCTCCCTAGGCCCTCCAAAGAGACCCGGCGTCCCCTAGAGCCGGTTCTGGCCCCACTAGTTCTGTGTACATCCCTTGCGCTTCTTGGATAGAAGCAGGCGTGGAGGATCGGCACAGCAATGTAATATTACAACCTTCCCAAACACTAACCTAGCAATCAATTAAACTTCTTAAATCTCGTTGTTAAAATCTAGCACAAATGGCAACCAACAGCGTCGTGCTCAGGCCCTAAACAAAGTATACACAATGTATGAAATGTAAATCCTATGCATTATCTAGCTACAGAAATACAGTTATTCACTTTTGACATCGGTTAAATGCACAGAGGCAAAAAAAAAAAAAAAAAAAAGCAGCAGGAGTTACTTATGTCTGTTTGAGTCTGAAACTCAGTTTCCGAAAAGAAAATCTCAAAACCTGCACTGCACATAAAATTGCTTCATGCATGGGACCATCTTGGCCAAAGACTGAAGGGAAATGGCGTCGCGCGCGCATTAGTACCCACAGCGGCGTCAGTCAGTAAGAAAGCATCGCGCCGATCAGCACTACTTCTCTGGTATTAGGTTTGACTGGGGCTGAGACCTCCAATCAGGTCAGGACGCAGCAGGAAGGAAAAGAACATCAGCAGACCTAGCAGAGGCCTCTGCTGCATCGTAATTGCATCTAATAGAATGTCTGGCTACCTGGGAAACCAGGGACAGTTTAGATGCCATCTCATATTTGGTGGGACAATCAGGGGTGGATGCCAGGAGAGTAGAGGCTTGTGAGACTAGGTTCAAGGCATATTTAATCACATGGGTTTGACAGCCGATAGCTTTGAAGGCTAAGGTGAAGGAGATGTAAACCTTTTTTCCTAACCTGTCCATGCTTTTGCTAGCCTTATCATTGGGCAGAAGAGATGCTGAAGGAATCGGTCTAGACTGCTTATTAGGGGATACAGAAATTACAGCAGGATCTGCCAGGGGTGGCTTTACTGGGAATTTCTATTCATCTGGAACTTTGTAGAACCTGTCAGGTCTCTTAAGGGCCGGGGTTGACAGTATGGGTTCTTTGATGCTGAGGTGAAAGCATCAAGGTATGCAGGGATGACAGCTGGGATGGCTGAAGGCGAAGGAGATTCCACTTGGAGGAGTTCAAAGTACCTCCTTTGGGTGTCAGTCATTTGGGAAGTGTCCCATTTAAAGTATTCTTTCATTTTTGTGATAGTCGCCCCAAAGGTAATGTCCTGTGGAGGAGATTCACCTTCTTGGATTCCTCATGTGGGAAACAGTATTCAAGAGGGAAGGCAATTTGTGAGGAATAGGAGACTGATTCATCAGAAGATGAGTAGTAGGGTTCCTGTTCTTCCTCTCTTTCTTGAGCAGTAGGTCAAGGGAGAGAAGTGGCAGAAGCAGGCCTGGGATTAAGCACTGGAATAGTGGAAGGAGGAGTGGCCGAAGGGTCATGAAGGCCAGCATCAAGGAGCTGGTAAATGATTGCCAGTCTGGGATTCCTTCAGAAGGTGGAATCAGGTGTTTTGTTTTTGTTTTCTTTTTACAGGTGTAGGCCTTGGGGAAGGCATGGGAAATGGTAGGGGTTTCAGGCAGTGGTATCCTGGTTGGTCGTCTGACGATATCTGGTTCCCCCTCGACATCGGTGGGGACCGTCAGGGCTATCCCCATGGATGCGGTGGCTGTAACTTCTGAAGCGGCTCTGAGGAGGAGCAGTCAAAGTAGACGGTTCTGTCAGATGTCCCTTAACTCCTACATCAGAAGCTAGCGGGATGTCCGATGGCAGACAGGCAGAGGAAGTAGGCCTGGAAACCTTGGCCTTTTTCCGTGGTGGTTCCATCAGAGCGGCAGATTCAGGATCCATCCTGAGTGCAAGGTTTTTGAGCCTCTGGTTTTCTAAGTATAAGTTAAGGGCAGCCAGACGGCTACAGAGGGTCTTGGGTACCCAAGATTGACAAATGAAGCAAGTGGTATGGTCGTGCTCCTGGCCTAGATAAAAGATGCAATGGTCGTGCACATCTTTATGCGGTATCAGGCGCCCACATCGGCATTTACCCTTCTTAGCTGACATTGGCTAATGGTAACTACAGCAAACCAAGTTCAAGCAAATAAAGGCAAAAATCCCCAATATCTTCGAGTAGAGGAGCAAAGTGATCAATGTGACGTCGACTGCGGCTGAAAAGTTCCGAGGTCTGTGCATGCAGACGTCACATTTAAGGTCCCTGGTTTATGGCCCGTGTGATGGCCCACGCACCTACAGCAGCCAAGCTTAAGCTTTTGTATAGGAGCCGACGTTCGGGTCGCTTGAGGCAGGGAATCCCTCACTAATAATACTGCAACATGGGAACAGAAGGACAGCTTAAGGTTTTGATGCAAAATTTCCACTTACAAACCACAAAAGCACAATATTCTACCCCTCACATACGTAGTCTACATAAAACAAAGAAACCCAGATTTTTTACACTGTGCGAAAGAAACTTTCTCTGACTAAAAATCCCTTTACCAGACATGAAAGTCCACAATAAAAACATTTCCTTATGCAGATGCTCATGTTGCAGTATTCCAAACTCTTGGGTTTTCCACTCTTGGTACCCAAATGTCCTGCCAGTATACAAAAGGTTCTAGTCCCTGCAGGGTACATGGGACGTCTGAAATTGACTAAGGGAATGTGGGCCACAAAAATGACGTTTGCATTTACCAGCCTCAGAACTTTTCTGCCACCAACTGAACGTCAGCTGTTCCTACCATACCAGTTGTTGGATCAAAATTTCTAAGATAAGTAACCCATTAGGAACGTTTTGCTCTTCTGGGTCACTGCATGGCTGTGAAAGTTCATGTCATCCAGGAAGGGAAAGCGTAGGTGCAGTCGTTAGATCCCCCATAAAGATGCCCACAAGCTTTGCCTTTTTTTGTTTAGGGCCTACGCATGACCATAAGTCTTGCTCCATCTGCCAGGCCTTCATTACAAAAACCCTGAGCAGCTGTCTGCACGAGCTGAACATTAATCTTGAGAATCAGCTCCTTGAGTGCTTAGCTTTAGGTATGCAGGGGCCGTCCAGCCAGCCTGTCAAGCCACCTAAGAAAAAAGCCAAAGTTGCTAGGTGTGAATACGTAGCTGCACCTCCTCCACCCGACATCCCTCCTGTGGTGGATGTCAGCAAGGAGGAACGATCAGTCGCTGCCATGGGGACAGCGGGTACCGCTGTGGAAGCTGCAGAACCCAGAGCAGAAGGCACATCCTCAGAGGTATTGCAGACGGCTAGCAATGGCGAGGGGGAACCTCTGCTTGCACTGACCGCCAAGATGAATCCCTCCACTACTTCTCAGGTTACTGATCCCAGGCCTACCTTGGCTCAGACGCCCACTAGGCCTTTCCTTAAAAGGAAAGAAAAAAGAAAACATGTT
This sequence comes from Protopterus annectens, assembly GCF_019279795.1. Classification (NCBI taxonomy): domain Eukaryota; kingdom Metazoa; phylum Chordata; order Ceratodontiformes; family Protopteridae; genus Protopterus; species Protopterus annectens. The sequence goes on along the minus strand of NC_056731.1, from coordinate 340,428,279 downwards.
TCTCCCCCAGTAGAGAGCCAGCCAGATTGGTAGGCTTTTTTTTCAAAGTCTTTTCAATTCCTTAATGGCTCTGAGGCCTGCTATACCCTTAGCCTCCCCACTGCCTCTCTTGTGATGAGCCTTAGGCCTCAGGTCTTAAGACACTTCCCAAGCTGAAGATGAGGAATCCTCTGACTCTTCCTCAGGGGATTCCCTGTCATACCTCACAACTGCCATCGCCCCTTGGCTAAGCCTCCCCAGAAGAAGAATCTGCAGAAAAATAATTCCCCAGGTGAGAATCTCACCTTTGGGGAGACCATTTCAAAAATGAGGGAACATTTCAAATGCGACTCCTGTGAGATGACAGACGTTCATAAAAGATATTATGAACTTCTTCAGATGGACTCCCCAGCCCTTTACGCTATGCCGCCAGTACTACAGCATTTCTGGAGGCATTTAGTGCAGCAATAGTTAATCCTGATTCACAGCCTCCTGCACATCAAATGCCTGACAGATTCTACAAGGTCCCTGAGAGAGCGAAATTAAGTGCCCTGCAGTGGACCCTGGCACTGTTATCAGTGTCAGCTGATAAGGCATCTAAAACTCCTTCCATCCTCTTCACTTCTCCTCACAGACAAAGACAGCAAAGCCATGGAACGCCTTGGGAAGAAGGTCTACAATTCATCTACCTTGGCATTCAGGGCAATAAATTACCAAACTCATATGTCCAAATATGCCCTAGCCCTTTTAGGGCAAGCCACTAAACTTTTGAGTGAAATCCCAGAATCTCATACCAAGGCTCAGATATCCAAGGCTTGTATCTCTATCCTCTCAAGTCACTAGGCATTCTATTAAGCGCAGCTTCGATGCAGCTGAAGCTTCTGATATTCCTGGCTAAGGTTACAACCAGTACCTGATGATGAGGGCAAAACGTTTGGATCCATTTCTTGATAATCCTGCCCTCTCTGGGATAAAGGTGGCCGAGTTATTCAAAACTCTGCAACAGAAGGGGAAGGAGTTACAAGACCTGAAACGCCTGTCTGTTTCTCCTATCCCCAAAGTCCACGGGAACTACCTCTCAAAAACCCAATTCATCAGGAAACATTCTACTCCCCCCTCCTCTTTCCAGAGGCAGAAAGGCTGCCAGAAAGCAAACAACTCCTTCCAGGCCTGCTCAGACTCCAGCCCAGAAGCCTCAATTTCAAGACAGAGCAGTTAAGTCTGTGACTACCTGCCATTCCTGAAAAATCTCTCGACTCCATTCTCCCATCCCTAATGCTCTATCACTGTCTCTCTGTTTTGAAAAACATCACCACAGACATGTGGGTCTTAATCCATTATAGAGAAGGGATGTTCATCGTGTTACACTGCTGCAGTCATTACACTTAGGTTATCCTGCCATTGGGTGGTCCCTCAGTCGGCCTGACCTGGATCTCAACTCCTTCTTTCAGATGAATTACGCAGCACCACCCCCCCCCCCAAAAGAACAGCTTCCATTATTTCAGTCATTTACAGACAACCTCATTGCCCAGGGAACAATTCAACCTGTCCCTCTGACAGAAAAGGGAAAGGGTTTCTATTCAAGACTCTTCCTAGTCCCAAGGAATGATGACCCCTGGAAACCAATCTTAGATCTTTCCCACCACAAACTCTTCTTGCAAGTGCCCACGCTTTGAATGCTCACTCTGCAGACCCTCTTCCATTAGATTTCCCCTCAGAGGTTCCTGACTACCTTGGACATCAAGGATGCCTACCTGCACATCCCCATAAGGCCCAATTACATGAGATATAGTAGAGTTGTGTACACTTACCATAAATGTAGATGTTAGAGTGTATTCACTTTTGCAGTCATTACATTAGGGTAATCTGCTGGCAGGTTGGCCTGAATTCCAAAATCTTGGGTCCTGCGTCAGTTGCTGTCTTCTCTTCCATGACGTCAGGTCATCAGGGGTATAAAACATGCAGCCGATGCCATTTTCTTTAGTTTTTCTTGCCCCCGATGTCAGGTGCCCCCCAAAAGGTAGCAATATTATATGTATTTATATATCTACATGTATCAATATAAACTTTACCTTCATCTACAAGCAAATACACCACATAGATTGTAGAAGATAGAGAAGGAAAGGTAAACTGCAGAATAACAGGGGGATGGCGGGAGGGTAACCTGGACTGCAACAGTGAATACACTCGAACATCTACATTTATGGTAAGTGTACACAACTGTACTATGTTCTTCATGTTTCACTGTTGCAGTCAATACATTTGGGTAGAATCCCAAAGCTATGGTTGGGTGGCTGGAGCTAAACAGCATTAGGTGAGGCTATAAGGCCCTGCAGCACTGAGACAAATGGTAATTCTTTGTAAAGGTGTGAACAGAACTCCAAGTAGAAGCCTCTATAATGTCCTTGGCTGGTACTCCTCTGAGAAAGGCTGCTGAAATAGCTGCAGCTCTGGTGGAGTGAAACCTAATGTCCTTGGGCACAGGTTTGCCATGGTGTAAGTAGCAGAAACAGATGTGATGGCTTATTCACTTTGAAATTGGATGCTTTGAAATAGCCTTTCCTTCTGATCCTGCAGCATATGACACTAGCAATTGCTCAGTTTTTCTTAGAGCTTTAGTCCTGCTCAAGTAGAATCTTAGCTGTCTGTGTACGTCCAAGGAATACAGAATTCTCTCTCCTTTGTTCGGCGGATTTGGATAAAAAGTTGGCAGATGAATTGTTTGGTTAAGAGCCACACTGGAAATGACCTTAGGCATAAAAGTAGGATTTGTTCTCAGAGACACCCTGTCTGGGTAAAATATGATAAAAGGCTCTACAGCCATGACGGCCTGTAGCTCTGAAACTCTTCTTGCTGTCTTCCATAAGAACTTTATATCAGTGGCAGCAGCTAGTTCAAATGGAGGCAGGGTGAGCTTTTCCAACACATAATTGAGGTTCCATGCAAGTAATGGTGATCTTCTAGGAGGCCTTAAATTTTTGGCTCCTCTAAGATACTGCTTTAGTAAAGGATGAAAAAAGATTGGTGGCTCTGTATTGTAATGAGCCGAAATGGCAGAGGCATGGATTTTGATTGATGAGAAAGATAGGCCTTTTTCAAGCATCTCAGTTAAGTATTGTAATATCTGAGGAATATGTGGTTCTGCTGTATCAGTTCATTGCGCTTGATTCCAAGCACAGAATCTCTCCCATTTGTCAGCATAAGATTTTCTAGTACTAGGCCTTCTGGCTTCCAAAATGACATCCATCACAGCTTTACTGAGAGGTGTCATTTGTATGATTACAGGATTAGTCATGCTGCCAGGTTCAGAGTCTGTAGTTGATTGTGCAGGATCTGATTGCTTTGCTGAGGCAAGGTCCAAGCTGGGTATTGAGACAAGTTCCTTAGGACTGGGTACCAGTATTGGAGGGGCCAGTCCGGGGCAATTAATATCATCTTTGGCTTCTCTTGCCTGACTTTTAAGAGGACCTTGGGTAGAAGAGGCAGAGGAGGAAAGGCGTAAACTGACAGGTTTTTCCAACTGAAGGATAGGACGTCCACTTTCCATGCTTGACTGGGATAACTCCTTGTGCAGAATCTTTTCAGTTGATAATTTTGAGGAGAGGCAAATAGATCTATGTCTGGGCTCCATGCTGAAGACTTGTGGATTTAGTTTCCACTCGTGAGGATCCATAAGGTTTCTGCTTAAATCGTCTGCCAGAGTGTTTTGTTTTCCTTGCAGGAATTGAGCTTGAAGATGTATTTGGTAGGTCAAAGCTGTGTCCCACAGTGCCATGGCTAATCTGCAAAGGGGGTATGAGTGTGTGACCCCTTGCTTGTTTATATACCGCATGACTGTAGTGTTGTCCGTCTTTATCAGTAGTTGTCCTGGATGAAGTAAGTCCCTGAAGGCTGTTAGGGCATTTTGAACAGCTAGCATCTCTTTCTGGTTGATATGTAGATGCGTTTGATTTGGTGCCCATATGCCCCGAATGCATCTTTCTGCCATGTGGACCCCCCAGGCATAATCTGATGCATCTGTTGTTAAGGTTTGTTTGGCTTTGGGTAGAGTGAAGGGCCGTCCCATGTTTTGGTGACAGGCCTTTGCCCATCATAGAAACTCCTGTTGCAGGCAGGGTATGAGAGGAATCATTGTTTCCAAACTGTGTGAATGCTGACTCCATAAACTTTTTAGGTACCATTGCAGTCTCGCATATGGAATTAGTAGGATGCAGGCTGCCATGAAGCCCAGAGCCTGCAGAATTTGTCTTGCAGAAGACTGGGTTTTTGTTGGCATCAGTTTGAAGTAAGTAGTCAGTTGCCTTTGTTTGTCAGGCGTGAGGTAAGCCATCTGGAAAGTTGTATTCAAGCTTGCACCCAGGAATATTATTCTTTTGAGAGGGTACCAGTTGTGATTTCTTTTTGTTTATTGTGTACCCTAGGCATGTTAGAAGCCTTTTCACAAATGCCAGGTGTCGTAGAAGAGTGTCCTTGTTCTCTGCTTGAATGAGACAGTCGTCCAAGTAAGGATATATCTGAATACTTCTTTGTCTGCAAAATGCAATTACTGGTGCCAGGCACTTTGTGAAGACCCTGGGTGCAGTAGATAAGCCAAAGGGCAGTGCAGAGAATTGGTAATGCATTAAGCCAGCCTTGAATCTGAGGTATCTTCTGCATGACTGCCTTCTTGGGGCATTGCAGGTATGCCTCTTTTAGGTCTAAAGTCACCAGCCAAGCATTCTTGCCTAGCATGGGCAGAAGCTGCTGCAAAGTTAGCATTTTGAATTTTGGAATGTCCAGGTATGTGTTCAAAATCAATAAATCCAGTATTGGCCGCCAGGCCTTGTCCTTTCTGGGTACCAAGAAAAGTCTTTGGTAAAAACCTTGTCCTTTTTCCTGTTCTGGTACTGTCTGAATGGCCCCCATATCCATGACGGACGTAACCTGTTTCTGTGCGTCTGCCCATTGATTTTTTGGCAGATCTGGCCAACCATTTGTCATTGGCAGAGTGTGGAAATGGAATCTGTATCCCTGTGATACGATGTTTAGTACCCACTTGTCCTGGGTTATTAACTGCCAATTCTGAGCAAAAAGTGCTAATTTTCCCTCTATGGGTGCTGCCAAAAGATAAGAGCTTGGTGTAGGCAGAGGGAAGTCATTGGGATTGTTTTCTATAGGTTTGCGCTTTATCTCCTCCAGGTTTGGAGGTGGATGCACCCCACTGCTTTGACCTGTATGAGTCTTGAGCCTGGTACCTGGAACCCTTAGGGCGTCTGGATTTGCCCCTTTGAGCTCTGTCTGACACAGGAAAGGACCAATTTTTTGTAGGCCAGTGTCTACTGAATCTTGGTGGCTGCACTTGTATGAAATCTTTAAAAGTTTGCATAGACTTAGCTTTGTCTTCCATCTTCTTTAAAACCTCTTCTGCCTTAATACTAAACAGAGAATCATGCTGTAAAGGTGCATCTAGCAATTTAGCTTTAACATGATCAGGCAAATTTTGTTCTTTTAACCAGGCATGCCTCCTAATCACAGATCCAGTAACTGTGGCCCTGCAGGAGACCTCTAAAGAATCAAAACCACATTGCAAAGTATGCTTTCCAACTTGTTCAGCTGCATGCAATAATTCCTGCAATTCTTTATTTTCTGCACATTCTGAAATCAACATTTTCTGTTTCAGCAATCCCATAACAAGTTGCTGGTACTTAAGCATATGAAATTGACAATTTAAGGCCCAGTTGCAGATGTATAAACCTTTTTTCCCCATCTGTCCCATGCCCTACAATCTCTGTCAGAGGGGGGTAGGGTTTTTTGCTGTTCAGGCCTCAACTCCCTTTGGACCCTGTGAAATAGTTTCAGGATCAGCAGCAGGGTTTCTAAATAAAAATTTATGTGAGTCGGGGACTCTAATATCTGTCAGGCTTACTGGGAGCCAGAGGTAAGGAGTCAGGGGTTAAGCTTGACTCTGAAAACACATCATTCACAATGTCTAAAACAGGGGGAATGGCTAAAGGCTTGTGCTAAGGGAGGAGGAGGAAATCCCTGAGCCTCTTTTTTGATTCTGAGAAGTCTTAACTCTCCCAGTGAAAATGCTCCCTCAAAGTATGCAAGGTTTCTCCAAATGAATAATCCTCAGGAGGAGAAGCAGATGGAATAGACTCAGCAGCATCAGAATCCTCATAGGGAGGTATAGATGATTCCTGATCAGAAGAGGAATCAGAAGAAAGAGAAACCTGATCTGAAGATTCATAATCAGTGTCTTGCCTAGGCCTCTTATCTGGAGGGGGGATGGGTACCCCTGATCAAGGTAAAAAGGTCTTCAGCCATTTTGATCATCTGTTTTTTAGTTATAGAGGCCTGTGCACGGGGCTCATGCGTCAGTTTTTTAGGTTTAGAAGTTGCTTTTGTCTTTGGTTTTGCAGCTGTTGGTTTGTTGTACAAATGTTGAGGTCTGAATACACCCTCAGAAGCCAGTGCCTGCTCAGCGGCTCCGGACCCATCCGAGGGAGGTACAGCCGTCGGTCCAATACCTTGAGTACCTTGCGGCATGCTGGACTCCACATGGGTGTCAGTAGAGGCCTGCGACTCGAAGGTAGCGGGTATCAGGGGCTGCGAAGGCGCCTCACTGAGTACCGGCAAACCGGTGACTGGCTTAGGAGAAGCTTCGTCATCGGTTTTGGATCTCGACTGCCTTTCTCTGTCCTTTTCTTTGCGTTTTTTATGTACTCCGGTAGTCGGATTGCTATCCGACGACATTTCTGGGTAGTTAAATCTGTTTCCAAAATACTTTGTTGCAACAATATACCGACTCTTAATAGTGCGTTGGTTAAATCTAGCACAAAAACGACAGCCAGGCACGTTGTGAGCAGGGCCTAGGCAAGGAATACAGTATAAATGGAAATCCTTATGAGGTATTTGGTTCCCACAAGTAATACAATTATTAACTTTTTCTGACATCGGTAAAAAGCAAGAAAAAAGTTTCCCCAACGGGGTACTTGGCTTTAGTGAAGACTTCGGTTCTGAAACTCAAACTCGAATACTTCAGTAGTCTGCCGACCGGCACTTGCGAAATGCTTCTGCTTCGGGCACCGCGCGGCAAGAAAGACTAAAGAAAATGGCGTCGGCTGCATGTTTCATACCCCTGACGACTTGACGTCATGGAAGAGAAGACAGCAACCGACGCGGGACCCAAGACTTTGGAATTCAGGCCGACTGACGGCAACCTGCCAGCAGATTACCCTAATGTAATGACTGCAACAAGCGAAACACGAAGAACATCTGCGCTTCTCTGTGGCCTCCTATTTTCAATTCTCTGCCTTGCCCTTTGGAGTTTCTACAGTACCAAGGGTCTTCAAGTGCTTGGCACCAGTGGTGGCCTTCTGCAGGACCCAAGAGATTCAAATTTTCCCTTACCTAGACAGCCTTCTCATCCAGGCAGAGATAAATTACCCAAAGTCCATCCTGACCCCCTCTCAGGACCAAATATTCCTGGGGTGCAGGACGAGGACAGATGTCATGAGAGCTTTTCTGCAATCTCAAGAGGTGGAAAATTTAAGGAAGTACTTGCTCACTGTCCTTTAGGCCACAGACTTGACTGCCAGGCAGTACCTCAAACTCCTCGGTCATCTGGCATCGACCATTCCCATGTTGCCATTGGCAAGGCTCCACATGAAGAAGCCACAACGGTACCCAAGGTATATATGGATGCAGCACACATCCTTTAGAGTTCAAAATCCCTTCCTATCTTGCCACCACAAAGAGATTCAATGGTGGATAAATCAAGTCAACTGCAACCCAGGACTCCCCTTACAGGCTCCCTTGTCAGTGCAGGAGATGTACACGGATGCCTCGGATCTTGGTTGGGGAGCAGCCATGGGTTCCCCAAGAGTCCAATGTACTTGGCCGGACTCCGTCAAACAGGAACACATGCTAAAGCAGGGCCCACTAAAACTGTTCACAGAGAACACTACAGTTTTGTGGAATGTGAACAAGCAGGAGGGAACAAAATCCTACTTGCTACGCAGACTAGCTCTCCAAGTGTGGGCACTTGCCACAAAACAGGGAATCACGCTACAGGCAGTGGATATCCCTTCAGAGCAGAATACTCAGGCAGACTCCTTATGCAGGTCCATGTCACAGTCCTACGAATCGATACTCCATAGGGATGTGTTCTTGGACATAGTCCACAAATGGGGTACACCTCAGACAGATCTCTTTGCCTCTCCTAAGAACAGACTACTTCCATCATTTTACAACAGGCTTTCCAGTCCTCTGGCAAGGGTAAAGGATGCCTTCTCAAACTCTTGGAAGGGGATGTTTCTCTATGCATTTCCTACCTTCCCACTACTTCAGAAAGTCCTACTGAAAATCCAGAAGGACAAACTAAAAATCTTGTTGGTGACTCCCTTTTGGCCAAGACAGCACGGTTTCCCCCTCCTTCTGCATTTAGACAGGGGCAATCACCACAAGTAACCTCATAGAATGGACCTTCTCACACAGGACAAGGGATCTCTAAATCCACCCCCACCTACGATCTCTGAACCCTACCCTGTGAGTGACAGAATTCTGATCCCGTACAGACAACTCTACAATGAGGATGTGTTCACAGTCCTGCAGGAGGCAAGGAAACCTAACACTAGGAGATCTTATATGTCTAAATGGAAAATATTTTCCATATGGTGTCTACAAAAACAGTTGGGACTCTTTCCAGGGTGATGTTCCTTTGGTACTGTCATACCTGTGTGAACTCTTGCAGTCAGGGTTGGCATACTCCTCTGGTAAAGCCCACCTTGCTGCTATTTCACAGCTTGTCTGCCTCTGGACCCTCCTTTGGCTTCTCGACTGCCTGCAAAATTATTCCTAAAGGGAGTGCTGCATCGCAGGCCCCCAGGAAACCCCCCCCCCCCTGCCGGGGACCTGAATTATGTTTTGGAGAAGCTCACGGTGCCCACTTTCAACCAGTTTCTAAGGCCTCTCGAAAACACTGCACTTGGAAAACAATACTCCTAGTAGCCTTGACATCAGCTAGAGTGTCAGAGTTGCAGGCCCTCATAGCCATTCCCCCTTTCCTCATCTTCCACAAAGACAGGATAACCCTTAGGACCAACACTTCCTTTATGCTCATGGTGGTCAATGAGCTATCCTTAAACCAAGCTATTCACCTTCCCACCCTTTTTGTATATCATCTGAGTGACAGAGAGTCTTACATTCCCTTGATGTGCATAGACAACTTAGGTTTTACCTAGACAAGACCAAATCTTATCAGAAAATCTGATCAACTTCCTTTCACACCAGGGGCCTTGGGGAAAGCAGTGACAAAGCAGGCAACTTCAGCTTGGATTTTCAGAGCAATTTCCTTCTGCTATGCATACCATGGGAAATCCTTGGGGTCCAAAATTAAAGCACACTCCACTAGCGCTATGACTTCATCTGGAGCTTTCTTTAAAGGATTGGACACTGCCACCATTTCAGAGGCAGCTACATGGGATCTCTGTTCACACCTTTACCAGACAATGCAAATTGGACATTTCTAAATCCAGGGCTGGATTTGCCAAGGCAATCTCCATGGATTTATAGAAAATAGTTCCAAGCCACCACCCTTTTCTTCCCAATGAGCTTTGGCACTCATCCAAAAGTTTGGAATACTGCAACATGAAAACACTGGAGAACATAGAATAGTTGTAAAAAATCTTACCATAGCCATAGAGGTCCTTCTCTTCCATCTTGCAGTATTACTTTCCCTCCCTCTCTCCTTCCCTTAAACTGTTCCTTCTTGGATGGCACTGGACTTGTACAGTTTTCCTGGGACTGGGCTCCGACTGGGACACCCAGTTCTGAGGTCTGATATGTGCAGATAGCACTTTTATTGCCCACATTCCCTTAGCCAATGTCAGATGTCCCACGTACCCTGCAGTGACCAGCAGCTTTTGTACACTGGCTGGATGTTTGAGTACCAAGAGAGGAAAACCCAAGAGTTTGGAACACTGCAACATGGATGAGAAGGACATAGTACAGTTGTGTACACTTACCATAAATGTAGATGTTCGAGTGTATTCACTGTTGCAGTCATTACATCTGGGTAATCTGCTGGCAGGGTGCCATCGGTCGGCCTGAATTCCAAAGTCTTGGGTCCTGCGTCGGTTGCTGTCTCCTCTTCCATGACGTCAGGTCGTCAGGGGTATAAAACAAGCAGCCAACGCCATTTTCTTTGGTTTTTCTTGCCCCAGATGTCAGGTGCCCCCCAAAAGGGTAGCAAAAAAAAAAAAATATATATATATATATATATATATAAACTATATATACATGTAACAATACAAACTTTACCTTCATCTACAAGCAAATACACCACATAGGTTGTAGAAGATAGTGAAGGAAAAAAGAAACTCCAGAATAAAAGGGGGATGGCGGGTAACCTGGACTGCAACAGTGAATACACTTGAACATCTACATTTATGGTAAGTGTACACAAGTGTACTATGTTCTTCGTGTTTTACTGTTGCAGTCATTACATTTGGCTAGAATCCCAAAGCTATGGATGGGAGGCTGGAGCTAAACAGCATTAGTGGCGGCTATAAGGCCCTGCAGAACTGCAGTGGCAAAGCCTGCCCTGGATGATAATGCTTTCTAAAAGTGTTAACAGAACTCCAAGTAGCAGCCTCTAGAATGTCTTTGGTTGGTACTCCTCTGAGAAAGGCTGCTGATGTTGCTGCAAGCCCTGGTGGAATGAGACCTAATGCCCTTGGGCACAGGTTTGCCATGGTGTAAGTAGCAGAAACGAATGCAGTGGCTTACCCACTTTGAAATAGTCTGCTTTGAAATAGCATTTCCCTCTGATCCTGCAGCAAATGTCACTAGTAACTGCTCAGTTTTTCTTAGAGCTTTAGTCCTGCTCAAGTAGAATCTTAGCTGTCTGTTTACGTCCAATGAATGCAGAATCCTCTCCCCCTTGTTCTGCGGAGTTGGATAAAAAGTTGGCAGATGAATAGTTTGGTTAAGAGCCACACTGAAAACCACCTTAGGCATAAATGAAGGATTGGCCCTCAGGGACACCCTGTCTGGGTAAAAAAATGTTAAAAGGCTCCACAGCCAGGAGGGCTTGTAGCTCTGAGGCTATTCTTGCTAAAGTAATTGCCAGGAGCAGAGCTGATTTCCATGATAAGAACTTTAGATCTGCAGTAGCAGCTGGTTCAAATAGAGGCAGGGTGAGCTTTTCCAACACATAATTGAGGTCCCATGGCGGAGGCATGGATTTTTATGGATGAAAAAGATAGGCCTGTGTCAAGCATCTCAGTCAAGTATTGTAAAATCTGAGGAATATTTGGCTCTGCTGTATCAGTTCCTTGTGCTTGGTTCCGAGCACAGAATCTCTTCCATTTATCAGCATAAGATTTTCTAGTACTAGGCCTTCTGGCTTCCAAAATGACATCCATCACAGCTTTACTGAGAGGAGTTGTTTGAATAACTACATGATTAGCCATGCTGCCAGGTTCAGTGTTTGGAGGTGATTGTGCGGGATTTGATTGTTTTGCTGGGGACAGCAAGTGAGGTATTTGAGGCAAGTACAAAGCTGGGAATTGAGACATGTTCCTTAGGATTGGGTACCAGTATTGGAGGAGTAAGTCTGTGGCAATTAGTATCATCTTTGGTTTCTCTTGTCTGACTTAGTAGTACCTTGGGAAGAAGAGGCAGAGGAGGAAAGGCGTAAACTGATAGGTTTTTCCAACTGAAGGATAAAGCGTCCACTTTCCATGCTTGTCTGTGATAAGTCCTTGGGCAGAAATTTTCAGTTGATAATTCCGAGCAGAGGCAAATAGGTCTATGTCCGGTCGCCCCCATTTCTTTATTATCATGCTGAAGACTTGTGGATCTAGTTTCCACACATGAGGGTACATAAGGTTTCTGCTTAAATCGTCTACCAGAGTATTTTGCTTTCATGGCAGGAATTGAGCTTGAAGATGTACTTGGTATGTCAAGGGTATGTCCCACAGTGCCATGGCTAGTCTGCAAAGGGTGTATGAGTGCGTGCCCCCCTGATTGTTTATATACCACATAACCGTGGTGTTGTCCATCTTTATCAGTAGTTGCCCTGGATGAAGTAAGTCCTTGAAGGATGTCAGGGCATTTTTGAACAGCTACCATCTCTTTTTGGTTGATATGCAGATGCATTTGTTTTGGGGTCCATATGCCCTGAATGCATTTTTCCGCCACGTGGGCCCCCCATGCATAATCTGAAGCGTCTGTTGTTAAGGTTTGGCTAGCAGGGGTAGAGTAAAAGCCCGTCCCCATGTTTTGGTGACATGCCTTTGCCCACCATAGAAACTCCTGTTGTAGGCAGGGAATGAGAGGAATCATGGTTTCCAGACTGTGACAATGTTGACTCCATAAACCTTTTAGGTACCACTGTAGTTTCCTCATATGCAGTCTTGCATACGGAATCAGTAGGATGCAGGATGCCATGAACCCCAAAGCCTGCAGAGTTTGTCTTGCAGTTAACTGGGTTTTTGTTGCCATCAGTTTGAAGTAAGTAGTCAGTTGCCTTTGTTTGTGAGGTAAGCCATCTGGGCAGTTGTAGTCAAGCTTGCACCCAGGAATGTTATCTTTTGAGAGGGTACCAGTTGTGATTTCGTTTTGTTTATTGTGTACCCCACGCATGTTAGAAGCCTTTTCACAAACGCCAGGTAGTGAAGAAGAATGTCCTTGTTCTCTGCATGAATGAGACAGTCGTCCAAGTAAGGATAAATTTGTATACTTTTTTGCCTGCAAAATGCAATTACTGGTGCCAGGCACTTTGTAAAGTCCCTGGGCGCAGTAAATAAGCGAAAGGGCAGTGCAGAGAATTGGTAATGCATAGAGCCACCCTTGAAACAGAGGTATCTTCTGCACGATTCCCTTATTGGGATATGCAGGTGCCTCTTTTAGGTCTAATGTCACCAGCCAAGTGTTCTTGCCCAGCATGGGCAGAAGCTGCTGCAAAGATAGCATTTTGAATTTTGGAATGTCCAGGTATGTGTTCAAAATTGATAAATCCAGTATTGGGCGCCAGGCCTTGTCTTTTCTGGGTACCAAGAACAGTCTTGAATAAAAACCTTGTCCTTTTTCCTGTTCTGGTACTGGCTGAAGAGCCCCCATATCCACGAGGGACGTAATCTGTTTCTGTGCCTCTGACCATTGATTTTTTTGGCAGATCTGCCCAACCGTTTGCCATTGGCAGAGTATGGAAGTGGAATCTGTATCCCTGAGATACTATGATTAGCACCCATTTGTCCTGGGTTATTAACTGCTAATTTTGAGCAAAAAGTGCTAAATTTCCCCCTAAGGGTGCTGCCAAAAGGTAAGTGCTTGGTGATGGCAGAGGGAAGTCATTGAGACTGTTTACTGTAGGGTTGCGCTTTATTTCCTCCAGATTTGGAGGTAGAACCACCCCATTGCTTTTAACTGTAAGAATCTTGTGACTGGTATCTAGAACCTTTAGGGCGCCTGAATTTGCCCCATTGAGCTCTGTCGGACACAGGAAAGGACGGATTTTTTGTAGGCCAGTGTCTACTGAATCTTGGTGGCTGCACTTGTAAGAAGTCTTTTACAGTTTGCATAGACTTAGCTTTATCTTCCATTTTCTTTAAAACCTCTTCTGCCTTAATACCAAACAGAGTTGCATGCTGTAAAGGTGCATCCAGCAATTTAGCTTTAAAATGATCAGGTAAATTTTGCTCTTTTAGCCAGACATGCCTCCTAATCACAGATCCAGTAACTGCGGCCCTGCAGGAGGCCTCTAAGGAATCAAAACCACATTGCAAAGTATGCTTTCCAACTTGTTCTGCTACATGCAATAATTCCTGCAATTCTTTATTTTCTGCACATTCAGAAATCATTTTCTGTTTCAGTAATCCCATAACATGCTGTTGATACTTTAGCATATGAAACTGGCAGTTTAAGGCCCTAACTGCCAAGGTTGCAGATGTATAAACCATCTTTCCCCATCTATCCAGTGTCCTTGAATCTGTGTCAGAGGGGGTAGGATTTTTTGCTGTTGAGGTCTTAACACCTTTTGGACTCTGTGAAATAGTTTCAGGATCAGCAGCAGGGTTTCTAAATAAAAATTTGTGAGTCAAGGACCCTGTAATATCTGTCTGGCTTGCTGGGAGCCGGAGATAAGGAGTCTGGATTCAAGCTTGACTCTGAAAACACATCATCCACAATGTCTAAAACAGGAGGTATGGCTAAAGGCCTATGCTGAAGGAGAAGAAGGAAATCCCTGAGCCTCTTTTTTGATTCTGAGAAATATTGACTCTCCCAGTGAAAATGCTCCCTCAAAGTATGCAAGGAATCAGAAGAAATAGAAACCTGATCTGAAGATTCATAATCAGTGTCTTGCCTAGGCCTCTTATCAGGAGGGGGTTGGGAACCCCTGATCAAGGTAATTAGGTCCTCAGCCATTTTGATAATCTGTTTTTTGGGCATAGAGGCCTGTGCACGTGGCTTATGCATCTTTTTTTAGCTTTACAAGTTGCTTTTCTCTTGGATTTTGAAGCTGGTGTCATTTTTATATAAAAATGTTGTGGCCTGAATACACCCTCAGAAGCCGGTGCCTGGTCAGCGGCTCCGGACACATCCGGGGGAGAGACATTCGTGGGTACAACACTGAGAATCTCACGGCGGGCCGGACTACACATGGGTCTCGGTAGGGACCCGCAACTCGAAAGTAGCAGGTATCAGGGGCTGTGAAAGCACCTCACTGAGTACCTGAGAACCGGCAACTGGCTTAGGAGAAGCTTCGTCGTCTGTTTTGGACCTCGACGGTCTGTCTCTGTCCTTTTCTTTGCATTTTTTGTGTACTCCAGTAGTCGGATTGCTATCCAACATTTCAAGGCAGTTAAATCTGCTTCCAAAATATTTTGAGGCAAAAATATACTGACGCTTAATAGTGCGTTGGTTAAATCTAGCACAAAACTGATAGCCAGGCACGTTATGATCAGGGCCTAGGCAAGGAATACAGTATAAATGAATATCCTTATGAGGTATTTGCTTTCCACATGTAATACAATTATTAACTTTTTCTGACATCAGTATGGAGCAAGAAAAAAGTTTTCCCAACAGGGTACTTAGCTTTAGTGAAGACTTCGGTTCTGAAACTTGAACTCGAAAATTTCAGGAGTCAGCCGACCGGCACTTGCGAACTTGCTACTGCTTCGGGCACCGCTCGGCAAGAAAGACTAAAAAAAATGGTGTTGACTGCTTTTTATACCCCTGATGACCTGACGTCATGGAAGAGGAGACAGCAACCGACGCAGGACCCAAGACTTTGGAATTCAGGCTGACTGAGGGCAACCTGCCAGCAGATTACCCAAATGCAATGACTGCAACAGTGAAACACGAAGAACATCTATGGTTATGGTAAGATTTTAAACAACTGTTCTAGATATACATCTATATGGGTTTATGTCAAAGTATCGAAAACCCACTTACTCGAAACACAGATCAAAACAGCAACAGCGAAAAGGCACTTCAACTCCACATCATCCCAGGGAAAGAAAGCAGTCCGCTGAAAATAAAAACAAACCACTGCAAAACACTACAAACCAGATCGCACCACAGTGGACAAAACAGCAAACTTACGGCTGTCGGCCAACTGCAACCTGTGGGTATCGGATCCGAGCTGGCAGCTTTACTAGCTAAAAGATCCAAGCTCCTAGCTCCTCCCCTTTACCCATAATCCCCTGCTACATGTTGCCTTTCCTCAGATCGAGTTTGCTTAATCCAACAAGCTAATGCCCTCGACAGAGGACTAAATAAGCCTAACTTCATAAGACAATCTGAAAACATGATCCGGAATCGTGACAATGGTTAGGGGGCATGGGGGGGGGGGGGTCGGTTGCAGACAAATGAAGTATCTACTCAGATGGAATGTTATGGTGAGTACATAACTTCTTTATCTGAAGTAGTTACTTCATTTGTTCTGCAACCTGTGGGACAGAGTCCCCAGCTACCTAAAAACCTTGGGCGGCCCTTAAGGAAGGATATTCCGAAACACCGCGGAGCCAAAGGAAGCCCTACTCCTGGATATCATATCCAATTTATAATGAGAAATGAATGTATGGGAAGAGGACCAAGTAGCCGCTGAACATATGTCGTCCAGAGGAACCCTGGACCAGAAGGCTGCTGATGTGGCTATGGATCGGGTTGAGTGGGCATGGACTCAGATAGGAGCAGTTTTACCTGAGGCTACATACGTATGAATGATGCACTTTGAAATCCAATTTGCTAAGGTAACTTTGGAAATGGCTTTACCCATGGCAGATTTGGCAAAGGACACAAACATCTGATCAGCCTTGCGAGTACACTTAGTCCTGTGCAAGTAAAAACGTAGTTGTCTATGTACATCTAATTTGTGTAATTTGTATTCCCCTAGGTTCTGAAAATTGGGGAAGAACACTGGTAAATTAATCGACCGATTAATATTTGATTCTGAAGCCACTTTTGGTAAAAAGGAAGGGTTAGCCCTGAGAGACACTCTATCCTTATGGAAAATTAGATAAGGAGGTTTCATGCAAAGGGCTTGAAGTTCCGAAACTCTCCTGGCTGAAGTAATTGCAACTAGACAGGCTGTTTTCCATGATAAGAACTTTAAAGGAACTGAGGCGGCAGGCTCAAATGGTGGGCTTGTCAATGCTTGCAAAACTAGAGTTAAGTCCCATGGTGGGACCGCAGTCTTAACTGGTGGTTTCAAAATAGAAATGCCTTTCAAGAATGTTTTGCATATCTTAGCAGAAGCTAGAGATCCCAGTCCATCCCCCACATGAAAATGGGAAATGGCTGCCAATTTTATTTTAACTGTAGGTGCACTTGCTTTTTGATGAAAAATATGTGACAGAAAATCAAGAATCACAGGAACGGTAAAGGGGTCTAAGCCCTTGTCCTTAGCCCAGATAGAAAAACACTTCCATTTACTACTGTAACTTTTCCTGGTAGCAGGCTTGTGAGCCGCTACCAGAATGGCCTTTACAGGTGACGAGATGCCGGGAGTCCTTGCCATCAGTGGAACTGGATCAACCAAGCCGCTAGTTTGAGGTTTACCAGGTTCGGGGGTCGCAATCCTGCAGGATGTGAAATCAGATCCGGAATGGGATCATGGAGGAACTACACTGTGAGACCGCAGATATGGGAACCAGATGTGGCGAGGCCAGAAAGGGGCTATGAGGATAATTCTGCTCCCCAACCGACATGTTTTCTGAATGAATTTCATCATAAGAGGAAGGGGGGGTAAGCGTAGAGTAGACCGAGTGGCCAAGCATGAACTAGAGCGTCTCTCGGGCTCTCCCCTGGTGGGGTAGTATCACGAAAAACTCGCTGCACTTTGTGTTTGATGGAGAGGCGAAAAGATCGCAGCAAGGAAGACCCCATTTGAGGAAGATCTGTTTCGCAACTGATGGTTTGAGAGACCACATGTACGGTGTGAGGATCACACGACTCAGCTTGTCCGCCAAAATGTTGGACCGACCCGGAATGTGCATCGCTACCAGAAAGCGGTTGGTGGATATCACCCACTCCCAAACTCTCATAGCCTCCCGACAAAGGGGATAAGACCTGGTTCCTCCCTGCTTGTTTATGTACTAGACTACTGCCATGTTGTCTGTTTGAACCGCAATAGTCCCTAGAGGGAGAAAACCATGGAGAGCTTGCAACGCCAAAAGCACCGCCCTCATCTCTAGGACATTGATATGCAAAGTGGTCTCTAAGGGAGTCCACGTGCCTTGGACGGTTCTGCCCGAACAATGCCCCCCTACCCGAGGCGAGAAACATCCGTGGTCAACGTGGCTCGAGGCGGGAGTATTACAAAGGGTCTCCCTTCTCGCAGCTCCCTTGAGTGAAGCCACCAGAGGAGGGAGTCCTTGCAAGCCCTGCTCAATGGAATAGGGGTGTTCAGCGGATGTAGTAATAGAGACCATTGGACCTGAAGGGTCCATTGCAGAATCCTCATTCGTAGCCGTGAGTACAGACAAAGACTGATTGCCGCCGCCATAGACACTAGTGCTTTCAGGACTAACTCTGCTGAAGGAGCCGGGTTCTGAAGGAGGGCTAATACCTGATAAGATAAAGTGTTCACCCTGTCCGGAGTTAGAAGGGCCCGAGAGATGCGAGTGTCCAATATGGCCCCTATAAATTCCAGGACTTGCACAGGGTGAAGAAAGGACTTTTGAAGGTTGACCGAGATGCCCAAACTCTGGGCAAGAGTTAGAGCATAATCCCGGGCAACACACAGTTGATGCCTGTTGGAGGTGGTGAGGAGCCAGTCGTCCAGGTATGGAAAGACGTGAATGCCCTGGAATCTCAGGTGGGCTGCAACCACTGCCATGACTTTGGTGAACACCCTGGGGGCTGAGGTGAGGCCGAACGGAAGAACCCTGAATTGATAATGACTGGCTCCCAGCCGGAAGCGGAGAAACCTCCTGGATCGTCTGTCCATCAAAATGTGGTAGTACGCATCCTTGAGGTCTATGGAGCACATCCAGTTGTTCTCCCGAAGGAGGGGGAGAATTGATTGAAGAGTGACCATCCGGAATTTCTCTTTGGGAATGAAAAGGTTCAGGGAAGAAAGATCTAGAATCGGTCTCAAGTCCCCAGTCTTTTTTGGCACCAAAAAGAACCTGGAGTAATAGCCCAATCTGAACTGGTCTGGGGGGACGTGCCGGATGGCTCTTTTCTAGTAGCTTCGAAATTTCTGAAGCTGCCACCTCCCTTTGAATGGGTGGGACATCGGGGAGCCGCTTCATGGGAGGGGAAAGATTTAGGAAGGGGATGGAACAACCTCTGGATATGATTCGGAGCACCCATCGATCCGTCGTGATGGACTCCCAATTTAGTAGGTGCTCCGACAAACGCCCCCTGACTGCCTCCAGAGAGGGACAGTCGGGTAAGCCCTCAGGGCTGCTGCGCGGGTCTATCTGAGAACGGTTCTCTAGACCTGAAATTACGCGGCCCCCCCTCTGCCTCTGGGCCGGTGTCGACCTTGTCCTCCTCTGCCTCTGAAGGACGAGGGGTCCGAAGCTGGACGGGACTGCTGAGACTTCCGGAACCACATCTTCTTTTGTCCCCTCGGATTCCTCGAGAAGGATCGTTGGGGATTAGAGAAGCGGACTCCGACGGCAGACAGCGTCTTCCCGTCCTTCTCGCTTTGGACCAGCGTCTCGCTTACGGTCTTGCCAAAGAGCGAAGAACCGTCAAAGGGCGCATTTGCGAAGGATGCCTTAAAGGGATACGCGAAATCGCAAAGGCGGAGCCAGGCGTGACGCCGCAAGACTACCCCGGCTCCGCTAGCTCTAGCAGCTCCCTCCATAGCATGGAAGAGTAGCCGCATAGAAGTGTTCGAGATAGACTTCAGAGTGGCCATACGAGTCGAGAAGGTCTTCTTGTCCTCGACCGTCATGGACTCCGGGGGAGCTGCAGCATATTCCTTTATTAGGTTTCGCTGTAGCCTGATAATATGTGCCATGTAGTTCAGCGCCCTTACCGAGAAGGTAGCTGAAGCAAACATCCACTTCCCAATGCAGTTCAACACCCGAGATTCCTTATCCGGAGGGTGGAGAGAGGAACTCTCCTGCGCCAGTTCCTTCTTCGTGGCAGCCACCACCAACATGGCATCCACAGGTGAACCCTTAGACCAGGCCTGCCTATCCGAGGGAGGGCTAAGAATTTTGTCTGGTCGTCTTGGGATTGGCTCCACGGTGTCGGGCTCCTTCCACGCCTGGGTAGTAATTAAGTCTACCAGAGGGTCGGCCGGAGGGGACACCCAGGAGGTAGACGGGCCTGCCTCAAATGCCTCCAGAAACACGGACTCGTCCGAGGAAGGTTTTTGGGCAGACCACCCCCCTCTAATTCGCAACATTTCCATGATGTCTCCAAAGGAGAAATCCTCAGGGGGTGACCTTCCCCTTCATCCAAATCTGTGTCTGTCGTGAGGGACTCGGGGGAGTCCAGGTGCCTCCTTTTGCACTTCCGTTTAAGAGGAACCTCCTCGGTGGGACTATCTGAGGAGGGCTCACCTACAGGGTCCTGTTCCTCTAAGGGAACTAACTGGAGGGCTTGAGCAGGTTGTCCCAGTGGTCAGATGATGGAGGATAGACCCAGATGCATAGGGGGAGTGGAAGGATCCGACGCCCGGACCGGGGATCTGGAAGACCTCGACAGAACCCTCTCCACTACCTCAAAAGCCAAAGGCGAGCCACTCTCCCCAGGCTCCAAAAGTAGTCTCCTCGGCTCCGAAGCAGGGATCGGTGTCGTAGCCGAAGCGGTCGGATCCGAGAGGGAAGTGTGCTCTGACCTGAAGGCGCCCGACGCATCAAACCCTACAGATCGGCTCGGCTCGGCCCGAGCTAGGATCTGACTGCCGAGGGTACAGTCGGCGAAGCTACCGGAGCTATCGGCGCCGACAAAACCCGGCTCAAAGGGTCCGGATCCGATGACTCCAAAATCCAGCGGGTTGGAGAAGGGTGATCGGAGCAAAAAGGACTGCACTCCCTGAGGGGCAGGAGCACCTCCATCTGCATCTGGGTCTGCAGAAATGAAGCGCATCATCCGATCCATGTCTGCGTCGGTCAGGCTTCTGTAGATCTAGAAGGCGTTGTTGAGGTGGGCGGGAGGGGCAGCCTCGGCGACCTAGAGGGAGACCAGTCCTCCTCCTCCGGCGAGAAACAAGGGGAGCGGGCCGAGGGGAGAGGATCCCTGAGCCCTCGTGGAAGGACTAGAGAGTTTAGATGGCGGGGCTGAGGATGAGTCTCAGCCCGCCTTTTATGACTCTTGTGTCTCTCTGTCTTTATGCCTCTTCTCCTTGGAAGAGGCAGATGAATCCCCTGAACTCTGCGCAGCAGAGGGAGGTTGAGTCCCAGGCAGAGTGGGGACCTAAAGGTACAGGGGCTGCGGTAGCAGCCTGTGCCTTGGAGGGAGAGGAAGAAGGCGTGTCCTGCGGTAACAAGCCTGCCAGGATCAACTTGTTCTTCCTATCCCTGATGGCCGGGGTTAAACACTGCACATATTTGGCAGCTAGTGGACAGGTGGGCCACCCCAGACCCCCCCCCCCCCCCCCCCCCCAAAAAAAAAAAAAAAAAAAAAAAAAAACTGAGGGAAGCTTGTAAGCAAATTAACAAATTAACCAAGATATACCAAAACAAAAATTTTCCCAACCCATTTTTTATGGAATTGAAAGAAAGATCTACCCCCTAAGTCTCACAGTACCTTATGGCCCTATCTGAGAAAGGAATTTGCTTGTGAGCCTCTTTCCTTTGTGGAGGAGGAACATCTGGCATGCCTTTGAAAGGGGCAAGTATGGAAATAAAACCTGTAACCGTGGTGAATGATATCCAACACCCATCTGTCTTGAGTAATTAAATCCCAATTTCTTTGAAAAGAGACAGTCTTCCTCCCAAAGGAGCTGCCGACAGAATCTACTGGCAGCTGAAAAGGCAGGTCATTGGGTCTGTTTAGAAAGGACTGACCCCTGCCCTCACCAGAAGTCTGAGCAGGTGAACTCCTGTTCTAGGCCTAAAAGAACCTTGAGCTCTGCCCTACCACGCCTAGACCTACCCCTAGACTGGGAATCATAAGCAGGATATGTCCATCCCTTAGTAGGCCAATTTCTACTAAACTGGGCTGCACCTGCAAAAATCTTTAACAGTTTGCATAGACTTAGCTTTGTCCTCCATTTTCTTTAAAACTGCTTCCACAGGCAACCAAACAACACATCAGACTGTAAAGGAGCATCCAAAATCCTTGTCTTAACATGCTCAGCTAAATTCTGATCCCTCAACCAGGCATGCCTAAGAACAGAACTAGTGGCAGCCACCCTCGAGGAGGCCTGTCCAGGATCAAAACCCCGTTGCAAAGCATGCTTACCCACTTGTTCAGGCACATGAACTCAATCCAGCAACTCTTTACACTCAATACCTTCGCCAAAGCATCCACCTTAGATTTCAATTGTGAAAGGAGATAATTTTGATATTTAAGCATGTGAAACTGACAATTCAACGCCTCATGGCTAAAGTGGAAGAAGTATACACTTTCTTTCCCCATCTATCCAAAGCCCTTGCCACTTTATCAGGGGGAACAGCGTTTTTAACCACAGAGGCCTTAACAGCTTTAGGCCCTGAGAAACAGTTTCGGTCTGCCCTAGGACTCTTAAAAGATACTTATGAGCTTCAGGCACCCTATAGTACCTATCAGGTTTAACAGGAGCAGGAGGCAAAGAATCAGGGTTCAGGGAAGCCTCTGCAAAACATCTTCCACCACATTCAACACAGGAGGTATAGCTAAGGGCCTATGCTGGGGTAAAACAAGAATTCCCTAAGCCTTTCCTGAATCAGAGTAATCCTGGCCTTCCCATTTAAAGTGCTCCTCATGGAATGCAGAGTCTCTGAAAATGAGAAATCCTCAGGAGGAGAAGCTGTAGGAGTGGAATCATCCACATCAGAATCAGAATAAGGAGGATACTCCTGCAAATCTTCAGAAGACTCAGAAGCCTCTGAACACTGTTCAAAACTATCAAACTCAGGTTCCACCCTAGGCCTCTTATCAGGAGGGGCATAGAACCTCTAATCATAGTAATCAAATCTTCTGCCATTTTAAGCATATGTTTCTTAGGCACAGAACCTGAATGCTAGGAGAAGCCCCCACTGAA
Organism: Protopterus annectens; assembly: GCF_019279795.1. Taxonomy (NCBI): domain Eukaryota; kingdom Metazoa; phylum Chordata; order Ceratodontiformes; family Protopteridae; genus Protopterus; species Protopterus annectens. The sequence continues at coordinate 340,405,658 of NC_056731.1, read as the reverse complement.
GCTGAACTTGGCCTACCTCTCAAAGAAGTTTTGGCAACAGAAGGAGAGGCTCTAACTACCTTGGGAAGAGAGGAAGTTTCAAACCTGTGTCTGTCGTGAGGGACTCGGGGGAGTCCAGGTGCCTCCTTTTGCACTTCCGTTTAAGAGGAACCTCCTCGGTGGGACTATCTGAGGAGGGCTCACCTACAGGGTCCTGTTCCTCTAAGGGAACTAACTGGAGGGCTTGAGCAGGTTGTCCCAGTGGTCAGATGATGGAGGATAGACCCAGATGCATAGGGGGAGTGGAAGGATCCGACGCCCGGACCGGGGATCTGGAAGACCTCGACAGAACCCTCTCCACTACCTCAAAAGCCAAAGGCGAGCCACTCTCCCCAGGCTCCAAAAGTAGTCTCCTCGGCTCCGAAGCAGGGATCGGTGTCGTAGCCGAAGCGGTCGGATCCGAGAGGGAAGTGTGCTCTGACCTGAAGGGCGCCGAAGACGCATCAAACCCTACAGATCCGAAGCTCGGCTCTCGGCCCCGAGAGCTAGGATCCGACACGCTCGAGGGTACAGTCGGCATTGAAGCTACCGGAGCTATCGGCGCCGACAAAACCCCGGCTCCAAAAGGGTCCGGATCCGATGACTCCAAAATCCGAAAACGGGTTGGAGAAGGAGTGATCGGAGCAAAAAGGGGGACTGCACTCCCCCCCCTGAGGGGGGGGGGGCAGGAGCACCTCCATCTGCATCTGGGTCTGCAGAAATCGACGCATCATCCGATCCATGTCTGCGTTGGTCAGGCTTCTTGTAGATCTAGAAGACGTTGTTGAGGTGGGCCGGGAGGGCCGCCTCGACGACCTAGAGGGAGACCAGTCCTCCTCCTCCGGCGAGAAACAAGGGGAACGGAGCCGAGGGGGAGAGGATCCACAGGCCCTCGTGGAAGGACTAGAGAGTTTAGATGGCGGGGCTGAGGGATGAGTCTCAGCCCGCCTTTTATGACTCTTGTGTCTCTCTCTGTCTTTATGCCTCTTCTCCTTGGAAGAGGCAGATGAGTCCCCTGAACTCTGCGCAGCAGAGGGAGGTTGAGTCCCAGGCAGAGTGGGGGGACCTAAAGGTACAGGGGCTGCGGTAGCAGCCTGTGCCTTGGAGGGAGAGGAAGAAGACGTGTCCTGCGGTAACAAGCCTGCCAGGATCAACTTGTTCTTCCTATCCCTGATGGCCCGGGGGTTAAACACTGCACATATTTGGCAGCTAGTGGACAGGTGGGCCACCCCCAGACACAACACGCACTGAGTGTGGCCATCAGCCGGGGAAAGCTTAAGTCCACACTCAGTGCACTTAGAAAAGACGGCTTTGGGCCCTTCAGCCATCACAGAAACACACCCAGACACTAAGGGGGAGGGCCAAGCACAACGACTAAAAACTAATAATTACCACAAAAATTTAAAACTAAGACTATAACTCAACGAAGGGGACTAAACACTCACACACTAACAAAAAATTTAAACTTTTAGTCTAATTTTTGACAAGAAACGATCTCACCCAAGCCTAAGGAGCTCTTCACAAGTAGCTTCTTTCAGCCGCGGCAAACTCGATCTGAGGAAAGGCAGCATGTAGCAGGGGATTATGGGTAAAGGGGAGGAGCTAGGAGCTTGGATCTTTTAGCTAGTAAAGCTGCCAGCTCGGATCAGAGGTCGGATCCGATACCCACAGGTTGCAGAACAAATGAAGTAACTACTTCAGATAGCATAGTTTTTCCTCAGCAAAAAAAAAAAAAAAAAAAAAAAAAAAAAATGAAGTGAAGGTTTTTCCCAGAAAGGTACTTCTCAGCTCAGCTTTGAAGGCTTGCTAGCCAACTACCAGTTCTAAAAGCCCACAAAGGAAATGCACTTCGGTAGCCAGGAAGCTTTGTAGCTTTTGGCACCCTAACCACTGCTTTTATGTGGCTCTCGAATCCTACAGCAGTAAGGGCATGCGGAAGGTATTCTGTAGCTTTGAAAGCTGGATGGTGGTCATATCCTTGGTAGGATGCAACCCATACATCTTAAGACTACTACAAGAATGATCTAAATGTTGATCATCAATATGCACACAACTTTTTTTTTTTTACCCATTTCTTTTTTGCCCCTTTTGACTGCCAACCATCCTACTCTGCCTGCCTAACCTATCCATTCCCCAGTTTACTTCAACCTTTGCACCCCACATAACCCTGCAGGCTGAGGATGACTTCTCCAGTGACAGCCTCTTGGTGTTATACCCTAAGTGGCAATGTGCAAGGTGAAAATTTAGTAGATGATGTCCACCACCCAGACAAACATGAAGTGTGGATATATCCCAGCGTACATTCTATGGCAGCCTGAACTAAGTGAATTCTCACAATGCAGCCCCACTGGCATGTGCAAACTTCTGTGCATAAGCCTAATCCCTGGGTGCAGTGCTACTTGTAGTTTGGTGAGCACAGATGTCTTCCACCCTTTTTATGGCATCGTTAGGACATCGGCCTCCTTTAGATGTAAGTACTGCAAAAGGTCAAGCTGCCTTACTTCCACAGGATGGGTAAATCAATGAACGCTGAGGATTCCAACCAAATGCTGTTGGCTCCTCCAGCAAGCAAGTCACTAACTGATCCACAGTCTTTTAAACGGTCAGAGACGGCTATGTTTCTCTGTATCACAGAGCTAATCAACATATACAGTTCAATTTCTTAGATAAAAAACAGCACCCTGGAATTAAGCAGACATACTAACTCAAGACTAGTTTGAGAGAGAGACATTTGTTTTTCTTCATCTTCCTGTAATCTAGATGGGACTGTCATAGACCCTAAGCACAGTAGCTGTCAATGCAACCAGGAATATAAACAATTTATATTTACTGCAAATAAAATATGAAGTCTGCCGCCATATCATCTAATTGGTCTAATTCCCATATGTTACATACTACTGGAGGAACAGAAGCAGTATAGTAAGCAAAAAACATTTTTTTTTATTCTTTTGTGTAAATTACTCACCCATGTCACTTCATTCATGACCCCCCCCCCCCCAAAAAAAAAACAAAATTATCAAATTATCACCAGACTGGATGTTTAAGAGAATTTAAGTACCTTTATCTGCACTTTTTTTCAAATAATACATTATTTAAATTGATTTAACTGTGTTGCATGATTATTAACTGAACTGGAAGTTTTGACTCAGTTCTTCAGTTAGTTTTCCCACCCACCCTCCGTGTTTCTGTTTTAATCTTAGTGGCTTTGAAACTGCCCGCCCCCTCTTGTAAATTTGTGTTTGGATACTCCTTCTGGGCCCATCTCATTGGCTCACTCAACTGAGAGCAGTGAGATCATATTCTGATTTCAGGCACTCCTACTGTGTACAAAGAGAGCATCAGGGAAAGAGAATAAAAAAAAATTTAAGCTCGTTTCCTGCCTTTCCTGTTAAGTGGTCTAGACTGTTTGTAGGCTTCTGAGCCCCCAAGCCCTTCTGTGTGGGAGGGAAGCCTTCTAGCTTAGTTTTGTTTCTTATAACTAGCCAGTTTTCTAGTTTCAGGACTCAAATCTGTTTCTCTGAACTCAGCACTTGTTCAGAACTCATTGTAAGCACTACATAAGCTGCAAATTACTACAGCACTCAACTTTCCTCACTTGTCTAGTGGAAAGCAGCTTTTAGTACTTAATAAATAAGCACTTATCCAGGCATGTCTAAGGGTCAGCTCCCAGTGACTTCTCCTGTCTACCTGATGAATCTGGGCGTCTTGGGACAATGCAGCAATCGCCTCATGTACACAGACAACCCTCTCCTCCTATCACCCAACACTATAACCTGTGAGAGATGCACTTATATAGCCAAACTGGAAGCAAAGCTCTCTTCACCCAAGACTGACTAGACAGTCAAGAGGAAAAGGTAAACACTTGCACCACACCACACTCATCACATAGTCCCTCAAAACCTACACCACCAAAACACACACATAGAAACACAAAACACACACCTACATTCACGGAGGCTCTCAATAAATACCTACCCAAGCATCAGGGACATCCAAAGCATAAACGCAAGCAAACTCCACCCCCCAACACAACCCAAATGACAAATAGTCCACAAACTCAGTGTGCCACTCAACCACAGCCCATAAGGCATAACAACGTACCCAACACTCTAGTCATAGGTGACTCTATAGTCAGGCACACTGATGTTCCACTCACTAGACTAAACAAGGAGAAAGTTACTGTCAGCTGCTAGTCAGGTGCCAGGATCCGCCATAACGCATGCACTCAGGTCACTCTACAATAAGTACAAATATGACACTGTCATTGTCCATGTTGGTGTGAATGACCTGAGACGTACCTCCCTGGACTACATGAAAAGAGACATGGAGGAGCTCTCCGATCTTGTATCCCAGGCAGGTATGACCCTAACCCTGAGTAGCATCCTGCCATCACCCAGAATGATACCACAGTACAAGGATAAAATGATTGACTTTAACAATTGGCTAAGCTTCTGGTGTCATTCTAAGGGGATCCAGTATTTGTCTGCCTGGGACAACGTGATCGACAGTCCACGACGCTTTGCCAGAGATGGCCTGCACCTGTCGCCCTTAGGATTCCGGATACTGGCTAAGGCTCTTGCCACCCCTATAGTGCCTTTTTTAGGCAAGGCTCAAATGACAAATTCACCACCGTAACAGGTACAAGCAAGCAAAATCTGAGGGTAATGCTACTCAATGCTAGAAGTCTAAACCTCAAAATGCACTCACTCGAGGCACTCCTTAAAATGGATCTGTGCAGTGACAGAGACCTGGTTCAAAGCTCCAGAGAGCACCCCTGCATTACCAGGCTTCAATTCATACCACACCTTTCGGCCACCTAACCCAGAAAGAAGCACTAAAGGCGGAGGCGTATCCATATTTATTAAGGATATCCACACCTCCAGGCTAGTTGCACAGCATAATGCATCTGAGATTATCCAAGTGCAACTAACTGGGCAAGACCGCAATCCAAATTGTAGCTTGATACAGACCCCTCACCATGCCCCAGGATTCACACTCATTTCTTGATACACTGGAAAGTATTAGGGTACAACCCAACACCCTAATAAGGGGCGATTTCAACTACCCCACCATTAACTGGGAAAACTACTCGTGTACCAACTCTTTTGCTCAACGTTTTCTAAAATTCATAAATTCCAACGCCTTGGATCAACTTATTCACACCCGTACCAGGTGCAGCAATATCCTAGACCTGGTCATTACCAACATGGGAAACCGGTGTTCCACACCAGAGGCCAATTCCTCGCTGGTCAGATCCGACCACTGGCTAATCAGCCTAGACATCCACATCCCACCCCCAGCCCCAATTAGGGAAACCATCGTAAAAAACTTCCCCAAAGCCAGCTTCACACTTCTTAAGACAGAAGTGGCAAACTTCAGGACACCCATACAGACGGAAAATAGAGGTATGACTGCCGATTCCTACACAAATGCACTTTATAGGCACTTACAAGAGTGCATGGATCATGCTATCAATAATAGAACCAAGATGTTATCCTCCAAAAAAAGGAAGACAATCTGGTGGTCCTCTGCCATAAACAAACTCTATAACAGAAGAAAGAAACTGTTGCAAAAAAGAGTAAAATCCCATGAATGGAGAAACTCCCTGGTCAACCTCAGTAAGAAGCTGAGATCCCTCATAAAATCCTCCAAAGCTAGCAACGAAAACAAAACTGCCACTGACTCTAAAGACAACCACAAAGCATTCTATAGCTATGTCAAGAATCTAAATGGAAACACTCAGATCTGCTCTGAGTTACAGCACAATGGCACTAAATATACAGAACCAACTGATATTGCCAACATCCTAGCAGATAGGTTCAGTGCTAACTTTACCCCCCTCTCACCCTCTAGAGGGCCCATCTCTATATCGGAAGAATGCAAAGTTCCTATAATCATGGCTGCACAGGTAAAAAACACACTCTCCAAAGCCAAGAACACAGCATCCATGGGACCTGACAATATTCTACACGAACTACAGAATGAACTGGCACCCTACCCAAGTACCATGTTCATCATAGCCTTACCTCAGGCTTTGTACCCACTGAATGGTGCACCGCGATGGTTATCCCACTCCACAAAGGGGGAGCCACGAAAGACCCCGGGAACTACCGCCACATTAGCCTGACGAGCCTGGTCTGCAAGGCCATGGAACGTATCACCGTGGAACTCATAAACAAAGACATTGGTAATCTCTAAACTCTGGACCCTACCCAGTTTGGATTTGTAAAAGGCAGATCATGTCTCCTAAACCTGATTGACTTCTTTGAAGCAGTCACCAAAGCCATAGATGAGGGTAAAATGGTTCACACAGCTTATCTAGATCTTGCCAAGGCTTTTGACACCATCCACCACTCTGGAATTATAGATAAGCTCACTAAACTAGGTATAAATCCCTATGTCACAAGATGGGTTGCCAACTGGCTCACGGACAGAACCCACACTGTGAAAGTAGCGGAGTCCAAATCCGACATCAGACCAGTGACAAGTGGAGTAGCACAGGGTTCAGTCCTGGGTCCTCTCCTGTTTGGTATCTACGTCTCTGAAGTGCAGGCCAACACAGAAGATCTTTGGCTAACAAAGTTTGCAGATGACTGCAAACTAGGAGCCATAATCGAAACTCCTAACGATGTGGACAAACTACAAAAAGGCCTCACTGAGACGGATACCTGGTGTCAAAGCCATGGCCTGAAGCTCAATGCCAAAAAGTGTACCGTCATCCCCTTTGGTAAAAACTCTGTACCCATGAACTACCACATAGCTGGTAGTCTACTTAATGCCAAAAATGTGATAAGAGACCTTGGGACACAGGTGGACAGTAGTCTCTCCTTTGATAATCACATCGCCACAGTGGTCAGGAAATCCTTCTACGTGGCTCATCTCATCACAAAAGGATTCTCATCCAGAAAAAGAGAGGTCATTATTCCCCTCTACTCATCACTCATTAGACCCATTATAGAGTACAACGCCCCTTTTGTTTTGCACCTCACAAGACATCTACAACAACTGGAAAGACCACAGAAATACCTCACAAAGAGGATTACTGGCCTCAAGCAGATGCCCTATGCAGACAGTCTCAAAAAACTACAGCTTTACTCCATCGCATATCGCCTACTCAGGGGCGATCTTTGCCTAATATTCAAACATGTCAAACCCAGAGCTGTTGGACATGCTCCACTTAAAGAAATCCCAATCCCTCCGAGCTACACGCTCTAGGGACCTAAACCTTGTCACCACAATAAACAGAACATGCTGGAGGGATAGATTCCTGTCCCAGAGACTTCCCATACTCTAGAACAGACTACCTATCTATGTCAAACAAAGCTCCTTATTAGCACTCTTCAAGAAAAATCTTGATGACTGGATGGGAAATTCACCCCGGGGATTACTTGTGTGGCTCTGCTCGACAGGGGCACATGAAAATAATTTTCTTGGGTGGCGAAAGACAGGGTACATTTTTTGGCTAGGCTTGTATAGGCCCTAGGGCCGATAGCCTAGTACCTACCCATGAACCATGAACGCATGACATTTGCAGTTTCCTTTGCCCTTTCACTTTAAGACAAACATACTGAATGAATAACTACAATTAAACCATGGAAAGCTGAAAAACTGACGTATGGTAACGAGAACTTCTCCACAGTACATGTAACACAGAAAGTACAGTTGTGTACACTTACCATACATGTAGATGTTCGAGTGCATTCACTGTTGCAGTTATTACATTTGGGTAATCTGCTGGCAGGCACAGTCGGCCTGAATTACAAAGTCTTGGGTCCTGTGTCGGTTGCTGTCTCTTCTTCCATGACGTCAGGGGTATAAAACATGCAGCCGACGCTATTTTATTCAGTTTTTCTTGCCCCAGATGTCAGGTGCCCCCCAAATGGGGAGCAAAAATATATAAACAAACAGTAAATATATAAAAGCATTTTTAGAAACAAACTTTACCTTCAACAAAAAGCAAATATACCACAAAGGCTTTTGACAATAGTGAAGGAAAGAAAAGGTATAGAAAGGGGGATTGTGTGTGGGTAACCCGGACTGCAACAGTAAATACACTCGAGCATCTACATTTATGGTAAGTGTACACAACTGTACTATGTTCTTCGTGTTTCACTGTTGCAGTCATTACATTTGGGTAGAATCCCAAAGCTATGGATGGGAGGATGGAACTAAACAGCATTAGGAGCAGCTATAAGGCCCTGCAGGACTGCAGTGGCAAAGCCTGCCCTGGATTTGGAGAAGAGAGGTAAATGCTAATGCTTTTTGAAGGTATGAACAATGCTCCAAGTAGCAGCTTCTAGAATGTCTTTGGTTGGGACCCCTCTGAGAAAAGCTGCTGAAGTAGAGGCAGCCCTGGTGGAATGTGATCTCATCCCCTTGGTCACAGATTTATCATGGTGTAAATAGCAGAAACGAATGCAGTGGCTTATCCATTTAGGAACAGTCTGCTTTGATATAGCCTTCCCCTCTGACCCTGCAGCAAATGCTACCAGTAGTTGCTCAGACTTTCTTAGAGATTTTGTCCTGTTTAAGTAGAATCTTAGTTGTCTGTGTACATCCAACAAATGCAGAATCTGCTCCCCCTTGTTCTGCGGATTTGGGTAAAATGTTGGTAGGTGAATGGTCTGGTTAAGAGCCATACTGGATATCACCTTAGGCATAAAAGAAAGACTGGTCCTGAGGGACACTCTGCCCGGGTAAAATATAATAAAAGGTTCCACTGCCATGAGAGCCTGTAGTTCTGAAACTCTTTTAGCTGAAGTGACTGCCAAAAGAAAAGCTGTTTTCCAAGATAGAAATTTTTTTATATCCACAGTAGCTGCTGGTTCAAAAGGAGGCAGGGTGCGTTTTTCCAGCACAAAATTGAGGTCCCATGCAGGAGTTGGTGCTCTTCTGGGTGGCCTTAAATTTTTGGCCCCTCTAAGATACTGCTTAAGCAGTGGATGAAAAAATAGGGGAGGCTCTGTGTTGTAATGAGCTGAGATGGCAGAGGCATGGATTTTTACTGAAGAAAAAGATAGGCCCTTGTCAAGCATCTCAGTCAAATATTGTAAAATCTGAGGAATATTGGGCTTTGCTGTGTCTATTCCTTGTGCTTGGTTCCAAGCACAGAATCTCTTCTATTTATCAGCATAAGATTTTCTAGTACTAGGCCTTTTGGCTTCCAAAATGACATCCATCACCGATTTACTGAGAGGTGCTGTTTGAATAATTAGTTGATTAGCCATGCTGCAAGACTCAGAGTTTGGAGCGGAGTGTGCAGAATTTGATAGTTCTGCTGAGACAGTAGATGAGGTATTTGAGGCAAGTACCATGGAGGAAGGGGAGACATATTCCTTAGAAGCGAGTACCAGTGCTGGCGAGGCCAGTCTGAAGCAATTAGGATCATTTTTGGTTTTTGCTGTCTGACTTTTAGTAAGACCTTGGAGAGTAAAGGCAGAGGAGGAAAGGCATAGACTGATAGGTTTTTCCAGCTGAAGGACAGAGCATCTACTTTCCATGCTTTTTTGTGATGAGTTCTTGTGCAGAATTTGTCCAACTGATAATTTTGGGGAGAGGCAAATAGATCTATGTCTGGGCTTCCACATTTCTGTGTTAACATGCTGAAGATTTGTGGATCCAGTTTCCATTTGTGCGGGTCCATAAGATTTCTGCTTAGGTCGTCTGCCAGAGTATTTTGCTTTCCTGGCAGGAAATGAGCTTGAAGATGTATTTGGTAAGTCAAGGCTGTGTTCCACAAAGCCTTGGCTAGTCTGCAAAGGGGGTAGAAATGTGTACCCCTCTGCTTGTTTATGTACTACATAACTGTCTTTATCAATAGTTGTCCTGGATGAAGTCCTTGAAGGCTGTCAGAGCATTCTGAACAGCTAGCATCTCTTTCTGGTTGATATGCAGATGCATTTGGTTTGGGCTCCATTTGCCCTGAATGCATCTCCCTGCCAGGAGGGCCCCCAAGCATAGTCTGATGCTTCTGTAGTTAGGGTTTGGGTGGCAGGGAGTAGAGTGAATGACAGTCCCTTGTTTTGGTGACATGTCTCTGCCCACCAAAGAAACTCCTGTTGCAGGCAGGGTATGAGAGGAATCATTGTTTCCAGGCTTTGATAATGTTGACTCCATAAACTTTTTAGGTACCACTGAAGTTACCTCATATGCAGTCTCGCATATGGAATTAGTAGAATGCAGGATGCCATGAACCCCAAAGCCTGCAGAATTTGTCTTGCAGATAACTGCGTTTTTGTTGCCATTTGTTTGAAGTATGTTGTCAGTTGTCTGGCGTGAGGTAAGCCATGTGGGCAGTTGTATTCAAGCTTGCACCCAGGAATGTAATTATTTGAGAGGGTACCAGCTGCGATTTATTTTCGTTTATCGTTTACCCTAGGCATGCTAGAAGCCTTTTTACAAATGCCAGATGTTGAAGATGAGTGTCCTTGTCCTCTACTTGAATGAGACAATCGTCCAGATAAGGATAAATTTGAATGCTTCGTCTGCAGAATGCAATTACTGGTGCTACGCACTTTGTAAAGACCCTGGGCGCAGTAGATAAGTTAAAGGGCAGTACAGAGAATTGGTAATGCAAAAAACCTGCTTTGAAGCATAGGTATCTTCTGCATGATTCCCATATTGGGATATGTAGGTATGCCTCTTAAGTCTAGAGTTACTAACCAAGCATTCCTGCCTAGCACAGGCAGTAGCTGTTGTAAAGTCAGCATTTTGAATTTTGGAATGTCCAGGAACGTGTTCAGAATCGATAAGTCCAGTATTGGACACCATGAATTGTCTTTTCTGGGTTCCAGGAAAAGTCTTGAAAAAAAACCTTGTCCTTTTTCCTTTTCTGTTACCAGTTGAATAGCCCCCATATCCATGAGGGACATGACTTGTTTCTGGGCCTCTGCCCACTGGTTTTGTGGAAGATCCGGCCATCTGTTTGGAATTGGCAAAGTATGGAAATGAAATCTGTACCCCTGGGATACCATGTTTAATACCCACTTGTCCTGGGTAATTAACTGCCAATTTTGAGCATTAAGTGCTAGTTTTCCCCCCAAGGGGGCTGCCAAAAGATAAGTGCTTGGTGATGGTAGAGGAAAGTCACTGAGACTGCTTACTGTAGGGTTGTGCTTTGTTTCCTCCAGATTTGGAGGTGGAGGCACCCCATTGCTTTGACCTGTAAGAACCCTGTGATTGGTATCTGGAGCCTTTTGAGCACCTGGATTTGCCCTGAGTGGCTCTGTTGGACACAGGAAAGGACCAATTTTTAGTAGACCAATGCCTACTGAACCTGGGTGGCTACACTTGCAAGAAATCTTTTACAGTTTGCATACATTTAGCTTTGTCTTCCATTTTCTTTAAAACCTCTTCTGCCTTATTACCAAACAGAGTATCATGCTGCAAAGGGGCATCCAACAATTTAGCTTTGACATGATCAGGCAGATTTTGCTCCTTGAGCCAGGCATGCATTCTAATCACAGATCCAGTAACGGCGGCCCTACAAGAGGCCTCCAAGGAATCAAAACCACATTGCAAAGTATGCTTTCCAATCTGTTCTGCTGAGTGTAATAATTCCTGTAACTCTATTTTACACACAATCAGAAATCAACATCATTTTCTGTTTCAGTAAGCCCATAACATGCTGTTGATATTTAAGCATATGAAACTGGCAGTTTAAAGCCCTGATTGCCAAGGTTACAGACGTATAAACCTTCTTACCCAATCTATCCAGCGCCCTGGATTCTCTATCAGAAGGGGTAGGATTTTTGGCTGTAGAGGCCTTTAAACCCTTGGGACCCTGAGAAATAGTCTCAGGATCAGCAGCAGGATTTTTGAAAGAAATTTGTGGGAGTCAGGAACCCTGTAATATCTGTCTGGCTTACTAGGAGCCGGAGGCAGGGAATCAGGAGCCATGCTTGATTCCGAGAACACATTATCAACAATGTCTAATACAGGAGGTATTTACAAAGGCCTATGCTGAGGAAGAAGGAAATCCCTAAGCCTCTTTTTTGATTCAGAGAAGTCCTGACTCTCCCAGTGAAAATGCAAAGTCTCTCCAAAAGAGTAATCCTCAAGATGTGATGCAGACCTCTGCATCAGAATCCTCATAGGGTGGAATAGAAAATTCCTGATCAAAAGAGGAATCAGAAGAAATGGAAATCTGATCTGAAGATTTATAATTAGTGCCTTGCCTAGGCCTCTTCGCGGTGGGGTTGGGAACCCCTAATCAAGGCAATTAAATCCTCAGCCATTTTGATCATCTGTTTTTTAGGCATAGGAGCCTGAGCACATGGCTCATGCATCGGTTTTTTGGACATAGAAGTTGTTTTTGACCTTGTTTTTGTTGCTGGTGTCTGTTTAATATAAAAAATGTTGAGGCCTGAAAACACCCTCAGAAGCCGGTGCCTTCTCAGTGGCTCTGGAACCATCCAAAGGAGAGACATCCACGGGTTCAATACTCTGAGAATCTCGTGGCATACTGGACTCGGAATGGGTCTCGGTAGAGGCCTGCTACTCAAAAGTAGTGAATATCAGGGGCTGCAAAAGAACCTCACTGAGTACCGGCAAACTGGCGACTAGCTTAGGAGAAGCTTTGTCATTGGTTTTGGACCTTGACGGTCTGTCTTTCTTAGCGTTTTTTATGAACTCCGGTAGTCGGATTGCTAACCGACATTTCAGGATAATTAAATCTTGAACCAAAATATTTAGAAGCAAAAATATACCGATGCTTAATAGTGCGTTGGTTAAATCTAGCACAAAACCGACAGCAAGGCACGTTGTGATCAGGGCCTAGGCAAGGAATACAGTACAAATGAAAGTCCTTATGAGGTATTTGCTTCCCACAAGTAATGCAATTATTAACTTTTACTGACATCGGTAAGGAGCAAGAAAAAGTTTCCCCAACGGGGTACTTAGCTTTAGTTTGAAGACTTCGGTTCTGAAACTCGAATACAAAAATTTCAGGAGTCGGCCGACCCGCACTTGCGGACTGCTTCTGCTTCGGGCACTGCGGGGCAAGAAAGACTTAATAAAATGGCGTCGGCTGCATGTTTTATACCCCTGACGACCTGACGTCATGGAAAAGGAGACAGCAACCGACACAGGACCCAAGACTTTGTTATTCAGGCCGACTGAGGGCAACCTGCCAGCAGATTACCCAAATGTAATGACTGCAACAGTGAAACATGAAGAACATCTAAAGCAGGAAGACTGTGACAGAACACAACCATCTTCACAAATAAAAGACATATTAGTAGGCATACAAATTCTCCCCCCTGAAGAAAAAGTTTCAAGCATACTGGCTACCGAAGGCACAACTACATACTGGACTCTAATGTACTAAGGCAAAAAAAGAAGTTATGTACTCACCATAACGTTCCATCTGAGTAGTTATACTTCATTTTTCTGCAACCTGTGGGTATACGGATCTGAGCCGGCAACTTTTTTTCTAGCATCTGCTCCAAGCTCCGAACTCCTCCCCTTACCCATAATGCCCTACCATCTCCTATCTTCCCTCAGATCGAGTTTGCTGCAACTAACGATATATTTGCAACTCAACCCAATAACCAACCTGAAAACAGGATAAGGTCCGGGGGATGGAGGGAGGGAATGTTGCAGAAAAATGAAGTATAACTACTCAGATGGAAGGTTATGGTGAGTACATAATTCTTTATCTGAATTAGTTAACTTCATTTTATCTGCAGCCTCTGGGACAGCGTCCCCAGCTACTCCGATCCTGGGAGGCCTTTATGGAAGGATATTCCTGAGCACCACAGAGCCAAAGGATGCTCTACCCCTCGAAATCAGATCCAATTTGTAATGGGAAATGAAGGTATGTGAATTGGCCCATGTCGCTGCTGCACAAATATCTTCCAAAGGTACCCTGGTCCAAAAAGCAGCAGAAGTTGCCATGCACCTGGTAGAGTGAGCCTTAACTATACCAGGAGGTAATAAACCTTTTGCTTTGTAAGCATGTGAAATGCAAAGAGTGATCCATCTGGCTAAAGAAACTTTAGAAATAGCTTTTCCCATAAATGCTTTGGAAAAAGAAACAAACAATTGTCAGTCTTGCTTTAAGACTTCGTTCTATGAAGATAAAAACGAAGTTGTCTATGAACATCCAATAAATGGAGTTTGTATTCACCTTTATTTTGAAAGTTGGGAAAGAAAACGGGCAAATTAATGGACTTGTTTATGTTTGCTTCAGATGCCACTTTAGGTAAGAAGGAAGGGTTAAGTACAGAGGGAAACCCTATCCTTATGGAAGACCAAATAGGGAGGCACAGCAGACAAAGCTTGAAGCTCAGAAACTCTCCTAGCCAAAGTGATGGCTACTAGGAAAGCTGTCTTCCAGGACAAAAATTTTAAGTCCACTGACGCTGCGGGTTCGAAAGGAGGGGCAACCAATGCCTGTAAAACAAAAGTAAGGTCCCAAGGAGGTACAGAATCCTTGACAGGGGGCCGTAGCAGAAAAGTACCTTTGAGAAAAGCCTTACACAGCCTAGAGGAGGCTAAGGCCATGTTGTCTTCGCCAATGTGAAAACTGGAAATGGCTGCCAATTGTACTTTCACTGTGGAGGAACTAGCTCCTTGCTGAAAAATACTAGACAGGAAGTCCAACACTGCTGGAAAAGGAGCGGTAAACGGATCTTTTTCTCTCTGTGAAGCCCAAATGGAAAAGCGCTTCCATTTATTGCAATATAGTTTTCTAGTGGAATCTTTAAGAGAGGCCACTAGAATCGATTTGACCTGGGATGACAGACCGGGAGTCTTGGCGATTAATGGAACTGGAGCAACCAAGCTGTAAGCTTGAGGCTGCCCAAATCGGGTGGACGTGTCCCCGACGGATGGGAAATTAGATCCGGGCAGGGATCCAGAACCCACGGGGGCACTAATAGATGAAACCAAAGGAATGGGAACCAAACCTGACAAGGCCAAAATGGGACGATGAGGATCACTATGCACCGTAGTCGGCAAGCTTTCTGAAGAAACTTCGGAATGAGTGGCAATGGAGGATAAGCATACAGAAGCCTGGGGGGCCAAGCATGGACTAGAGCGTCTCTGGGGACTTCCCCTGGTGAGGGAATCAGAACGAAAAACTCACTGCACTTCGTGTTGGAAGGAGAAGCAAAGAGATTGCAGCAAGGCTGACCGCATGCCAGGAAAATCTCCTCCACTACTGACCGTTTCAGAGACCACTCGTAGGGCATCAGAATGGCCTGGCTCAATCTGTCCGCTAAAATGTTGGAGCGTCCCGGGATGTGCGTTGCTATCAGACACTGACCGGTGGAAATCGCCCATTCCCACACTCTCATGGCCTCGCGACATAGAGGGTAGGATCTTGTTCCCCCCTGCTTGTTGATATACCAGACGACCGGCATGTTGTCTGACTTAATTGCAATCACTCCGAGAGGGAGGACTGTGTGAAAAGCTTCCAACGCTAAAAGTACTGCCCTCATCTCTAGAACATTTATGTACAAATTGGTATCTGTTTGAGACCACGTGCCCTGGACTGTCCTTCCCAAACAGTGTCCCCCCAACTCGAGTTGGGAGGCGTCCGTGGTCATTGTGGTTTGGACTGGGGTTGATACAAATGGACGTCCTGTTGATATTTCCGGTGACGTCAACCAACAAAGAACAGATGTCCTGCAGACGTGGCTGATCTTGATCGGAAATTCCATGGGTAGGTCTAGCCAGGACCACCAGAGTCCATTGAAGAACCCGCATGTGAAGACGTGCATACGGGAGAACAGATATGGAGGCAGCCATGGAGCCCAGAGCTCGGAGAACCTTGCTCGCCTTTGAAGACTGGGAGTTCGCTATCTGAGCTATGTGGCCCCTGAGATGTAGAATCCTGTCTGGAGTTAGGAATACCTTCATCTGCAAAGTGTCTAACCGTGCCCCAATGAAGTCTAGAATTTGTACTGGTTGTAAATAGGATTTGAGAACATTGACTGTAATTCCCAGTGAGTCTGCTAATCGAATGAAATAATCTCGGGCCAGACACAAGTGATGCTTGTTGTGCGCAGCGAAGAGCCAGTCGTCCAGGTAAGGAAACACCTGAATACCCTGAAGCCTCAGGTGGGCCGCTACAGCTGCCATTACCTTGGTGAACACCCTGGGGGCTGTGGTGAGACCAAAGGGTAGGGCCCTGAACTGAAAGTGACTGGCTCCCAGCCGGAAGCGTAGAAACCTCCTGGAGCTTCTGTGTATTTTGATGTGGTAGTAAGCATCCTGAAGGTCTAACGAGCACATCCAGTAGCACTCTCGGAGATAAGGTAGAATGGACTGTAGAGTGACCATCTGAAATTTCTGTTTTACGACCGACAGGTTTAATGTGGACAGGTCTAGTATGGGCCTGAGGTCCCCCGTCTTTTTTGGCACCAAAAAGAACCTTGAGTAGACACCTAATTCGGACTGATCGGGAGGAACCTTTTCGATGGCTCGTTTGATAAGCAGCTTTGAAACCGCTAGAGCTGCGGCTTCCCTGTGAGTGGGTGGAGCATCCGGTAGATGTTTTGTAATGTTTGGAGAGGCAATGAAACAAAGAGAGTAACATCTGGCTATTATCTGAAGAACCCAGCAATCTGTTCTAACAGACTCCCATGCCGCTGGGTGTAAGGACAATCATCCCCCGACTGCCTCCAGAGTAGGACAGTTGGGCAATCCCTCAGGGCTGCTGACCAGGTTTATCAGAAAAGGGTTCCCTAGACCTGAAATTCCTGGGACCCCCTCTACCTCTGGGTCGGCGTCAATCTTGTCCCCCTCTGCCTCTGGGGGAATAGCTGTCCTGAGAATCCCGGGAAAACTGAGATTTTCGGAACCACATCTTCTTCTGCCCTCTGATTCCTAGAGAAGGACCGCTGAGGGTTAGAGAAGCGGACTCCGATGGCAGACAAAATCTTCCCGTCCTTTTCGCTCTGGACCAGTGTGTCACGTACTGTCTTCCCAAAGAAGGAAGAGACGTCGTAGGGAGCGTTGATAAACGACGCCATGAAAGGGTTCGCGAACTGACACAATCTGAGCCAGGCATGACATCTCATGGCTATGCATGTCCCAGCCGCTCTAGCTGCTCCTTCCGTGGCGTGGGAAAGAAGCCGCATAAATGTATTCGAGACCGATTTCAGAGTAAACTTTCACCGAAAACAGCTGTTTGTCCTGCGGCGATAAAGACTCTGGGGGCGACTCAGCGAATTCCGAAGCAAAGTCTCACTGAAGTCGAATCACATATGCCAAATAATTCAGGGCACTGATAGAAAAAGTCGCTGAAGAGTATACTCGCTTCCCAAACCTATCCACCGACCTGGACTCCTTGTCTGGAGGGTGGACTAAGGAACTCTCCTGTGCTAGTTGCTTCCTTGTGGCTGCTGCGACCAACATAGCATCAACTGGGGCTCCTTTCGACCAGGGTTGTCTATCCGGAGGAGGAGATAAGACCTTGTTAGGACGTTTGGAGATGGGCTCTATGGTGTCAGGCTCCTTCCACGCCCTCGTGGTGATGCGGTCCACCAAGGGGTCTGCTGGTGGGGGCACCCAGGAAGTAGATGGGCCCATGCCAAAGGCCTCCAGGAACACTGACTCATCCCCAGAAGGTTTTGGGGCTGACCAACCTCCCCTCTGGCGGAGGATTTCCATAATTTCTCCGAAGGAGACGTCTTCGGGAGGTGACCTGGGGGAACCTTCTCCTTCATCTAAGTCAGTGTCAGTGATGAAGGACTCGGGGGAGTCCAGGTGCCTCCTTTTGCACTTGCGGTGGCCCTCTTCAGTGGGACTTTCAGAAGGGGACCCGCGAGCCGCAGGGGTTTCCTCTGGGAAAATGACCTGGGTATCCTCTGGCACGGGCTGTCCCTGAGACAGGATGAAGGAAGTCATCGCCAAATCCAGGGGGGCCTGGGTGGTATCCGAGGGAATGGGCTGGGGTCTCAATCCCTGGGAGAGAACCCTCTCCACCACTTCAAAGACTGAAGGAGAAGTCATCCCGGATCCAAAGCGGGGACCAGGGCTGATGACAGGGTAGCCTGAGGTCCGAGAGAACGGATCGGGTCCGAAAGGGTCGGAGCCGAAGAATCCATTCCCCCGGGTCCGACTCCCTGTCCGCGGCCCCGAGAGTCACTCGGATCCGAACAGGTCAGATCCGACTGAGTAACAGACGGAGTCAAGGTTGGAGGAACCATCGGCGCCAAGCTACCAGCTCCGAAAAACCTCAAATCCAAAAGCCCCGAAGCCAAAGTACGGATCGGGGAAGGAGAGATGGGGTGGAAAAGACGCATGGAGGTAGCCCCTCCAGAGGGAGAGGGACCTGGCAAGACTCCCATCTGAATTTGGGTCTGAAGAAATCTCCGTATCATCCTGTCCATATCCATTTCTGATAGGCTCCGAATCGACCTCGAAGAGGCCACCGACTCGGATCTGGCTGGTCTGCACAGAGGGGTGGAGGGCCTTGGGTCCGAAAGTTCCAACGGCTCCAGTGAGAAACGTGGTGACCGGAGCCGAGGAGAAAAAGGCCTCTTGGTCTTGGATGGAGGGCTGAGAAAGAGCTCCCTGTCTGGGGATCTCTTGCGATGCCTGTCTTTCTTTTTCTCCCTTTCTTCTCTGCGTCTTTCCTTTTCCTTCTCTTTATCTTTGTCAGCCTTGCTGACCGAAGATCTGTCCATAGAGGACCCATCGCCAGAAGAAGAGGGAGGTTGAGTCCCTGTCTGGGGGGGGGGGGGGTGCACTAGAGACCGAGGCAGAATCCAGTATGGCAACTGGGAGAAGGCCTTTGGTGACTAGCTTGGCCTTACGATCCCTAAGGGCCCTGGGGTTGAAGCCTGAACAAATAACACACTGGGTGGATTGATGTGCTATTCCTAGATATATCACACACAGAGTGTGACCATCAGCAGGGGAAAGCTTATGGCCACACTCTGTACATTTTTTGAATACAGGCTTTGGCTGATCAGTCATAGTCCATAGTCCTGTGTTCTAAGGTAAGGATACAACCTTTCCACAAAAACACACACACACAAGTAGGGGAAGGGCAGGCCTGAGAACTACTCTACTACCAGCAAAAGTTTTTTCTTTTTTTTTTTTTACACTAACGACCAACGCATTACTACAGAAGGGGAGGAAGGGTAATCCTGCACAAGCACACTAGATATAGACAAAAGTTTCCACTTACTATCCCTTTTTTAGCTCAGTGCAAAGGAGACCACGATGCACACTACTGGCGAGGCAAACGAGACCTGGGGGAAGATAGGAGATGGTAGGGCATTATGGGTAAGGGGAGGAGCTCCGAGCTTGGAGCAGATGCTAGAAAAAAAGTTGCCGGCTCGGATCCAATACGGATCCATATACCCACAGGTTGCAGATAAAATGAAGTCAACTACTTCAGATCAAAGAGCTACTTGCTCAGTGATTCTGGACTCAGTTTGTCTGGAGGGGTTGCTAAATTGCAGAAACTAATTGGACCCAGTGTATCATATCAGTCCCAGTGAGTGCTTGCCCCCATTAATTACAAAAAGCAAAAAATTTTTAAAAATTATGCAGCAGAACAAAAGTACAGTTGTGTACACTTACCATAAATGTAGATGTTAGAGTGCATTCACTGTTGCAGTCATCACATTTGGGTTATTTGCTTGCAGTAGCCCTCAGTCAACCTGATTATCAAAGTCTTGGGTCCTGCGTCAATTTCTGTCTTATCTTCCATGACGTCAGGTAGTCAGGAGTATAAAGCATGCAGCAGACTCCATTACATCAGTTTTTCTTGTCCCTGATGTCAGGTGTCCCACTAATAGGAAGCAATTAAATATATATACAAGGTTACACCTCCAACAAAAAAGCAAATACACCAAAAAGCTTTAAGAATAGTAAAAAAGAATAGAGATATAGCCAAAAGATGGCTGGAGGGAGGGTAATTAGGACTGCAGCAGTGAATACACTTGAACATCTACATTTATGGTAAGTAAACACAACTGTACTATGTTCTTCGTGTTTCACTGTTACAGTCATCACATTTGGGTAAATTCCCAAAGCTAAGGATGGGAGGAGGACATTAGGTAGCATTAGGACCAGCTATAAGGCCTTGCAAGACTGCAGTGGCAAAGCCAGCTCTGGATTTAGAGAAAACTGGCTAATGGTAATGCTTGATGAAAGCATGTACAGAACTCCAGGTAGCAGCTTCTAGGATGTCACTGGTAGGGACACCTCTGAGAAAAGCTGTAGAGGTAGATGCAGCCCTGGTTGAATGTGGTCTTATCCCCTGTAGGCTAGGATTTCCATGGTGCTTATAGCAGAAATGAATGCAATGGCATATCCATTTAGAAATGGTATGCTTTGAAATGGCCTTCCCCTCTGTCCCTGCAGCAAATGCCACCAGCAGGTGTTCAGATTTCGAAAGGTTTAGTCCTGTCCAAGTAAAATCAAAGTTGTCTGTGCACATCTAAGGAGTGCAGTATACGTTCCCCTTCATTCTGTGGATTAGAAAAGAAGGTTGGCAAATGAATAGACTGATTAAGAGCCACACTGGATACTACCTTGGGCATGAAGGAGGGATTGGTCCTGAGGGACACCCTGCCCACATGAAAGATTATGAAAGGCTCCACTGCTGTAAGGGCCTGAAATTCAGACACTCTTCTTGTTGAAGTGATGGCTAAAAGGAAGGCTGTTTTCCAAGAACGAAATTTCAACTCTGCACTTGCAGCTGGCTCAAAAGGAGGTAGAGTGAGTTTTTCCAATACAAAGTTAAGGAACCAAGCTGGGGTTGGGGCTCCCCTGGGCGGTCTTAAGATTTTGGCCCCTCTGAGGAACCGCTTGAGCAGTGGATGAGAGAAGAGGGGTGGTTCTGTGCTGTAATGAGCTGAAATGGCTGAAGCATGAATTTTGATGGAGGAAAAGGAAAGGCCCTTGTGAAGCATCTCAGTTAAGTATTGAAGAATCTGAGGTAAACTGGGTGCTGCTGTGCCCATCCCCAGAGTTTGGTTCCAGGAAAATAATCTTTTCCATTTTTCAGCATACGATTTTCTAGTACTAGGCCTCCTTGCCTCCAGAATGACATCCAACCCTTGTTTACTGAGGGATGGTAATGGAGAGATCAGGTAATTAGCCAGGCTGCCAAGGTGCAGGGTTTGAAGCTGTGGGTGCAGAATCTGGCTCTCCTGCTGGGACAGCAGGGTAGGGGTCTGAAGCAGGTGCCAGCAGTGACACTGCGCAAGAGGGGGTACCAGTCTTGGCGTGGCCAGTCTGGTGCAATCAGTATCGTCCTTGGTTTGTCCTGTTTGATCTTTAGTAGTACCTTGGGGAGGAGAGGCATAAAATGATAGATTTTTCCAGGTGAAGGACAGGGCATCCACTTTCCAAGCTTGTTTGCGGGGAGGCCTTGTGCAGAGTTTGTCCAATTGGTAGTTCTGGGGGGAGGGAAACGGGTGTCTCTGGGCTCCCCCATTTGTTTATCAACATGTTGAATGTCTTTGGTTCCAGTTTCCACTCGTGAGGGTCCATGAGATTTCTGCATAGTTCAACTGCCAGTGTATTTAGCTTTCCTGGCAGGAATTGAGCCTGTAGGTGCACTTCGTAGCTCAAGACTGTGTTCCACAGAGCCATGGCTAATCTGCAGAGAGGGTATGAATGGGTTCCCCCCTGCTTGTTTATGTACCACATAACAGTGGTGTTGTCCGTCTTTACCATTAAATGTCCTGGAAGAATGTGGTCCTTGAAGGCTATCAGAGCATTCTGTACAGCTAACATTTCTTTTTAATTGATATGCAGGTGCATTTGACTTGGGTTCCATTTGCCCTGAATGCACTTCCCTGCCAAGTGAGCCCCCCCCCATGCATAGTCTGATGCATCTATTGTTAGGGTTTGGACGGCAGGGGGTAGAGTGAGTGGCAGTCCCCTGTTTCGGTGGCAGGCCTCTGCCCACCAAAGGAAGTATGATAGGAATCATTGACTCCAGGTCCTGAGAATGTTGACACCATAGGCTTTTTAGATACCATTCTAGTTTCCTCATATGCAGTTCTGCATATGGAATTAGGAGAATGCAGGAGGCCATGAACCCCAAGGCTTATAGTATTTGTCTTGCAGATAGAAGGGTCTTTGTGGCCATTAGTTTGAAGTAAGCTGTCACATGAACTTGTTTCTCTGGCGTGAGGAAAGCTATCTGGGAAGTTGCGTTCAAGCTTGCTCCCAGGAATACAATTTGTTGTTAGGGTACAAGATGTGATTTCTTTTCATTTACGGTGTATGCCAGAGAAATAAAAAGAAGTTATATCTTACCATAACGTTCCATCTGTATTGTTTATCCTCGTTCAGTCATTATGAATGGGTATCGGTTCCGACCTCAGAACAGAGCCGGACATTTTCCAAGCTCGCATCAGCTTCAAACTCTCGAGCTAAACTCTTACCCACAATCCCCCACTCCCTGTTACTTAAGATTGAGTTTGCAAGTCAAATAACCTAAGAGAGTCGGATGGTGAGATCCACTAGAAACCACAGGAGGGGGAAGGAGGGAGGGTTGTAATGACTGAACGAGAATCAACAATACAGATGGAACGTTATGGTAAGACATAACTTCTTTATCTGATGTTGTTAATCCTCGTTCATTCTTTACTCATGGGATAGAGTCCCCAGCTACCTCTATTCCTGGGAGGCTGTCATGGAAGGACATTCTTGAGCACCATAGAACCGAAAGATGCTCTTCCCCTGGAAGTCAAATCTAATTTGTAATGATTGATGAAGGTATGAGGCGTAGCCCAAGTTGCAGATGCACAGATGTCATTTAAAGAAGCTCTGGCATGGAAGGCAGCAGAAGCTGCCACCGGCCTTGTTGAATGAGCTTTCATGGTAGTAGGCCATGAGATATTGCATTGTGTATAGATGAAGGTCACACAGTTCTTCAACCATCTAGCTAATGTGACTTTAGCAACAGCAGATCCTAATCTAGGTCCATAAAAGGCCAAAAATAACTGGTCAGATTTACGAAAGGACCTAGTCCTGTTTAAGTAAAAACGGATTTGCCTGTGGATATCTAGGGTATGTAGGTATGTAGGCAATACTCTCCTCTGTTTGGATGATTGGGAAAGAAAACTGGCAATTCAATGGTTTGATTAATGGACCTTTCAGAGATTACTTTTGGCAGAAAAGATGGATTAGTTCTCAGAGACACTATCTCTATGAAAAATCAAGTATGGACTCTTGACACAAAGCTTGAAACTTAGAAATACGTCTGGCAGAAGTAATGGCGACCAAAAACAAGGTTTTCCAAGATAAATGCTTGAGGTCACAAGAAGAGGCTGGTTCGAAAGGTGGCATTGTCAGAGCTTGTAGAACTAATGATAAATCCCATGGTTGAATAGGTTCTCTAAAAGGTGGCTTCAGATGATTCACACCTTTTATGAAGGTCTTGCATAATTTTTGGGACATGAGAGGAATCTTGGACACTCTCATAAAAATCAGAAATTGCAGCCAAATGAACTCTAATGGTAGAGGCCGACAGATCCGATTGGAAAAGGTCGGCCAGATAGTCTAGTATTATTGACACTGGTGCCGAGAAGGATCTACTTGTTCATCTTTCAGCCAACAGGTAAATCTTTTCCACTTGCTCAGGTAAGTAATTCTAGTGGAAGACTTATGAGATGCAATGGGAATGTCACGTACTGGTAAAGAAAGATCATTCTGCCTGGCAATCATGGGAATTGAAATAGCCAAGCCGTGAGTTGATTAGGCAAAAGAAAGGGGTTGCGATGGGTGCCTCTTGTGCCTCGTCATACGCGAACATTGTGTTGTACTTTTGGGAAACAATTTATATTTTCATCTTGTTGGGCTAAACACATTATCCATTATAAACGTTACTTGGATGATATATGTCTACTATGGGATGGAGACTTGAATGTTTTTTTAGAATTTATGGCTTACATCAATTCTTCTACACATTTTTTTATCCTTCACGCACAATGTTAATGATGACAGTCTTAATTATCTTGATGTCTCCCTTTTTAAAGATAATTACCACTGTGCCTTTCAATCTAAAATTTATAGGAAGGCCACTTTTTCCAACTCTTATTTACACTTCGATAGTGGCCATCCTTTTTATCAAAAGAAAGGTATAATAAAGGGACAGTTCATCCAGGCATCCAGGATGTCGAGTACAGATGAACTTTTTTTGAAAGAAGTCCACTTGCTAAAAAAACTTTTTTTGGAAAGAGGGTATCCAACTCATCTGGTTAACAATTTAGCCCAAGATGTGATTGTCAACAGAGAATTGAAGTATTTCCCCTTATTAGGCACGGGTTTGTGGCTGGTTGATTGCACAGATCAAGACGAGCAATATGACCCACATAATAACTTTGTTCATACATTCACTAAAGATTCGCAGCAAGTAGAACACACTGTGTTAAGGTACTGGCCGGTTTTGACCCTTCAAGATGATATTAACAAAATAATACCCAAAAAACCTAGTTTTGTAAATAGGAGGGACATCAATTTGAAGGGTCTATTTGAAAGAAGAAACTATCATAAAAACTATGCACACTCTACCATAAAGTTAGGCACATACAAATGTGGTGCATGCAAACAGTGTTCTTTTATTATTAATGACAGCAGTTTATATATTCCATCAAGGAACTTTAAATTCAATGCGGTCAGTTACTACAATTGTGGGGCGAAAGGGGTTGTATATCTCGGAATTTGTATGCATTGTCTCGGTTTTTATGTTGGAAAAACCGAGAGGCCCCTAAGGAGAAGAATATATGAACATCTTTATGATGTTTCCAAAAAGAAGGAGACAAATGCCTTTTACAAGCATCTCACTCAATGTCCCAATATGCAGTTGAAGTTTTTAGTTTTAGAAAGTACAGTTTTGTACCTACCATAAATGTAGATGTTCGAGTGCTAATACAGCTGCAGTAATCACAAATGGGTTCTCTGCAGTCAGGCGGTCCCTCGGTCGGCCGAATTCCAAAGTCTTGGTCCGGCGTCGGTTGTTGTCGCTTTTTCTTCTGACGTCAGTGAGGCCAGAGTGTATAACACACAGCCGACGCCATGTTCTTCAGTCTTTCTTGCCCCAGATGTCAGGTGCCCCCAGAAGGAAGGCAATACATAAACTATGCTTATATGTATATATACACGCAATGCAATATAATCCAAAATAAGTGGTTGCAAGCAAATAAACCAAAGAAGGATAACCCAGTCAGGTTGTATGAAGGGGTTGTTAGGCCCCATGCCTTTACCAAGTGGGGAAGGAGAGAGGGAAACCTGTACTGCAGCTGTATTAGCACTCGAACATCTACATTAATGGTAGGTACAAACCTGTACTATGTTCATCATGCATACAGCTGCAGTAATCACAGATGGGTAGAGTCCCAAAGCTACGCACAGGGTGGTAGGTACTAGGAGGAACTGGGTTGAGCCAGAATGCCCTGCAAAACAGCAGTGGCAAAGCCTGCTCTTGTTCTGGAATATAAAGGCAGGTGGTAGTGTTTTGTGAAGGTATGTACAGAACTCCAAGTGGCTGCCTCCAAAATATCTTTGGTAGGAACTCCTCTGAGGAAGGCTGTAGAGGTAGCTGTGGCCCTGGTGGAGTGTGATCTGATACCTGTAGGAACAGATTTCCCATGATAGGAATAACAAAACCGTATGCAGTGGCCTATCCACTTTGAAATAGTCTGCTTGGAAACTGGCTTCCCTTGAGCCCCTACAGCATAGGACACAAAGAGTTGTTCTGACTTCCTGAAGGACTTTGTTCTGTCCAAATAGTAACGTAGCTGCCTATGGATGTCTAAAGAATGTAGTACCCTTTCCCCTTTGTTTTGAGGATTGGGGTAAAAGGTAGGAAGGTGTATGGCTTGATTTAAGGCTACCCTGGATACCACTTTAGGCATAAATGATGGGTTGGTACAAAGGGCAACCCTGTCCTGATGGAAAATGAGAAAGGGCTGCACCGCCATGAGGGCCTGTAGTTCCGAAACTCTACGAGCTGAAGTGATGGCCAGAAGGAAGGCAGTTTTCCAGGACAAATATTGCAAATCTGTTGAGGCAGCTGGTTCAAAAGGAAGCAATGTTAACTTTTCTAGTATGTAATTAAGATCCCAGGCTGGTATTGGTTGTCTCCTTGGTGGTCTTATATTCTTAGCCCCTCTGAGGAACTGTCGTAAGAGTGGGTGAGAAAATAAAGGAGGATCCGTGTTGAATTCTGCAGAAATGGCTGAGGCATGGATTTTTATGGAAGAAAATGAAAGTCCACTGTTCAGCAGCTCAGCTAGGTACTGCAATACCTGAGGCAAGTTCAGTTTTCTAGGGTCCTGGCCTTTTTTCTCATTCCAAGAACAAAACCGCTTCCATTTTGCGGGGTAAGCTTTTCTAGTAGATGGCCTTCTGGCCTCCAAAATGACATCCTGCACCTCCTTGGAGAGTAGGGTCTGTTGTGGTGTTAAGGGATTTTCCATGCACAGAGATTGAGTGTTTTCAGCTGACTGCGAAGAGTTTTGTAGCTGTGCTGAGTCAGCATTAGAGGCAGGGACCAGGGGGGAGTATGTGTTAGGCTCCTCAGCAGTGGGTACCAGTGTTGCCTTGGCCAATCTGGAGCAATCAGTATCATCTTCGGTCTGTCTGCTCTTGCTTTCAAAAGCACCTTGGGCAGAAGAGGCAGAGGTGGAAATGCATAAACTGTCCATGCTGTCCAACTGAATGAAAGGGCGTCCACTCTCCAGGCCTTTGGATGAAAGGTCCTCGAACAAAACTTTTCCAATTGATGATTCCTGTGGGAGGCAAAAAGATCTATGTCTGGCCTCCCCCACGCTTGGATTATTTCTGTAAACACCTGAGGATGTAACTTCCATTCGTGTGGATCTGTCATATTTCTGCTTAAATTGTCTGCCAGCGTGTTTTCCAATCCTGGCAGGTACTGTGCTTGAAGTTCGATTTGCCATTCCAGAGCCAAGTTCCAAAGAGTCATGGCTAGTCTGCACAAGGGGTATGAATGTGTTCCTCCTTGTCTGTTTATGTACCACATTACTGTGGTGTTGTCTGTTCTTATTAGTAATTGTCCTGGATGCAGGAAGTCCTTGAAAGCTGTAATTGCATTTATTACTGCTAGCATTTCTTTTTGATTGATGTGAAGGTGCTTTTCCTTTTGGGACCATTTGCCCTGGATGCACCTGTCCGTCATGTGCGCCCCCCAGGCGTAATCTGAGGCGTCTGTTGTGATAACTTGCTTTGCTTGAGGCTTGCAGAATGGGAGGCCTGTGTTTGCTTGACATGCTTGGGCCCACCATAGAAATTCCTTTTGCAAACATGGGATTATTGGTATTATTGTTTCCAAACTGTGACAGTGTTGAGACCATAGGTTTTTTAGGTACCATTGAAGTTTCCTCATATGCAGCTTTGCACATGGGATTAAAAGAATGCAAGATGCCTGCAGGATTTTCCTTGCAGTAAGCCTGGTACTTTTTTCTAGTATTTTGAAGTACTGAGATAGTTGCCCCTGTTTTTCTGGCGTAAGGTAGGCCATCTGGGTGTTTGTGTCCAAGTTGGCACCCAGGAAAATTATTTTCTGAGATGGTGTTAGCCTTGATTTCTCTTTGTTGATTGTGTATCCCAGAGCATGCATTAACCGTGTCACATATGCCAGATGTTCCAGAAGTATGTGCTTGCTGTCCACTTGGATCAGGCAGTCGTCCAAATAAGGGTAAATTTGTATCCCTTGAAGTCTGCAGTAGGCAATCACTGATGCCAGGCACTTTGTGAATACTCTGGGCGCAGTAGATAAGCCAAAGGGCAATGCAGAGAATTGATAGTGGATTGAACCTGCAAGAAATCTGAGGTATCTTCTGCAGCTTTGTCTGATTGGGACATGCAGGTATGCCTCCTTGAGGTCCAATGTTACCAGCCAAAACCCCTTGCCCAGCATGGGAAGAAGTTGCTGTAATGTGAGCATCTTGAATTTTGGTGCAGTAGAAATGTGTTTAGGATGGATAAGTCCAAAATGGGTCTCCAGTCGGTTCCTTTCCTTGGTACCAGAAAAAGTCTTGAATAGAAACCTTGACCTTGTTCGTGAGTAGGTACCTCTTGAATAGCTCTCATGCTTATGAGCTTTGAAATTTGTAGTTGTGCCTCTGCCCTTTGATTCAGTGGCAGGTTTGGCATGCCTCTCATTTTTGGAAGAGTGTGAAATTGAAATTTGTAGCCTCTGTTTATAATGTCCAGGATCCATTTGTCTGTTGTGACAATATGCCAATTGCCTGCAAATAATGCTAGCTTTCCTCCCAAAGGTGCTGCCAGCTGAGACATGCTTGGCATGGAAATGAGGGAGTCATTGGGTTTGCTTCCTGTATTGTTGTGCACTGTCCTCGCCACCTCTTGGTGCTGGAGTTTGCCATTGTCGGCCTCTATATGATCCTTGTGATTGCCCTCTGCCCCTTGTGCGCCTGTATCTACCTCTTTGGGGCTTGTCAGTGGCTGGAAAGGACCAGTTTTTTGAAGGCCAATTTCTGCTAAAACGTGGAGGTTGGACCTGTAAAAAGGCTTTGACAGTTTGCATAGATTTGGCTTTTTCCTCCATTTTCTGAAGTATCTCCTCAGCATTAGTACCAAACAGCACATTGTTTTGTAAAGGAGCATCTAGAAGTTTAGCTTTCACATGATCAGGCAAGTTTTGTTCTCTAAGCCAGGCATGTCTGCGAATGACTGATCCTGTAGCGGCCACTCTACTTGAGGCCTCTAGGGCATCATAACCACATTGTAAAGTATGTTTACCCACTTGCTCTGCACTATGCATCATATCCTGTAACTCCTTCAAATCTGGTTGTTCAGGTTGAGACATTTTATTCCTTAATTGTGATAACAGGAACTGTTGATATTTAAGCATATGAAACTGACAATTAAGGCCCTCATGGCTAGGGTGGCCGGGGTATATACCTTTTTTCCCCACCTTTCTAAAGACCTTGACTCTCTTTCTGCAGGAAGAGGGTTCTTGGCAGTGGAGGCCTTCAATCCATTGGGGCCTTGGGAAATGGTTTCAGGGTCAGCATTATGGCTTTTGAAGAGAAATTGGTGAGAGTTAGGTACTCTGTAGTACCTATCAGGTTTGACTGGTGCAGAAGGCAGAGAATCCGGGTTAAGGCAAGCCTCCGAATAAACATCATCAAGTATGTCCAAAACAGGGGGTATCGCCAGAGGTCTGTGTTGAGGTAACAAAAGAAATTCCCTAAGTCTTTTCTTAGAATCTGAAAAGTCTTGGCCTTCCCAATGGAAGTGTTCCCTCAAGGTGTGCAAGGTTTCCCCAAAGGAAAAATCCTCAGGAGGGGATACAGAAGGGATGGACTGCTCTGCATCCGAATCCTCAAAAGGGGAGTAAGAGTGTTCCTCTACATCAGAATGTTCTGATAAAATGGATCCCTGATCAGAAGAGGGAGAATCTTCCTCCACTCTGGGTCTCTTGTCTGGAGGGGGTTGAGAACCTCTGATAAGAGTAATTAAATCCTCAGCCATCTTAAGCATCTGTTTTGTAGGCATGGGGCCACAGGCCTCTTGGGATGCCTGGCTGCTTTGGATTTAGGAAAGGCCTTAATAGAAAAAGAAGATGAGGGTCTAAAGACACCATGGGTGGAGGTGGACCTGTCCACATTAGTAGGCTCAACATTAGCAAAGGCTTCGGTGGTTGTAGTCTGGGAAAGGGCCGAGGTCCCAGCGGTCTCGGGTACAGAGGACACTGCCAAAGGAGTGTCGTCGGTAATCAGGGACTGCAAAGGCGTCTCGCTGAGAACCGGACCACGTGTAGCCTGTTTTGGCGTGGTGTCGGCGGGGACCGCGGGCCTCGCATGTCGGTCCTTCTCCTTGCGTTTTTTGGACAAAACGGTAGTCGGAGAGTCCGACGACATCTTATAATCGAAAGCTTTACCAAAATAGTGTTGGGCGAACACCGCCCGACGCTTAATAGTGCGTTTATTGAAGGTAGCGCAAAAGCGATAGCCCGAGACGTCGTGGTCTGGGCCTAAACAAGGTATGCAGAGGGAATGGAAATCCTTATGCAGTATTTGCTTCCCACAAGAAATACAATTATTAACTTTTTCTGAAATCGGTCTGAGGCAAGAAAAGGTTCCCCAACGGGGTACTTAGCTTTAATGAAGACTTCAGTTTCCAAAATTTTCGTAATTCAGGAGCTGGCCGACCGGCACTTGCGAACTGCTTCTGCTTCGGGCACCGCGCGGCAAAGAAGACAACATGGCGTCGGCTGTGTCTTGTATACTCTGGCCTCACTGACGTCAGAAGAGAAAGCGACAACAACCGACGCCGGACCAAGACTTTGGAATTTGGCCGACCGAGGGACCGCCTGATGGCAGAGAACCCATCTGTAATTACTGCAGCTGTATGCACGATGAACATCAGGTAACGCAGGATCCCAGGGGAGGTGATTGGGAGATACGTCTTGAGTACAAGGAACTTTTGTGGCAATTAAAATTAAATGCATCAAGACCCCCTGGTTTTAATGACAATGTTAGTATTGCAAGTGTGCTTAAACTGAGAAAGGCAAGGTTATAAATCTTATACAAAAAAAATTTTTTAGGTACATTTTGATCATTGTTAACCAAGACAGTTGGATCTATATGTATATATTAATACATTTTTTAACATGTTTTTTATATAGTTTCATACATCCCTCACGATGTCCTTCATTGTAACAATTTTGTAAGATTTTTTGTTTTTTTACAATGTCTTTTTAAGATTCTCTGGAATGCAATAATGACTTGGACTAATTAAGATGTCATGTGACTAGTGTTAATTATATACAAGGAGGTTCTTTCAGTGAGACTATCTTGATAAAGCCTGGTATGAACCAGGCGAAAGCGCTCGTTTTACTTTTGGTTTTATTTTTTAAGCTGGATTAAAGGCAGTTTACTCTAATTTTGCTCTTGACTTGGTCGTCTTCATCTGTGGAGTTTTACTGTTTTATTGGTTTTTGGTTAATTCCTATTTTATTTTAATTCTAGTGGAAGACTTATGAGATGCAATGAGAATGTCACGTACTGGTAAAGAAAGATCATTCTGCCTGGCAATCATGGGAATTGGAATAGCCAAGCCGTGAGCTTCAGGCTGTTTAAGATGGGATGAATCAGGTTCTGTGGATGTGAGATCAACTCCGGGATAGGATGAAGAATCCATGGTCGATCTAGTAGGTGAGGCCAAAGAAAGGGGAACCAAATCTGTCGAGGCCAGTATGGTGCTATGAGGATCACCTTGCTCTTCAACCGACGGTCTTTCTTCAGAAACTGGGGAATGAGGGGAAAAGGTGGGAATGCGTAAAGAAGACCAGAGGGCCAATCTTGGACTAGAGCATCCCTGGGTGACTGTCCCGGAGGGGGAATCAGGGCGAAGTAGTTGCTGCATTTGTAGTTGGTCAGGAATGCAAAGAGGTCACAGCAAGGACAGCCCCAGTGGTGGAAGATCTCCGCCGCTATCAAGGGATTCAGGGACCACTCGTGAGGTTGAAGAATGCACCTGCTGAGTCTGTCTGCTATCACACTGGAACTCCCGGAAATGTGCGTTGCTAGAAGAAAACGGTTGGTAGCCATCGCCCATTGCCATATCCTCTGTGGCCTTGGGTTGTTGGGGGAGAAGGGGCGAGACCATTGTGACAGATTGTGCGTCATCTACTAATTTAAATCCCATTTGCACCTGTGGGTTACTCGAATCATGGCTGAAAGAGGATGCTGAAAGGGATACCATTGGGAAAGCAGTAGCCATTGTAGAAGCCTCATTTGAAACCTGGCCAGGGGGCAATGATGATGGAGGCTGCCACGGAACCCAACAGCTGTAGAACCGAGTAAGCCGTGGATTTCTCCCTTGAAAGGATTGGAATCAGTTGTTGCTTTATCCTTAAAATTCTGTGCTCTGGAATAGCAGCTCTGCAGTTCTTTTTGTCCAAGATAACCCCTATGAATTCTGTTGACTGAGATGGGGTGAGATTGGATTTTTGCCAGTTTATGGTTATGCCTAGCCTTTGTGCAGCGAGGAGAGAGTATGCCAGGGCTTCTTCCAGTAGATGTCTTGTGGGGGCGGAAATGAGCCAGTCGTCTAGGTATGGAAACACCTGGAATCCTTGAAGTCACAAGTGAGCTGTGACAACTGCCATGCACACTGTGAACACTCTGGGGGGCTGTAGAGAATCCGAAAGGCAGTACTCTGAGCTGGTAGTGACTGGCTCCTGCATGGAAGCGCAAAAATCTTCTTGAGGGCCTTTCCACGTTTATGTGGTAGTACACATCTTGAAGATCTATCAAGCACATCCAATCGTCTTTTTCCAAAAGTGGCAGGATAGACTTTATTGTGACCATCCGGAATTTTTGTACACTCACAAACTTGTTCAATACACTGAGAACCAAAATTGGTGTCCAGTCCTCGGTTTTCTTTGGCACCAAAAATAGCCAGCAGAATCTGGATCCTATCTGGTCTCTGGAGGGACTATTTGGATGACTCTCTTTCTTAGCAGCTTTTCTATCTCTAGTGCTGCTTCTTCCCTTTGACTGGGTGGAACGTTGGGAAGGTTTTTTCAAGGGACAGGACCAAGAGCGAAGGGGATATGATGACCTCTGGTTATAATCCTTTGTACCCAAGAATCAGTGGTGATGGTTAGCCAGGCAGAAGGGTACAAGGAGAAACGTCCTCCAACTACCTCAAGAGGAAAGGAGTTGGGCTGCTCTTCAGAAGCGCTGGTAGGATTGGCCAGGGAAAGAATCCCTGGAACCCTGGTTACGCGGACCCCCTCTGCCCCAAAAGGAGAGTCTTCCCTATGAGTTTCCCCCTCTGCCTCTAGGGGAGAACTCGGCCTGTGTGTCATGGAAAGGACCCTGAGATTTCTTGAACCATATCTTCCCACTCTTTTGGTTTCGGGAGAAAGCACGTTGAGGGGAAGAATAACGGACACCTATGGCAAAATGGGTCTTACCGTCCTGTTCACATCTGGCCAGTGTACTTCTAATTTCGGGTCCAAACAATGGAAGCGTTAAGAAAGGAAGCCTTAAAGGGTTCCGCGAAATTGCACAAGCGCAGCTGAACCCGCTGCTCTAGCTGCTCCTTCTGATGCGTGAGATATCAGTCGCACAGAGGAGTTAGATATTGACTCAATGGTGGCCAGTTGAGAGGCCACTTTGTCACGGACCTCATCAGACATGGCACCAGCCAAGGTTTCAGAGAGCTCAGAAATCAGATCCCGTTGAAGCCTGGTAAAGTGTGCCATATACATCAGGGACCTGATAGTAAAGGTCGCTGATGCAAAGGTGCGCTTCCCTTTCCTGTCCAGGGCCAGGGACACTCTGTTAGGCGGATGGGCAGACTGGCTTTCTTCTTCTGCCAAATCCTTTTTTGCTGCGGCCGCCACCACCAAAGCATCCACAGGAAGAACTTTTGACAAATGGGGATCCGTAGCAGGAGGGGACAAAATCTTATCTGGCCTCCGGGGAATAGCTTCGACGGTGTCAGGAGCTTTCCAAGCACGCTGCATGATAAGCTGGACAAGTTCATCGGCAGGTGGAGTAACCCAGAAGATAGGGGGGCTGGGCGCAAAAGGCCTGCAGGAACACAGATTTCGCAGAGGTCGGATTAGAGGACTACCAGTCACCTCTCTGTTTCACGATTTTGAGGATATCACCAAAGGATACCCCAAAGGGTGATGGAGGGGATCCTTCCCCCTCATCAAAATCTGTCTCTTCAGTAAGGGACTCCTCTGTAGAGTCTATGTGCTTCCTCTTACACAAACTTTTCCGGTGGACTTCCTCAGTGGGAGAAGCTGGGGAAGACAGCGGAAAAGGGGTTTCCTGTGGGAATATGTCCTGAGGCCCTTGTACCCGGTGTCCGCTCAGTGCAACTTGTGAAATCAGTGTACCAGAGGAGGGCGGAGGGATAGACAGTCCAGTATCGCCAGCTGCAGCGAAAGCCTTCTCCATCAGTTGGAAATCTGGTCCACCTGAAGAGGAGTGAATGTCTAGGACAGGGGTCACCCTTCCCCTACGTGGCTCAGCCTGCCAACCCGGAGTCCCTGGATGGCTGTGGAGCAGCAAACTATGCGTGTCACAACTGACATCCTGGGGTGTAGCAAAACTTTCCTGCCACGAAGGCAACTGCTGTTCCTTAGTGAGATCCATAAAGGGAACCGCAGAAGGGGAAGACTGTGCTATATCCATGGACTTCAAAGGCAATGAAGGAGGAGAATAAGAAGGAGTCTTTGGAGATGGGTGATCACCTCCCAAGGAAGGATGGTTCCTGGGGGGTGGGATACCTCTGGCCAAGAGCACCTGATCTACAAGACGCAACACATCATGTTCGGAAGGCTTCTAGTGGACCTCACGGAGACTGAGGGAGAAACAGGCCTGTCGCAAAAGAGGCAAATTCGGTGCCCATCACACCTGTCTGCACCAAGAACAACGGTGCCAAGAGAGACTGGACTACGGGTGTCTGCACCGAAGAAGTCATCGGTGCCGACGTCATGGTCTGCACCGACACAGGGATCAGTGCCGAAGTAGTTGTTGGTGCTGAAGCTGGAACTGACAACACTGGAGTCAACAATAAAGGTGTCGGTCCCAAGTAAATTGTCGGAGCCGACATGGCCAAGGTCTGCATCGACTGAACGGTTGGTGCCGATACAGTGGTAATAGTCTGAACAGAGGAGCCCCTCGGTGCCGATATAGTGAAGGCTTCAGAAGATGACGGAGCCGAGATCACTAACGGAGCCGAAGGTCTAAGCACTGAAAGCACTGCTGATGACTGAGTGAGTTCCGGAGCCGAAACTTTAGCCTTTTTAGGTTTTGGTTGGCGGGAGTCCCCAGCCGGAGACGAAGGCAAAGATTTAGCCTTGGTAGGAAAATCCAAGATTTTCTTATGGGCTCTAAGAGGGGTTGAGACCTCCGACCCAGAAATAGCCTCTGAAAAGGGAGATTTAAGAAGTCCCTTAAGCAACAGCTTGTTTTTCCTTTCCAACAAAGTCCTATTTGAAAAGTTTTCACAGATAGTACAGGGCAGGTCAACAGATAAGTGGGACGCCCCCAAACAATAAACACACAAACAGTGTGCATCAGAAGTAGGTAGTTTGTGTCCATAATCAGAACACCGTTTAAACCCTGGACTACCTTTCTTATCTGCCATGATAGCAAATTAGACAGCATAAAATGGTACCAGCAATGGTACAAAAGAATACCCGAAGGTAGGAGAAAAAGGGAAAGATTACCAACGATGGCAAGAGGAGAATACCTTGCGGTAAAAAGGTAAAGAAAAGAGAAGAAAAACCTGAAGAAAATATGGTCGTTATTTGCGATACGGTAAGAGACAAAGAAATATTAACTTTTCTGACAGAAAAGTAATATAAATGACTAATAAACAACAAATACTGTACTTAGCTCAAGAGAAGCAGCTTCACACGACCGAAAGGCAATGCGGCAAACAAAATCTGAGGTAACGGGGAGAGGGGGATTGTGGGTATGAGTTTAGCTTGAGAATTTGAAGCTGACGCGAGCTTGGAAAATGGCCAGCTCGGTTCCGAGGTCGGAACCGATACCCATGCGTAAGGAATGAACGAGGATTAACAATATCAGATGCACCTTTTGTACAAACGCCAGATGATTCAACACTATGTCCTGGCTTTCTACATGAATTAGGCAATCGTCCAGGTATGGGTATGTTTGAATACTTCTTTGCCTGCAAAATGCAATGACTGGAGCTAGGCACTTTGTGAATACCCTGGGCGCAGTAGATAAGCCAAAGGGCAGTGCAGAAAAATGATAGTGCATGAAGCCTGCTTTGAATCGTAGGTATCTTCTGCAAGATTCCCTTATTGGGATATGCAGGTAGGCTTACTTTAAATCTAGTGTTGCCAACCAGGCATCCTTGCCTAGCATAGGAAGAAGCAAATGGTGAAGAGTTAACATATTGAATATTGGGATCATCAAAAAAGGATTTAGGATAGAGAGATCCAGGATAGGACGCCAGGAATTGTCTTTTCTGGGCACCAGGAAAAGTCTTGAGTAGAAACCTTGCCCCCTTTCCTCTTCTGGGACAGTTTGAATAGCCCTTATACTTAAGACAGAGAGAACTTGCTTTTGAGCCTCTGCCCACTGATTTGGGGGTAGCTCTGGCCAACCGTTTGGGGTTGGTAAAGTGTGGAAGTGGAATCTATATCCTTGGGAAACTATATTTAAGATCCATTTGTCCTGGGTAATGAGTTCCCAGTTTTTTACCTGCAGAGCAATCTTTCCCCCTAAAGGAGGAGTCAGGTGAGAAGGGCTTGGAAGTTTTAAAGTTAAGTCATTGAGACAGTTTACCACAGGGAGGGAGTCTTACCACTCCCTGCTTTGGAAGTGGGAGCCCCCCACTGCTTAGTCCTGTGCGTACCTTGGGAATGAAGCCTGGGTGTTCTGGGTTTAGACTGAGAAGGCCTGGAAGAGGCAGGAAAGGACCAATTCTTAGAGGGCCAATGTCTACTAAATCTTGGAGGCTGTACTTGCAGGAAACCTTTAACAGTTTGCATAGATTTAGCTTTTTAGGTTCATAGGTTCGTACTAGGCTATCTGCCCTAGGGCATTTATAAGCCTAGCCAGAGTGTATGTGGCTTACACCACCCCTTAGGATGAGAATACTACGCCCTTTTAGGGTTTAGTTTACTATGCCTCTGTCTAGTAGTGACACAGAGATGACCCCCGGGGTAAACCTACGATCTCCCATCCACTCGTCGAGATTTCTCTTGAATAGAGTCAGTGAGGGGCTCTGCCTAACATGGACTGGGATTCTGTTCCAGAGTGTAGGGAGCCTCTGGGTTATGAATCTGTCCCTCCAGCACGTTCTATTTATTTCTGTGTTGAGGTTTAAGTCACTTGTTCTCGTGGCTCTGATGGATTTGGATTTTCTGAGGTGGAGCATGTCCATTAATTCAGAATTGGACATGGCCTTGTACGTCAGGCACAGATCACCTCTGAGTAAGCGGTATGCGACTGAATAGAGCTGGAGTTTTTTCAGTCGGGCAGCATATGACATATGTTTAAGACCCTTTATCCTCTTGGTGAGGAACTTTTGGGGTCTTTCCAACTGCTGCAGGTGTCGGGTGAGATACATCCCAAATGGTGCATTGTACTCAATCATTGGCCTGATAAGAGAAGAGTACAGGGGCACAATGACCTCTCTTGATCTAGATGTGAAACCCTTCATGATAAGGTGGGCAATATAGAAGGTCTTCCTAACCACTTTGGCAATGTGAGTGTCAAATGAGAGGTTACTGTCAACCTGGGTCCCTAGGTCCCCGATTACCTCTTCTGTACTTAATGGATTACTGCCTATGTGGTAATTTGTCGGTACCTTGTTTTTCCCAAAGGGTATGACTATACATTTTTTGGCGTTCAGCTTAAGGCCATGGCTCTGGCACCAATTATCCATTTCTATGAGGCCTCTCTGAAGGATGTTTGTGTCCGCTGGAGTATCAATTATGGCGCCCAGTTTGCAGTCATCTGCGAACTTTGTCAGCCACAATCCTCCTATGTTTGCCTGTACCTCGGAAAAATAAATGCCGAACAAGAGGGGTCCCAGGACTGAGCCCTGTGGGACACCGCTTGTGACTGGCTTAGAGTCTGACATAGCTCCAGCAACTCTGACCCTGTGGGTTCTGTCCTTGAGCCAGTTTGCAACCCATCTTGTGACATATGGGTTTACATTTAAGCTGGTGAGTTTGTCTATGATGCCCGAGTGGGGTATTGTGTCAAAGGCTTTTGCAAGGTCAAGGTAGGCTGTGTGAACTGCCTTACCCTCATTAATGGCCTCACTGACTGTTTCAAAAAAGTCGACCAAGTTCAAAAGGCAGGATTTGCCCTTGACAAAGCCAAATTGGGTAGGATCCAATGTCTGTAGGTCCCCAATGTCTTTGTTTATGAGTTCCATAATGATCCTCTCCATAGCTTTGCAGACCAGGCTCGTCAAGCTTATGGGGCGGTAATTTCCAGGGTCCGTAGAAGCACCGCCTTTGTGAAGTGGGACCACTGTTGCCGTACACCACTCTTTGGGTACGTATCCTGTAGTAAGGCTAAGATTAAACAGCAGCCTTATGTGTGGGTTTAGTTCCCCTTGGAGTTCATGTAGCACACAGCCCGGGACACCATCCGGTCCCATTGATGCTGTGTTTTTAGCTTTAGAGAGGGCGGCTCTCACCTGGGCATCTGAGATGTTAGGGAGGCTACACTCTGCTGGGATAGTTATTTCTCCTTTTGGGGGGGGGAGGAGAAATTTGCACTGAACCTGTCTGCCAGAATGTTGGCAATGTCAGTGGGTTCAGTGTATTTTGTATCATTTTGGACTAACTCTGAGCATATCTGGGAGATTCCACCCAGGTTTCTAACATGGCTAAAGAAGGCCTTGTGATCGTCTTTTGTGTCTTTTGCGATTTTTCTCTCAAAGTTGGCCTTGGATGATTTTATGAGTGATCATAGTTTTTTGCTAGTACTGATCAGAGATGCCTTCCCTTTTAGGGATTTTGCTCTGTCATGTAGTAGCTTCCTCCTCCTGTTGTAAAGTTTGTTTATGGCTGGGGTCCACCAGACCGGGCGCCTGCCTTTGGGGGAATGGGTCTTGGTTTAATTTGGATTGCATGATCCATGCTTTCTTGAAGGTGCCCATAGAAGGCATTTGCAAAGGATTCAGCAGTGTGGGTTGTGGTTTCCACTGGCCCAGGGGCCTTGAAAGATACCACTTCAGTCTTAAGAAGTGTGAAGTTTGCTTTTGAGAAGTTCTTCACTGTGGTCTTTTGTGCAGGGGGTGGGGCGGGATGTGGATTTCCAGTGAGATTAATTTATGGTCTGATCTTACCAAAGAGGGATGTACTTCCAGTGTGGAGCATTTTGTCCCCATGTTTGTGATGATCAGGTCTAGTATATTGTCTCCTCTTGTGGGAATGGTGACTAGTTGTTCCATTGCATTTGAGTTTATGAATTCTAGGAACCTTTGGGCTAGGGTGTTGGGGCTTGAGTAATGTTCCCAGTCTATGTTTGGGTAGTTGAAGTCTCCCAAAATGATGGTATTTGGAGAGACATTCATACTCTCCAGTGTCTTCAGGAAGGCTGTGTGTGGTTCCTGAGTTTGAGAGGGTGGTCTGTAGCATGCTACAAACTGTAAGGCAGTTTTGCCTATGGTTAGTTGCACCTGGATAGTCTCCGATGCTTCGTGCGTTGCCACTAACCTGGAGGTGTGGGTATCTTTGATGAAAATGGATACTCACCCTCCTTTTGTGGTTCGGTCCAAGTTTTGGGGCCGGAAAGCATGATATGAGGTAAAACCTGATAGTGCTGGGGTGCTCTCAGGAGCCTTGAACCAGGTTTCAGTCACTGCACAGACATCGATGTTCTCCATACTGAGGAGGGCTTCGAGGGCGTGCATCTTGAGGTTTAGACTTCTGGCATTGAGCAGCATTACCCTTAGTTTTTTTCCACTTGTGTTTTCTAGGGAGGTAGGTTTGTCATTTGTGCCTTGCCTAAAAAAGGCACTATGGGGGTGGCAAGAGCCTTGGCCAATATCCGGAAGCCCAGGGGTGACAGGTGCAAGCCATCCCTTGCGAAGCAGCGTGGCTTGTCAAGCATGTCATCCCAAGCAGACAGACACTGGATCCCCTTAGAATGACACCAGTAATTAATCCAATTGTTAAAACTGATCATTTTGTCTTTGTACTGTGGCATCATTCTCGGTGAGGGTAAGATGCTGCTCAGGGTCATGGTCATACCGGCCTGGGCTACATAATCAGAGAGCTCCTCTATGTCTCTTTTCATGTAGTCCAGGGAGGTACGTCTCAGGTCGTTCACACCGGCATGTACAATGACTGAGTCATATTTGTACTTGCTGTGGAGTGACCTGAGTGCTTGTGTTATGTGGCGGATTCTAGCTCCTGACAGGCAGCTTACTGTGACCCTCTCCTTGTTCCATCTTTTTCCTCCATCTTTATAAGTACTACTACTACTTTGTTGTGAGCATCCAGCAATTTAGGTTTAACATGATCTGGCAAAAAATGCTCCTTAAGCCAAGCATGCCCTCTAAGTACAGACCCAGTGACAGTAGCCCTGCAAGATGCCTCGAGTGAATCAAAACCACACTGCAAAGTATGTTTTCCAACTTGTTCAGCAGCATGCATTAAATCCTGCAAATCCTTATTTTCAGCACAATCAGGAATCAACATCATTTTATGTTTAAGCAATCCAATAATATGCTGCTGATACTTTAACATATGAAACTGGCAGTTTAAGGCCCTAATGGCCAAGGTTGCAGACGTGTATACCTTCCTACCCCATCTATCCAGCGCCCTGGAATCTCTATCAGAGGGGGTAGGAGTTTTGGCAGTAGTAGCCTTAATGCCCCTGGGTCCCTGTGAAATGGTCTCAGGATCCGCAGTAGGATTTTTAAAGAGAAACTTGTGAGAGTCAGGAACCCTGTAATATCCATCTGGTTTTCTGGGAGCAGGAGGTAAGGAGTGAGGGGCCAAGCTATATTCCGAAAAGTCATCATCAACAATGTCCAGTACAGGGGGGATAGCTAAAGGCCTGTGTTGGGGCAGGAGTAAGAAATCCCTAAGCCTCTTTTTAGAATCATAG
The DNA here is from genome assembly GCF_019279795.1 of Protopterus annectens. NCBI lineage: Eukaryota > Metazoa > Chordata > Ceratodontiformes > Protopteridae > Protopterus > Protopterus annectens. The sequence goes on along the minus strand of NC_056731.1, from coordinate 340,365,084 downwards.
TAATCCTGGCTCCCCAAGACTATGCAAGGTTTTACCAAAAGAGAAATCCTCTGGAGGGGAAGCAGAGGGAATAGAGTCCTCTGCATCAGAATCCTCATAGGTAGATAAGGGTAAATCCTGGTCATCAGAGGAAACAGAAAATTCAAAATCCTGATCAGAACAATCATAAGCAAATTCGGTCCTAGGTGTCTCAGAGGGGGAAGGTTGGCTTCCCCTGATTAAAGTAATAAGGTCTTCAGCTATTCTTATTTGTTTTTAAGGCATAGAGGCCTGACCATGCAGTCTGGGCATCGGTTTTCTAGGCATGGATCGAGTTTTAGGCCTTGAAGAAGAAGATGGCGTCGGTTTAATATGCAAGTCATTAGGCCTGAATACACCCTCAGAAGCCGGTACCTGCACAGCAGCTTCGGACCCATCCAAAGTAGAGACATCCGCAGATTCCACAGTTGAAGCATCTCGAGGCATACCGGACTCAGAATGGGTCTCAGTAGAGACCTGCGAATCTGAAGTAGTGGGTATCAGGGGCTGCGAAAGCGCCTCATTGAGTACTGCCGACTAGCTTAGGAGTAGCATCATCGGCAGCTTTGGACCTAGACGGCCTGTCTCTGTCTTTATCTTTGTGTTTTTTCGGAATGTCGATAGTCGGGTGGCTTACCGAAGCCATATCTGGGTAACTGAACAGAGTACCAAAATATTTAGAAGCGTAAACATACAGACGACGAATAGTTCGTTGCTTAAATAAGGCACAAAACTGACAGCAAGGTACGTCGTGGTCAGGGCCTAGGCAAGGAATACAGTATGAATGAAAATCTTTATGAGGTATTTGCTTTCCACAAGAAATACAATCATTGACTTTTACTGACCGGTTTAGAGCAAGAAAGTTTCCTCAACGGGGTACTTAGCTTTAGTTGAAGACTTCGGTTCTGAAACTCAAAAATGAAAGTTTCAGGAGTCGGACGACTGGCACTAGCGAACTGCTTCTGCTTCAGGCACCGCACGGCAAGAAAGACTGAAGTAATCGGCTGCATGCTTTATACCCCTGACTACCTGACGTCATGGAAGATGAGACAGCGACTGATGCAGACCCAAGACTATGATAATCAGGCCGACTGAGGGCTACTGCAAGCAGATAACCTAAATGTGATGACTGCAACACTGAAACACGAAGAACATCATACAATTCAAAATGAATTAAGGCAACATTTTAAGAAATTCTTTATCCTCAAACACACCACTTTCACAGTACAAGTCCACCTATATTCTTCCCTAAAAATATGTGCACTATAAAACATGAATAATTTAATTTTATTACTCCTACTTGTTATTGAGCAAGATGTTGGAGCACTTGATATCTCTGTGCAAAAAGTTCTTCTTGTGACAGTAGTCCAAACCTTCCATTAGCTGTTTCATGAAGGACTTTATGTGATTTTCATTAAAATGTACTAAACCAGATTCTAGTAGCCCCATCAAATCGTGGTCCATGTATTCAAACACCAAGTAAAATGCACCTAGAACAAAGAATAAAAAAGCTACTTTTTAGTTCTCTGCAAAAAATAAACTAATTTGAGAAATGTCATTAAGTACACTGAGCAATGAAGTCAACTATAATTACATTTTAAACAAAATGAAAAAAAAATTGTTGTACCGAATGTTTATATATCTCCTTTGGAGAAAAAGGACAAAAAAAAAAGCCTAGAGACAAAATCTTAAACTGATTTAAGAAGTTTGCATTATGACTGGCTTAGTTTAACTTCAAGCAATAGCAGTATGTATATTAACTTAGCAAATATGACTTAACAGCACTCCCTCAAACCACACAAATGTATACCACAGACAAATGCGCTCTTAAACTAAATGGAACAGAAATAGGGGGACACCATTACCTACTATAAGAAGCTTGGTTAAGGAAACAAGCTGCATTTTTTATGGTGCAACTAACAAAAGAAAGGTTTAGCTTTACAAAGACGTCTCCTACTGGCTTAGCTGCGCTGACACTATCTGTTGTGACTTCCAAGGAAAGGGATCCCATTATGTAGAAAAGGGTGTGGGGGCACTATTGGTATCATATTAATGAGCAAATGTAATCCAACACATATTCCAAGTTATGTTAAATACGTAACTCTTCATCTGATGCTATCCATGTCATTATTCATCACAAATGGGGTCAGAGCCTCCAGCTACTATGAACCCCGGTGGCCTCAATGAAGGATGTGCCAGAGTACAGAGGAACCAAAGGAAGCCCTGTTCCTAGACACCAACAACAACTTGTAGTGCGAAACAAAAGTGTGGGTTTTAGACCAAGTAACAGCAGCACAAATCAGAAGACCGAAGATATAGCTACAGACCTAGCAGAGTGGGCCTTAACTGGTCTGCTCCACATGCCTATCATAAAAGTACAGTTGTGTACACTTACCATAAATGTAGATGTTAGAGTGTATTCACTGTTGCAGTCATTACATTTGGGTTATCTGCCTGCAGGAAGCCCTCAGCCGGCCTGAATATCAAAGTCTTGGATTCCTGTGTCAGATGCTGTCTCTTCTTCCATGACGTCAGGTTGTCAGGGGTATAAAACATGCAGCAGACGTCATTACATCAGTTTTTCTTGCCCCAGATGTCAGGTGCCCCCATAATGGAAAGCAATTATATGTTAGATTACACCTCCAACAAAAAGCAAATACACCAGAAAGCTGAAAAAAACATTAAACAAGAAGAAAAGTATAGCCAAGAGAAGTCAGGGGGCGAGAGGGAGGGTAACCAGGACTGCAACAGTGAATACACTCTAACATCTACTTTTATGGTAAGTGTAGACAGCTGTAACTATGTTCTTTGTGTTTCACTGTTGCAGTCATTATATTTGGGTTGATTCCCAACGCTAAGGAAGGGAGGAGGAAGTCAGAGAGAATTAGGACCAGCTATTAAGCCCTGCAAAACTGCAGTGGCAAAACCAGCTCTGGATTTAGAAAAAATAAGCATGTGGTAATGCTTGGTGAAGGTATGTACAGAGCTCCAGGTAGCAGCTTCTAGGACGTCCCTGGTAGGAACACCTCTGAGAAAGGCTGTAGAAGTAGTGGCAGCCTTGGTGGAATGTGATCTTATCCCCTGTGGGGTAGGTTTTCCATGGTGCTTAATGCAGAAATGAATGCAAAGGGCTATCCACTTAGAAATGGTTTGCTTTGAAATGGCCTTCCTCTCTGCCCCTGCAGCAAAGCCAACAAGCAGCTGTTCAGATTTTCCGACAGGCTTAGTCCTGTCCAAATAAAATCTAAGTTGTCTGTGCATGTCCAAAGAGTGCAGTATTTGTTCTCCTTTGTTTTGTGGATTTGGGAAAAAAGTAGGCAAATGAATGGACTGATTAAGGGCCACACTAGACACCACCTTGGGCATAAAAGAAGGATTGGTCCTGAGGGACACTCTGTCTGCATGGAAGATGAAGGGTTCCACTGCCATGAGGGCCTGTAATTCAGACACTCTTCTTGCTGAAGTGATGGCTAGAAAAAAGGCCGTTTTCCAAGAAAGGAATTTCAACTCTGCAGTTAGAGCTGGCTCAAAAGGAGGTAGAGTGAGCTTTTCCAATACAAAGTTAAGTTCCAAGGCTGGGGTAGGGGCTCTCCTGGGAGGTCTTAAATTTTTGGCCCCTCTGAGAAATTGCTTTAGCACGGGGTGAGAGAAGAGGGGTGGTTCAGTATTATAATGTGGAAATGGCAGAGGCATGAATTTTAATTGACGAGAAGGAAAGGCCCTTGTGGAGCGTCTCTGTTAAGTACTGAAGAAAATGCGGTAAGCTGGGCACCACTGTGCCCCTCCCCTGAGTCTGGCTACAGAAAGAGCATCTTTTCCACTTTTCAGCATAGGATGTTCTAGTACTTGCCCTCATTGACTCCAGAATAACATCTAGCACCTGCTTACTGAGGGATGCTATTGGAGAGCTCAAGGAATTAGCCAGGCTGCAAGGTTCAGGGTTTGAAACTGAAGGTGCAGAATCTGGATCTCCTGCTGGGACAGCAGGGAAGGGGTATGAGGCAGGTGCCATGGTTCCAGCAGTGACATACTGCGCAAGAGGGGGTACACCAGTGCTGGCATGGCCAGTCTGGTGCAATCAGTATTGTCCTTGGTTTGTCCTGTTTGACCTTTAGCATAACTATCGAGATGAGAGGCAGAGGGGGGAAGGCATAAACTGAGAGGCTTTCCCAGGTGAAGGACAGGGCATCCACTTTCCAAGCTTGACTGTGGGAAGTCCTTGTGCAGAATTTGTCTAACTGGTAGTTCTGAGGGAAGGCAAACAGGTCTATATCTGGATTCCCCCATTTGTTTCTCAAAAGGTTGAATATCTTTAGTTCCAGTTTCCACTCGTGTGGTTCCATGAGATTTCTGCTTAGGTCGTCTGCCAGTGAATTTTGCTTATAGGTGAACTTGGTAGCTCAAGGCTGTGTTCCACAGAGCTATGACTAGTCTGCAGAGAGGGTACAAGTGGGTTCCCCCCTGCTTGTTTATGTACCACATAACAGTGGTGTTGTCTGCCTTTACCAATAATTGTCCTGGAAGAATATGGTCTTTGAAGGCTGTCAGGGAATTCTGTACAGCTAACATTTCTTTTTGATTGATATGCAGGTGCATCTGACTCTGGTTCCATTTGCCCTGAATGCACTTGCCCTGCCAAGTGAGCCCCCCATGCATAGTCTGATGCGTCTGTTGTTAGGGTTTGGGCAGCAGGGGGTAGAGTGAATGGGAGCCCCTTGTTGTGGTAGCAGGCCTCTGCCCACCAAAGGAACTCTGTCTTTATACAAGGAATAATAGGAATCATTGATTCCAGGTCCTGAGAATGTTGACACCATAGGCTTTTTAGATACCATTGTAGTTTCCTCATATGCAGTCTTGCATATGGAATTAGTAGAATGCAAGAGGCCATGAACCCCAGGGCTTGCAGGATTTTCCTTGCAGATAGCTGGGTCTTTGTGGCCAGTAGTTTGAAATAAGCTGTCAAACTTGTTTTTCTGGCATGAGGTAAGCTATCTGGGAAGTTGTGTTCAAGCTTGCTCCCAGGAATACAATTTGTTGGCAGGGTACTAGATGAGATTTCTTTTAGTTTATGGTGTACCCCAGTGAGGTTAGATGTTTCTTTACAAATGGCAGATGTTTTAGTAGCATGCCCTGGCTTTCTGCCTGAATTAGACGATCGTCCAGGTATGGATATATCTGAATATTTCTTTGCCTGCAAAATGCAATGACTGGAGCTAGACACTTCATGAATACTCTGGGCGCAGTAGATAAGCCAAAGGGAAGTGCAGACACTAACCGTGCATGGAGCTTGCTCTGAAGTGTAGGTATTTTCTGCAAAATTCCCTTATTGGATTGTGCAGGTAAACTTCCTTTAAGTCTAAGGTTGCCAAACAGGCATCTTTGCCTAGCATAGGAAGCAGCTGTTGAAGTGTTAGCATTTTAAATTTTGGAATTACCAAAAAGGTGTTTAGAATACAGAGGTCCAGGACAGGACGCCAGGAGCTGCCTTTTCTGGGTACCAGGAAAAGTCTGGAGTAAAAACCTTGTCCTCTTTCTTCTGCTGGGACGGGTTGAACAGCCCTGATAGTTAGAAGAGAGAGAACCTGCTGTTGAGACTCTGCCCAGTGATTTGGGGGGGGGGTAGGTCTGGCAAACCGTTTGGGGTTGGTAAGGTGTGGAAGTGGAATCTGTATCCCTGAAAAACTATATTTAAAACCAGTTTATCCTGGGTAATGAGTTCCCAGTTTTTTGCATGCAGGGCGATCCTTCCCCCTAAGGGAGCAGGCAGTTGAGCAGGCCTTGGAAGGTTTAAGGTTAAGTCATTGTGACATTTTTCCATAGGGGGGTGTCTTACTACTTCCAGCTTTGGAAGTGGGAGCCCCCCCCCACTGCTTAGGCCTGTGCGTACCTTGAGACTGTAGCCTAGGTGGCCTGCTTTTCCTGGGTTTGGACTGAGAAGGCCTTGGAGACAGGAAAGGACCAATTCTTAGAAGGCCAATGCCTACTAAATCTGGAAAGGCTGTACTTGCAGGAAATCTTTAATGGTTTGCATAGATTTAGCTTTTTCCTCCATCTTTTTAAGGACTTCTGCTTTGTTGTCTAACAGGCGGTCTTGGTTTAAGGGAGCATCCAGTAATTTAGCTTTAACATAATCTGGCAAATTTTGCTCCTTAAGCCAAGCATGCCTTCTAAGTACAGACCCAGTGACAACACCCTGCAAGATGCTTCTAAAGAGTAAAACCACATTGCAAAGTATGTTTACCAACTTGTTCAGCAGAATGCAATAGATCCTGAAATTCTTTATTTTCAGCACAGTCACGAATCAACATCATTTTCTTTTTAAGTAGTCCCATAATATGCTGTTGATACTTTAACATATGAAACTGGCAGTTTAAGGCCCTAACAGCCAAAGTAGCAGAAGTGTGTACCTTCTTACACCATCTGTCCAAGGACCCGAAATCTCTATCAGAGGGGGTAGGGTTTTTGGCAGTAGTAGCCTCAATGCCTTTAGGGGCTTGGGAAATGGTTTCTGGGTCCGCAGTAGGATTCTTGAAGAGGAATTTTCAGCCAGGTACTCTGTAATATCTGTCAGGTTTCCTGGGGAGCTGGAGGTAGTGTCTGGATCCAGACTAGATTCCAAGAAGGCATCATCTACAATGCTAGGAAAGGAGGGATAGCTAAAGGCCTGTGTTGAGGGAGGAGTAAGAATTCCCTAAGCCTCTTTTTGGAGTCAGAGTAATCCTGGCTTCCCAGCGGAAATGCTCCCTAAGAGTCTGCATGGTTTCACCAAAAGAAAAATCTTCTGGAGGGGAAACAGAGGGAATGGAATCCTCTGCATCAGAATCCTCATAGGTAGATAAGGGCAAATCCTGGTAATCAGAAGAAACAAAAAATTCAGAATCCTGATCAGAAGAATCAGAAGGAAAATCCGTTCTAGGTCTCAGAGGGGGAAGGCTGGCTTCCCCTAATTAAAGCAATAAGGTCTTCAGCCATTCTTTTCATTTGTTTTTTAGGCATATGGGCAATAACCATGCGGTTTGGACGTCGGTTTTCTAGGTGTGGGTCGAGTTTTAGGTCTTGAAGAAGAAGATGGCATAAGTTTGAAATGCAAGTCCGTAGGCCTGAATACACCCTCAGAAGCCGGTGCCTGCACAGCGGCTCTGGACCCATCCAAGGTAGAGACATCTGCAGGTTCCATATTTGAAGAAGCATCTCGCGGCATACCGGACTCCGAATGGATCTCAGTAGAGGCCTGAGAATCTGAAGTAGCGGGTATCAAGCACCTCACTGAGTACCGGCGAACTGGCGACTAGCTTAATGGAAGCGTCGTCGGCAGCTTTGGATCTATGTGGTCTGTCTCTATCTTTATCTTCACGTTTTTTCATAATGTCGGTAGTCGGATGGCTTACTGAAGCTATTTCTGGATAGTTAAACAGAGTACCAAAATAATTTGCTGCAAAAAGAAACAGACGACGAATTGTCTGGGGTTTGAAAAAGCCACAAAACAGACAGCGAGGAATGTCGTGGTCTGGGCCTAAGCAAGGAATGCAGTACAAATGAAAATCTTTATGAGGTATTTGCTTTCCACAGGTAATACAATTGTTAACTTTTACTGACATTGGTTAAGAGCAAGAAAAAGGATCCCCAACGGAGTACTTAGCTTTTTTGAAGACTTCGGTTCTGAAACTCGAAACTGAAAATTTCATGAGTCGGCCAACTGGCACTTGTGAACTGTTTCTGCTTCGGGCACAGCGCGGCAAGAAAGACTGATGTAATGGCGTTGGCTGCATGTTTTATACCCCTGACGACCTGACGTCATGGAAGAAGAGAGCATCTGACGCAGGAATCCAAGACTTTGATATTCAAGCCGGCTGAGGGCTACCTGGCAGGCAGATAACCGTAATGTAATCACTGTAACAGTGAAACATGAGGAAATACAGCTAGCAAGCCATTTGGAAATAGTTACTTTAGAAAGTGCCAGACCCTTTCTGTTTTGAGAAAAGGCCACAAAGAACTGGTCCGACTTCTGAAATCCCTCAGTCCTTTTCAGATAGAAATGGAATTACCTATGAACATCAAAACAATGCAAGACATATTCTCCTTTGTTAGAGTAATAAGGGAAAGAAAATAGAAGTTTTATTGTTTGATTGAGGTTAGCTTCCGAAGCCACTTTTGGAATAAACAAAGGATTTTTTTCTAAGGGACACCCTGTCCTTGTGAAAGACCATAAAAGGAGGTTTAATGCTTACAGCCTGAAGTTCTGAGACTCGCTTGGCAGAGGTAATGGCCACTAAAAATGCCATTTTCCAAGAAGCAGCCAGTTTCAAATGGCTTTTGTGTCAAAAACTGCAGCAGTATGGTCAAATCCCATGGTGGGAAAGGATCTTTGATAAGCAGTCTAAGAAAAACCCCTTTCAGAAAGGCTTTACATAGTTTAGAAGAAAAAATAAGCTCCTCATTCAAATGGAAATTATAAATGGCAACCAACTGGAGCTTAATTGTAGAGAAACTCGCCCCATCCTGAAAGAGAGAAGACAAAAGCAGCAAAATATCAGGAACCAGGGCCAAAAAAAGGATCCAAATTATGCTGTCTGGCTCAAATAGAAAACATTTCCATTTACTGGATTACACCTTCTTTGTAGATGGCTTCTGAGATGCCAATATGATGCTCCGCACCAGGGAAGGAAGCCTAGACTGCGAAAGGATTACAGAAACTGATGGAAACCATGCAGTTAGACAACCAATACACAGATTGGGTAGTGGGAAGCCCACAGGGATGGGAAATGAGATCTGGAACGGAATCCAATATCCAGGGTGGATACTTTAGATGAGACCGCAGAAGTGAGAAAGTATAGTTTTGTACCTACCATAAATGTAGATGTTCGAGTTCACCCTGCTGCAGTCATCACACGGGTTATATCCTGCCATCAGGCGGTCCCGCAGTCGGCCCGAATTCCAAAGTCTTGGTCCAGCGTCGGTTGCTGTCGCTTCTTCCCTGACGTCAGTGCGCCAGGGGTATATAAGAGGCATCCAACGCCATTTTCTTCAGTTTTTGTTGCCCCAGATGTCAGGTGCCCCCAATAGGTAGGCAATATATATATATATATATATATATATATATATATATATATATACATACACACATATACACACACACACACACACACACACACACACACACACACACACACACACACATATAGCTAAAAAAAAATAAATCAATACCCTTAGGCACAAGCAAATACACCACAGAGGTAGTATAGGATAGAGTGGTAAAGATAAGTTCAGCTAGTTCAGAGGGGATGGAGGGAGCGTAACCTGGACTGCAGCAGGGTGAACACTCGAACATCTACATTTAAGGTAGGTACAAAACTGTACTATGTTCATCGTGTTACCCTGCTGCAGTCATCACACCTGGGTTGAATCCCAAAGCTAGGGATGGCAGGTGGAGTCAAACAGGGTTAGAAGAAGCTAGTAGGCCCTGCAAAACTGCAGTGGCAAAACCAGCTCTAGTCTTAGAATATAGAGGTAAGTGATAGTGCTTGGTTTGGTGAAGGTGTGCACTGAACTCCAAGTTGCAGCTTCCAGAATATCCTTGGTTGGCACTCCCCTGAGAAAGGCTGCTGATGTAGCTGTAGCCCTAGTGGAGTGGGACCCAATGTTAGCAGGTACCGGTTTCCCATGATGTGTGTAGCAGAAACGTATGCAATGCCCTATCCATTTAGAAATGGTCTGTTTTGAGATAGCTTTTCCTTGTGATCCTGTAGCATAGGCTACAAAGAGCTTGTCAGTTTTTCTGAGAGCCTTAGTTTTATCCAAGTAGTAACGTAATTGCCTGTGAATGTCCAAAGAGTGCAGGAGTCTTTCTCCTTTGTTCTGGGGATTTGGGAAAAAGGTGGGCAAGTGAATGGTTTGGTTTAGGGCGACACTGGATACCACCTTTGGCATAAAGGAAGGGTTAGTTCATAGAGAGACTCTGTTCATGATGAAAAATGAGGAAAGGTTCCACTGCATTAGTGCCTGTAGCTCTGAGACTCTTCTAGCTGAGGTTATTGCTAGTAGTAGGGCAGTTTTCCATGAAAGAAATTTTAAATCAGCTGAAAAAGCTGGTTCAAAGGGCGGCATTGTAAGCTTTTCCAGAACAAAGTTGAGATCCCAAGTAGGTGTTGGTGCTCTCCTTGGCGGTCTTATGTTCTTAGCCCCTCTGAGGTACTGTCTTAGGAGTGGATGTGAGAATAAAGGAGGATCCGTGTTGTAATGAGCTGAAATTGCTGAGGCGTGGATCTTAATAGATGAAAAGGAAAGTCCTTTGTGCAACATCTCAGTTAAATATTGTAGAATCTGAGGAATGTTTGGATCAAGGGGATTTTGGCCTTTAGCCTGGTTCCAGGCGCAAAATCTTTTCCATTTGTCTTAATAGGTTTTCCTGCTGCTGGGCTTCCTGGCCTCCAGAATGACATCCATAACAGCTTTGGATAAAGGTGTTGGCTGGTTGTTTAGGTAATTTGCCATGCAGCCAGGTTTGAAGTCTTGAGCTGGCTGTGTAGAATCTGATTGTCTCGTCTCGCTGGATGAGCAGGTGAGGAATTTGTGGCAAAATCTATGGTGGGCCGTGGGCCATGTTCCTTAAAAGTGGATACCAATGCTGGCGTGGCCGGTCTGGTGCAACGAGTATCATTTGTGGCCTCTTCTAATCTGACTTTCAGCAGCACCTTTGCTAGAAGAGGCAGTGGACGGAAGGCATACACTGTTAATGTTTTCCAACTGAATGAGAGGGCGTCCACTTTCCAAGCTAGTGGATGGAAGGTCCTTGTGCAAAATTTTTGAAGTTGGTGGTTGCGGGGCCTTGCAAACAGATCTATGTCTGGGCGTTCCCGTTTTTGAGCTATCATTGCAAATACTTGTGGATCTAGTTTCCATTCGTGTGGATCAATGATGTTTCTGCTTAGGTCGTCTGCCAATGTGTTTTTCTTTCCTGGCAGGAATTGTGCTTGTAATTGAACCTGGTAAGACAGTGCAGTGTTCCACAAGGTCATTGCTTGCCTGCACAGAGAGTAGGAATGTGTGCCCCCTTGCTTGTTTATGTACCACATTATTGTGGTATTGTCTGTCTTTATTATTAGTTGTCCTGGGTATAAAAGGTCCTTGAAAGCTGTTAGGGCATTCTGTACTGCTAGCATTTCTTTTTGATTGATATGCAGATGCCTCTGATCTGTAGTCCATTTGCCCTGAATGCACTGTCCTACCATGTGTGCTCCCCAGGCATAGTCCAATGCATCTGTTGTCATAGTTTGCCTGGCTGTGGGTAAAGTGAAAGGCTGACCCTTGTTGAGGTGACACGTTTGTGCCCACCATAGAAACTCCTGTTGAAGGCAGGGAATGAGTGGTATTACTGTTTCCAAGTTGTGGCTGTGCTGAGTCCATACACTTTTCAGGTACCATTGTAATTTCCTCATATGCAGTTTTGCAAATGGTATTAGTAGTATGCAAGATGCCATGAATCCCAAGGCCTGCAGAGTTTTTCTTGCAGGGAGTTGCGTCTTTGTTGCCATTACTTTGAAATATTGCATCAGCTGTCGTTGCTTGCCTGGAGTGAGATAAGCCATTTGGGCCGTTTTATTCAAGCTGGCACCCAGGAATATTATGTTTTGTGAGGGCACTAGTTTTGATTTCTTTTCGTTTACTGTGTACCCTAGGCAACTTAAAAGGTGTTTGACAAATGTCAGATGCTTTAAAATAATGTCCTTGCTTTCTGCTTGAATAAGACAGTCGTCCAGGTATGGGTATATTTGAATTCCTCTTTGTCTGCAGTATGCAATTACTGGTGCCAGGCATTTTGTGAAGACCCTGGGCGCAGTAGATAAGTCAAAGGGCAGTGCAGAGAATTGATAATGCGTTGAACCTGCAATGAAGCGAAGGTATCTTCTGCAATTTTGTCTGATAGGGACATGCAGGTATGCCTCCTTGAGGTCCAAAGTTACTAGCCAAGCATTCTTGCCCAGCATGGGAAGAAGCTGCTGTAGTGTTAGCATCTTGAATTTTGGTACTTGTAGATAGGTGTTCAGAACTGAAAGATCCAGAATGGGTCTCCATGCTTTGTCCTTTCTTGGGACTAGGAAGAGTCTTGAGTAAAATCCTTGTCCTTGCTCCTGTGTAGGTACCTGTTGAATGGCTCTCATGTCCATGAGAGCTGTAATTTGTTTTAGTGCCTCTGCCCATTGATACGGTGGCAGATTTGGCATTCCTTTTATCCTTGGTAAGGTATGAAAGTGGAATCTGTATCCTTGAGAGACCATGTTTAGAACCCATTTGTCTTTTGTGATGATGTGCTAGTTGTCTGCAAAAAATGTTAATTTTCCTCCCAAGGGAGTTGCCAGGAGAGATTTGCTTGGTAGTTTGAGGATTGAGTCATTGTGTTTGTCTTCTGCTAGCTTGGGGCCTGTCTTCTCCTCCTTTCTGGGCAGCAGAACCCCACTGGCAAGGTTTGTAAGGGCCCTGTGACTGACCTCTGCCCCTTGGCCGTCTGTATTTGCCCCTCTGTGATCTGTCAGAAGCTGGAAAGGACCAGTTTTTTGTTGGCCATTTTTTGCTGAAACGAGGGGGTTGTACCTGCAAAAAATCCTTGACCGTTTGCATAGACTTTGCCTTATCCTCCATTTTCTTTAAAACCTCTTCTGCTTTGACACCAAATAATACATCCTGTTGTAAAGGTGCATCCAATAATTTTGCTTTAACATGATCAAGAAGGGTTTGTTCTTTTAACCAAACATGTCTACGTATGACAGAGCCACTAACAGCTGCTCTACAGGAAGCTTCCAATGAATCAAATCCGCATTGTAAAGTATGTTTGCCCACCTGTTCAGCTGCATGCAACAGATCTTGCATTTCCTTGAATTCAGACTGTTCAGAATGTGTGCTCATTTTTTGTTTTAAATGATACATTAGGAATTGCTGATATTTCAACATGTGAAACTGACAATTTAATGCTCTCCTAGCCAGAGTTGCTGAGGTGTATATTTTCTTTCTCCATCTATCTAGGGCACTGGAATCCCTTTCAGAGGGCACAGGATTTTTAGCCATAGAAGCTTTAGCTCCCTTAGGACCCTGAGAAATTGTTTCTGGGTCAGCTACAGGGCTTTTATAAAGGAATTTGTGTGAGTCAAGTACTCTGTAGTATCTGTCTGGTTTGGCTGGAGCAGGAGGTAGAGAGTCTGGATTTAAACTAGACTCCAAGTAAACATCATCCACAATATCTAAAACAGGAGGGAGAGCAAGAGGTCTGTGCTGGGGCAATAAAAGGAACTCTCGGAGCCTTTTCTTAGAATCTGTGTAGTCCTGGCCTTCCCAGTGGAAATGTTCCCTCATGGTATGTAAAGTTTCCACAAAGGAGTAGTCTTCAGGGGGAGATGCTGAGGGAATAGAGTCTTCAGCATCAGAGTCTTCATAAGGTGGAAAAGTGTAATCCTGTTCCTCAGAAGAATCTGAGGAGAGTGAAAGTTGATCAGAGGATGCATAATCCTCCTCTTGTCTTGGTCTTTTATCAGGAGGGGGATGGGAACCCCTGATTAGGGTAATCAAATCTTCAGCCATCTTAAGCATCTGTTTCTTAGGCATGGGGCCTTGAACTGTAGACTGATGTACAGTTTTCTTAGGTTTTAAAGGAGTTTTAAGCTTAGCATAAGATTTAATGGTGAGTGCAGTCAGTCTGAAGACACCTTCTGCAACCGAAGGTGTTTCCACTGCACCAGGGTATACTTCTGCTCCGGTGTAGGAAGATGGCTGCGTCGGAATATTAGGCTCCCTTGGGAATCTGCAGCTGTCTGGGGTTCCAGTTCTGCGGTAGTCAGAGGCTGCGTAGGCGCCTCACTGAAAACCGGAGAACCGGCGACAGGCCCCGCTGAGGCCTTGGAGTCGGGCTTGTTCCTAGGCTGCCTGTCCTTATCCTTGCGTTTTTTATGTATGGCGGTCATCGGCTGCTCCGACGGCATGATATAATTAAATTTCCTACCAAAGTAATGCCGTGCGAAGTCAAAACGGCGTTTGATAGTTTGTTTATTAAACCTAGCACAAAACAGACAACCTGTGACGTCGTGGTCTGGGCCTAGTCAAGGAATACAGTAAGAATGGATGTCCTTATGAGGTATTTGCTTCCCACAAGAAATGCAATTGTTAACTTTTTCTGACATCAGACTGAGGCAAGAAAATGTTCCCCAACGGGGTACTTAGATTTATTGAAGACTTCGGACTGAAATTCAAATCGAAAATCTCAGGTGTCGGCCGACCGGCACTTGCAAACTGCTTCTGCTTCGGGCACCGCGCGACAAGAAAGACTTAAGAAAATGGTGTTGGATACCTCTTATATACCCCTGGCGCACTGACATCATGGAAGAAGTGACAGCAACCAACGCCGGACCAAGACTTTGTAAATCGGGCCGACTGCGGTACCGCCTCACGGCAGGATAACCCAAGTGTGATGACTGCAGCAGGGTAACACGATGAACATCCACACCTGATGAGGCCAAAAGGGGGCAATGGGGATGAGAGGGGTCTTCAGGCAGCGAGCTTTCGGCAAGACTTCGGGTATTAGGGGAGTAGCAGGTTAAGCACTGAGAACTCCTGGTGACCAATCATCAATCAGAGCATCCCTTGGTGACTCCCTCGCTGGAGAGATCAGGACAAAAATAATTGCTGCATTTGTGGTTGACTGGGGAGGCAGAGAGATTGTTGCATGGCTGACTCCATGGGTTGAATATCTGACTTGCCATTGACAGATTCAGGGACCACTTGTGCAGACTGAATACAGACCTGCTGAGCTTGTCGGCCAGCATGCTAGAACTGCCGGGAATGTGAGTTGCAAGAAGAAAGCACCTGGAAGACATTGCCCACTCCCACACTCTCATGGCCTCCCTGCACAGAGGATAAGACCATGTTCCTCCTTGCTTACTGATATACCAGACCACCACCATGTTGTCCGTTTGAATTGCTATGGTCCCCAGAAGGAGGGACTCCTGAAAGGCTTGAAATGTTAGGACTGCTCTCATCTCCAGGACATTGCTGCACAGTTTGGTCTCTGTTGGGGGCCACATGCCTTGAACCGTCCTGCCCTGAAAATGCCCCCCTACCCCAACAAGGAGGCGTCCGTGGTTACTGTGGCCTTGTAAGGGGAAAGACAAAATGGTCTGCCTAGAATTAGGTCCTGAGACTGAAGCCACCAAGCTATGAGAATTCTGCACATCTGAATCATCCTGATAATCATGGACATGGGATGAACCTTAGTGGACCACTGGACTGCCAGGTCCACTGAAGATACTTGGCGAGTGGCACTAAATGGATGGCAGCTGAAATTGAACCTAATGTTTGAAGAATTAGATGAACTGCCAGGTGCTCTAGATCCAGCAAGTGACTCACCTTATCTTGAATGAGTTGGACCCTGTGTATGGGTAGTACTGCAGTCTCCGATACTGTGTCCAATTGGACCCCAATAAACTCTAAGTTTTGACACGGAGAAAGATTGGATTTGGGAAAACTGACTAATGCCTAGCTGCTGAAAAAGGATGAGGGTATAACAGGTGGCCATTAATAGTACATGCCTCGTGGGGGCCATGATGAGCCAATCATCCAGGTACGGGAAGACCTGGAATCCTTGCAGTTGGAGATGAGCTGCCACCACTGTCGTGCATTTGGTAAACACCTGGGGGCAATGTGGTGTCTCTAAACAGCAGGGCTCTGAACTGGTAGTGACTGGCTGCTAATATAGAGGGCAGCTGTCTCCTGGAGCATCTGTCGATCTTGACATGATAGTACGCATCCTAGAGATCAACTGAGCACATCCAATCATCCTTGCGCAACAGAGGCAGAATGGACTAGACAGTGACCATCTGGAACTTGGACTTCTTTGATCAATAGGTTTAGTTCGCTGAGGTCCAAAATTGGACGCAGTTCCCTGGTCTTTCCTGGCACCAAAAAGAAGCGAGAGCAAATTCTGGACCTCACTGTCCTGTTGGGACCTCTTGAATGGCTCTTTTTTGAAGAGGGTCTTGAACCTCGACACAAGCCAACTCCCTTTGGTGGGGTGGAACATCTGGGAGAGATTTTAGAACCGGGGAGGAGGGGGGTGAAAAAAGGGAATGAAGTAATTCCTGGAAGACTTGTCCAGGCTAGTGGGTGACAGAAGAATCGTCCCCCGACTGCCTCTAGGGCAGGACAGTTGGCCAGCTCTTCAGGAGAGCTAAAAGGGTTCCTCCAAGAAAGGTTCTCAAGAGCCCTGATTCTGCGGACACCCGCTACCTCTGGGGTGGCATCTACCATTGAATTCCCTACCCCAGCTTGTAGAATAGGACTCCTGGGCAGCATCCTGAAAGGAAGACTGACTTCGGTAGAACCGAAGCTTCTTACTTCCCCCCTCTGAATCTTGAAAAAGGAATGTTGGGGAGTAGAAAACTTGATTCTTACTGCAGTGGAACTATCAAAGAGAACATTAGTAAATGATGTCATAAAGGGTTCCACAAACCCAAAAAGGCAAAGCCAGGCATGCTGCCTAATGGCAATGCCTGTGCCAACCGTTCCAGATGTGGCCTCTTCCACACTGGAGATCAACCTTTTCAAAGCATTAGCTAAGGGAGTCAGAGTAAACAGCCTAGGAGAGATCAGTTTAAGACTCTCTGGAGGCAACACCTCTGTAAAGGAAGTCGTGAGTTCCAACACCAAATCCCTCTGAAGCCAGGTAAAGTGTGCCATACAGTTAGTTGCTCTCAGTCCAAATGTAGCCGAGGCAAACATGTGCTTTCCAAAGCAGTCAATCGACCAGGACACACAGTTCAGGATATGGACCGAGAAGCTCTGTTGCACCAGCTCCTTCTTAGTAGCGGCAGCCACCACGATGGCATCGCTGGGGACACCCTTGTTCCATAAGGTCTCATCCTTGGGAGGACTGAGGAATTTGTTGGCTTTCTTGGGCACCGGTTCCATCATGTCTGGCTCCTTCCAAGCCCTGCTGGCGATGAGTTCTACAAGTTCATCGGCAAGGGGGGACACCCAGGTAGAAGATGGGCCCATCCCGAAGGCCTTCAGGAACAGTGAATCCACCGAAGACAGGATTGGGGAAGAACAACTTCCTCTTTGCTTAAGAATTTCAAGGATGTCCCCAAAAGGACATCTCCTGAGATGGTAATCTGGGGGACCAGTTTCCCTCCTCAAAATCCATGTCTTCCACGTGGTACTCTCGGGGGGTCCAAGTGTCTCCTCTTACACGTTCTCTTCTGAAGGGATTCCTCGACGGTGGGCTTGGGGGAGGACTCAGAAGAGACAGGAACTCCAAGTGGGGCAGTGCCCATCTGAAGGCACTCGTGGAAGGGCTGACCCTGGACGGATGATGACGCCTCGACACCCAAACCCAAGAGAGGCTGGGGGGACCTAGAAAAGAAGGAGAGGAGGCTGCCAGACTGGGGAAGGTCCTCTCTACCACCTAGAAGGCCGATGGGCTGGACAAAGCTCCTCTCTCTTCTCCACCAGAAGCCGGAACCATCTGGGGGGTGGAGAAGGGACCCAAACGCAGCACTGAAGCCCACCCCCCCCCAACGATATCAGCCCCGAGCTATTCAGTGCTAAAGCCCTCAAGGGAAGGGAATGGCCCAAAAATTAGAGGCTTGACCCCACTCCCAGGGAGCTAGCATCAACTTCATGGGGACGAGGTGCAGTCTGTTTCGAGGGCAGCAGAACAGAGCCAGCCAGTGATCCTAATGGTGTCAAGAAGGGAGGAATACTGGACACCTGTGGCCTCTCAGTAGGAAAACTCTGGTCCTGACCTTCCAATCACAGATGGATTAGAAGAGGAAACTGGAGTCCTGTAGATGGGAAAGGTCCCCTGGGCATCTGAGCTGGGGACATCAACAAGCTCAACTCGACTTGAGCTTTGAGGAAACCCCTCATCATCATGTCCATATCGCTTCTGGAAGATGCTGACGAATGGCCTGATCTAGCTGGGGATCCTACTTTAGATCCCAATGTCCTATGGTTCCAGGACGAGGCTGGCTCCGATGCACTGGATCCGATTTTTTGAAAGACCTAGATGGAGAACTCTCAATGATGAACGGTTATGATAGAGCAATCGGATCTGAAGTCCTGGAAGGATCTGATGCCTGGGGTGGCATGCCAAAAGGATCTGAAGAATGGGTTGGATCCGGTGAAGGCTTGTGCAGAGTCAGGTCCGAAGGCTTCAGCGGCGCCAAGACCTCGGATGTGGGGATCTGTGGTCAGAGAGCCTAGGCTTCTTAGAAAGAGAAGGAGACCCCTTGGGGGGCCTCTTCTTTGGATCCTGAGAGGACTTGGCAAGAGAGTCCGAGGGCAGGGTCCACCCTGGGCCAAACCCTTCAGCAGTAACTTATTGCGGCACTCCATATGGACCCTGGGGTTGAAAGCGGCACAATGTCGCATTCAACTTCTAGGTGCATCATTACCAAGCAGTAAAGACACTCCTTGTGTGAACTGGAATAAATCGTATTCTGACCACACAAGGACCACCTTTTGAAACCCGAAGGTCTGTCAGACATTACTCACACACACACCAGAAAAAGGAGAGAGAGAATTATTTTTTTTTTAACTAAAGGAAAGGGAAAGGGCGAGAAAAAAAATGAGACAACAGTTAGGGGAGAAAAAAATTCACTAAGCCAATAACTTAGTTATGGGAGGGGAGGTAAACTATATTAGACACTAAAAGAGACTATCGCTATCAGAAAGAAAGGAAGACAAAATAAGCCACTTATCTGAAAATGAGGAAGCTCGAGCCTGGATCATGTCCTAAGCATTTAGTGGCAAACGAGATCTGAGGGTTACGTGTCAGCAGGGGATTATGGGAAGGGGTGGAGCTTGAGCTCTGGATCTATCAGTTGTCGGCTTCTATCTAAGGTCGGATCCAAGAACCATTCGTGATGAATACTGACACGGGGATAGCATCAGATCACGACATTTACCAAGGTGTAGGGGGAGGGGCTGTCAATTCATCTTGGACTACAAAAAGATACTTTGAACAAAGGCCTGCAATTTGGCAACTGTTTTGTTTGCAGCTGTATAATTTCTTAGTATATTATAAAACAAGGCCAGATACGTGCATAAATGAGGGCCATTCAAGAAATAGAAGCAGCAATCCTGTTACAGACAGTATACAAGATGACAGTGACTGACACCAATCCCATTATATGTCAAAGGAATGGGATACACCACTACACCCTTTTGTCTAGCATCACTCATATAAAGCAGACCAGAAATGGATTACGGGAAAGAAAAGCTTGAAGAAAAATAAGACCATGGTGATATGTCAAGCCCCACTAACAGCCATTTTGCAGAAAATAAACTAAAATCAATAAGAAGCAGTAAAAGTGATTCTGAGATGTTAAGATAACAAAAGAGAGAGTAAAAAAAATAGTTTTTTTTTTTTTTTTTTTTTTAGTTCTAAAGTGGAATTTTCCTTTAAGGAAAACAAACTCTAATGCATTTAGTTAAAACGCAAAAAGAAACCTCAGAATCTGAAAAAACATTATTCCACCATAAAACTTCAGCTCAGCCAAGCCACAAATAAGAAATCCAAAAAGAAAAAGTTATGCAGTGAAAAATCAGCTGGCTGCAGCAAAGGCATAAGATACTGAGACAGCATTGAAATATGCCTCTATACTAGCTATGCCTTGTAACGAGCCCTTATCTCACTGGAGGTTTTGGACAGCCTACTATTAGAAGACCCACCGTATATATATATATATATATAGATATATATATATATATATATATATATATATATACATACATATATATATAAATCACTTTCAGTACTGCAAATATTGCACAAACAATACTATAAATTATACATAACACATTTCCCAGACAAGCATACTCAGAGATTAAAATGAAGTGAAGAAAATGTGTCAAAATCATCTCAACACCATCTTCACAATAAAATAGGAATTTACATAAAAAGTAAATATATACCCAGTAATCTGAGAAAGGACTTTTCTGCTGTGGACTTATGACTGGGGGTACCCCCCCCCCTTGTTATCCTTTTCTGTATATTTTTTTTTAAGCTTTGGCATCCAAGGTTGTGCGCTCTTACTTTTGTGCATATTATAAGATCACACACTACACTGACAGCGTGTTTACACCATGGCTATGCTCTAAGCCACTGACTGGACACACTAAAAATCAGGAAAACAGCTAATTAATGTACTATGCATTACTATACAAATATATACTTGCCCTAATTACAGGAACTCCAACAGAAACAACTACCGAATGGAAGGGAAATCCAAAAACAAGAGGACAGTGGGAGAGTAATGTGAAGAAACCCACCATGGTGACTTCTAATCACCAATTAACATGGAAAGTGTTGGACTACCTTTGTTACGTCTACAATTGAGAAAAATACACAGCTGTAATAAAAACTTCTGGGAAAAGGGATGAAATACAGCCAAAAGGCAAAGGTTCAGAATAGGCAGTTCTGAACCAGAACGTATTAAAGGATGCCTTATTCCCAGAGTCACATTCCAGACAATAATGCTTAGTCAGGGTTTGAACCAAAGACCAACTGGAAACAGAAGAAATGTCTTCAAAAGGCATTTTAGAAGTAGGGGCTTGAAAGTACAGTTGTGTACACTTACCATAAATGTAGACGTTCGAGTGTATTCACTGTTGCAGTCATTACATTTGGCCTGATTAATAAAGTCTTGGGTCCTGCATTGGTTGCTGTCCCTTCTCACATGACGTCAGGTCATCAGGGGTATACAACATACAGCCAACGCCATTACATCAGTTTTTCTTTCCCAGATGTCAGGTGCCCCCCTAATGGAGAGCAAACAAACACAAAGGTATACCTCCAACCAAAAGCAAATACACCAAAAAGGCTTTTAAGCATAGTAAAGGAAATGAGAGGTATAGTTAGAAAAAAATAGGGGGCTGGAGGGAGGGTAAAGTACAGTTGTGTACCTACCATAAATGTAGATGTTAGAGTGTATTCACTGTTGTAGTCATTACACTTGGGTTATCCTGCTGGCATGCAACCCGTAGTCGGCCAAAGTTCCAAAGTCTTGGTTCGGCGTCAGTTGCGGTCGCCTCATCACTGACATCAGTGCGCCAGGGGTATAAAAGTTGCAACCGACGCCATTTTCTTCAGTTTTTCTTGCCCCAGATGTCAGGTGCCCCCAGATATGAAGGCTGTAAAGATAAAAATATGCCAAACAACCATGCATATATTACTATAAACATTTCCTTCATCTAAACGCAAATACAAAACATAGGCTGTACAGAGTAGAGAAGTACAGAAAAAGTCCCAGCAAAGAGGGGGATGGTGGGTGGGTAACCAGGACTGCAACAGTGAATACACTTGAACATCTACATTTATGGTAGGTACACAACTGTACTACGTTCATCGTGTTTCACTGTTGCAGTTATTACACTTGGGTAGAATCCCAAAGCTGAGGAAGGGTGGCTGGGTCTAGATTAGATTTGGCGAGGCTAACAAGCCCTGCAGAACTGCAGTGGCAAAGCCTGCTCTGGAATTGGAGTAGAGAGGTAGGTGATAGCGCTTGGTAAAAGTGTGCACTGAGCTCCAGGTTGCAGCTTCTAATATGTCTTTGGTTGGAACCCCTCTGAGGAAAGCTGCTGAAGTGGCTGCTGCTCTGGTAGAATGAGGCCTAATGCCCTTAGGCACAGATTTGCCATGTTGTGCATAACAGAAGCGGATGCAGTGTCCTGTCTATTTGGAGACTGTCTGCTTTGTAATAGGTTTCTCTTGTGATCCTGCAGCATATGCTACAAACAGTTGCTCGTTTTTTTCTGAAAGCTTTTGTTTTGTCCAAGTAAAATCGTAGCTGCCTGTGTATATCTAGAGAGTGCAGAAGTCTTTCCCCTTTATTCTGGGGATTTGGGTAGAAAGTAGGCAAATGAATTGTTTAGGCCACATTGGAGACCACTTTTGGCATGAATGTTGGGTTCGTCCTTAAAGAAACCCTGTCCTTTTGAAAAATGAGGAAAGGTTCCACAGCCATCAATGCCTGTAACTCAAACTCTTCTTGCTGAAGTAATTGCTAGGAGCAGTGCAGTTTTCCATGACAAGAATTTTAGATCAGCTGTGCTGCCTGGTTCAAATGGAGGCAGTGTTAGTTTTTCTAAAACAAAACTGAGGTCCCAAGTAGGTACTGGTGCTCTCCTAGGGGGTCTTATATTCTTAGCCCCTCTGAGGTACTGTCGTAGTAGAGGATGTGAAAAAATAGGAGGTTCCGTATTGTAGTGAGCTGAAATGACAGAGACATGGATTCATGGATTTTAATAGAAGAAAAGGATAGGCCTTTGTCCAGCATCTCAGTTAGGTATTGTAAAATCTGAGGTATATTAGGGTCCAGAAGGTCGAGCCCTTGTGCCTGGTTCCAAGCACAGAATCTCTTCCATTTTCCCCGCATAAGATTTTCTAGTGCTGGGTCTCCTGGCTTCCAAAATTACATCCATAACAGCTTTAGACAGAGGTGCAGTCCGAGTGGCTACATTATCTGCCATGCTGCCAGATTTAAGGTTCTGAGTTGACTGTGCAGGATCTGATTGTTTTGCTGTGTCAGAAGATGAGGGATTTGAGGTAGAGGCCAAGGTGGGCCTTGGGACAAAATCTTTAGGACTGGATACCAGTGATGGCGTGGCCAGTCTGGGGCAATCAGGATCATTATTTGGTCTCTCTTGTCTGACTTTTAGAAGCACCTTGGTGAGAAGAGGCATCGGAGGAAAGGCATATACTTTCAGGTTTTTCCAGTTGAAAGATAGAGCATCCACTTTCCATGCTAGAGAGTGATAGTCCTTGTGCAAAATCTCTATATCTGGTAATTGTGAGGGGAGGCAAAAAGATCTATGTCTGGACGTCCCCATTCCCTTGTTATCATGTTGAACACTTGTGGATTTAGCATCCATTCATGAGGATCCATGAGATTTCTGCTTAGTTCGTCTGCCAGTGTTTATTTTGTTCCTGGCAGGAATTGTGCTTGCAGATGTACCTGGTAGGTCAGAGCTGTGTTCCACAAGGTCATGGCTTGTCTGAATAGGGGGTGCCCCCTTGCTTGTTTATGTACCACATAACTGTGGTATTGTCCATCTTTATTAGTAATTGTCCTGGATGTATTAGGTCCTTGAAGGCTGTCAGGGCATTCTGTACAGCTAGCAATCTCTTTTTGGTTGATGTGAAGATGCATTTGTTCCTTGGGCCACGTTCCCTGAATACATTTTACTGCCATATGTGCCCCCCAGGCATAATCCGATGCATCCGTTGTTATTGTCTGCCTGGCTGTAGGTAAGGTGAAAGACTGTCCCTTGTTGTGGTGACAGGCCTGGGACCACCACTGAAACTCCTGTTGTAGGCAGGGAATCAAGGTTATGACTGTCTCTAGGCTGTGACAATGCTGAGTCCAAACACTTTTTAGATACCATTGCAGTTTCCTCATATGCAGTTTGGCATATGGAATTAGTAGAATGCAAGATGCCATGAAACCCAGGGCCTGCAGATTTTTTCTTGCAGGGAGCTGGGTCTTTGTCGCCATCATTTGAAAGTAATGAGTCAGTTGCCTTTGTTTGTCGGGCGTGAGATGAGCCATCTGGGTAGTTGTATTTAAGGTTGTACCCAGGAATATTATCACTTGAGAGGGCACTAGTTTTGATTTCTTTTCGTTTACTGTGTACCCTAGGCAAACTAGTAGTCTTTTTACATACGCCAGGTGCTTTAGAAGAATGTCCTTGCTGTCTGCTTGAATAAGGCAGTCGTCCAAGTAGGGATATATTTGAAATCCTTTTTATCTGCAAAATGCAATTACTGGTGCCAAGCACTTTGTGAAGACCCTGGGCACAGTAGATAAGCCAAAGGGCAGTGCAGAGAATTGATAATGCATTGAGCCTGCTATAAATCTGAGGTATCTTCTGCACGATTGTCTGATTGGGACGTGCAGGTATGCCTCCTTGAGATCCAAAGTAACTAGCCAAGCCTGCTTGCCCAACATGGGCAAGAGTTGTTGTAGTGTTAACATTTTGAATTTTGGAACATCCAGGAAAGTATTTAGGAATGACAGGTCCAGTATTGGTCTCCATGCTTTGTCCTTTCTGGGTACGAGGAAAAGTCGTGAGTAAAATCCTTGGCCCTGTTCTTCTTGTGGAACTTTTTGAATAGCTCCTATATCCATAAGAGCAGCAATCTGCTTTTGTGCCTCTGCCCATTGGTTTTGTGGCAGGTTTGGCATACCTTTTGTTTTTGGAAGCGTGTGGAAGTGGAACCTGTACCCTAGAGAAACTATATTCAACACCCACTGGTCTTGGGTGATCATGTGCCAATTTTTTGAGAAAAGTGCTAGCTTTCCCCCTAGGGGTGATGTCAACTGGTAAGAGCTTGGCATTTGCAGAGGTAAGTCATTGTGACTGTTTCCTATAAGGTTGTGATTTGTCTTCTCCTCCTTTGGAGGCTGAAGCACCCCATTGTTTAGGTCTGTAGGAGCCTTGGGGCTGAGATCTGCCTCTTCGGTGTCTGTATCTGCCTCTTTGTGGCCTGTCTGTCACTGCAAAGGACCAATTTTTTGAAGGCGAGTTTCTGCTAAATCTAGGTGGCTGAACTTGTAAGAAATCTTTTACAGTTTGCATTGACTTTGTTTTATCCTCCATTTTCTTTAACACTTCTTCTGCCTTAACACCAAACAAAGTATCATGCTGTAGTGGAGCATCCAATAATTTAATTTTAACATGGTCAGGTAAAGTTTGTTCTTTCAACCAAGCATGTCTCTGAATAACTGAGCCTGTAACTGCAGCTCTACAAGAAGCCTCTAATGAATCAAAACCACATTGCAGAGTATGCTTTCCCACTTGTTCAACTGCATGCAATAAATCCTGCAATTCTTTACTGTCAGGACTTTCTATATTTGTAACCAATTTCTGCTTTAACAATGATGAGGTACTGCTGATATTTAAGCATGTGAAACTGACAGTTTAAAGCCCTTACAGCTAAAGTAGCAGAAGTGTAAACTTTTTCCCCCATCTGTCCAGAGCTCTGGAATCCCTATCTGAGGGGACAGGATTTTTGGCGGTGGAAGCTTTAACCCCTTTTGGGCCCTGAGAAATAGTTTCTGGGTCTGCAGTGGGGTTTTTGTAAAGAAATTTATGAGTCAGGAACCCTGTAGTACCTGTCTGGCTTTACTGGTGCAGGGGGTAAAGAATCTGGAGACAGACTGGATTCAGAAAAAAACATCGACAATGTCAAGCACAGGGGGGATAGCTAAAGGCCTGTGCTGAGGCAAAAGTAAGAAATCTCTGAGCCTTTTCTTGGATTCTGAGTAATCCTGGCTCTCCCAATGGAAATGCTCCCTCATGGTGTGCAGGGTTTCCCCAAAAGAGTAATCCTCAGGCGGAGAGGCTGAAGGAATGGACTCTTCAGCATCAGAGTCTTCATAGGGAGGGAGAGAAAGTACAGTTTTGTACCTACCATAAATGTAGATGTTAGAGTGTTCACCCTGCTGCAGTCATCACACTTGGGTAATCCTGTCGTCAGGCGGTCCCCGCAGTCGGCCGGATTTCCAAAGTCTTGGTCCGACGTCGGTTGCCGTCGCCTCATCCCTGACGTCAGTGCGCCAGGGGTACATATACTACAACCAACGCCATTTTCTTCAGTTTTTCTTGCCCCAGATGTCAGGTGCCCCCAAAAAGGTGCTCCAAATTAGTACCAAAAGGTGAGAACACTGTACAAACACAAAACCCCTTCAGCTGTACGCAAATACATCAGTAAGGCATAGCAAAAATTTAGCCAGTAGATCAGAGGGGTAGGAGGGAGGGTAACCTGGACTGCAGCAGGGTGAACACTCGAACATCTACATTTATGGTAGGTACAAAACTGTACTATGTTCATCGTGTTACCCTGCTGCAGTCACCACACTTGGGTTGAGTCCCAAAGCTAAGGAAGTGTGGAGGCATTATAGAGGGTTAGAGGAGGCAATGAGGCCCTGCAGAACTGCAGTGGCGAAGCCTGCCCTGGACTTAGAATAAAGAGGTAAGTGATAGTGTTTGGTGAAGGTGTGTACAGAACTCCAAGTTGCAGCTTCTAAAATTTCCTTGGTAGGAACCCCCCGGAGAAAGGCTGGAGAGGTAGCTGCTGCCCTGGTAGAGTGGGATCTAATGGTTGGAGGAACTTGTTTCCCATGATGGGTATAGCAGAACCGTATACAATGGCCTATCCATTTAGAAATGGTTTGCTTGGATATGGCCCTCCCTTGAGAAGCTGTAGCCTAGGAAACAGAGCTGGTCAGATTTTCTGAAAGCCTTAGTTTTATCCAAGTAATATCGAAGCTGCCTGTGAGTATCCAAGGAATGGAGGAGTCTCTCACCTTTGTTCTGTGGATTGGGGAAGAAAGTGGGTAGATGGATGGTTTGATTTAAAGCTACACTGGAAACCACCTTAGGCATGAAGTTAGGATTAGTTCGTAGAGAAACTCTGTCTTGATGAAAAATGAGGAAAGGTTCCACTGCCATAAGTGCCTGTAATTCTGAAACTCTCCTAGCAGAAGTTATTGCCAGGAGCAGGGCAATCTTCCAAGATAGGAACTGAAGGTCTGCAGAAAAAGCTGGTTCAAAGGGAGGTAGTGTTAGTTTTTCCAGAACAAAATTGAGATCCCATGTTGGTGTAGGAGCTTCTAGGTGGTCTAATGTTTTTTGCCCCTCTGAGGAATTGCCTTAGTAGTGGGTTTGAAAATAAAGGTGGATTTGTGTCGTAGTGAGCTGAAATAGCTGAAGCATGGATTTTAATTGAGGAGAAGGAGTCCTTTATGCAACATCTCAGCTAAATACTGCAGAATGTGAGGCATATGAGGCTGAGTTGTGTCTTGGCCTTTAGCTTGGTTCCAAGCAGAAAACTTTTTCCATTTGTCCGAGTAAGCCTTCCTGGTGCTTGGCCTCCTGGCTTCTAGAATAACATCCAGTACTGCTTTTGAAAGAGGGGCTGTTTGGCTGCTTAATTGATTTGTCATGCAGCCAGGTTTAAGGTTTTGATCTGGCTGTGTAGAATCTGCTTGTCTTGCTGCGTGAGCAAATGAGGTATTTGAGGCAATATCCATGGTGGGCTGTGAGCCATATTCTTCAATAGCGGGTACCAGTGCTGGCGTGGCCAGTCTGGGGCTATGAGAATCATTCGAGGTTTCTCCTTTTTGACCTTCAAAAAAAAACTTTGTGAGAAGAGGTAATGGAGGAAAGGCATATGCGGTCAGGTTTTTCCAACTGAAGGAGAGAGCGTCCACTTTCCAAGCTTGATGGTGGAATGTCCTTGTGCAAAATTTTGTCAGCTGGTAGTTTTGAGGACTGGCAAACAGGTCTATATTTGGTAGACCCCATCTTTGAGTTATCATTGCAAATATTTGTGGGTCTAGCTTCCACTCGTGGGGGTCTTTGATGTTTCTGCTTAGGTCGTCTGCCAATGTGTTTTTCTGTCCTGGCAGGAAGTGAGCTTGTAACTGGACTTGGTAGGCCAGAGCAGTGTTCCATAAGGTTATTGCTTGCCTGCAAAGAGGGTAGGAATGTGTGCCCCCTTGTTTATGTACCACATTACTGTGGTGTTGTCCGTCTTTATTGCCAGTTGTCCAGACTGTAGTAGATCCTTGAAAGCTGTCAGAGCTTTCTGTACAGCTAGCATCTCTTTTTGGTTTATGTGCAGTTTTCTTTGTTCTGCAGTCCATAGGCCTTGAATGCATTGTCCTGCCATGTGCGCCCCCCAGGCATAGTCTGAAGCATCTGTTGTGATAGTTTGCCTGGGTGGGGGCAAGGTGAAAGGCTGACCCTTGTTGAGGTGACAAGCCTGTGCCCACCATAGAAATTCCTGTTGAAGGCAGGGAATGAGAGATATCACTGTGTCCAAGCTGTGGCTGTGTTGAGACCATACGCTTTTTAGGTACCATTGTAATTTCCTCATATGTAGTTTTTAATGGTATTATCAGAATGCAAGATACCATGAAGCCCAAACCCTGCAGAACTTTTCTTGCAGTTAATTGGGTCTTTGTTGCCACTGTCTTGAAATATTGAGTCAGTTGTAATTGCTTGTCTGGTGTAAGATAAGCCTTCTGGGCCGTTGTGTCCAAGCTGGCACCCAGGAATGTCATTTTTTGTGAGGGTACTAGTTTTGACTTCTTTTCGTTTATTGTGTACCCCAGACAATTTAGTAGATGCTTCACAAAAAACAGATGTTGTAAGAGAATGTCTTTTCTTTCTGCTTAGATGAGGCAGTCGTCCAGGTATGGATATATTTGAATTCCTCTGTCTGCAGTATGCAATTACTGGTGCCAGGCATTTTGTGAATACTCTGGGCGCAGTAGATAAGCCAAAGGGCAGTGCAGAGAATTGATAATGGGTTGAACCTGCAATGAAACGGAGGTATCTTCTGCAACTTTGTCTGATAGTGACATGCAGGTACGCCTCCTTGAGGTCCAACGTTACCAGCCATGCTTCCTTGCCCAACATGGGAAGTAGCTGCTGTAGTGTTAGCATCTTGAATTTGGGAACTTGTAGGTAAGTGTTTAGAATAGAAAGGTCCAGAATTGGTCTCCAAGCATTTTCTTTTCTGGGTACTAGGAAGAGTCTTGAGTAAAATCCTTGACCTTGCTCTTGAGTTGGCACCCTTTGAATGGTTCTCATGGCCATGAGAGCTGTAATTTGTTTTTGAGCCTCTGCCCTTTGGCTTTGTGGCAGGTTTGGCATTCCTGTTTTTATTGGCAAGGTGTGAAAGTGGAATCTGTATCCTCGTAAAATTATGTCTAGGAACCATTTGTCCTTTGTGACCATGTACCAGCTGTCTGCAAAAAGTACTAGTTTTCCCGCTAGGGGGGCTGACAAAAGAGCTTTGTTTGGCCAGCTGAGGTGCAAGTCATTGAGTTTGCCTTCTGGTGGGTTGAGACCCATCTTCTCCTCCCTTCTGGGTTGGAGTGCCCCATTGGCAAGATTTATACTGAGCTTGTGGTTGTCCTCTGCCCCTTGGGCGCCTGAATTTACCCCTCTGACGCCTGTCAGTGGCTGGAAAGGACCAATTTTTTGTTGGCCAATTTCTGCTGAAGCGAGGGGGTTGTACCTGAAGGAAATATTTGACTGTCTGCATTGATTTTGCCTTATCTTCCATTTTCTTTAACACTTCTTCTGCTTTAACCCCAAAAAGAACATCTTACTGTAAGGGAGCATCTAGTAATTTTGCTTTAACATGATCAGGCAGACTTTGTTCCTTTAACCAGGCATGCCTATGTATAACTGATCCAGTGACAGCTGCTCTGCAGGAGGCCTCCAAAGAATCAAACCCACATTGTAAGGTATGTTTGCCCACCTGTTCGGTGGCGTGCAACAAATCCTGTACTTCTTTCAATTCAGGTTGTTGAGGGAGGGTGGTTATCTTTTGTTTTAACTGAGAGATCAGAAATTGCTGATACTTAAGCATATGAAATTGACAGTTTAGAGCTCTCATAGCTGAAGTGGCTGAGGTGTAAACCTTTTTCCCCCATCTATCTAGTGCTCTTGAATCCCTTTCAGAAGGTACTGGATTTTTAGACATGGAAGCCTTAGCCCCCTTGGGACCCTGGGAGATGGTCTCTGGGTCAGCTACTGGGCTTTTGTAGAGAAATTTGTGGGAATCATGTACCCTGTCGTATCTGTCAGGCTTGGCCGGGGCAGGAGGCAGACAGTCAGGGTTGAAACTGGATTCTAAATAGACATCATCCACAATGTCCAAAACAGGAGGAATAGCTAGAGGTCTGTGTTGGGGGAGTAAAATAAACTCTCTGAGCCTTTTCTTGGAATCAGAGTAATCCTGACCTTCCCAGTGAAAATGTTCCCTCATAGTGAGTAACGTTTCCCCAAAAGAGTAATCTTCTGGAGGGGAAGCTGAGGGAATAGAGTCCTCAGCATCAGAATCTTCATAAGGAGAGAAGGAATAGTCTTGGTTGTCAGTGGAATCCGAAGAAATAGACAGTTGTTCAGAGGAAGCAGATTCTTCCTCTTGTCTAGGCCTTTTGTCAGGAGGAGGCTGAGAACCTCTGATAAGAGTAATCAAATCTTCAGCCATCTTGAGCATCTATTTCTTAGGCATAGGGCCTTGAACAGGAGACTGAAGTGAAGCCTTTTTCGTTTTAGGAGTCTTCGATTTGGAAAACGTTTTGATTGTAAGAGTCGTCAGTCTGAAAACGCCTTCAGAAAGCGATGACATTTCAGAAGAACCGACGTCCTTGGAAGGTAAATCATCGGAACGGCCTGAAGTAAAAGGCTGCGTGGGCCTAGTACATTCCGTCAAAATATCCGTAGCGGTCTCAGGTTCCAGAACAGCGGTAGTCAGAGGCTGCGTCGGAGCCTCAGTGACAACCGGAGAACCGGAGACTGGATCAACCGAGGCCTCGGAATCGGGCTTAGGCCTGGGCTGTCTATCCTTATCCCTGCGCTTTTTGTGCACGCCGGTAGTCGGTAGCTCCGACGGCATGTTATTATTAAATTTTATGCCAAAAAAGTGTCGTGCGAAGTCAAATTGTCTTTTAATAGTACGTTTATTAAATCTAGCACAAAAACGACAAGAAGTGACGTCGTGATCAGGGCCTAGGCAAGGTATGCAATAAGAATGAAAATCCTTATGAGGTATTTGCTTCCCACAAGAAATGCAATTGTTAACTTTTTCTGACATCGGTATGAGGCAAGAAAAGTTTCCCCAATGGGGTACTTAGCTTTATAGAAGACTTCGGCCTGAAATTCGAATTCGAAAATCTCAGGAGTCAGCCGACCGGCACTTGCGAACTGTTTCTGCTTCGGGCACCGCGTGGCAAGAAAGACTGAAGAAAATGGTGTCGGATGCAGTATATGTACCCCTGGCACACTGACGTCAGGGATGAGGCGACGGCAACCGACATTGGACCAAGACTTTGGAAATCCGGCCGACTGTGGAACCGCCTGACAACAGGATAACCCAAGTGTGATGACTGCAGCAGGGTAACACGATGAACATTAGCCCTGGTCAGAGGAAGAATCAGAAGAAATGGAAACCTGATCAGAGGAATCATAATCAGTGTCTTGCCTAGTCCTTTAGTCAGGAGGGGGATGGGAGCCCCTGAATAAAGTAATAAGATCTTCGGCCATTTTAAGCATCTGTTTCTTTGGCATGGATGACTGTTCTGGAGAATGCTGCCCTTGTTTCCTTGTCTTTAATGGTGTTTTTGACTTTGCCTTTGCTGCTGTAGTAGCTTTAATTGTAAGCTGTGAAGGTCTGAAAACACCCTCAGAAGCCGGTGCCTGCTCAGCGGCTCCAGACCCATCTGAGGGTATATTTTCCGTAGGCCCAATACCTTGAGTTTCCACAGGCCTCGGTGTCTCCACGTGGCTGTCGGTTGCGGCCTGTGGCTCTGAAGTAGCGGGTGTCAGGGACTGCGAAAGCGCCTCACTTAGAACCGGCAACTGGCCTAGAAGAGGCTTTGTCGTCGGTTTTGGACCTCGGATGCCTGTCTTTTTCTTTGTCTTTGCGTTTTTTATACATTCTGGTCGTCGGTTGCTCCGACGGCATTATGTAATTAAATCTCTGTCCAAAGTAATGTAAAGCAAAATCAAACAGACGTTTAATAGTGCGTTTATTGAACCTAGCACAAAACCGACAACTAGTGACGTCGTGGTCAGGGCCTAGGCAAGGAATGCAGTAAG
This sequence comes from Protopterus annectens, assembly GCF_019279795.1. Lineage (NCBI taxonomy): Eukaryota > Metazoa > Chordata > Ceratodontiformes > Protopteridae > Protopterus > Protopterus annectens. The sequence continues at coordinate 340,333,401 of NC_056731.1, read as the reverse complement.
AGTGAAAGTCCTTATGAGGTATCTGCTTCACACAAGAAATACAATTATTAACTTTTACTGACATCGGTCTGGAGCAAGAAAGTTTCCCCAATGGGGTACTTAGCTTTACTGAAGACTTTGGTTCTGAAATTCAATTTTGAAAATCTCAGGAGTCGGCCGACCGGCACTTGCAAACTGCTTATGCTTCGGGCACCACGTGGCAAGAAAGACTGAAGAAAATGGCGTCGGTTGCAACTTTTATACCCCGGCGCACTGACGTCAGGGATGAGGCGACAGCAACCAACGCCGGGCCAAGACTTTGGAACTCAGGCCGACTACGGGTCGCCTGCCAGCAGGATAACCCAAGTGTAATGACTGCAACAGTGAAACACAATGAACATCCAGGACTGCAACAGTGAATACACTCGAACATTTACATTTATGGTAAGTGTACACGACTGTACTATGTTCTTCGTGTTTCACTGTTGCAATCATTACATTTGGGTAGATTCCCAAGATTGGGAGGAGGAGTTTATACAGCATTACGGCCAGTTATAAGGCTCTGCAAGACTGCAGTGGCAAAGCCAGCTCTGGAATTAGAGAAAATTGGTAAATGACAGTGCTTGGTGTTAAGTATGTACAGAACTCCAGGTAGCAGCTTCTCGGATATCCCTGGTAGGACCACCTCTGAGAAAAGCTGCGGAAGTAGCAGCCCTGGTAGAGTGAGATCTGATCCCCTGGGGGATAGGTTTTCCATGGTGCTTATAACAGAAATTAATGCAATGGCTTATCCATTTAGAAATGGTTTGTTTTGAAATAGCCTTCCCCTCTGCCCCTGCAGCAAATGCTATCAGAAATTGTTCAGATTTTTTTCCAGATTTAGTCTCGTCCAAGAAGAATCTTAGTTGTCTATGCAAATCCACTGAATGCAGAATCTGCTCCCCTTTGCTCTGTGGATTGGGGCAGAAGATTGGCAAATGAATGGACTGATTAAGAGCCACGCTGGAAACCATCTTGGGCATGAAGGATGGATTGGCCCTGAGAGATACCCTGTCTGCATGAAAGATGATGAAAGGCTCCACTGCCATAAGGGCCTGTAATTCAGAGATCCTTCTACCTGAAGTTATTGCTAAAAGGAAGGCTGTTTTCCAAGAAATAAATTTTAAGTCTGCAGTAGCAGCTGGCTCGAAAGGAGGTAGAGTGAGTTTCTCCAAAACAAAGTTAAGGTCCCAGGCAGGGGTAGGAGCTCTCCTGGGTGGTCTCAAGTTTTTTGTCCCTCTGAAATACTGCTTGAGAAGAGGATGAGAGTAGAGGGGTGGCTCTGTGTTTAGTGAACTGAAATAACTGAGGTGTGGATTTTAATGGAGGAAAAAGACAGGCCCTTGTGGAGCATCTCAGTTAAGTATTGAAAAATTTGAGGTAAACTGGGCGTGCTGTGCTCATTCCTAAAAGTTGGTTCCAGGCTCAGAATCTTTTCCATTCGTCAGCATAAGAGTTTCTAGTACTAAGTCTCCTCGCCTCCAAGATAACATCCATCACAGGTTTGCTGAGGGATGATAAGGGTGAATTTAAGTGATTAGCCAGGCTGCAAGGTTCAATGTTGGAAGCTGAGGGTGCAGAATTTGGTTCTCCTGCTGAGACAGCAGGGAAGGGGTCTGAGGCAGGTGCCATGGAGATATTTGTGACACACTGCACAGGATGGGGTACCAGTGTTGGTGCGGCCAGTCTGGGGCAATCAAAATCATCCTTGGTTTGCCCTGTTTGACTTTTAGTAGAACTTTGGAGAGCAGAGGCGGAAAGGCGTAGACTGATAGGTTTTTCCAGCTGAAGGACAGAGCATCCACTTTCCAGGCTTGTTTGTGGGGAGTCTTTGTGCAAAACTTGTCCAACTGGTAGTTCTGGGGGTTGGCAAATAGATCTATCTCTGGGCTCCCCCACTCGCTTGTCAACATGTTGAAAATCCGTGGTCCCAGTTTCCACTCGTGTGGGTCCATGAGGTTTCTGCTTAGTCCGTCTGCCAGTGCATTCAATTTTCCTGGCAGGAATTGAGCTTGTAGATGCACTTGGTAGCTCACGGCTGTGTTCCACAATGCCATGGCTAGTCTGCAGAGGGGGTAGGAATGTGTACCCCCCTGCTTATGTACCACATAACCGTGGTGTTCTCCGTCTATCATTAGTTGTCCTGTTACGAAAACAAAATTGCCACTGAATCTAAAGACAACCACAAAGCATTCTATAGCTATGTCAAGAATCTCAAAGGGAACACTCAGATCTGCTCTGAGTTACAGCACAATGGCACTAAATATACAGAACCAACTGATATTGCCAACATCCTAGCAGATAGGTTCAGTGCTAACTTTACCACCCTCTCACCCCCTAGAGGGCCCATCTCTATACAGGAAGAATGCAAGGTTCCTATAATCACGGCTACACAGGTAAAAAAAAAAAAACTCTCCAAAGCCAAGAACACAGCATCCATGGGACCTGACAATATCCCAGGCTGCGTTCTACACGAACTACAGAATGAACTGGCACCCTACCTAAGTACCATGTTCAATCATAGCCTCACCTCAGGCTTTGTACCCAGTGAATGGCGCACCGCGATGGTTATCCCACTCCACAAAGGGGGAGCCACGACGGAGCCCGGGAATTACCGCCCCATTAACCTGACGAGCCAGGCCTGCAAGGCCATGGAACGTATCACTGTGGAACTCATAAACAAAGACATTGGTAATCTCCAAACTCTGGACCCTACCCAGTTTCAATTTGTAAAAGGCGGATCATGTCTCCTAAACCTTATTGACTTCTATGAAGCAGTCACCAAAGCCACAGATGAGGGTAAAATGGTTCACACAGCTTATCTAGATCTCGCCAAGGCTTTCGACACCACCCCCCACTCTGGAATTATAGATAAGCTCACTAAACTAGGTATAAATCCCTATGTCACAAGATGGGTTGCCAACTGGCTCATGGACAGAACCCACACTGTGAAAGTAGCGGATTCCAAATCCGACTTCAGACCAGTGACAAGTGGAGTACCACGGGGTTCAGTCCTGGGTCCTATCCTGTTTGGTATCTACTTCTCTGAAGTGCAGGCTAACACAGAAGGTCTTTGGCTAACAAAGTTTGCAAATGACTGCAAGCTAGGAGCCATAATCGAAACTCCTAACGATGTTCATAGGTTCACAGATTCATACTAGGCTATCTGCCCTAGGGCATTTATAAGCCTAGCCAGAATGTGTTTGGCTTTCGCCACCCATTTTAAATTTATTTTGCTATGCCCTTTTTCGAGGTTAGTATACTGTGCCTCTGTCTAACAGTGACACAGAAGTGATACCCGGGGTAAACCTACGATCTCCCAGCCACTCATCAAGATTCCTCTTGAAGAAAGTCAATGAGGGGACTCTGCCTAACCTGGACTGGGATTTTATTCCAGAGTGAAGGGAGCCTCTGGGTTATGAATCTGTCCCTCCAGCATGTCCTATTTATTTCAGTGCTGAGGTTCAAGTCTCTCGAGCGCGTAGCTCGATGGGATTTGGATTTTCTGAGGTGCAGCATGTCCATTAATTCCGTGTTGGACATGGCTTTATACGTCAGGCACAGATCGCCTCTGAACAGGCGGTATATGCCACTGAGTAGAGCTGGAGTTTCTTTAACCGGGCAGCATATGGCATCTGTTTGAGCCCTTTGATCCTCTTGGTGAGGTACTTTTAGGGTCTTTCCAGTTGCTGCAGGTGTCTGGTAAGGTACATCCCAAAAGGGGCATTGTACTCAATTATGGGCCTGATGAGGGATGAGTAAAGAGGCACGATGACCTCCCCTGATCTAGATGTGAATCCCTTCATGATTAGGTGGGCTATATAAAATGTTTTTCTAACCACTTTGGCCACGTGGTTGTCAAATGAGAGATTGCTATCAACTTGGGTCCCCAGGTCCCTAATTACTTCTTCTGTACTTAATGGATTACCACCTATGTGGTAATTTGTGAGCACTTTGTTTTTGCCAAAGGGAATGACTATACACTTTTGGCATTTAGCTTGAGGCCATGGCTCTGGCACCAGTTGTCTGTTTCTATGAGGCCCTTTTGGAGGATGCTTGTGTCGGCTGGAGTGTCGATTATGGCCAGTTTGCAGTCATCTGCGAACTTGGTCAGCCACAGTCCTTCCGTGTTGGCCTGTACCTCCGAGAAATATATACCGAACAAGAGAGGTCCCAGGACTGAGCCTTGTGGGACACCACTTGTAACTGGTTTGGAGTCTGACATGGCTCCAGCAATTCTAACCATGTGGGTTCTGTCCTTGAGCCAGTTTGCAATCCATCTAGTGACATAGGGGTTTATATTTAAGCTGGTGAGCTTATCTATAATGCCCGAGTGGAGTATTGTATCGAAGGCTTTTGCAAGGTCCAGGTAGGCTGTGAGGACCACCTTCCCCTTGTCAATGGCCTTGGTGACTGTTTCAAAGAAATCAATCAGGTTTAAGAGGCAGGATCTGCCCTTAAAGCCGAACTTGGTAGGATCCAGTGTCTGTAGGTCCTCAATATCTTTATTTATGAGGTCCATGATGATCCTTTCCATAGCTTTGCAGACCAAGCTAGTCAGGCTTATGGGGCGATAGTTTCCAGGATCCGTTGAGGCACCACCTTTATGGAGAGGGACCACTGTTGCTGTACGCCACTCTTTGGGCACATATCCTGTAGTAAGGCTGAGATTGAACAGTAGTTTTATGTTTGGGTTTAGCTCTTCTTGGAGTTCATGTAGGACGCAGCCCGGGACACCGACTGGTCCCATTGATGCTGTGTTTTTTGCTTTGGAGAGGGCGGCTCTTACCTGAGCATCTGAGATGTCAGGGGGGCAGCACTCTGCTGGGATAGATATTTGCCCTTTTGGTGGGGGGGGGGGGAGTTTGCGCTGAACCTGTCAGCTAGGATGTTGGCAATGTCTGTGGGTTCAGTGTCATTTTGGACTAATTCTGAGCATATCTGGGAATTACCACCCAGGTTCCTAACATAACTAAAGAAAGCCTTGTGATTATCCTTAGTGTCCTGTGCAATTTTTCTCTCGAAGCTGGCCTTAGACAATTTTATGAGTGCCCGTAGTTTTTTGCTAATACTAATCAGTGATGCCTTCCCTTTTTGGGATTTTGCTCTATCATTTAGTAGCTTCCTCCTTCTATTGTATAGTTTGTTTATGGCTGGGGTCCACCAGACAGGACGTCTGCCTTTGGAGGATTGGGTCTTGGTTTTATTTGGGATCGCATGATCCATGCATTCCTGAAGGTGTTCATAGAATGCGTTTATAAAGGATTCTGCGGTCTGGGCTGTATTTTCCACAGGCTCGGGGGCTTTGAAGGATTCCATGTGGACAAACTACAAAAGGGTCTCACTGAGACAGATACCTGGTGTCAAAGCCATGGCCTGAAACTCAATGCCAAAAAGTGTACTGTCATCCCCTTTGGTAAAAACTCTGTACCCATGAACTACCACATAGCTGATAGTCTACTTAATGCCAAAAATGTGAGAAGAGACCTTGGGACACAGGTGGACAGTAGTCTCTCCTTCAATAATCACATTGCCACAGTGGTCAAAAAATGCTTCTACGTGGCTCATCTCATCACAAAAGGATTCTCATCCAGAAAAAAAGAGGTCATTGTTCCCCTCTACTCATCACTCATTAGACCCATTATAGAGTACAACGCCCCTTTTGGTATGTACCTCACAAGACATCTACAACTGGAAAGACCACAGAAATACCTCACAGAGAGGATTACTGGCCTCAAACAGATGCCCTACATAGACCGTCTCAAAAAACTACAGCTTTACTCCATCGCATATCGCCTACTCAGGGGCGATCTCTGCCTAACATACAAAGCTATGTCAAACCCAGAGCTGTTGGACATGCTCCACTTAAAGAAATCCCAGTCCCTCTGAGCTACACGCTCTAGGGACCTAAACCTTGTCACCACAATAAACAGAACATGCTGGAGGGATAGATTCCTGTCCCAGAGACTTCCCATACTCTGGAACAGACTACCTATCTATGTCAGAGCTCCTCATTAGCACGCTTCAAGAAAAATCTTGATGATTGGATGGGAAATTCACCCCAGGGATCACTTCTGTGGCTCTGCTCGACAGGGGCACAGGAAAATAATTTTCTTGGGTGGCGAAAGCCAGGGTACATTTTTTGGCTAGGCTTATATAGGCCCTAGGGCCAATAGCCTAGTACCTACCTATGAACCTATGAAGAATGTAGTCATTGAAGGCTGTCAGAGCATTCTGTACAGCTAACATTTCTTTCCGACTGATATGTAGGTGCATTTGATTTGGTTTCCATTTGCCCTGAATGCATTCCCTGCCAGGTGAGCCCCCCATGCATAGTCTGAAACATCTGTAGTTAAGGTTTGGGGGTAGGGGGTAGTGTGAATGGTAGTCCCTTGTTTTGGTGGCAGATTTCCGCCCACCATAGGAACTCTAGGTGTAGGGACGGTATGACAGGAATCATTGTTTCCAGGCTGTGACAATGTTGACTCCATAGACTTTTTAGATACCAGTGTAGTTTCCTCATAAGCAGTCTTGCATATGGAATTAAAAGAATGCAGGAGGCCATGAAGTCCAGGGCTTGCAGTATTTGTCTTGCAGATAGCAGGGTTTTTGACCACTCGTTTGAAGTAAGTTACCAAACGAATTTGCTTCTCTGGCGTGAGGAAAGCCATCTGGGCAGTTGTATTCAAGCTTGCACTCAGGAATGTAATCTGTTGACAGGGTACCAGTTGTGATTTCTTTTCGTTTATGGTGTACCCCACAGACAAGTTAGAACCATTTTTACAAACGCCAGATGATTTAGATGTCCTGGTTTTCTGCCTGAATTAGGCAATCATCCAGGTATGAGTATATTTGAATATTTCTTTGCCTGCAAAATGTAATAACTGGAGCCAGGCAATTTGTGAATACCCTGGGTGCAGTAGACAAGCCAAAGGGCAGTGCAGAGAACTGATAATGCAAGTAGCCTGCTTTGAAGCGTAGGTATCTTCTGCAAGATTCCCTGATTGGGATGTGCAGGTATGCTACTTTTAAATCTAGAGTTGCCAACCAGGTGTCTTTGCCTAGCATAGGAAGTGAAGTACAGTTGTGTACCAACCATAAATGTAGATGTTAGAGTGTATTCACTGTTGCAGTCATTACACTTGGGTTATCCTGCTGGCAGGCTACCCGCAGTCGGTCTGAGTTCCAAAGTCTAGGTCTGGTGTCGGTTGTCGTCGCCTCTTCCCTGACGTCAGTGCGCCAGGGGTATAAAAGATGCAACCGATGCCATTTTCTTCAGTTTTTCCTGCCCCAGATGTCAGGTGCCCCCAAATAGGAAAGGCTGGAAAAGATTATGTCAAAAAACATGCATGTACCAAAATAACAATTCCTTCATCTACAAGCAAATACATCACATAGGTTGTAGAGAGTTGAGAAGTACAAAAAAGGACCCAGCAATGAGAAAGGGGGATGGTGGGTGGGTAACCTGGACTGCAACAGTGAATACACTCGAACATCTACATTTATGGTAGATACACAACTGTACTATGTTCGTGTTTCACTGTTGCAGTCATTATACTTGAGTTGAATCCCAAAGCTGAGGTTGGGTGGCTGGGCCTAAATAAGATTAGGAGAGGCTACCAGGCCCTGCAGAACTGCAGTGGCAAAGCCTGTTCTGGATTTAGAGTAGAGAGGTAAATGGTAGTGCTTAGTGAAAGTGTGCACTGAACTCCAGGTTGCAGCTTCTAAAATGTCTATGGTTGGTACTCCTCTGAGAAAGTCTGCTGAAGTGGCTGCTGCTCTGGGAGAATGTGGCCTTACGCCCTTAGGCACTGATTTGCCATGTTGTGCATAGCAGAAGCGAATGCAGTGTCCTATCCATTTTGAAATTGCCTGCTTTGAGATGGGCCTTCCTTGTGATCCTGCAGCATAAGCTACAAACAGTTGCTCAGTTTTTCTGAAAGCTTTTGTTTTGTTAAAGTAGAATCGTAGCTGTCTGTGTATATCCAAAGTGTGCAGAAGTCTCTCCCCTTTATTCTCGGGATTTGGATAAAAAGTTGGCAAATGAATGGTTTGGTTAAGAGCCACACTGGAAACCACCTTTGGCATAAATGTTGCGTTTGTCCTTAGAGAGACCCTGTCCTGATGAAAAATGATGAAAGGTTCCACTGCCATTAATGCCTGTAACTCTGAGACTCTTCTTGCTGAAGTTATTGCTAGGAGCAGAACAGTTTTCCATGAAATTAATTTTATATCAGCTGTGTTGGCTGGCTCAAAAGGAGGCAGTGTGAGCTTTTCTAATACAAAATTGTGGTCCCAAGTAGGTAACTGGTGCTCTCCTTGGGGGTCTTACGTTTCTTGCCCCTCTGAGGTACTGCCTTAGCAGTGGATGTGAAAAAATAGGAGATTCCATATTGTAATGAGCTGAAATGGCAGAGGCATGGATTTTAATAGATGAAAAGGACAGGCCTTTGTCCAGCATCTCAGTTAGGTATTGTAAAATCTGAGGTATATTTGGAACAATTGGTTCGAGTCCTTGTGCCTGGTTCCAAGCACAGAATCTCTTCCATTTTTCTGCATAAGATTTCCTAGTGCTGGGCCTCCTGGCTTCTAAAATGACATCCACAACAGCTTTAGAGAGAGGTGTGGTCTGAGTGGCTATATTATCTGCCATGTAGCCAGATTTAAGGTTCTGAGTTGACTGTGTAGAATCTGATTGTTTTGTTGAGTCAGAAGATGAGGAATTTGAGGTAAAGGCCAGGCTGGGCCTCGAGACAAGCTCTTTAGGATTGGGTACCAGTGCTGGTGTGGCCAGTCTGGGGCAATCAGGATCATTTTTGGTTTCTCTTGCCTGACTTTTAGGAGTACCTTGGGAAAAAGAGGCACTGGAGGGAAGGCATAAACTGTCAGGGTTTTCCAGCTGAATGAAAGAGCATCCACTTTCCATGCTTGTGAGTGATAAGTTCTTGTGCAGAATTTCTGTAGTTGGCAGTTGTGAGGGGAGGCAAAAAGATCTATGTCCAGGCGTCCCCATTTCCTTGTTATCATGCTGAAGACCTACGGATTTAGTTTCCATTCGTGCGGATCCATGAGATTTCTGCTTAGTTCGTCTGCCAGTGTATTTTTCTTTCCTGGCAGAAATTGTGCCTGCAGATGTACTTGACAGGTCAGTGCTGTGCTCCACAAAGTCATGGCTTGCCTGCAGAGGGGGTAGGAATGTGTGCCCCCTTGCTTGTTTATGTACCATATAACTGTGGTGTTGTCCGTCTTTAGTAATAGTTGTCCTGGATGTAGTAGATCCTTGAAGGCTGTCAGGGCATTCTGTACAGCTAGCATCTCTTTTTGATTGATGTGAAAATGCATTTGTTCCTTGAGCCACGTGCCCTGAATACATTTTCCTGCCATGTGTGCCGATGCATCCGTTATTGTCTGCCTGGCTGTGAGTAAGGTGAAGGGCTGTCCCTTGTTGTGGTGACAGGCCCTGGACCACCATCGAAACTCCTGTTGTAGACAGGGAATTATAGTTACTATTGTCTTCAGGCTGTGGCAATGCTGAGTCCAAACACTTTTTAGATACCACTGTAGTTTCCTCATATGCAGTCTTGCATATGGAATTAGTAGAATGCAGGAAGCCATGAAGCCCAGGGCCTGCAGAATGTTTCTTGCAGGGAGCTGGGTGTTTGTTGCCATCATTTGAAAGTAATGAATCAGTTGCTTTTGCTTGTCTGGCGGGGGAGAAGCCATCTAGGCAGTTGTATTTAAGCTTGCCCCAGGAATATTATCTCTTGAGAGGGCACTAGTTTTGATTTCTTTTCGTTTACTGTGTACCCTAGGCAAATTAATAATCTTTTTACAAATGCCAGATGCTTTAGTAGAATGTCCTTGCTCTCTGCTTGAATAAGGCAGTCGTCCAAGTAGGGATATATCTGAATTCCTCTGTCTGCAAAATGCAATTACTGGTGCCAGGCATTATGTGAAGACCCTGGGCGCAGTAGAGAAGCCAAAGGGCAGTGCAGAGAATTGGTAATGCATTGAACCAGCTATGAATCTAAGGTATCTTCTGCAAGATTGTCTAATTGGGACATGCAGGTATGCCTCCTTGAGGTCCAAAGTAACTAGCCAAGCCTTCTTGCCCAGCATGGGTAGAAGTTGCTGCAGTGTTAACATTTTGAATTTTGGAACATCCAGGAAAGTATTTAGGATTGACAAGTCCAGTATTGGTCTCCAGGCTTTGTCCTTTCTGGGAACCAGGAAGAGTCTTGAGTAAAATCCTTGTCCCTGTTCTTGCTGTGGTACTCTTTGAATAGCTCCCATGTCCATGACAGCAGCAAATTCCTTTTGTGCCTCTGCCCATTGGTTTTCTGGCAGGTCAGACATACCTTCTGATTTTGGAAGAGTGTTAAAGTGGAACCTGTAACCCCGAGAAACTATATTCAGTACCCATTTGTCCTGGGTGATAATGTGCCAATTTTGTGCGAAAAGTGCTAGCTTCCCCCCTAGGGGTGCTGCCAAAAGCTAAGTGCTTGGCCTTTGCAGAGGAAAGTCAATGGGATTGTTTTCTATAAGGTTGTGGTTTCTCTTCTCCTCCTTTGGGGGCAGAAGCACCCCATTGTTTAGGTCTGTAGGAGCCTTGGGGCTGAGATCTGCCTCTTGGGCGTCTGTATCTGCCTCTTTGTGGCCTGTCTGACACCTGAAAGGACCAATTTTTAGAAGGCCAGGTTCTACTAAACCTAGGTGGTTGAACCTGTAAGAAAACCTTTACCGTCTGCATAGATTTTGTTTTATCCTCCAATTTCTTTAACACCTCTTCTGCCTTAACACCAAACAAAGTATCATGCTGTAATGGAGCATCCAATAATTTTACTTTAACATGTTCAGGTAAACTTTGTTCTTTCAACCAAGCATGCCTTCGAATGACAGAGCCTGTAACTGCGGCTCTGCAAGAAGCCTCTAATGAATCAAAACCACATTGCAGGGTACGCTTTCCCACTTGTTCAGCTGCATGCAATAATTCCTGCATTTCCTTATTGTCAGGATTCTCTGAATTTGTAAACATTTTCTGTTTTAAACACCAACTGCGTAGTCCAGGGAAACAAACACTTGCTGAACACCACAAAACCAAAACTGTTCCCAGGACAAAACCACGATCCAAAATAGTTGCACAATTATCTTCTTTATTGTAACACAATAAAATGGTTGAGCGCTTTCATCTACCCAACGTAGATTTCATCACAACACTTACACATTCAAAACCTACCCATTAAATACTTTAAAATGCCCGCCTTTTACACCACCTGATCAATTAACCATTTTCTGTTTTAACAAAGACATGAGGTACTGTTGATATTTAAGCATGTGAAACTGGCAGTTTAAAGCCCTTACAGCTAAAGTAGCAGAGGTGTAAACTTTTTTCCCCCATCTATCCAGGGCTCTAGAATCCCTATCAGAGGGAAAGTACAGTTTTGTACCTACTATAAATGTTCGAGTGTAGACACTGCTGCAGTCATTACACTTGGGTTATCCTGCCGTCAGGTGGTTCCCCAGCCGGCCTGAGTTCCAAAGTCTTGGTTCGGCATCGGTTGCTGTTGCCTCCTCCCTGACGTCAGTGCGACAGGGGTATATAAGATGCAGCAGATGCCATTTTCTTCAGTTTTTCTTGCCCCAGGTGTCAGGTGCCCCCAAATAGGTAGGCAATTCAAATTGCTAATAAAACATACATAAGAAATGCAAACAACATACTTTCAGCTACCAGCAAATACTCCCCATAGATAGTAAAAGGTAGAGGAACTAGGTACGTACTAGCCAGTAAGAGGGGAAGGAGGGAGGGTAACCTGGACTGCAGCAGTGTCTACACTCAAACATCTACATTTATGGTAGGTACAAAACTGTACTATGTTCATAGTGTGACACTGCTGCAGTCATTACACTTGGGTAGAATCACAAAGCTGAGGTAGGGTGGTTGGTTCTATAAGGTATTAGGGGTGGCTATAAGGTCCTGCAGCACTGCAGAGGCGAAGCCAGCTCTGGATTTAGAGTATAGAGGCAGATGGTAATGCTTGGTGAAGGTATGCACAGAACTCCATGCTGCTGCTTCCAAAATATCCTTGGTAGGTACTCCTCTGAGGTAGGCAGTTGAAGTGGCTGTTGCCCTGGTGGAGTGAGATCTAATGCTGTTAGGCACAGGTTTTCCATGGTGCGTATAGCAGAAATGTATACAATGTAGTATCCATTTTGAAATAGTCTGTTTTGAAATGGTTTTTCCCTGTGCTCCTGCAGCATATGCTACCAATAATTGCTCAGATTTTCTGAAAGCTTTGGTTTTGTCCAAGTAGAAACGTAATTGCCTGTGACTGTCCAATGAATGCAGTAGTCTCTCCCCTTTATTCTGTGGTTTTTGGATAAAAAGTTGGCAAGTGAATAGTTTGGTTTAGAGACACACTTGAAACCAACTTTGGCAGAAATGTAGGGTTAGTTCTTATAGACACCCTGTCCTGGTGGAAAATGAGGAAAGGTTCCACTGCCATTAGTGCCTGTAATTCTGAAACTCTTCGTGCTGATGTTATTGCCAGGAGCAGAGCAGTTTTCCAAGAGATCTATTTTAATTCTGCTGTGTTAGCTGACTCAAAAGGAGGTAAAGTTAATTTTTCCAAACCAAAGTTGAGGTCCCAAGTTGGAGTAGGTGCTCTACAGGGCGGTCTTATGTTTTTAGCCCCTCTGAGGTACTGTTTTAGCAAAGGATTAGAGAAAAATGGTGGATCCGTGTTGTAATGAGCAGAGATGGCAGAGGCGTGAATCTTGATGGATGAAAAGGAGAGGCCTTTGTCCAGCATCTCAAATATTGTAGTATCTGAGGAATGTTTGGGACAAGCGGGTCAAAGCTGTGAGCCTGGTTCCAGGCACAGAATCTCTTCCATTTATCCAAATAGGCTTTACTGGTACTAGGCCTTCTGGCCTCCAGAATGATGTCCATAACAGCTTTGGAGAGAGGCATTGCTTGCTTGGCTAAGGAATCTTCCATGCAGCTAGGTTTAAGATCTTTAGCTGGCTGTGGAGAATCTGCTTGTTGTGCTGAGACAGCAGATGTGGGATTTGAGGCAAAATCCAGGGTGGTCCTTGTGCTAAGTTTTTTAAGATTGGGTACCAGTGCTGGCGTGGCCAGTCTGGTGCAATCAGGATCATCTTTGGCTCTTCTTGCCTGGCTTTTAGGAGTACCTTTGGAAGAAGCGGCAGTGGTGGGAAAGCGTATACTTGTGGTTTTTCCAGCTGAATGAGAGGGCATCCACTTTCCATGCTTGTGTATGGTAACTCCTTGTGCAGAATTTCTGTAGCTGGCAGTTCATTGGGGATGCAAACAGATCTATGTCCAGCCTCCACCATTTCTGTGTAATCATTCTCAATATTTATGGATTCAATTCCCATTCGTGGGGATCCATGATATTTCTGCTTAAGTCGTCTGCCAGTGTGTTTTTCTCTCCTGACAGAAATTGTGCTTGCAGATGAACTTGACAGTTTATAGCTGTGTTCCACAAGGTCATGGCTTGTCTGCAGAGGGGTAGGAGTGAGTGCCCCCTTGCTTGTTTATGTACCATATAACTGTGGTGTTGTCTGTCTTTAGTAGTTGTCCTGGATGCAGCAGGTCCTTGAAAGCTATACGGGCATTTTGTACAGCTAGCATCTCTTTTTGATTGATGTGAAGATGCCTTTGTTCTGCGGGCCACTTGCCCTGAATACATTTTCCTGCCATGTGTGCTCCCCTAGGCGTAATCCGATGCATCTGTTGTCAGTGTTTGCCTGGGTGTGGGTTGAGTAAAAGGCTGCCCCTTGTTGAGGTGACAAGCTTGAGCCCACCATCGAAACTCCTGTTTAAGGCAAGGAATTAGTGGTATAACAGTTTCCAAACTTTGACAGTGTTGAGACCATACACTCTTTAGGTACCATTGTAGTTTCCTAATATGCAGTCTGGCATATGGAATTAGTAGTATGCAAGATGCCATGTAGCCCAAGGCCTGCAGAATTTTTCTTGCAGGGAGTTGGGTCTTTGTTGCCATCAATTGAAAGTATTGAGTCAGTTTGTCCTTGCTTGTCTGGCATGAGATAAGCCATCTGGGCCGTTGTGTTCAAGCTGGCACCCAGGAATATTATCTCTTGTGAGGGCACTAGTTTTGATTTCTTTTTCGTTTACTGTGTACCCCAGGCAACTTAATAACTTTTTTTACAAACGCCAGATGCTTTAGAAGAATGTCCTTGCTCTCTGCTTGAATCAAGCAGTCGTCCAGGTACAGGTAAATTTGAATTCTTTTCTGTCTGCAAAATGCAATTACTGGTGCCAGGCACTTTGTGAAGACCCTGGGCGCAGTAGATAAGCCAAAGGGCAGTGCAGAGAATTGATAGTGCATTGGACCAGCTATGAATCTGAGGTATCTTCTGCAGTTTTGTCTGAGAGGGACATGCAGGTATGCCTCCTTGAGGTCCAAGGTCACGAGCCAAGCTTGCTTGCCCAGCATGGGAAGAAGCTGCTGTAATGTCAACATTTTGAATTTCGGAACATCCAGTTAAGTGTTTAGAGAAGAAAGATCTAGAATGGGCCTCCAGGCTTTGTCTTTTCTGGGAACCAGAAAGGGTCTTGAGTAAAATCCTTGTCCTTGTTCCTGTGGTGGTACCTTTTGAATAGCTCCCATGTTCATGAGTGCTGTAATTTGTTTTTGAGCCTCTGCCCATTGATTTGGTGGCAGATTTGGCATTCCTTTTAACCTTGGCAGAGTGTGAAAGTGGAACCTGTAACCTTGAGATACAATATTGAGAACCCATTTGTCTTTGGTGATCATATGCCAATTGTGATAGAAAAGTGCCAGTTTTCCTCCCAAGCGGGCTGCCAAGAGAGAGTTGTTTGGCAGCTGCAGTGGGAAGTCATTGGGGCTGCTTTTCATATGGTTGGTGCCTGTCTTCCCTTCTTTCTGGCCTGATGCACCCCATTGTCGAGGCCTGTAAGGACCTTGTGGTTGACCTCTACCTCTTGGACGTCTGTATCTGCCCCTTTGAGGTCTGTCCGTAACTGGAAAGGACCAATTCTTTGTTGGCCAGTTTCTGCTAAATCGAGGAGGCTGAACCTGTAAGAAATCCTTCACTGTTTGCACAGATTTTGCCTTATCCTCCATTTTCTTTAATACCTCTTCTGCCTTAACTCCAAACAACATATCCTGCTGCAAAGGTGCATCCAGTAATTTTGCTTTAACATGATCTGGTAACGTATGTTCTTTTATCTAAGCATGTCTTCTAATGACAGAGCCTGTAACTGCTGCTCTACAGGAGGCCTCTAAAGAATCAAAACCACATTGCAAAGTATGTTTTCCCACTTGTTCAGCAGCATGCAATAAATCCTGCATTTCTTTAAAATTAGGAGGATCTGAATCTGGAAGCATTTTTTGTTTCAACTGAGACATCAAAAATTGCTGATATTTTAGCATGTGAAACTTTTAGTTATGTACTCACCATAACTTCAGATGTTTGGGATCCATCTCGCCTACATTCTGAATGATGGGTTCGGAGCCGATCCCTCGGCTCCGACTCGGCACGCTTATGCCAAAGAGAAGTCACTTATTGACTGAGCTTACTATATCCCAGGATGCACCACTACCAGTCCCCAGATCTAGTTTGTCCGGATACATGCACAGATACATACGCTGTTTATATGAAAGCGTCAGATGAAACAAGATAAAAACAGTTGAACTCAAAACCGTTCAATCTCTTCTGATCTGCAAGGCAGGGGAAGGAGGTGGGTATCAGGAATGTAGGCGAGATGGATCCCAAACATCTGAAGTTATGGTGAGTACATAACTAAAAGATGTTATGTGATCCTATCTGCCTACATTCTGAATGATGGGACAGCGTCCTAGCACCTGAATCCTGGGTGGCTCACTGGAAAACACTCCTGAGTACCGTGGAACCAAATGATGCTCGTCCTTAGATGCCACATCAATTTGTAGTGGGAAATGAAAGTGTGCGGGTTGGACCAAGTAGCGCAGCACAAATTTCGATATAAATGACTTGGAATGAAAGGCTATAGAAGTAGCCATAGCTCTGGTAGAATGAGCTTTGATAGATGATGTAAGATGTTTATTGAAGAAGAATAGGCCTGAGTTATGCAATCTCTGATCCATTTTGAGATTGTAGCTTTTGTGATGGTTTGGCCCAATTTATTATCAGAGAAGGACACAAACAACTGGTCTGACTTACGAAGTTGCTGAGTCCTGTCTAAATAGAAGCGTAATTGCCTGTGAACATCCAATTTATGGAGAGTGTATTCTGCTTCATTAGAAAATTTTGGAAAGAAAACTGGTAGTTCTAGAGATTGTTGAAGACAGAAACTAGAACAAACCTTTGGGACAAAGGATGGATTAGGCCTAAGTGATACTCTATCCTTGTGGAAAATCAAGGTGGTTTTAATAGACAGGGCTTGAAGCTCTGAGACTCTTCTTGCAGAAGTAATAGCCACTAAGAATGCCGTTTTCCAAGACAGGTATTTTAAGTCATAAGTAGCAGCCGGTTCAAAGGGGAGATGTTAATGTGAAGCACCAAATCAAGATCCACGGAGGTGCAGGATGAAAAACTGGTGGTCTTAACAGACTACCTTTAATGAACGCTTTTGCATAGTCTGCTGCTCATCAAAGGAGGATCCGTGGATTCATGGAATTTAGAGATAGCCGCCAGTTGGACTTTAATAGTTGAGACAGAAGATCCCTGATTAAACAGGGATGTTAAGAATTTCAAAACCTCTGGGACAGGAGCAGTGATAGGGTCTAAGCCCTTGAGTTGAGCCCAGATAGCAAACCTCTTCCACTTACTGAGGTACAATTTGTTAGTGGTGGGTTTGTGGGCAAGATAAAATGTGAACAACTTCGGGTCTAGTGTGTGCCTTCTAACTAAGGTTGGAAGTGGAGGAGCCAAGCTGTCAATTTTAGAGATTGAAGGGACTGATGCCAATGTCCCGACTGATGGATTAGCAAATCCGGGATCAGGTCTAAGGTCCCGGATCGTCCACTGCATGTTTTTTCAAAGGAAACCATATCTGAGAGGCCAGTATGGGGCAATCAGAATCATTGAAGACCCCAGTTGAGAAGCTTTTGAATAACCTTGGGAAGGAGTGGAATTGGAGGAAAGGCATAAAGTAGCCCTGTTGGCCAAGGTTGTGCTAGAGCATCCATGGCTGGTACTTCCTGATGTGGCATCAAGGAGAAGCACCTTTCTCACTAGGTGTTTTGAGTAGTGGCAAATAGGTGCAGCACAGCGTCCCCATCTCTTGAAAACCTGGGCTGCTACTGTGCGCTTGAGAGACCATTCGTGAGGAGAGAGAATTGTCCTGCTTAATTTGTCCGCCAATACATTTGACCTTTCCGGGATGTGGGTCGCTACCAAGAAGCGGTTGGTAGCTACAGCCCATTCCCACACTCTCATGGCCTCTCTGCAAAGGGGATACGATCTGGTCCCTCCTTGTTTGTTCAGATACCAAACCACCGACATGTTGTCTGTGTGGATGGCGATGATGCCCTGAGGAAGAAACTTGTGTAAGGCCTGTAGGGATAGAAGTACAGCCCTCATCTCCAACACGTTGATGTGGAGAAGAGCTTCCGGAAGCCAGGAGCCCTGAACTAGCCTGCCCAGACAATGCCCCCACCCTATCTGGGAGGCATCTGTCGTCAGGGTAACCACTGGAGGGAGAACAAAGGGTTTTCCCTGATCCAAGTTGGATGTCTGAAGCCACCAGCGAAGGTCCCTTTGCATATTTCGTAATCATGATGTGATGACTGAGGGGAAGATCCTGAAAGGACCACTGAGTTGACAAGAGCCACTGAAGAATCCTCATGTGTAATCTTGCTAGAGGAACTAAAAGAACCGTGGCAGACATTGAGCCTAAAACCTGTAGGACCATCCTTGCTGGGGCTTTGGATCTCGAGATCAGAGCTTGAACTTGGCCCTGTAAAGTTCGGATCCTTTCGGCAGGAAGAAAGACGCATCAATCTTGAGTCTATCTCTGCTCCTATAAACTTTATGTTGAGAGGGCAGCAAGACAGACTTTGACCAATTGAATGTAATCCCTAGGGAAACACCCAGGGAGATGGTGGCTTTGAGGTTGTCCATTAGTAGATGTCTGGTGGTGGCAGTCAGGAGCCAGTCGTCGAGATAGGGAAACACTTGGAATCCAAGACTTCTCAGGTGAGCCGTCACTACTGCCAAACACTTGGTGAACACCCTGGGGCTGTGGTGAGACCAAAGGGCAGAGCACAAAATTGGTAATGACTGACTCCCAGGCTGAAGCGCAGATACCTTCTGGGCCTGATGTATCGGTATGTGATAATAGGCGTCCTTGAGGTCTATGGAGCACATCCAAACATCCTTCTCCAACAACGGGAGAATGGATTGTAACGTGACCATTGAATTTGGATTTCGTGGACGGATTGGTTCAATCTGCTGAGATCCAATATTGGTCTCAGGTCCCCTGTCTTTTGGCACTAAAAGAACCTGGAGTAATTTCCTGATCCGATCTGGTCTGTGGGGACGGTTGGATGACTCCTTTCTAGCAGCTTTAAAGCTTCTGCTGCTATTTCCCTTTGACTGGGTGGTGGGTCCGGGATTCTCTTGGACGGTGGGGGTGAGTATTTGAATGGGATGGTGTAACCTCCGCAATGATCCGAAGCACCCATCTGTCCTGAGTGATTGACTCCCAGGCTTTTAGGTGCTTGGCAAAGCGACACCCGACTGGCTCGAGCAGCACAGCCGGGCAATCCCTCATGGCGTGTGGGAGGCTGAAGAGCCACGAAAGGACTCGCGTCTCCAGAATTGCGGGGCCCTCTGCACGCCTCTGGGGCGGCGTCTCCCTGAAAAATTCCCGCCCTCTGCCTCTGGATCGGCAGAATCTTCCTGCTGTTGGGAGAAAAACTTGCGAGATTTTGAACCACATTTCCCCTCCTTGGCCTTGGGGTAAGGCGAAGGAGTGGAATAACGGGCACCCTACGGCAGATAACGTTTTCCCTCTTGCTCACAGCGGGTAAGGGTGTCTTTCACCTTGGGTCCAAACAATGAGGACCCATCAAAGGGAGCGCCGGGCGAAGGAAGACTTGAAGGCCTCCGCAAACTGACACAAGCGAGCCAGGCTTGTCTCGTAGAGCCACGCCTGTGCCTGCCGCTCTACCGCCCTTAGGCGCATAGGAAATGAGCCTCATGGACGAGTTAGAAATTGACGTAAGGATAGCCAACTGAGAGCTAACCGACTGGGCTAGCTGCTCAGGTAGGTTACCGAGAGGAATCTGACAACTCCTTGACCAGATCCCTCTGAAGCCTGGTAAAATGTGCCAAATAATTCAGAGACCTTAAGGTAAAGGCCGCTGAAGTCAGGGTGCGCCTACCTATCCATACTCCTAGACTCCTTATTAGGAGGATGGATGGACGTTGAAGCCTCTGCCACGTCCTGTTGTGTAGCAGATGCCACCACCATGGCATCTACAGCCACGCTTTAGTAAGGAACTCCTTCGGGGTGCAGATAAAAATTTATTTGGACGAAGGGACTGGTTCCACGGTATCTGGATGTTCCCGCCCTTGACAAACTAAATCCAAAAGCTCGTGAAGGCGGAGACACCCAGGAGGCGGAGGCTGAGCCCCAAAGGCCTTGAGGAGCACTGACTCGTCAGCAGAGGGGGTTTGGATATCCAGCCGCCTCGTTGTTTGAGGATCTCAAGATGTCTGCAAATGAGACATCATCCGAGGCGACTGGGACCCTCTGCATCATCCATATCAGTGTCGATGTAATAGACTCGGGAGTCCACGTGCTTCCTCTTGCACGATCTCTTCCTTGGGGGTTCCTCTGAAGACAACTCAAGAACCCTCAGGAGGAGGGAACCCCACTGGGGTAACCTCAGGCCTCGGCTCCGCTGGCTACGGACAGGGGAACTGCCAAAGACCCAGTCTCCACGCCCAGGAAGGTGCTGGTAAAACCCGGAGAGATGGCAAGAGGACTTGGCCAAGGCACTCCTCATGGCCCTGAAAGCCGGACCCCCAGAATCCTGGGAGTGTCGGACTCGAGCCGTGATAGCCGACGGAAGTCCCGCAGCAAGCACCGAGGGGGAGGCTCGGAACCAGCATAGGTCGAAACATCACCCCGGTCCAGCCGAAGAAGTCCGCTGCCAAACTCGGACCGAGGCCTGCACGAAAAAAAGGCTTTACTGGTACTAGGCCTTCTGGCCTCCAGAATGATGTCCATAACAGCTTTGGAGAGGCATTGCTTGCTTGGCTAAGGAATCTTCCATGCAGCTAGGTTTAAGATCTTTAGCTGGCTGTGGAGAATCTGCTTGTTGTGCTGAGACAGCAGATGTGGGATTTGAGGCAAAATCCAGGGTGGTCCTTGTGCTAAGTTTTAAGATTGGTACCAGTGCTGGCGTGGCCAGTCTGGTGCAATCAGGATCATCTTTGGCTCTTCTTGCCTGGCTTTTAGGAGTACCTTTGGAAGAAGCGGCAGTGGTGGGAAAGCGTATACTTGTGGTTTTTCCAGCTGAATGAGAGGGCATCCACTTTCCATGCTTGTGGATGGTAACTCCTTGTGCAGAATTTCTGTAGCTGGCAGTTCATTGGGGATGCAAACAGATCTATGTCCAGCCTCCACCATTTCTGTGTAATCATTCTCAATATTTATGGATTCAATTCCCATTCGTGGGGATCCATGATATTTCTGCTTAAGTCGTCTGCCAGTGTGTTTTTCTCTCCTGACAGAAATTGTGCTTGCAGATGAACTTGACAGTTTATAGCTGTGTTCCACAAGGTCATGGCTTGTCTGCAGAGGGGGTAGGAGTGAGTGCCCCCTTGCTTGTTTATGTACCATATAACTGTGGTGTTGTCTGTCTTTAGTAGTTGTCCTGGATGCAGCAGGTCCTTGAAAGCTATACGGGCATTTTGTACAGCTAGCATCTCTTTTTGATTGATGTGAAGATGCCTTTGTTCTGCGGGCCACTTGCCCTGAATACATTTTCCTGCCATGTGTGCTCCCCTAGGCGTAATCCGATGCATCTGTTGTCAGTGTTTGCCTGGGTGTGGGTTGAGTAAAAGGCTGCCCCTTGTTGAGGTGACAAGCTTGAGCCCACCATCGAAACTCCTGTTTAAGGCAAGGAATTAGTGGTATAACAGTTTCCAAACTTTGACAGTGTTGAGACCATACACTCTTTAGGTACCATTGTAGTTTCCTAATATGCAGTCTGGCATATGGAATTAGTAGTATGCAAGATGCCATGTAGCCCAAGGCCTGCAGAATTTTTCTTGCAGGGAGTTGGGTCTTTGTTGCCATCAATTGAAAGTATTGAGTCAGTTTGTCCTTGCTTGTCTGGCATGAGATAAGCCATCTGGGCCGTTGTGTTCAAGCTGGCACCCAGGAATATTATCTCTTGTGAGGGCACTAGTTTTGATTTTTTTTTCGTTTACTGTGTACCCCAGGCAACTTAATAACTTTTTTTACAAACGCCAGATGCTTTAGAAGAATGTCCTTGCTCTCTGCTTGAATCAGGCAGTCGTCCAGGTACAGGTAAATTTGAATTCTTTTCTGTCTGCAAAATGTAATTACTGGTGCCAGGCACTTTGTGAAGACCCTGGGCGCAGTAGATAAGCCAAAGGGCAGTGCAGAGAATTGATAGTGCATTGGACCAGCTATGAATCTGAGGTATCTTCTGCAGTTTTGTCTGAGAGGGACATGCAGGTATGCCTCCTTGAGGTCCAAGGTCACGAGCCAAGCTTGCTTGCCCAGCATGGGAAGAAGCTGCTGTAATGTCAACATTTTGAATTTCGGAACATCCAGTTAAGTGTTTAGAGAAGAAAGATCTAGAATGGGCCTCCAGGCTTTGTCTTTTCTGGGAACCAGAAAGGGTCTTGAGTAAAATCCGTGTCCTTGTTCCTGTGGTGGTACCTTTTGAATAGCTCCCATGTTCATGAGTGCTGTAATTTGTTTTTGAGCCTCTGCCCATTGATTTGGTGGCAGATTTGGCATTCCTTTTAACCTTGGCAGAGTGTGAAAGTGGAACCTGTAACCTTGAGATACAATATTGAGAACCCATTTGTCTTTGGTGATCATATGCCAATTGTGATAGAAAAGTGCCAGTTTTCCTCCCAAGGGGGCTGCCAAGAGAGAGTTGTTTGGCAGCTGCAGTGGGAAGTCATTGGGGCTGCTTTTCATATGGTTGGTGCCTGTCTTCCCCTTCTTTCTGGCCTGATGCACCCCATTGTCGAGGCCTGTAAGGACCTTGTGGTTGACCTCTACCTCTTGGACGTCTGTATCTGCCCCTTTGAGGTCTGTCCGTAACTGGAAAGGACCAATTCTTTGTTGGCCAGTTTCTGCTAAATCGAGGAGGCTGAACCTGTAAGAAATCCTTCACTGTTTGCACAGATTTTGCCTTATCCTCCATTTTCTTTAATACCTCTTCTGCCTTAACTCCAAACAACATATCCTGCTGCAAAGGTGCATCCAGTAATTTTGCTTTAACATGATCTGGTAACGTATGTTCTTTTATCTAAGCATGTCTTCTAATGACAGAGCCTGTAACTGCTGCTCTACAGGAGGCCTCTAAAGAATCAAAACCACATTGCAAAGTATGTTTTCCCACTTGTTCAGCAGCATGCAATAAATCCTGCATTTCTTTAAAATTAGGAGGATCTGAATCTGGAAGCATTTTTTGTTTCAACTGAGACATCAAAAATTGCTGATATTTTAGCATGTGAAACTGACAATTTAAGGCTCTCATTGCTAAAGTTGCAGACGTATATACTTTCTTTCCCCATCTGTCTAATGCTCTGGAATCTCTGTCAGAGGGAACTGGATTCTTTGCTGATGAGGCCTTAACCCCTTTGGGTCCCTGAGAAATAGTTTCAGGGTCAGCAACAGGGCTTTTTTTCAGAAATTTGTGTGAGACAGGGACTCTGTAATATCTGTCAGGTTTAACTGGAGCTGGAGGTAAGGAATCAGGATTTAAGCTGGATTCAGTATACACATCATCCACAATATCTAACTGGCGGAATAGCAAGGGGTCTGTGTTGAGGTAATAATAGGAAGTCTCTGAGCCTTTTCTTGGATTCTGAGTAATCCTGGCCTTCCCAATGGAAATGCTCATCATGGTATATAAGGTTTCCCCAAAGGAGTAATCCACAGGCGGAGAGGCTAATGGAATGGATTCCTCAGCATCAGAATCCTCATAAGGGGGTAAAGAATATCCGAGGTCTGAGGATGAATCTGAGGAAATGGACACGTGGTCGGATGAGTCAGTCTGCATCCTGCCTAGGCCTTTTATCAGGTGGGGGATGGAACCCCCTGATCAGAGTGATTAGGTTTTCGGCTATTTTGAGCATTTGTTTCTTAGGCATGGAGACCTGTCCTGGAGAATGCTGTATTTGTTTCTTTGTTTTTAAAGGAGGCTTAGACTTAGAAGAGGGTTTAATGCATAACTGAGTAGGTCTGAAGACACCCTCTGAAGCTGCTGGTTGCTCAGCTACTCCGGATCCCTCTGCAGGGTCGGTTTCGGTAGGCTGAAAAACTTGTGCGTCCGAAAGCCCAGCCATCTCCACGTGGGAGTCGGAGGCGGCCTGTGATTCTGCAGAAGCGGTCGTCAGGAGCTGGGAAGGAGCCTCGCTGAGAACCGGCGGCTGGCCTAGAAGAGGCCTCGTCGTCAGTTTTGGGCCTCGGACGCCTGTCCTTGTCTTTGCGCTTTTTATGAATTCCGGTCGTCAAAGTACTGACAGCATGGTGTAATTAAATTTTCTGCCAAAATAATGTTGGGCAAAATCAAACAGACGTTTAAGAGTGCGCTTGTTAAACCTAGCACAAAACCGACAACCAGAGACGACGTGGTCTGGGCCTAGGCATGGGATACAATAAGAATGGAAATCCTTATGAGGTATTTGCTTCCCACAAGAAATACAGTTATTAACTTTTACTGACATCGGTCTGAGGCAAGAAAAAGTTTCCCCAATGGGGTACTTAGCTTTGTAGAACACTTCGGTTCTGGATTCGGAATGAAAATCTCAGGAGTCGGCTGACCGGCACTTGCGAACTGCTTTTGCTATGGGCACTGCGCGGCAAGAAAGACTGAAGAAAATGGCATTGGCTGCATCTTATATACCCCTGTCGCACTGACATCAGGGAGGAGGCGACAGCAACCGACGCCGGACCAAGACTTTGGAACTCAGGCCGACTGTGGAACCGCCTGACAGCAGAATAACCCAAGTGTAATGACTGCAGCAGTGTAACACGATGAACATCACGGTTTTTAGCAGTGGAAGCCTTAACCCCTTTGGGACCCTGAGAAATTGTTTCAGGGTCAGCAGCAGGGATTTTATAAAGAAATTTATGAGAGTCAGGGACCCTGAAATACCTGTCTGGCTTGACTGGTGCAGGGGGTAAAGAATCAGGAGACAGACTGGATTCAGAGAAAACATCATAAACTATATCAAGCACAGGGGGGGATAGCCAAGGGCCTGTGTTGAAGCAGTAAAAGAAAATCTCTGAGCCTTTTCTTGGATTCTGAATAATCCTGGCTCTCCCAGTGAAAATGTTCCCTCATAGTGTGCAGAGTTTCCCCAAAAGAGTAATCCTCAGGTGGAGAGGCTGAAGGGATAGATTCTTCAGCATCAGAGTCCTCATAGGGAGGAAGAGAACAGCCCTGATCTGAAGAGGAAGAGAACAGCCCTGATCTGAAGAGGAATCAGAGGAAATAGAAACCTGGTCAGAGGAATCATAGTCCGTGTCTTGCCTAGGCCTTTTATGAGGAGGGGGGTGGGAACCCCTGATCAAAGTAATTAAGTCTTCGGCCATTTTAAGCATCTGTTTCTTTGGCATGTTTGACTGTCCAGGAGAATGCTGTACTTGTTTCTTTGTTTTTAGTGGTGTCTTTGACTGTACTTTGGTTGCTGCAGAGGATTTAATAGTAAGCTATGGAGGTCTGAAAACACCCACAGAAGCCGATGCTTGCTCAGCGGCTCCGGACCCATCTGAGGGAATATTTTCCGTAGGCCCAATACCTTGAGTATTCAGAGGCCTAGTTGTCTCCACATGGGAGTCGGATACGGCCTGTGGCTCTGAGGTAGTGGGTTCAGGGGCTGCGAAGGCGTCTCACTGAGAACCAGCGAACCGGCGACTGGCCTAGAAGAGGCTTCGTCGTCGGTTTTGGACCTCTGATGCCTGTCCTTTTCCTTGTCTCTGCGTTTTTTATGAATTCCGGTCGTCAGTTGTTCCAACGGCATTATATAGTTAAACCTCCAGCCAAAGTAATGTAATGCAAAAACAAACCAACTTTTAATGGTGCGTTTGTTGACTCTAGCACAAAACTGACAACTAGTAACATCGTGGTCAGGGCCTAGGCAAGGAATGCAGTAAGAGTGAAAGTCCTTATGAGGTATTTGCTTCCCACAAAAAATACAATTGTTAACTTTTACTGACATCGGTCTGGAGCAAGAAAAAGTTTCCCCAACGGGGTACTTAGCTTTATTGAAGACTTCGATTCTGAAACTATATTTCGAAAATCTCAGGAGTCGGCCAACCGGCACTTGCAAACTGCTTCTGCTTCGGGCACCACGCGGCAAGAAAGACTGAAGAAAATGGCGTCGGGTGCATCTTTTATACCCCTAGCGCACTGACATCAGGGAAGAGGCGACAGCAACTGACGCCAGACCTAGACTTTGGAACTCTGGCCGACTGCGGGTAGCCTGCCAGCAGGATAACCCAAGTGTAATGACTGCAACAGTGAAACACTATGAACATCTGGTGAAGAGTCAGCATCTTGAATTTTGGAATCTCCAGAAAGGTGTTTAGAGTGGACAGGTCCAGGACTGGACGCCATGATTTGTCTTTTCTGGGTACCAAAAAAAGCCTGGAATAGAAACCTTGTCCCTTTTCCTCTTCTGGTACTAGTTGAATAGCCCCCATGCTTAAGAGGGAAAGTACTTGTTTTTGAGCCTCTGGCCACCTGTTTGGTGTTGGCAACGTGTGGAAATGAAATCTGTATCCCTAAGACACTATATTTAAAACCCATTTGTCCTGGTTTATGAGTTGTCAGTTCTTTGCATGAAGAGCAATCTTTCCCCCCAAAGGGCAGTTAAAAGATAAGTGCTTGGTAAATTTAAAAGGAAGTCATTCAGACTGTTTACTATAGGGGGGTGTCTTGTTACTTCCAGATTAGGAAGTGGAGGCCCGCCACTGCTTAGTTCTGAGAGTCCACTGGGACTGAAACCTGGGTTTTTGCTGTGTCTGGGTTTGGCTTGAGAGGATCTGGAAGGGGCTGGAAAGGACCAATTTTTAGTAGGCCAGTGCCTACTAAATCTTGGAGGTTGCACTTGTAAGAAATCTTTAACAGTTTGCATAGATTTAGCTTTATCCTCCATCTTTTTTAGAACTCCTTCAGCCTTATTGCCAAACAGGCGGTCCTGACTTAAAGGAGCATCCAACAATTTAGCTTTAACATGATCAGGCAAAGATTGCTCCAGCAACCCTGCAGGAGGCCTCTAAAGAATCAAAACCACATTGCAAAGTATGTTTTCCAACTTGTTCAGCAGAATGCATTAAATCCTGTAAATCTTTATTTTCCACAGTCAGGAATCAACATCATTTTCTGTTTAAGCAGTCCAATAATATGCTGTTGATATTTTAACATATGAAATTGGCAGTTTAAAGCTCTGATTGCCAAGGTTGCAGAAGTATAAACCTTTTTACCACATCTAGCGCCCTGGAGTCTCTATCAGAAGGGGTAGGGTTTTTAGCAGTAGAAACCTTAATGCCCTTCGGTCCCTGAGAATGATTTCTGGATCTGCAACAGTATTTTTGAAAAGGAACTTGTGGGACTCAGGAACCCTGTAGTACCTGACAGGCTTACTAAGAGCTGGAGGCAAAGAATCAGGGGCCAAACTGGATTCCGAAAACACATTATCAACAATGTCTAATACAGGAGGTATAGCCAAAGGCCTATGCTGAAGTAGAAGAAAGAAATCTCTAAGCCTCTTTTTTGAATCAGAAAATTCCTAGCTTTTCCAGTGGAAATGCTCCCTTAAAGAATGTAAAGTTTCCCCAAAAGAAAAATCCTCAGGAGGGGAAGCAGAGGGAATGGAATTCTCTGCATCAGAATCCTCCTAAGTAGATATGGACAAATCCAGGTCATTAGAAGAGTCAGAAGAAATAGAATCCTGATCAGAAGATTCACAAGCAAGCTCAGCCTTAGTTCTCTTGGTGGTGGGGCGGGGGGGGGGGGGTGACTACCCCTGATTAGAGTTGTTAGATCTTCAGCCATTTTTATCATTTGTTTTTTAGGCATAAGCGCCTGAGCGTCGATTTTTTAGACATGGACTGAGATTTAGGCCTTAGTAATGAAGGAGGTTTCGTTTTAATATGCAAGTCTGTAGACCTGAACACACCCTCAGAAGCCGGTGCCTGCACAGCGGCTCTGGACCCATCCAAGGTAGGGACATCCGCGGTTTCCATAGTTTAAGTATCTCGTGGCATACCGGATTACAAATGGGTCTCAGTAGAGGCCTGCGAATCAGAAGTAGTGGGCATCAGGGGCTGCAAAAGCGCCTCACTGAGTACCGGCGAACTGGCGACTGGCTTAGGAGAAGCATCGTCGGCAGTTTTAGACCTCGACGGCCTGTCTCTGTCTTTATCTTTGTGTTTTTTTCGGAATCCCAGTAGTCGGATGGCTAACCGATGACATTTCTGGATAATTAAACCGAGAACCGAAATAATGAGAGGCAAAAATAGAACGACGACGGATAGTGCGCTGATTAAATAAAGCACAAAACTGACAGTAAGGTACGTCATGGTCAGGGCCTAGGCAAGGAATACAGTATGAATGAAAATCTTTATGAGGTATTTGCTTTCTACAAGTAATGCAATTATTAACTTTTACTGACATCGGTAAGGAGCAAGAAAAGTTTCCCTAACGGGGTACTTCGCTTTAAGTTGAAGACTTCGGAGCTGAAACTTGAAAACGAAAATTTCAGGAGTCGGCCGACCTGCACTTGCAAACTGCTTCTACTTTGGGCACCGCATGGCAAGAAAGACTGATGTAATGGCGTCGGCTGCATGTTTTATACCCCTGACGACCTGACGTCATGGAAGAAGGGACAGCAACCGACGCAGGACCCAAGACTTTGTTAATTAGGCCGACTGAGGGCAACCTGCCAGCAGATTACCCAAATGTAATGACTGCAACAGTGAAACACGAAGAACATGCAACCATGCCTCTGGATGACTATACTAACAGGTGCATTTCCTAACGGGCAAATACATCCAGCAACTAACTAACATACAGATTTTGCTTAACAACTGATAGCCCTCGCAAACCAAAGGACAGAAAAGTATACTTGTGTTGGAAATTCTCCACAACAGCAGACATTTCTTATCACTATAGTGCTGTTACTGTGTGGGAAGTTGGGTGGGATCTCTTATTTACCTATGGCAAGCGGGTACATTGTAGAAGTGTTCTGTTAGTCATTTTTCTCCTATTGCTACATTGCTTATGCTGGCTGGGAAGTTGTTTTTTAGTGACTGTAAGCAGGAACTGTTCAAAAGTGTAGTAGGGTCTGTCTTAGGTTGTTTGCTGAAGGAGGCAGATAATATGCCACTACTTATTTCCTAGACTGAAAAATGCAAGGAAATGCACCTTGTTCTGTAATACCGACTTCTAGTTTTTGTTAGCTTATGTACATGTGAACTCCTCGAGGGGAAGTCTGTTAATGTACTTACTCATTGTAGGGTCATTTAGAAGGTATTGGCTTGATCTTTAAACTAATTTTTATGGTTTTCACTGTTAACCTTTGGGTTCTTTTACACTGTCCTCACACCTACTCCTACACTACATTTTTACAGCCTCTTTCTTTTACCCATATATACCTTCTACCTGTACTTACCATACTCCTGTTTTTTTCTTCCTTTTAGCTTGAAACCAAGTGCTGCTTATCGGGTTGTCCCCCTCTGCTGTTGGGCGTCCCAAAAGTAACTTAGTATTTAAAGAAGCTACATCGCAGCTTCCTAAAGTGTGAAACCTTGGACGCATCACTATATTCTCAGCTTGTCTATAACTGAGAGCCCTTACGGAACTTTATGTATGTGTTTCTATTTTTTCCATTTACAATCGCTAAGACCTTGTCTGAGCTGGGCCAGCACACTAGCGGAACTTACCTAAGCCATCTTACCTCCCTTATAAAATAACCCCCTTGCTAACCAAACGTTGAGGTCTTTACTCTCTTATGCCACTAGATGGCAGCACAATTCAGTGTCTGAAGCTTCCTATAGTCTGCTGAAGATGGTTAATTATCTCTGCCTCGCTAACTCTTTTGGTAACTGAATTTTATCCTTTACAAATGATTAAGGCAGACACTGGGTTACAGAGTAATTTGAATACTGGACTTTGTCTAAACTAAATTGCAAACTGATTTGTTTTACATTTATTGCCAGTAACCTTCCTTACTAAGCAGTTTCTTATCTGACTGACTTACTTTGGCAATAAGCTCCCTGGAAGGTCTGATAGGCTCCGAACGAACCACAGACTGGTTCTGCCCCGCTTCGCTCCCCACCCTACCCCCATATCCCACCCACCCCTAGTGCTCTCACACTTATACCTCCCTAACCACACCCACTCCCTGAGCCCTCCTATCTCTTGCAACTGCCTATTAGTTTAACTCCACTCCCTTCCCTTCTACATTCTTTAACCTCCCTCTTACATCACCACCTTATCCTTCCTAACTTATTTTATATTATCCTTCTCTCTACACCTACCCTCCCCTTATTCACTTAATTACTGCTCTCAACTACACTATACCTTTCCCTTACTTTAATCTGTTTCCTTTTTGTAAATATTAACTATATCCAAAGGCTTTATAACTCTTTTTAGCAATATGTCTCTAATATCTAAAACTACGCTAACCAAACTAACATTCATATATTTATGCTCCCTAGGCTTAGTCACCATATATCTCCTAACTTCTTATGAAACACCTAACTATTACCACTTTAGTTACTGTCGTAGACAAACAGCCTTCCAACATCCTATCCAAACCTATATTCATTTAAACATCACATGTACCCCCAGCTACCTATTATCCAAATACCATAGACTTACACACATTAACTTCAATAATCCAAACTTAAGGAGGATCAAATACCTAACCAACTTCTCCTGCAAACCATCATTCGAACTAAAAACACCAACTGTTAGTGATGGTGACATACATCCCAATCCTGGACCAACTGACAACTCCACTAATTTACCTCACAATACCTCATACACTATTCCCCTCTGTTCTTACCACTGTCTCTAATGCCTTACTCATAGGACACCTCAATATCCGCAGTATTAACAATAAGATTGCTCATCTCCATGCTCTCCTTGATACTCACTCCTTTGATATTTTCTGTCTCACTGAAACATGGCTAAAACCTAGTACTAAAGATAATGCAATACTTCCCCCTGGATATAACATATTGAGAATGGACCGCATGCAACGGAAGGGCGGAGGAGTTGCACTTCTATTTAAAAATGGACTAGAAATCACTGCACAACCCTCTGACCCTCCAAAAGATGTTAAAGCTGAGATCCTTACCTCTAAACTACAACTTAACCCTAAAAAATCTATTTATATAATCTGTATCTACCTACCCCCTGGCAATAATTACACTACAATTGAGAATATCTTAAGTTGGATATCCTCCTCCTACCCACAAGAAACTATAATTTTAGGAGACTTTAACTGTGATTGGTCCTCTACTAATACAAAGAATTTTTCATCTCACATTAATCTACATGGCTTTACTCAGCTAATCTCTAATCCCACAAGAATTAATAAACCCAATAACAAAGAAAGTATTTTAGATTGGATTCTTATTAACAAACAGCAACAAACATATACAACAGGAACTTTGCCTGATGATGTAAGTGATCATTCCTTAACTTACATCATAAGACAAAAGAGTGACATTAATCACATTCCTACCTACAGGGTTTTACGTAACAAGAAACACTTCAACCTATTATCATTCAAAAGTGAATTAAAAGCCTGTAAATGGGATCTTCTAAAAACCCTAACACTGGAAGATGCCATCACATATTTCAATACCAAATTCCTATCGATAGTCGACCAACATGCTCCAAAACAATCTATCAGAATTAAATCTAAACCTGCCCCCTGGCTGTCCAAAGAGACAAAACAGAAAATATTACTTAGGAACAAAGCTTGGGCTAAATGGAGATGTACAAAAACAACCTCAGACCAACAAGCCTTTAGACAATTAAGAAATAGCACTAAAAAGCTGTTCTTACAGATAAAAAGAACTATTATTGTAAACTACACCAAACTCATCATAACAACCCCAAAAGGTTTTGGTCAACCCTAAATTCACTCCTACACCCAGGCCATTCTACTACACCTTCACCTTCTGGGACCGAAAAGAATACCTCACATCAAACTGCCAATGCCTTTAACTCCTTTTTCACAGACACCATTAATTCACTAGCTAGTCATCTTACTATAGACAAAGCAAATATTCATGCTGGCACATCTACTAATCTCCCTATATTCCAACTACAACCCATCTCTACTTCTTACATCCTTAAACTCATCCAAAAACTCAAACCTTGTACCCCTTCTGCTGATCAGTTACCATCTGAATACCTTCAAAAAGCAGCTGAAGAAGTTGCCTATCCCATATCTCTCATTATTAATAGAACCATCAGTGAGGGTACCATACCTGTTATCTGGAAAATTTCCCACATAATTCCTTTACACAAAGGTGGTAGCTCAAATGACTATTCTAACTATAGACCTATTGCACTCTTATCTCCCTTAGCAAAAATCATGGAGAAATGTATTCATCATCAGCTAATGCACCACCTTACTCAATATAACCTACTAGCCAACTGTCAACATGGCTTTAGGCCATTTCATAGTACTACAACAGCTCTCCTATCTTTTACTGAGTGTATAAACAGAAAAGTACAGTTTTGTACCTACCATAAATGTAGATGTCCGAACTGGATAGCATCTGCAGTCATAACAAGTGGGTTGTCCTGTCGTCAGGCAGCCCTGCAGTCGGCCGGATTCCAAAGTCCGGGTCCGGCTTCGGCTGATGTCGCACTCCACCCGACGTCATCTCTGTTGGTCTTCGGGTATATAAGCATCAGCCAACGCCATTTTCCTCAGTGTTTCTTGCCCCAGATGCCAGTAGCCCTCTTGCAGGCTAAAATTTGGATAGATGCCAATGTTTCCAAATAGATAGAGGTAAACACAACAATAAGCATATATGTACATATATACAAACAAATACACCATAAAAGACTCCCCCCCAACAGCTAGCTATTAGGAGGGTAAACACCCTAGGAGTACCACAGAGGGGAAGGAGGGAGGGTAATCCTGACTGCAGATGCTATCCAGTTCGGACATCTACATTTATGGTAGGTACAAAACTGTACTATGTCCTTCATGGATGCATCTGCAGTCATAACAAGTGGGTAGAATACCATAGCCAACTAGGGAGGAGGATAAAAGTAGATTATGGTGTGTTTAGGATCCCTTGCAGTACAGCAGTGGCAAACCCTGCTCGGGATCTGGAATATAGAGGCAAATTATAATGCTTGGCAAATGTATGCACGGAGGTCCAAGTAGCCGCCTCAATAATGTCTTTGGTTGCCACTCCTCGTAAGAAGGCTGTGGTAGTGGCTGTTGCCCTTGTAGAATGAGGTCTTATGTTCTGTGGAATTGGTTTTCCATGGAAGGAGTAACAGTATCGTATGCAATTTCCTATCCATTTGGAGATTGTCTGTTTGAAATAGCTTTTCCTTCCCTTCCTGTTGCATAGGCTACAAAAAGTTGGTCAGTCTTTCTGCTATTTTTTGTTCTGTCCAAGTAGTAGCGTAGCTGTCTATGTACATCCAAGGTATGCAGTATTCTTTCCCCTCTGTTTTGTGGGTTGGGAAAGAAGGTAGGTAGGTGGATTGCCTGGTTTAAAGACACTCTGGATACCACCTTGGGCATAAATGTAGGATTAGTCCTCATGGACACTCTATCTTGGTGGAAGATTAGGAAGGGTTGCACTGCCATTAAGGCCTGAAGTTCTGAAACCCTCCTTACTGAAGTAATTGCTAGTAGAAAAGCAGTTTTCCATGACAGGTGTTGTAGGTCTGCTGTTGCTGCTGGTTCAAAGGGTGATAGTGTCAACTTTTCTAGCACAAAGTTTAAATCCCAAGCTGGTAATGGTGGTTTCCTTGGAGGTTTTACATTCTTGATTCCTCTGAGGAACTGCCTGAGCAAAGGGTGCGAAAAAACAGGTGGATCAAAGCTGTATTCTGCTGAAATAGCTGATGCATGTATCTTGATGGAGGAGTAGGACAGGCCTGAATGAAGAAGTTCGGCCAGATACTCCAGAATGTTAGGCATATCTATGTTTGACACATCTTTTCCTCTTTCCGTACTCCAAATGACAAACCTTTTCCATTTTCCAGCATAGTTCCTTCTTGTTGAAGGTCTGCGCGCTTCAAGAATAATGTCTTTAACTCTTTGGGAAAGTTCTGGATTAGCTGCTGGTATGTAATGTTCCATGCAGTCAGTTGCAGCGTTTTTAGGTTTGGATGTATGATGCTGTAGTTGTTCTGAGTTAACATCAAAGGCATCAGGGGTATTGGCCACATATTGTTCCGAGACATGCTCTTCAGTAGTGGGTACCAGTGTTGTCTTGGCCAGTTTGGAGCTATCAGGATTATCCTTGGCTCTTCCTTGATTTTTAGTAGTACCTTGTGTATCAAAGGAAGAGGTGGGAATGCATATGCTGTTAGGCCTTTCCAGTTGAAGGAGAGTGAGTCCACTTTCCATGCTAGTGGGTGGAATGTCCTTGTGCAGAATTTGTTGAGCTGGTGATTGAGAGGTGATGCGAATAGGTCTATCTGTGGCATTCCCCATTTCTTTGAGATGGTCTTGAAGATGTCCGGGTGCAGCTTCCATTCGTGGGCATCCGAAGTGGTTCTGCTTAATATGTCTGCTAGAGTATTGTCTTTCCCCGGTACATATATTGCCTGTAACTGAATGTTGTAGCTGAGTGCCAGGGTCCACAGCTCCAAGGTCATTCTGCATAGGGGGTATGAATGAGTGCCTCCCTGTTTGTTGATGTACCACATGACTGTAGTGTTGTCTGTCCTTATCATCAGCTGGCCCTCCTTGAGAAATGGTTTGAACTTTTGGATTGCCAGTTTTACTGCCAGCATTTCTTTTAGATTGATGTGCAGGTGAAGTTGATCCTGTGTCCACAATCCTTGCACGCATTTGTCCAGCATGTGGGCCCCCCATCCTAGGTCTGAAGCGTCTGTTGTGATGGTCTGGCTTGGCTGACATCTGCGAAAGGGTAGGCCTGGGTTTGACTGGCATGCCTGAGCCCACCATAGGAACTCCTGTTTTAAGCATGGAATTAGTGGGATTTCTGTTTCTAGACTGTGTCTGTGTTGGGACCATAAATTCTTTAGGTACCACT
Organism: Protopterus annectens; assembly: GCF_019279795.1. Taxonomy (NCBI): domain Eukaryota; kingdom Metazoa; phylum Chordata; order Ceratodontiformes; family Protopteridae; genus Protopterus; species Protopterus annectens. Next base: position 340,298,885 of record NC_056731.1, on the reverse strand, counting down.
GTAGTTTCCTCATATGTAGTCTGGCAAATGGGACCAAGATTATGCATGATGCCATGAAGCCCAAGGCCTGCAGAACTTTTCTTGCTGTTAACTTGTTCAGTTTTGTTAGTGCCAAGAAGTAAAGAGGAAGTTCTTTTGTTTTTCTGTAGTCAGGAATGCCATTTGTTGTACTGTGTCCAATTCGCTACCAAGAATGTCCTTGTTTGGGATGGTATCAGCCTTGACTTTTGTAAATTGACTGTGTATCCCAGTCCTTGTAGCAAGTAAATGACCCTTTGTAAATCTGTTGTCAGCTTGCTTTTGTTGTCCCCTTGTAGCAGGCAGTCGTCCAGGTATGGGTAAATTTGAATTCCCTGTAGTCTGCAATGGGCGATTACTGATGCCAGGCATTTTGTGAATACTCTGGGTCCAGTAGATAAGCCAAAGGGCAATGCTGAGAATTGATAGTGCTCTGATCCTGCAAGAAATCTGAGGTATCTTCTGCAGATTGGTCGAATGGGGACGTGCAGGTATGCCTCCTTGAGATCTAGAGTTACCAGCCAAGACTCCTTGCCCAGCATGGGAAGAAGTTGCTGTAGGGTCAGCATTTTGAATTTTGGGACAATGATGTATGTATTTAAGGTGGACAGGTCGAGAATTGGTCTCCAACTTTTTTCCTTTCTTGGAACTAGGAATAGTCTGGAATAGAACCCCTTTCCTTGTTCTGCTGTTGGCACTCTTTCCACAGCTCTCATGTTTGCTAACTCCATTATCTGGCGTAGAGCCTCTGTTTTTGATTTGGAGGTAGATTTGGCATTCCTCTTTGACTGGTAAAGTGTGGAAGTGAAACCGTAACCTTGATCTATGGTTTGTAAAATCCACTTGTCTTTTGTTATGTAGTGCCAGTTCTTTGAAAATAAGGTTAACTTTCCGCCTAGAGGAGCTGCTATTTGTTCCCTGGTAGGCGGATTTAGGATTAAGTCACTGTGGTTGTGCTGATGTAGTCGTAGTGGCTGTGTCTGTGCCTCTGTTGTTACCTTGCCACTGTCGCGCTCTGTAGGCACCTCCTCTGGATTGGTTTCTGCCTCTGGAACGCCTATTCCTGCCCCTCTGAAATTTTGTGGAGTCAGGAAAGGACCAATTTTGGCAGGCCAGTTCCTGCTAAACCTTGGGGTTGAACCTGCAAGAAATCTTTAACAGTTTGAACAGATTTTGCCTTCTCTTCCATTTTCTTCATAACCTGCTGGGCAGGTGTACCAAACAAACTTGTCTTGTCCATAGGAGCATCTAGCAACTTAGCTTTAACATGATCCGGTAAAGCTTGTTCCTTTAGCCATGCATGCCTTCTTATCACTGTGCCTGTCATGGCTGATCTAAATGAAGCCTCCAGTGCATCATAGCCACATTTTAAGGAATGGTTGCTAACCTGTTGTATGTTATTTACCATCTCTAATACATATTTCTTATCAAGAGATTCATCAGTGGTTAGTTTTTAGTTAACTGATCAAGCATAAACTCTTGGTATTGTATCATGTGAAACTGACAGTTTAAAGCTCTAGCTGAGAGAGTAGCTGAAGTGTAGACCTTTTACCCCATCTGTCTAATGACCTTGCTTCCCTTTCAGAAGGAATAGGGTTTTTAGCTGTGGTCGCTACTGCCTTGGGACCCTGGGATATAGTTTCTGGGTCTGCAAGTGGGGCCTTGTAAAGGTGGTGATGAGTATCTGGCACCCTGTAAAATCTGTCTGGTTTGGCAGGGGCTGGGGTAAAGAATCTGGAGCGAGCAAACATCATTGAAAGCATCATCCACCACAGAGAGAACAGGAGGTATAGCTAAGGGCCTGTGCTGTGGGAGGTGCAGAAAGGTCCTAAGTCTTTTCTGGAGTCTGAAAAATCCTGTTGCTGCCATTGGAACTGTTCTCGCATGGCATGCAAGGTTTCCCCAAAGGAGAATTCTTCTGGTGGGGAAGCAGCTGGAATGGATTCTTCAGCATCAGAATCTTCAAAATTGGAGAAGGGAGCCTCTGGCTGGTCAGTTATGTCTGATTCATCAGCAGAATCATCAGAAGACACTGGCTCAGGGGGCTCTGCCCTAGGTCTCTTCTCTGGGGGCTGAGAGGCCCTGTCTGGGTGAGATTGATATCCTCTAATTAAAGAAATTAAATCTTCTGCCAAAGAAAGCATTTGAGAACTAGAAGAGGGCCTGGATGTGGGGGGTTTAACAGGCACTGTTTTAGTAGTTTTGGCTGCTTTAGCCCTGGCGAAGGCCTTAATGGACATGGCTGCTGGAGACCTAGCAGCACCACGTGCTGGGGTAGAGACATCCAAGGGGATGGTGTCTGATAAGTCAACCACCGTAGTGGGTAAAAGTTCTGAGGTCGATTCAAGAGTTGTAGCAGGGGCCTCAGTTTTAAGAATAGGTTCAGCTGTACTTTGATCAGTTTTCTCGGTTTCGGCCGAAACCGAGACACTCGCGGTTTGCTTTACCGTGGTTTCGGCCGAAACCGGACCGCGAGTGTCGGTCTTTATCTTTGCGTTTTTTGGTAGATTGGGTAGTCGGAGGATCCGACGGCATAATGTACGCAAAATCAGAACCGAAAAACTGTTCTGCAAACTCCGACCGACGCCTAAGCGTTGCCGGTTGAAAGAGGCACAGGCCGAACAGGCTGCTACGTCGTGGGCTGGGCCTAAACAAGGCAGACAGTAAGAGTGGAAATCTTTATGAGGTATTTGTTTCCCACAGGTTAAACAATTGTTAACTTTTTCTGACATCGGCTGAGGCAAGAAAGAGTCCCCAACGGGTACTTAGCTTTAGAAGTCTTCAAGTAGTATTCGTAGAAGTAATCTCTGGATCCGACCGACCGGCACTTGCGAACAGCTTCTGCTTCGGGCGCCACGCGGCAAGAAAGACTGAGGAAAATGGCGTCGGCTGATGCTTATATACCCGAAGACCAACAGAGATGACGTCGGGTGGAGTGCGACATCAGCCGAAGCCGGACCCGGACTTTGGAATCCGGCCGACTGCAGGGCTGCCTGACGACAGGACAACCCACTTGTTATGACTGCAGATGCATCCATGAAGGACATCCGCAATAATAATATTCTGTCATCTGCACTCTTTATAGACCTGTCAAAAGCCTTTGACATGGTAAACCATAATATGCTCATAGAAACCCTTGAATCCCTCTCTCTAGATACCAAAGCTATTCAATGGTTCACTTCCTACCTTAACAGGCAACAGGCAGTTCTCTGGGATAATACTCTTTCATCCCTTCTGCCAGTCTCTCTTGGAGTACCACAGGGGTCCATCCTAGGACCTCTCCTCTTCTCTTTATTCATAAATGACTTACATGCAGCAATACCTCAAGCTACTTGTATTCAATATGCAGACGACTCCACACTCATATGCTCTGCAAACTCCTCCCTTGAACTACTAACCCTCACACAGAATGTATTTAGCACAGCTGAGGCATGGTTCTTGAAATGCTGCCTCCTTTTGAATGCTAAAAAAAACAAACTCCTACTCTTCAGGCCTAATATTAAGTCTCCCCCCTTAGACTTCACAATTACATCCAACAATGGCACACATATAGCCCCTGACTCTACCACTAAAGCTATTGGGTATTTTAATTGACAATAACCTCACTTTTGATAATCATATTAATAACACTATTAAAACTGTTAAAAGAAAGCTTGGCTCCTTATATAGAATTAAAACCTTCTTAACTCCACAAGCAAAAATCACACTTGCACACTTTCATCTTATTTCTACTCTTCTTTATGCCTCATCCATATACACAAACCTAAAGAAAAATAACCTTACTAAACTAGCAAATGCATACTATAGCATTGCTAGATTTGCCACCGGAAACCCATTTCGAACTCACCACTGTCACAATCTACAACAACTACACTGGCTTGAACTAGAAAATACACTATTACTCTCCCAACTCACTTTTGTTCACAGAATTTTTTACCAACCTAAAAATACTCCTATACTGTCTGACCTTATTTCTCCTTATTCTAACCTCAATTCTTTACGCTCCTCTAACAAACTTCTGGTCAAGATAAGTAAGTCCAATAACATAGCAGGTGATTCACTTTTCGCCAACACTATAGGTAAATACTGGAATCGTCTACCAGCCACTCTAACTTCTATCTCATCACCCTTCCTCTTTAAACAAAAGCTCAAACAACATCTAAAAACACTCTGGCTATGCCCATGCATCAATCCTGACTAATCTCATGATTCTACTGACTACTTTTCTCTAAATCTCCTTCTCTCCCCTGTTTCTACTCTTTGCCCTTGAGTAGTTTTTTCTCTACCTCTCCCTTGGTATTTAGCCTCTGTTATGAATGTATATACTTCTCTCTATGGTTTACACTTACTTTTTAATTAAACTCTTCTTGAATATTTTTATTAAAGTATAATCTCTCCAATCTTGTACTGTAAAGAAATTTGAGTTAATGTGCTTACTTATTTATATTTTTTAATTACTAGAATTTAGAATAAACCTTATTTCTGATGTATTTTACTAACTAATTACTTTCTTTATGTAAAAGAGTTTGTTTGTATTAACCTCAACGTGGAGCTTTTCTCCCCGGGCCTCTGCTGAAAATGGAAATGTATCCAGTTGGACTAGCCCGGTAAACAAATGTAAAATAAAATAAATAAATGTAAAATAAATAAATAATCACTACTGTTGTATAATTCCGGATACAGATGAATTAGTTACAAATACAAGCCTGCCAAAATGCTGAAACTCTCACACCTCTGAGGATGTAAGGGCATAGCTGTACTCCAACATCAGCATGCATGCTTTCACTTCAGATAAGATAAACTAAGAAGTCTATCTGCTCCACCATATTTTCTTCTGGCAAGAAGGCTATGCCCTTTAGAGAAGAGAACTTTCACTCATGGAAATAGCACATATGGAAGAGTCTGAATTGTGGTACACTGCTCTCTGGCAGTAGCTTCAAAAGCAGGCATAGGCAAGGAGAGGGGTAGATATTTATCTCCTTTCCAGTCCTTCTGTAACTTCTGGATATCCAAAGGTCTACTCTGGAAGTATGGTAAAGCTTGTACTGCAAAACAGATCCTACTTAAATACCTACTATTTTGGTGAGGTTCCTACACAACTGCACTATGTTTTTCATATGGACCATTGCTGCAGTATAATTCCTCTAACATATGGGAGTACACTTACAGCAAATTCAATGTTACACTGTAATAGGGGCTAACACAGACTCTGGCCCTTAAATAAGTCAACAAGAAGCCTTCATTGACAATCACCATGGTGGAAACTGACCGTCATATGCTCTAAAACCTAAGTCAGATTTAAACATAATGGCAGTTTTGTCTCAAGCTCCACAGGTAATCCAATTCCAAATTTTTGTGAATTATTAAAATATATAACACTTGCACTTGCACTCTTGCAGACATCTACCTGGAAAATGTTACCTTTTTGTGCTGTATGTGTAGGTATTACAATCAATAAACATTCTTACAAGATCTAATGTAGATGAAAACATTTTATTCAGTCTGCCACTAATTAATGTAGTACAAAAAATGAAAGTACAATCTCTTAAGATGTACAAAAATCAGAATCTTGCACCTCCATAAAAGTTTTATAAAATAATATCTGTACTACCTAAAAAAAATGAAACTGTATTACAACAAAAAAAATAATTATTTTCACGGAGGGACATACTTTTTAAACAATAGCACTACTACCTCCTGGAATAGTTAAAAATGGAGTACATTTCTGTTCAACTTGTCCTTATAACATCTGCTGTGTTAAGATGTAAAATCAATTTCATCAACTATTGTCCATATATCCTTATAAATTTATACATGATTTAACAGGCTAATAATAACATATGGTAAATAACTAACGGCATTGCCAAAATGCAACATGAAGCTCTCAACATTAAATTTCAGCCATTATTTAGATGACCATATGAGGTAGAAAACAGTATAATTTGTCTTGTGGAGCCCCTAAAAGAAGCCCATGTAGGGCAGTAGTCCCCAATCTTGGCTCTGGTAATGCTTTACAAATCCAGTTTATAGCAAAAGTGTGGACAAAGAATTAGACGTCTGCTTCACAAATGTACTGCCTCAAAAAAGCCGCTGAAGCAGGAGCTGTCCTTGCAGATTGATCCTAATTCTTCCTTTGAACAGCCTTTTTCTTCTTTTACCAAAAAATATGCAGTTAACTAGCCATACAAAAAGGCTTTGTTTATATACTTCTCTGTCCACCTTTCCCTAGGGAAGGACACAAATCCTGTTGAGATATCTAAATTGCTCGTGGGTGTTCAGGAGGTGCAATGCCCCCCCCAACCTTTTACTCTGGGAATGAGGAGGAAAAACACTGGTAGCTAAGCAGTCTGATTTAAAGGAAATTCCAAACACCACTTTAGCCATAAAAAAGAAGAGCTTGCTCAAGCTGTCTGTCCCTACGGAACACAGATCCCTGCGTATGGGGGTTTGTAGTACTGGCTGATGGCATGGCCAATAAAAAGAGAATATTTCAAGACTGACACAAACTGGACTGAGGCTGCCCGTTCAAACTAGTCAAAGGTCGGGTTTTGCAGGACAAAATCAAGACTCCAAGGTGGTGCAGTAGTCTTCCTTAGGGGATGCTGCAAAAAGTACAGTTGTGTACACTTACCATAAATGTAGATGTTCGAGTGTATTCACTGTTGCAGTCATCACACTTGGGGTTATCTGCCTGCAGGTAGCCCTCAGTCGGCCTGAATACCAGAGTCTTGGGATTTCCGCGTCGGATGCTGTTGCCTCTTCCAGGACGTCAGGGGTATAAAACATGCAGCAGACGCCATTACATCAGTTTTTCTTGCCCCAGATGTCAGGAGCCCCCAAAACAGGAAGGAATTACACGGTTTGGAACACCTCCAGTAAAAAGTAAATACCATTGCTATAAGATATGGCCAAAAAGAAGATAGAAAGAATAGAAAAGTCAGGGGACTAGAGGGAGGGTAACCAGGACTGCAACAGTGAATACACTCGAACATCTACATTTATGGTAAGTGTACACAACTGTATTATGTTCTTTGTGTTTCACTGTTGCAGTCATCACACTTGGGTTGATTCCCAAAGCTGTGGAAGGGTGGAGGCAGTCAAGAAGTATTGGGGCTTGCTATCAGGCCTTGTAAGACTGCTGTGGCAAATCCAGCTCTGGATTTAGAAAAAAAATGGGCAAGTGGTAATGCTTGGTAAAAACTCCAGGATGCAGCTTCCAGGATGTCCCTGGTAGGGACTCCCTTGAGAAATGCTGTAGAGGTTGAAGTAGCCCTAGTGGAATGAGTTCTGATCCCCTGTGGGGTAGGTTTTCCATGGTGTTTGTAGCGGAAATGGATGCAGTGTGCTATCCATTTGGAAATGGTTTGCTTTGAACTGGCTTTGCCCTCTGCCCCTGTAGCAAAGCTGACTAGCAGCTGGTCAGATTTTCTGAAAGGTTTAGTTCTGGTTAAGTAAAACCTAAACCGTCTGTGCACGTCCAAGGAGTGCAGAATCCTTTCCCCTTTATTCTGAGGATTAGGGAAAAAGGTTGGTAAATGGATGGATTGGTTTAAAGCCACACTGGATACCACCTTGGGCATAAATGATGGGTTAGTCCTGAGGGAAACCCTGTCCCCATGGAAAATAATGAAGGGTTCCACAGCCATTAGAGTGTGCAACTCAGACACTCTTCTTGCTGAAGTGATGGCTAGAAGTAAGGCTGTTTTCCAAGAGATTAATTTTAACTTTGCTGCTGCAGCAGCAGGCTCAAAAGGGGGAAGCGTGAGCTTCTCTATTAAAAAGTTAAGGTTCCAGGCAGGGGTGGGAGCTCTCCTAGGGGTCTTTAAATTGTTAGCTCATCTCAGGAACTGTTTGATGAGAGGGTGAGAAAATAGAGGTGGCTCAGTACTGTAATGAGCTGAGATGGCAGAGGCATGAATTTTAATAGACGAGAAGGATAGGCCTTTGTGGAGTAGCTCTGCTAGGTAATCTAGAACTTGAGGTTAAGTGAGCACAGCTGTGTTCTTTCCTTGAGACTGGCTCCAAGAACAATATCTTTTCCACTTTTCTGAGTAGGATTTCCTAGTACTAGGCCTTCTGGCCTCAAGGATGATGTCAATCACTTATTGCTGAGGGTTGCTGGTGGTGTACTCAGGGAATAAGCCAGGCTGCAAGGTTCAGGGTTTGCAGCTGTGGTTGCAAAATCTGTCCCCCTCCTGCTGGGACAGCAGGAAGGGGGTCTGATGTAGGTGCCAGGGTGGCACTGTTGTCAGACAGCGTAGGAGTGGGTACCAGTGCTGGCGTGACCAGTCTGGGGCAATAAGAATTGTCCTCGGCCTGTCCTGTTTGATCCTGAGTAGTACTTTTGAGAGGGGGGCAGAGGGAGAAAGACATAAATTTGAGAGGTTTTCCAATGTAAAGGAGGCCATCCACTTTCCACGTTTGGCTGTGGGGATTTCTGGTGCAAAATTTGCTCAATTGATGGTTTTGGGGGGAGGCAAAGAGGTCCACCTCTGGAGTCCCCCACCTGTGGATTAGAAGTTTGAATGAGTTGGGTTCCAGCTTCCACTCGTGTCGATCTAGTAGATTTCTGCTCAAGTCGTCTGCCAGTGAATTTTCTTGCCTGGCAGGAATTGAGCTTGCAGGTGCACTTGGTTGCTCAAGGCTGTGTACCGTTGCCTGCCTTTATCAGGAGCTGTGCTGGAAGGATAAGGTATTTGAAGGCTGTCAGAGCATTCTGTACAGCTAACATTTATTTTTGACTGATATGCAGGGGAATTTGTCTTGGGCTCCATTTGCCTGCCATGAGAGCCCCCCATGCATAGTCTAATGCGTCTGTTGTCAGGGTTTGGGTAGCGAGGGGTTGAGTGAAAGGAAGTCCCTTGTTGTGGTTGCATGCCTCTGCCCACCAAAGGAACTCTGCCCTTAGATAAGGAATGGTAGGAATCAGTGTTTCCAGGTCCTGAGAATGTTGACACCAGAGACTTTTTAAGTACCACTGAAGTTTCCTCATATGCAGTCTTGCATATGGAATTAGTAGAATGCATGAGGCCATGAAGCCTAGGGCTTGCAGTATTTTTCTTGCAGCTAGCTGGGTTTTGGTGGCCATTAGTTTGAAGTAGCTTGTAAAATAAACCTGTTTTTCTGGTGTTAGGAATGCCATCTGGGAAGTTGTGTTCAAGCTTGCTCCCAGGAATACAATCTTTTGGCTGGGCACCAGTTGTGATTTTTTTTCGTTGATGGTGTAACCTAGAGAAGTTAGAAGTCTCTTTACAAATGCCAGGTGCTGAAATAGCAATTCCTGAGTGTCCGCCTGAATCAATCATCCAAGTATGGGTAAATTTGAATATTTATCTTCCTGCAGTATGCAAGGCTGCAGCCAGGCATTTTGTGAATACCCTGGGAGCAGTAGACAAGCCAAAGGGAAGTGCAGAGAACTGATAGTGCATACAGCCTGCCCTGAAACGTAGATATTTCCTGCAAGATTCCCTTATGGGGATGTGTAGATAAGCTTCCTTTAGGTCTAGGGTGACTAGCCAGGCGTCCTTGTCTAGCATAGGAAGAAGCTGTTGCAGAGTCAGCATTTTGAATTTTGGGACCACCAAGGTGGTGTTGAGAATTGACAGATCTAGGATAGGGCGCCAAGAGCGCTCTTTTCTGGGTACCAGGAACAGTCTGGAGTAGAAACCCTGTCCCCTTTGCTCTACTGGCACAGACTGAATAGCCTTGATACTGAGAAGAGAAAGTACTTGCTCTTGAACCTCTGCCCACTGGTTTGGAGGAGGGTCTTGCAACCTGCTTGGGGTTGGCAGTCAGTGGAACCTGTATCCCTGGGATACAATGTTTAGGACCCATCGGTCCTGGGTAATGGGCATCCAATTTTTTGCATGCAGGGTGAGTTTTCCTCCTAGGGGTGCAAGTACTTGGGCCTTGCTAGGAAGAAAGATAGCAAGTTATTTTGAACTTTTTCCATAAGGAGGTAGCTTATCACTTCCTGTTTTAGAGGACGGAGCACTCCATTGTTTATATCTCTGCATACCCTGAGACCGTAGTCTTGGTGGCCTGTTGCCCCTGGGTTTGGGCTGAGAATGCCTGGGAAGGACTGGAAAGGACCAATTTTTAGAAGGTCAATGCCTGCTGAATTCTAGGTGGCTGCACCTGTAAGAAAGCTTTAACAGTTTGCATAGATTTAGCTTTTTCCTCCATCGTTTTAAGAACTTCTTCTGCTTTTGAACCAAACAAAGTTTCCTAGTTTAATGGAGCATCTAGTAATTTTGTTTTGACATGGTCTGGCAAGATTTTCTCCTTCAGCCAAGCATGCCTTCTCAGTACAGAACCAGTGACAGCAGCCCTGCAAGATGCTTCAAAGGCATCAAAACCACACTGTAAAGTTTGTTTACCAACTTGGTTTGAAGAATGCATTAACTCTTGTAAATCTTTATTTTCCGTACTATCTGGAAGCAACAACATTTTTTGTTTAATTAGATCAATAATATGCTGCTGGTACTTCAACATGTGAAACTGGCAATTCAAAGCCCTGATGGCAAGAGTTGCAGAGGTATATGCCTTCTTACCACAGCTGTCTAAAAGCTCTGGAATCCCTGTCCGAAGGGGTAGGATTTTTGGCAGTAGTAGCCTTAAGGCCTTTAGGTCCCTGGGAAATAGTCTCTGGATCCACAGTGGGATTTTTAGAGACAAATTTGTGAGAGTTGGGTACTCTGTAGTACCTATCAAACTTTCTAGGAGCTGGTGGTAAAGTATCAGAAGTAAGACTGGATTCCATGAAGACATCATCTACAATGTCCAAGACAGGGGGTATAGCTAGAGGCCTGTGCTGATGCAAGTCTAAAAATTTTCTGAGTCTCTTTTTGGACTGAGGGTAAGTCCTAGCATTCCCAGTGGATATTCTTTTAAAGTATGCAAGGTTTCACCAAAAGAAAAGTCCTCTGGAGGAGAAGCAGAGGGTATGGAATCCTCTGCATCTGAATCCTCATAGGTAGATAAGGGTACGTCCTGGAAATCAGGGGGATCAGAGTAATTGGACTCATGGTCTGTAGAATCAGAAGGAAAATCAATTATTTGTCTTTTAGAGGAGGAAGGCTGGCTTCCCCTAATTAAAGTTATAAGGTCTTCATCCATTCTAAGCATTTGTTTCTGTGGCAAGGGGGCTCGAGCATGTGCTTTGGTAGTTGGTTTTCTAGGTGTACTGTGAACTCTGGGCCTGAGAAACTCGGTAGTTTTAGTCAAAAACGAAGCTGTCAGTTTAATGCGAACATCAGGTCGGAATACACCCTCAGAAGCCGGTGCCTGCACAGCGGTTCCGGACCCATCCAAGGTAGAGACATCCCTAGGTTCCATAGTCGAAGAAGCATCTCGTGGCATACCGGACTCCGAATGGGTCTCAGCAGAAGCCTGAAAATCTGTAGAAGTGGGTATCAGGGGCTGCTAAAGCACCTCACTGAGTACAGGCGGACTGGCAACTAGCTTAATGGAAGCGTTGTCAGCAGTTTTGGACCTATGCGGTCTGTCTCTGTCTTTATCCTTACATTTTTTAGGAATATCGGTAGTCGGATGGCTTATCAAAGCCATTTCAGAACAACAGCAAAAAAATTTAGCGACAAAGATAGCCCGACAACGAATCGTTCGGGTGTTAAACAAGGCAAAAAACCTACAGCGAGGAACATTGTGGTCTGGGCCTAAACAAATGACGCAGTAAGAATGAAAATTTCTGTGAAGTATTTGCTTTCCACAGGCAAGACAATTGTTAACTTTTTCTGACATCGGTTGTAGCACGAAAAAAGGATCCCCAACGGGATACTTAGCCTTAGAAGACTTCAGGTCTGAAACTCAAAAAAACAAAAATTTCAGGTAGCGGCTGACCGGCACTTGTAAACTCTTCTGCTTCGGGTTCCCATGCGGCACGAAAAGCTGATGTAAAGGTGCCGGCTGCATGTTTTATACCCCTGATGTCCCGGAAGAGGCGACAGCATCCGACGTGGAAATCCCAAGACTCTGGTATTCGGGCCGACTGAGGGCTACCTGCAGGCAGATAACCCCAAGTGTGATGACTGCAACAGTGAAACACCAAGAACCTCAATATATGTGTGGACATCAGATACAGGCACTTTTAAGCAGGACTTTCTTACGTTTTCATTAACCAGATCTGCTAAAAGTCGCACTGATGGAATAGAGGGATAAAGCTCTGACTACGACCCAGGGCAGACTAGTGGCTTGGGCAACTGACGGAGCAGCAGGGAGGGAGGGTAGTACTGTGTGTCTCTCTACCATAAATCTCTAGTGGGAACTGTGGACAATGCATAGCCAGGTGTGCCAAGAAGAGGGGAAAATGGTTGAGACATGGCTGAGCTGTTTCAGTGGCAGGGCCACACTCCGTGCACCTCCACTGCATTCCTGCCCCTAAGGCAAATACCATTAGGTCAAAAATGGGGCGGGGGGGTGTAGTGGGTAGCCCGTAACAAAAATCACCCATTGGACTGAATGCACATAATTGCTGACCCCCAAATGCCCAAGATCTGTGATCGACCCCAAGCACTACTAAAACAGTCTGAGGGTGCATGAAGATGTCTGGATGACTTGGCATAGACACGGCTAGTCTGATAATATGATGGAAAGGAGAAGGAACAAAAAAATGAAGACAAATCGGATAAACAGCAGATGAGAGGTACCCCTGCTTGCATATGGTAATTATTTCTATTTCTGAGCCAAATGGTAAACTTTTTCCATTTTGCCAGTTAAGACTTCTCTGGGTTAGGTTTGCTGGTTTCCAAAAAAATACAAAGCACATCCTTACAAAATAGGTGTGCAATGAAGAGGGACTATGGGCTTTAACTCCTGCACCACAACCAATGAAGTTTAACGTCGTGATCAGGGCCTAGGCAAGGAATACAATAAGAATGGAAGTCCTTATGAGGTATTTGCTTCCCACAAGAAATACAATTAACTTTTTCTGACATCAGTCTGGAGCAAGAAAAAAGTTTCCCCAATGGGGTACTTAGCTTTAAATGAAGACTTCGGATCTGAAATTCGAACACGAAAATCTCAGGAGTCTGCCGACCGGCACTTGTGAACTGCTTCTGCTTCGGGCAATGCGCGGCAAGAAAGACTGAAGAAAATGGTGTCGGCTAAATCTTTTATACCCCGGCGCACTGACGTCAGGGAAGAGGCAACAGCAACCGACGCCAGACCAAGACTTTGGAATTCAGGCCGGCTACGGGTAGCCTGCCAGCAGGATAACCCAAGAGTAATGACTGCAACAGTGAAACACGATGAACATTATGTGATTTCTCTTCCCACCACTGGTACTCATCAATATACAAAGGTCAACTGGTTTTAAGCACACATAATACATAAAACTCTGCTGCCGTAGGCAATAGCAACATCTGCAACATTCAAATAAGAGCTACACTGTACAAATACAGTTGAGAGCTACAATCACTAAATTCCAAAGATTTCACCCACTTCAGACTCAGCACAGTTCTTTCCAGTAAAATCTAACCAAGCATAATTAAACCCTGACCAAAAGTATTTTATATTCATGCCCACACAGTATTTTCAGGAAGAGCGGTAAATGCCAACAACTCTCTTACACCTGTGCCCTTACTTCTCAAGTTTATACAGTACACTGCTATCACAATCAAAAAGTCCAAAAAACTGGTTACCCTTAAAGTAAACCAATTTTCAAATATCTCAATAGCAGAAACAACTTAATCATTCTCATGGCACCTGTGTGCTTAAACCGGAGCATGCCATGAGAAGACACAAACTGCAAGCAGTTACCAGAGTGCCTTCCACAAGCGAGAGAAACTGTACTGCAGATTTGTAGTTCACCTTAATGTAAAACACGCTGAAATCGTAAATGAATGTGTAATTTAGCTTCTATAGTTACGATTTAGTGTGTTTTTACATTAAGGTCACATTAAAGTTGTAGTAAAAAATCCTGTTTCAAAATATTTGATAAAGCAAGTGGTGGCAGCCATTCAGATTCTTGCAATCCAAGCCACCACTTGCATAACACCTCCACCCCTAACCTAAATTTCTTTTGTATTCGCCAAACAAAAACAGGGTTCAGCAGGAGGTATTTCCTTTCTGTTTTGCAAAGAACTGGAGATTTCACCTGCTACTGGATCCTCTATTTTATTTTCGGCACTCATGGATTTCACGGATCACACTACAAGCAGTTCCCGCTCAGCTTGGCCCAACAACTATCTTTTTTTGTTTGTTTTCGTTTCTTCCAGTAAGCTTTTTTTTTAATCTTTTTTCCCCCCTTCCCATGCCTGGAGTAGCTTGTAGTGTTAGCATGCGTGCACTGCTGCTGCTTGTAAACTTTTCTCATACTGCGATGGTGTCCTCTTTTGCCCAAGTATGCTACTTCTTATGGCTTTTGCATTTATTGTGGTTGCTTGTTCTTCAGTGTGTTTATCAGTTTAATAACTGTTGTAATTTTAGGTAGTGTAGGAGAAAGTACAGTTGTGTACACTTACCATAAATGTAGATGTTCGAGTGTATTTACTGTTGCAGTCATCACATTTGGGTTATCTGCCTGCAGGTAGCCCTCAGCCAGCCTGAATACCAGAGTCTTCAGATTTCTGCGTGGGATGCTGTCGCTTCTTCCATGACATCAGGTCGTCAGGGGTATAAAACATGCAGCCGATGCCATTACATCAGTTTTTCTTGCTCCAGATGTCAGGTACCCCCACAATAAGAAGCAATTATATGGTATGGTATACCCCCCATCAAAAAACAAATACACATGATAAAATATATACCAAACAAGAAGGAAAGGTAGAGCCAAGAGAAGTCAGGGGGCTGGAGGGAGGGGAAACCAGGACTGCAAAAGTGAATACACTCGAACATCTACATTTATGGTAAGTGTACACATCTGTACTATGTCCTTCGTGTTTCACTGTTGCAGTCATCACATTTGGGTCGATTCCCAAAGCTAAGGAAGGAAGGAGGTAGTAGTTAAAGAGCATTAGGGCCAGCTATTAAGCTCTGCAGGACTGCTGCGGCAAATCCAGCTTTGGATTTAGAAAAGATAGGAAGGTGGTAATGCTTAGTGAAGGTATGTACAGAGCTCCAGGTAGCAGCTTCCAGCATGTCGCTGGTAGGGACTCCCCAGAGAAATGCCGTAAAGGTAGATGTAGCCATGGTGGAATGTGATCTTATCCCCTGTGGAGTAGGTTTTCCATGGTGCTTGTAGCAGAAATGAATGCAATGGGCTATCCATTTGGAAATGGTTTGCTTTGAAATGGCCTTCCCCTCTGCCCCTGCAGCAAAGGCAACTAGCAGCTGGTCAGATTTCCTGATAGGCTTAGTCCTGTCCAAATAGAATCTATGTTGTCTGTGCACGTCCAGAGAGTGCAGTATCCGTTCCCCTTTGTTTTGTGGATTAGGGAAAGAAGTAGGCAAATGAATGGACTGGTTTAGGGCCACACTAGACATGACCTTGGGCATAAAGGAAGGATTAGTCCCGAGGGAAACCGATAATGAAGGGTTCCCCCACTGCCATGAGGGCCTGTAATTCAGACACTCTTCTTGCTGAAATGATAGCTAGAAGTAAGGCTGTTTTCCAAGAAAGGAATTTCAACTCTGCTGTTGCAGCTGGCTCAAGGGGGGGGGGGGGGTGAGCTTTTCCAATACAAAATTAAGGTCCTAGGCTGGAGTGGGAGCTCTCCTGGGGGGAGTCTTAAATTTTTGCACCATCTAAGGAATTGTTTTAGCAAGGGGTGAGAGAATAGGGGTGGCTGGGTATTGTAAGGTGCTGAAATGGCAGAGGCATGAATCTTAATTGATGAGAAGAATAGGTCCTTGTGGAGAATTTCTGTTAAGTACTCTAGAATATGAGGTAAGCTGGGCATCATTGTGCCCAGCCCCTGAACCTGGCTCCAGGAACAGTATATTTTCCACTTTTCAGCATAAGATTTTCTGGTACTAGGCCTCCTTGCCTCCAGAATGACATCCAGCAACTGCTTACTGAGGGATGCTAGAGGTGAGCTCATGGAATTAGCCAGGCTGCAAGGTTCAAGGTTTGAAGCTGAGGGTGCAGAATCTTACCCACTTGCTCGGACAGCTGGGAAGGGGGTCTGAGGCAGGTGCCAAGGTTGTAGCAGTGTCAGACTGCGCAAGAAGGGATACCAGTGCTGGCATGGCCAGTCTGGTGCAATCAGTATTGTCCTTGGCTTGCCCTGTTTGATCTTTAATAGAACCTTTGAGAGGAGAGGCAGAGGGTGAAAGGCAATAAACAGAGAGGCTTTCCCAGGTAAAGGACAGATCATACACTTTCCAAGCTTCATTGTGGGGAGTTCTGGTGCAGAATTTATTCAATTGGTAGTTCTGAGGGGAGGGAATCAGGTCTATCTCTGGAATCCCCAATTTGTTCCTCAAGAGGTTGAATATTTCAGGTTGTAGTTTCCATTCGTGTGGGTCCATGAGATTCCTGCTTAAGTCATCTGCCAGTGAATTCAGTTTAACTGGCAGGAACTGAGCTTGTAGGTGTACGTGGTAGCTCAAGGCTGTGTTCCACAGGGCCATAGCTAGTCTGCAGAGAGGGTAGGAGTGGGTTCCCCCCACTGCTTGTTTATGTACCACATAACTGTGGTGTTGTCTGCCTTTACCAGCAGCTGTCCTGGAAGAATAAGGTCTTTGAAGGCTGTCAGAGCATTCTGTACAGCTAACATTACTTTATGATAGATATGCAGGTGCATCTGTCTCAGGTTCCATTTGCCCTGAATGCAATGCCCTGCCATGTGAGCCCCCCATGCATAGTCTGATGCGTCTGTTGTTAGGGTTTGGGCGGCAGGGGGTAGAGTGAAAGGGAGTCCCTTGTTGTGGTAGCAGGCCTCTGCCCACCAAAGGAACTCTGACCTTAGACAAGGAATGATAGGAATCATTGCTTCCAGGTCCTGAGAAAGTTGACACCATAGACTTTTTAGATACCATTGTAGTTTCCTCATATGCAGTCGCATATGGAATTAGCAGAATGCAAGAGGCCACGAACCCCAGAGCTTGCAGTATTTTCCTTGCAAAAAGCTGGGTTTTTGTGGCCAATATTTCAAAGTAGGTTGTCAAACTTGTTTCTCCGGAGTGAGGAATGCCATCTGGGAAGTTGTGTTCAAGCTTGTTTCCAGGAATACAATCTGTTGGCAGGGTACTAGGTAAGATTTCTTTTCGTTGATGGTGTACCTCAGTGAGGTTAGAAGTTTCTTTACAAATGCCAGGTGTTGTAATAGCAAGTCCTGGCTTTCTGCCTGAATCAGACAATCATCCAAGTATGGGTAAATTTGAATATTTCACCGCCTGCAAAATGCAATGGCTAGAGCTAGACACGTTGTGAACACCCTTAAGCCAAGATGGCCTTCTAAGTACAGACTCAGTGACAGCAGCCCTGCAAGATGCTTCTAAAAGCATCAAAACCACATTGCAAAGTACGTTTACCAACTTGTTCTGCAGAATGCATTAAATCCTGTAATTCTTTGTGTTTAGCACAGTCAGGAATCAACATAATTTTCTGTTTTAGTCCCAGAATATGTTGCTGATACTTCAACATGTGAAACTGGCAATTTAAAGCCCTAATAGCCAAAGTAGCAGAAGTGTACACCTGCTTACACCCCATCTGTCTAAGGCTGTAGAAGGGGCATGATTTTTGGCAGCAGTAGCCTTAATGCCTTTTGGTCCTTGGGAAATGGTCTCTCGATCCGCAGCAGAATTCTTGATGAGGAACTTGTGAGAGTCAAGTACTCTGTAGTACCTGTCAGGTTTTCTGAGAGCAGGAGGTAAAGTGTCTGGGGTAAGGTTAGATTCCAAGAAAACATCATCTACAATAGCCAGAACAGGAGGGATAGCTAGAGGCCTGTGTTGAGGCAGGAGTAAGAATTCCCTAAGTCTCTTTTTGGACTCAGAATAGTCCTGGCTTTCCCAGAGGAAATGCTCCCTAAGGGTATGCAAGGTTTCACCACAAGAAAAATCTTCTGGAGGGGAAGCAGAGGGAATGGAATCTTCTGCATAAGAATCGTCACATGTAGATAAGGACAAATCCTGGTAATCAGAAGGAGCAGAGATATCAGATTCCTGATCATAAGAAATCAGAAAGAAAATTGGTTCTAGGTCTCAGAGGGGGAAGGCTGGCTTCCCCTAATTAAGGTAATAAGGTCTTCAGCTATTCTAAGCATTTGTTTTTGAGGCAAATGGGCCTGAGTCAGCGGTTTGGTCATCTGTTTTCTAGGCATAGTGCGAGATTTAGGCCTGAGGAATTCGGTACTTCTAGTTGAAAACGGTGGCGTCGGTTTAATATGAAAGTCAGTAGGCCTGAATACACCCTCAGAAGCCAGTGCCTGCACAGGGGTTCTGGACCAAGGTTGAGACATCCGCAGGTTCCATAGTCGAAGAAGCATCTAGCGGCATACCGGACTCCAATGGGTCTCAGTAGAGGCCTGCGAAACTGTAGTAGCGGATATCAGGGGCTGCGAAAGCACCTCACTGAGTACCGGCGGACTGGCGATTAGCTTAATGGAAGCATCGTCAGCAGTTTTGGACCTATGCGGTCTGTCTCCGTCTTTATCCTTTTATCCTTACGTTTTTCGGAAGATCAGTAGACAGAAGGCTTAACGAAGCCAGTACAGAGATCGAGAACATAAGTATTTAGCTACAAAAATAGCTTGACGACGAATAGTTCGGGCGTTGGACAAGGCACAAAACCAACAGCGAGGGACGTCGTGGTCTGGGCCTACACAGGTGACACAGTAAGAATGAAAATCTCTACGAAGCATTTGCTTTCCACGGGCAACACAATTGTTAATTTTTTCTGACATCGGTTAGAGCAAGAAAAAAGGATCCCCAACGGGGTACTTATCTTTTTTGAAGACTTCAAGTCTGAAACTCTAAAATGAAAATTTCAGGAGTCGGCCGACTGGCACTTGCGAACTGCTTCTGCTTCTGGCACAGCACAGCAAGAAAGACTGATGTAATGGCGTCGGCTACATATTTTATACCCTTGATGACTTGATATCATGGAAGAAGCGATAGCATCCGACGCAGAAATCCGAAGACTCTGGTATTCAGGCCGGCTGAGGGCTAACTGCAGGCAGATAACTGAAATGTGATAACTGCAACAGTGAAACATGAACAACATCCAGGGTGCTGGAGGGAGGGAAACCAGGACAGCAACAGTGAATACACTTGAACATCTACATTTACAGTAAGTGTACACTACTGTACTATTCTTCGTGTTTCACTGTTCCAGTCATCACACTTGGGTTGATTCCCAAAGCTGAGGAAGGGTGGAGGCAGTCAAGAAGTGTTAGGGCTGACTGGCAGGCCTTGTAAGACTGCTGTATCAAATCCAGCTCTGGATTTAGAGAAAATAGCTAAGTGGTAATGCTTGGTGAAGGTGTGAACAGAACTCCAGGTTGCAGCTTCCTGCATGTCCCTGGTAGGGACTCTCCTGAGAAATGCTGTATTAGTGGAAGTAGCCCTAGTGGAATGTGGTCTGATCCCCTGTGGGGTAGGTTTTCCATGGTGATTGTAGCAGAAATGGATGCAGGGTGCTATCCATTTGGAAATGGTTTTGAAATGGCCTTACCTCTACCCCTGTAGCAAAAAGTACAGTTGTGTACACTTACCATAAATGTAGATGTTCAAGTGTATTCACTGTAGCAGTCTTCACATTTGTGTTATCTGCCTGCAGATAGCCCTCAGTCGGCCTGAATACCAGAGTCTTGGGATTTGTCTGTCAGATACTGTTGCTTCTTCCATGACGTGAGGTTGTCAGGGGTATAAAACATGCAGCCGACGACATTACATCAGTTTTTCTTGCCCTAGATGTCGGGTGCCCCCACAACAGGAAGCAATTACATGGTATGGAACACCCCCAGCAAAAAGCAAATACACAAGATATAATGTATGCCAAACAAAAAAGACAGATAATAGTAAAGAGAAGTCAGGGGGCTGGAGGGAAAGTAACCAGGACTGGCGCAGTGAATACACTCGAATATCTACATTTATGGTAAGTGTGCACAAAGTACAGTTTTGTACCCACCATAAATGTAGATGTTCGAGTGCTAATACAGCTGCAGTCATAACAGATGGGTTCTCCTGCCGTCAGGCGGGTCCTCGGTCGGCCGAATTCCAAAGTCTAGGTCCGGCGTCGGTTGTCATCGCTTCTTCCCTGACGTCAGTGCGACAGGTGTATAAAAGAACCAGCCGACGCCATTTTCTTCAGTCTTTCTTGCCCCAGATGTCAGGTGCCCCCAGAAGGAAGGCAATACATAAAATAATGTAATAATGCAATGCAATATAATCAAAAAACAGTAGTTGCAAGCAAATACACCATAAAAGAATACCCCTAGAGGGGAAGGTGGGAGGGAAACCTGGACTGCAGCTGTATTAGCACTCGAACATCTACATTTATGGTAGGTACAAAACTGTACTATGTTCATCGTGCATACAGCTGCAGTCATAACAGATGGGTAGAATCCCAAAGCTAAGAAAGGGGTGGTAGGCACTAGGTGGAGCTAGGAGGAGCCAAAATGCCCTGCAAGACTGCAGTGGCAAAGCCTGCTCTAGACTTGGAGTATAATGGTAGGTTGTAGTGCTTAGAGAAGGTATGCACAGACCTCCAAGTGGCTGCTTCAAAAATATCCTTGGTAGGAACTCCTCTGAGGAAGGCTGCAGAGGTGGCTGTGGCCCTGGTGGAATGATTTCTAATGCCTGTAGGTACAGTTTTGCCATGAAAGGAATAGCAAAAGCGTATGCAGTGGGCTATCCATTTTGAGATTGTCTGTTTGGATATTGACTTTCCTTGAGCTCCTACCGCATAGGCCACAAAAAGCTGTTCTGATTTTCTGAAAGGCTTTGTTCTGTCCAAATAATAATGCAGTTGTCTGTGGATGTCCGAGGAATGCAGTAATCTCTCCCCTTTGTTTTGAGGATTAGGATAAAAAGTAGGTAAATGTATGGCCTGATTTAAAGCTACCCTGGATACCACTTTAGGCATAAAGGACGGGTTGGTACATAATGAAACTCTGTCCTGATGGAAGATGATAAAAGGCTGGACAGCCATAAGAGCCTGTAGTTCTGAAACTCTACGAGCTGAAGTGATAGCCAGAAGGAAAGCTGTTCTCCAGGACAAATACTGTAAATCTGATGAGGCAGCTGGTTCAAAAGGGGGCAAAGTCAGTTTTTCCAGAATGAAATTAAGATCCCAAGCAGGTATTGGTTGTTTTCTTGGAGGTCTTAAATTCTTAGCCCCTCTGAGGAACTGTCTTAATAGAGGGTGAAAGAATAAAGGTGGATCAGTGTTGTATTCTGCAGAAATGGCTGAGGCATGGATTTTGATGGAGGAGAACTTAAGTCCACTGCTTAGCAGCTCGGCCAAATATTGTAGTATTTGAGGTAAATTCAGTTTTCCAGGGCACTGGCCCTTTTTCTCATTCCAAACACAAAAACGTTTCCATTTTGCACAGTAAGCTTTTCTGTTGATGGCCTTCTGGCCTCCAAAATGACACCCTGCACCTCCTTGGAGAGCAGGGCCTGCTGTGATGCTAAGGAATCTTCCATGCGGCTAGATTGAGTGTCTTCAGCTGACTGTGAAGAGTTTTGAAGCTGTGCTGAGTCAGAAGAAGAGGGATTAGAGGCATGGTCCATGGTGGGGAATGCGTCAGGCTCCTTAGTAGTGGGACCAGTGTTGCCTTGGCCAGTCCCGAGCAAGGAGGATCATCTTTGGTCTGTCTGCTCTGGTCTTCAATAGGACTTTGGGCAGCAGAGGAAGAGGTGGGAAGGCATAAACTGTCATTGATGTCCAACTGAAAGAGAGAGCGTCCACTCTCCAGGCCTTTGGATGGAAGATCCTTGAGCAGAATTTTGTCAATTGATGATTTTTGTGGGAGGCAAAGAGATCTATGTCTGGCCATCCCCATTCTTGGATTATTTCTGTAAAAACTTTTGGATGCAACTTCCATTCGTGTGGATCTGTCATGTTCCTGCTTAGGTTGTCTGCCAGAGTGTTTTCCTTGCCTGGCAAGTACTGTGCTTGTAGTTCCATTTGTAAGTCCACGGCCATGTTCCAAAGTGACATGGCCAGTCTGCATAGGGGATAAGAATGTGTTCCTCCCTGCTTGTTTATGTACCACATAACAGTGGTGTTGTCTGTTCTTATCAATAGCTGACCTGGTTGTAGAAGGTCCTTGAAGGCTGTAATAGCATTTATCACTGCTAGCATTTCTTTTTGATTGATGTGAAGGTGCTTTTCTTTTTGGGTCCATTTGCCCTGAATGCACCAGTCTGTCATGTGCGCCCCCCAGGCGTAGTCCGAGGCGTCTGTTGTGATGACTTGATCTGCTTGAGGCCTGCTGAATGGAAGACCTGTGTTTGTTTGGCATGCTTGAGACCACCACAGAAATTCCTTTTGCAGACATGGAATTAGTGGTATCATTGTTTCCAAACTGTGGCTGTGTTGAGACCATATGTTTTTTTAGGTACCATTGCAGTTCTCATATGCAGCTTTGCACATGGGATTAGTAAGATGCAAGATGCCATGAATCCCAGAGCCTGCAGGATTTTCCTTGCAGTCAGCCTGGTGCAATTTGCCAGTGTTCTGAAATATTGAATTAGATGCCCCTGTTTCTCTGGCGTGAGGTAGGCCATCTGGGTGTTTGTGTCCAAATTGGCACCCAGGAAAATTATCTTCCGAGAGGGTATTAGTCTTGATTTCTCTTTGTTGACTGTGTATCCTAGAGAGTTTAATAACATTATTACATAAGCCAGATGTTTCAGAAGAATGTGCTTGCTGTCCGCTTGGATCAGGCAGTCGTCCAAATAAGGGCATATTTGTATCCCTTGAAGTCTGCAGTAGGCAATTACTGATGCCAGGCATTTCGTGAATACTCTGGGCGCAGTAGATAAACCAAAGGGCAATGCAGAGAATTGATAATGTGTTGAACCTGCAAGAAATCTGAGGTATCTTCTGTAATTTTGTCTGATTGGGACATGCAGGTATGCCTCCTTGAGGTCTAATGTTACCAGCCAAGACTCCTTGCCCAGCATGGGAAGAAGTTGCTGCAGAGTGAGCATCTTGAATTTTGGTACGAGTAGGAATGTGTTTAGGATGGAAAGATCCAAAATAGGTCTCCAATCTTTGCCCTTCCTTGGCACCAGAAATAGCCTGGAAAAAAATCCTTGACCTTGTTCGTGCGTAGGTACCTCTTGAATTGCTTTCATGTTTATAAGATCTGAAATTTGCTTTTGTGCCTCTGCCCTTTGATTGTGTGGCAGGTTTGGCATGCCTTTCATTTTTGGAAGGGTATGAAAATGGAATTTGTAGCCTCTGTTTATAATGTTCAGGATCCATTTGTCCTTTGTGACAATATGCCAATTTTTTGAGAATAGTGCCAGCTTTCCTCCTAAGGGAGCTGCCATTTGAGACCTGGTTGGCATGCAAAGGGGAAGTCATTGGTTTTGCTTTCTGAAAGATTGCGAGTTGTCCTCACCACCTCTTTGTGTAGGAGCTTGCCATTGTCTGCCTCTGTACGAGCCTTGTGTTTGTCCTCTGCCCCTCGGGCCTGTATCTGCCTCTTTGGGGTCTGTCTGTGGCAGGAAAGGACCAGTTTTTGGAAGGCCAATTTCTACTAAAGCGTGGGGTTGAACCTGCAGAAATTCTTTCACAGTTTGCATTGATTTAGCCTTTTCCTCCATTTTCCGTAATACTTCCTCAGCATTTGCCCCAAATAGTACATCCTTTTGAAGAGGCGTCTAGTAATTTAGCTTTGACATGATCAGGCAAGGCTTGTTCCTTGAGCCAGGCATGCCTACGTATGACTGAGCCTGTAACAGCAGCTCTACATGAGGCCTCTAGAGCATCAAAACCACATTGTAAGGTATGTTTACCCACTTGTTCTGCACTATGCATCAAATCCTGCAACTCCTTCATGTCTGGTTGTTCAGGTTGTGACATTTTACTTTTCAATTGAGATAACAGAAACTGTTGGTATTTTAGCATATGAAACTGACAGTTTAAGGCCCTCATGGATAAGGTAGCCGAGGTATATACCTTTTTCCCCACCTTTCTAAGGATCTGGAATCTCTCTGAAGGCAATGGGTTTTTGGCAATGGAGGCCTTAACTCCCTTGGGCCCCTGTGAGATGGTTTCTAGGTCAGCAGCATGGCTTTTGTATAGAAATTGGTGTGAGTCAGGAACCCTGTAGTACCTGTCAGGCTTAACTGGAGCTGGAGGGAGAGAGTCCGGGTTAAGGCAGGCCTCCGAGTAAACAACATCTAGGATGTCCAGGACAAGAGGTATAGCCAGAGGCCTGTGCTGGGGTAACAAAAGAAATTCCCTGAGCCTTTTCTTGGAATCTGAATAATCCTGGCCTCCCCAGTGGAAGTGTTCCCTTAAGGTATGCAGAGTTTCACCAAATGAGTAATCCTCAGGGGGGGATACAGAAGGAATAGATTCCTCTGCATCAGAGTCTTCAAAAGGAGAGTAAGACTGTTCCTGATAATCAGAGTGCTCTGAAATAATGGAGCCCTGATCAGAAGAGAGGTCATCTTCCTCCACTCTGGGTCTTTTGTCCGGAGGTGGCTGAGAACCTCTGATTAGAGTAATTAAATCCTCAGCCATTTTAAGCATCTGTCTCTTAGGCATGGGGCCTGGAGATGGGCCCTGTGTAGCTGGTCTCTTAGGGTGCATGGTAGCTTTAGACTTGGTGAAAGCCTTGATGGAGAAAGAAGAGGAAGGTCTGAAGACACCTTGAGTGGAGGTGGACCTGTCCACATTCTGTGTTTCAATGCCAAGTGTGGCTTCGGTATCTGTAGTCAGGGTGTGGGCCGAGGAGTCTGCGACCTCGGGTACAGGAGACACTGCCAAAGATGTGTAGTCGGTAATCAGGGGCTGCGTAGGCGCCTCGCTGAGAACCGGACCACGTGTAGTCGGCTTTGGCGTGGTGTCGGTAGAGGCCGCGGACCTCGAGTGTCGGTCCTTATCTTTGCGTTTTTTAGACAAAACCGGAGTCGGAGTATCCGACGACATAGTATAGTTAACTGCTTTCCCAAAATAATGCTGGGCGAACTCCGCCTGACGCTTAATAGTGCGTTTGTTGAATGTAGCACAAAAGCAACAGACCGAGACATCGTGGTCTGGGCCTAAACAAGGTATACAGAGGGAATGGAAATCCTTATGCGGTATTTGCTTCCCACAAGAAATACAATTATTAACTTTGTCTGACATCGGTCTGAGGCAAGAAAAAGTTTCAACGGGTACTTAGCTTTTAAGAAGACTTCGGTTCCAAATTTTTTGTAATCTCAGGAGCTGGACGACCGGCACTTGCGAACTGCTTCTGCTTCAGGCACCGCGCGGCAAAAAAGACTGAAGAAAATGGCGTCGGCTGGTTCTTTTATACCCCTGTCGCACTGACGTCAGGGAAGAAGCGACAACAACCGACGCCGGACCTAGACTTTGGAATTCGGCCGACCGAGGACCCGCCTGACGGCAGGAGAACCCATCTGTTATGACTGCAGCTGTATGCACGATGAACTACTGTACTATGTTCTTCATGTTTCACTATTGCAGTCATCACATTTGGGTTGATTCCCAAAGCTAAGGAATGGTGGAGACAGTTAACGAGCATCAGGGCTAGCAATGAGGCCCTGTACGACTGCTGTGGCAAATCCAGCTCTGGATTTAGAAAAGATAGGCAAGTGGTAATGGTTGGTGAAAGTATGTACAGAGCTCCAGGTTGCAGCTTCCAGGATGTCCCTGGTAGGGACTCCTCTGAGAAACGCTGTAGAGGTAGATGCAGCTCTGCTGGAATGTGTTCTTATCCCCTGTGGGGTAGGTTTTCCATGGTGCTTGTAGCAGAAATGGATATAATGTGCTATCCATTTGGAAATGGTTTGCTTTGAAATGGACTTTCCCTCTGCCCCTGCAGCAAAGTTGACTAGTAGCTGGTCAGATTTTCTGAGAGGCTTAGTCCTGTCCAAATAGAATGTACGCTGTCTGTGTACATCCAGGGAATGCAATATCCTTTCTCCTTTATTCTGGGGATTAGGGAAAAAAGGTAGGCAAATTAATGGACTGGTTCAGAGCTACACTAGATACCACCTTGGGCATAAATGGATTAGTCTGGAGGGAAACCCTGGAAGATAATGAAGGGTTCCACTGTCATAAGGGCAGGCAGTTCTGACACACTTCTTGTAGTAGTGATGGCTAGAAGTAAAGCTGTTTTCCAAGAAAGAAATTTCAACTCTGCTGTAACAGCTGGTTTAAAGGGGGGGGGGGAGTAAGTTTCTCCAACACAAAGTTTAGGTCCCAGGCTGGAGTGGGAGCTCTCCTGTGGGGTCTTAAATGTTTGGCCCCTCTAAGGAATTGTTTTAGCAGTGGATGAGAGAAGAGGAGTGGGCACAGTATTGTAATGTGCTGATAAGGCTGAGGCATGAATCTTAATTGACGAGAAAGATAGGCCCTTATGGAGCATTAAATAATCGAGAATATGAGGTAAGCTGGGCACCATTATGCCCACCCCCTTGAGACTGGCTCCAGGAACAGTATCTTTTCCACTTTTCTGAATAGGATGTTCTAGTACTAGATTTTCTTGCCTCAAGAATGACATTTAGCACCTGCTTACTGAGGGTTGCTAGAGGTGAGCTCAGGGGATTAGCCAAACTGGATGGTTCAGAGTTTGAAGCTGAGGGTGCAGAATCTGTCCCACCTGCTGGGACAGCAGGGAAACTACAGTTGTGTACACTTAACATAAATGTTGATGTTCGAGTGTATTCACTGTTACAGTCATCACATTTGGGTTATCTGCTTGCAGTAGCCCTCAGTTGGCCTGATTAACAAAGTCTTGGGTCCTGCGTCAGTTGCTGTCTCATCTTCCATGACGTCAGGGAGTCAGGGGTACAAAGCATGCAGCCGTTGCCATTACATCAGTTTTTCTTGCCCCATATTTCAGGTGCCCCCATAATGGGAAGCAATTATATATATAAGGTTACACCTCCAACAAAAAAGCAAATACACCAAAAAGCTTTAAACATAGTAAGCAAGAATGGAGGTATAGCCAATAGAAGTCAGGGGATGGAAGGGTAACTAGGACTGCAACAGTGAATACACTCGAACATCTATATTTATTGTAAGTGTACACAACTGTAATATTTTCTTCGTGTTTCACTGTTGCCGTCAACACATTTGGGTAGATTCCCAAAGCTAAGGATGGGAGGAGGAAATTAGATAGCATTAGGACCAGCTATAAGGCCCTGCAAGACTGCAGTGGATAAGCCAGCTCTGGATTTAGAGGAAATTGGCAAATGGTAATGCTTGGTGAATGTACAGAACTCCACATAGCACCTTCTAGGATGTCCCTGGTAGGGACACCTCTGAGAAAGGCTGTGTAGAGGTACATGCAGCTCTGGTTGAATGTGGTCTAATCCCCTGTGGGGTAGGCTTTCCATGGTGCTTATAGCAGAAATGAATGCAATGGCCTATCCATTTAGAAATGGTTTGCTTTGAAATGGCCATACCCTCTGCCCCTGCAGCAAATGCAACCAGCAGTTGTTCAGAATTCCTGAGAGGTTTAGTCCTGTCCAAATAAAGTCTAAGTTGTTTGTGCACATCTAAGGAGTGCAGTATTCGCTCCCCTTTGTTCTGTGGATTAGAAAGGAAGGTTGGCAAATGAATGAATAGACTGATTAAGGGCCACATTGGATACCACCTTGGGCATGAAAGAGGGATTGTTCCTGAGGGTCACCCTATTCACATGAAAAATGATGACAGGCTCCACTGTCATGAGGGCCTGTAATTTAGACACCCTTCTTGCTGAAGTGATGGCTAAAAGGAAAGCCGTTTTCCAAGAAAAGAATTTCAACTCTGCATTTGCAGCTGGCTCAAAAGGAGGTAGAGTGAGTTTTTCCAATACAAAGTTAAGGTCCCAGGCTGGAGTAGGGGCTCTCCTGGGTGGTCTTAAGTTTTTGGCCCATCTGTGGAAGTGCTTCAGCAGTGAATGAGAGAAGTGGGGTGGTTCTGTGTTGTAATTAGCTGAAATAGCTGAAGCATGAATTTTGATGGAGGAAAAGGAAAGGCCCTTGTGCAGCATCTAAGTTAAGTATTGAAGAATGTGAGGTAAATTGGGTGCTGCTGTGCCCCCCCCCCCCCCCCCCGAGAATGGTTCCAGGAACAGAATCTTTTCCATTTTTCAGCATAGGATTTTCTAGTACTAGGCCTCCTTGCCTCCAGAATGACATCCAACACATGCTTACTGAGGGATGGTAATGGAGAGATCAGGTAATTAGCCAGGCTGCCAGGTTCAGGGTTTGCAGTTGTGGGTGCAGAATCTGGCCCTCCTGCTGTGACAGCAGGACAGGGGTCTGAGGCAGGTGCCACGGTGCCAGCAGTGACACACTGCGCAAAAGGGGGTACACCAGTGTTGGCGTGGCCAGTCTGGTGCAATCAGTATCGTCCTTGGTTTGTCCTGTTTGATCTTTAGTAGTACCTTGGAGAGGAGAGGCAGAGGGGAAAGGCATAAACTGATTTTTCCAGGTAAAGGACAGGGCATCCACTTTCCAAGCTGGTTTGTGGGGAGTCCTTGGGCAGAATTTATTCAATTGGTAGTTCTGAGGGGAGGCAAAAAGGTCTATATCTGAGCTCCCGCATTGGTTTCTCAACATCTTGAATATAGTACAGTTGTGTACCTACCATAAATGTACATGTTCGAGTGTATTCACTGTTACAGTCATTACACTTGGGTTTATCCTGCTGGCAGGAGGTCCGAGTTCCAAAGTCTTGGTCCGGCGTCGGCTGCTGTCGCCTCTTCCCTGACGTCAGTGCGCCAGGGGTATAAAAGTTGCAACCGACGCCATTTTCTTCAGTTTTTCTTGTCCCAAATGTCAGGTGCCCCCAGATATGAAGGCTGAAAAGATAAAAATATGCCAAACAACCACGCATATATTACTATAAACATTTCCTTCTTCTAAAAGCAAATACACCACACAGGTTGTACAGAGTTGAGAAGTACAGAATAGTCCTAGCAAAGAAGGGGATGGTGGGTGGGTAACCAGGACTGCAACAGTGAATACACTCGAACATCTACATTTATGGTAGGTACACAACTGTACTATGTTCGTGTTTCACTGTTGCAGTCATTACACTTGGGTAGAATCCCAAAGCTAGGTTGGGTGGCTGGGTCTAGATTGGATTTGGCTAGGCTAACAAGCCCTGCAGAACTGCAGTGGCAAAGCCTGTTCTGGATTTGGAGTAGAGAGGTAGGTGGTAGTGCTTGGTAAAAGTGTGCACTGAGCTCCAGGTTGCAGCTTCTAATATGTCTTTGGTTGGTACCCCTCTGAGGAAAGCTGCTGAAGTGGCTGCTGCTCTGGTAGAATGAGACCTAATGCCCTTGGGCACAGATTTGCCATGTTGTGCATAACAGAAGCGGATGCAGTGTCCTATCCATTTGGAGATTGTCTGCTTTGTAATAGGTTTTCCTTGTGATCCTGCAGCATATGTTACAAACAGTTGCTCAGTTTTTCTGAAAGCTTTTGTTTTGTCCAAGTAAAATCGTACCTGCCTGTGTATATCCAAAGCATGCAGAAGTCTTTCCCCTTTATTCTGGGGATTTGGGTAGAAAGTAGGCAAATGAATGGTCTGGTTAAGGCCACATTGGAGACCACTTTTGGCATGAATGTTGGGTTCGTCCTTAGAGAAACCCTGTCCTGGTGAAAAATGAGGAAAGATTCCACAGCCATCAATGCCTGTAACTCTGAGACTCTTCTTGCTGAAGTTATTGCTAGGAGCAGAGTAGTTTTCCATGACAAGAATTTTAGATCGGCTGTGCTGGCTGGTTCAAATGGAGGCAGTGTTAGTTTTTCTAAAACAAAATTGAGGTCCCAAGTAGGTACTGGTGCTCTCCTAGGGGGTCTTATATTATTTGCCCCTCTGAAGTACTGTCGTAGTAGAGGATGTGAAAAAATAGGGAGGATCCGTATTGTAATGAGCTGAAATGGCAGAGGCATGGATTTTAATAGATGAAAAAGATAGGCCTTTGTCCAACATCTCAGTCAGGTATTGCAAAATCTGAGGCATATTAGGGACCAGTGGGTCGAGCCCTTGTGCCTGGTTCCAAGCACAGAATCTCTTCCATTTTTCTGTATAAGATTTCCTAGTGCTGGGTCTCCTGGCTTCCAAAATTACATCCATAACAGCTTTAGAGAGAGGTGCAGTCTGAGTGGCTACATTATCTGCCTTGCTGCCAGGTTTAAGGTTCTGAGTTGACTGTGCAGAATCTGATTGTTTTGCTGTGTCAGAAGATGAGGGATTTGAGGTAGAGGCCTAGGTGGGCCTTGGGACAAAGTCTTTAGGATTGGGTACCAGTGCTGGCATGGCCAGTCTGGTGCAATCAGGATATTTTTTGGCCTCTCTTGTCTGACTTTTAGAAGCAACTTGGTGAGAAGAGGCATCGGAGGGAAGGCATAGACTGTCAGGTTTTTCCAGCTGAAAGATCGAGCATCCACTTTCCATGCTTGAGAGTGATAAGTCCTTGTGCAAAATTTCTGTATTTGGCAATTGTGAGGGGAGGCAAAAAGAGCTATGTCTGGGTGTCCCCATTCCCTTGTTATCATGTTGAAAACTTGTGGATTTAGCTTCCATTCATGAGGATCCATGAGATTTCTGCTTAGTTAGTCTGCCAGTGTATTTTTTGTTCCTGGCAGGAATTGTGCTTGCAGATGTACCTGGTAGGTCAGTGCTGTGTTCCACAAAGTCATGGCTTGTCTGCATAGGGGGAAGGAATGCGTGCCCCCCCCCTTGCTTATGTACCACATAACTGTGGTATTGTCCGTCTTTATTAATAATTGTCCTGGATGTATTAGGTCCTTGAAGGCTGTCAGGACATTCTGTACAGCTAACATCTCTTTTTGATTAATGTGAAGATGCATTTGTTCCTTGGGTCACATGCCCTGAATACATTCTCCTGCCATATGTGCTCCCAGGCATAATCAGATGAATCCATTGTTATTGTCTGCCTGGCTGTAGGTAAGGTGAAAGGCTGTCCCTTGTTGTGGTGACAGGCCTGGGACCACCATCGAAACTCCTGTTGTAGGCAGGGAATCAAGGTTATGATTGTCTCTAGGCTGTGACAATGCTGAGTCCAAACACTTTTTAGATACCATTGTAGTTTCCTCATATGCAGTTTGGCGTATGGAATTAGTAGAATGCAAGAAGCCATGAAACCCAGGGCCTGCAGAATTTTTCTTGCAGGGAGCTGGGTCTTTGTTGCCATCATTTGAAAGTAATGAGTCAGTTGCCTTTGTTTGTCTGGCGTGAGATATGCCATCTGGGCAGTTGTATTTAAGCTTGCACCCAGGATTATTATCTCTTGAGAGGGCACTAGTTTTGTTTTCTTTTAGTTTACTGTGTACCCTACGTAAATAAGCAATCTTTTTACAAACGCCAGGTGCTTTAGAAGAATGTCCCTGCTCTCTGCTTGAATAAGGCAGTCGTCCAAGTAGGGATATATTTGAATTCCTTTTTGTCTGCAAAATGCAATTACTGGTGCCAGGCATTTTGTGAAGACCCTGGGCGCAGTAGATAAGCCAAAGGGCAGTGCAGAGAATTGGTAATGCATTGAGCCTGCTATAAATCTGAGGTATCTTCTGCACGACTGTCTGATTGGGATGTGCAGGTATGCCTCCTTGAGATCCAAAGTAACTAGCCAAGCCTCCTTGCCCAGCATGGCAGACGTTGTAGTGTTAACATTTTGAATTTTGGAACATCCGGGAAAGTATTTAGGATTGACAGGTCCAGTACTGGTCTCCAGGCTTTGTCTTTTTTGGGAATTAAGGAAAGTCGTGAGTAAAATCCTTGGCCCTGTTCTTCTTGTGGAACTTTTTGAACAGCTCCCATATCCATAAGAGCAGCAATCTGTTTTTGTGCCTCTGCCCATTGGTTTTGTGGCAGGTTTGGCATACCTTTTGGTTTTGGAAGAGTGTGGAAGTGGAAAATGTACCCTTGAGAAACTATATTCAATACCCATTGGTCTTGGGTGATCATGTGCCAATTTTTTGTGAAAAGTGCTAGCTTTCCCCCTAGGGGTGCTGTCAACTGGTAAGAGTTTGGCATTTGCAGAGAGAAGTCATTGTGACTGTTTCCTATAAGGTTGTGATTTGTCTTCTCCTCCTTTGGGGGCTGAAGCACCCCATTGTTTAGGTCTGTAGGAGCCTTGGGGCAGAGATCTGCCTCTTGGGCATCTGTATCTGCCTCTTTGTGGCCTGTCTGACACTGGAAAGGACCAATTTTTTGACGGCCAGTTTCTGCTAAATCTAGGTGGTTGAACCTGTAAGAAATCTTTCACAGTTTGCACTGACTTTGCTTTATCCTCCATTTTCTTTAACACCTCTTCTGCCTTAACACCAAACAAAGTATCATGCTGTAGTGGGGCATCCAATAATTTTACTTTAACATGGTCAGGTAAACTTTGTTCTTTCAACCAAGCATGTCTTCGAATAACTGAGCCTGTAACTGCGGCTCTACAAGAAGCCTCTAATGAATCAAAACCATATTGCAGAGTATGCTTTCCCACTTGTTCAACTGCATGCAATAAATCCTGCATTTCTTTACTGTCAGGACTTTCTATATTTGTAACCATTTTCTGCTTTAACAATGACATGAGATACTGTTGATATTTAAGCATGTGAAACTGACAGTTGAAAGCTCTAACAGCTAAAGTAGCAGAAGTGTAAACCTTTTTCCCCCATCTGTCCAGAGCTCTGGAATTCCTATCTGATGGGACAGGATTTTTGGCAGTGGAAGCCTTAACCCCTTTAGGACCCTGAGAAATTGTTTCTGGGTCTGCAGCGAGGTTTTTGTAAAGAAATTTATGAGAGTCAAGGACCCTGTAGTACCTGTCTGGCTTTACTGGTACAGGGGGTAAAGAATCTGGAGACAGACTGGATTCAGAAAAAACATCATCTGCAATATCAAGCACAGGGGGGGATAGCTAGGGGCCTGTGCTGAGGCAATAAAAGGAAATCTCTGAGCCATTTCTTGGATTCTAAGTAATCCTGGCTCTCCCAATGGAAATGCTCCCTCATGGTGTGTTTCTCCGAAAGAGTAATCCTCAGGCGGTGAGGCTGAAGGAATTGACTCTTCAGCATCAGAGTCCTCATAGGGAGGGAGAGAATAGCCCTGGTCAGAAGAAGAATCAGAGGAAATGGAAACCTGATCAGAGGAATCAATCAGTATCTTGCCTAGGCCTTTTGTCAGGAGGGGGATGGGAGCCCCTGATTAAAGTAATAAGGTCTTCAGCCATTTTAAGCATCTGTTTCTTTGGCATGGATGACTGTTCTGGAGAATGCTGCACTTGTTTCCTTGTCTTTAATGGTGTTTTTGACTTTGCCTTTGCTGCTGTAGTAGCTTTAATTGTAAGCTGTGAAGGTCTGAAAACACCCTCAGAAGCCGGTGCCTGCTCAGCGGCTCTGGACCCATCTGAGGGTATAGTTTCTGTAGGCCCAATACCTTGAGTTTCCACAGGCCTCGGTGTCTCCACATGGCTGTCGGTTACGGCCTGTGGCTCTGAGGTAGCGAGTGTCAGGGGTTGCGAAAGCGCCTCACTGAGAACCGGCGAACTGGCGACTGGTCTAGAAGAGGCTTCGTCGGTTTTGGACCTCGGATGCCTGTCTTTTTCTTTGTCTTTGCGTTTTTTATACATTCCGGTCGTCGGTTGTTCCGACGGCATTATGTAATTAAATCTTCGTCCAAAATAATGTAAAGCAAAATCAAACAGACGTTTAATAGTGCGTTTATTGAATCTAGCACAAAACCGACAACTAGTAACATCGTGGTCAGGGCCTAGGCAAGGAATGCAGTAAGAGTGAAAATCCTTATGAGGTATTTGCATCCCACAAGAAATACAATTATTAACTTTTACTGACATCGGTCTGGAGCAAGAAAAGGTTTCCCCAACGGGGTACTTAGCTTTATTGAAGACTTCGGTTCTGAAATTCAATTTTGAAAATCTCAGGAGTCGGCCGACCAGCACTTGCGAACTGCTTTTGCTTCGGGCACCGCGCGGCAAGAAAGACTGAAGAAAATGGCGTCGGTTGCAACTTTTATACCCCTGGCACACTGACGTCAGGGAAGAGGCGACAGCTACCGACGCCGGACCAAGACTTTGGAACTCGGGCCGACTGCGGGTCACCTGCCAGCAGGATAACCCAAGTGTAATGACTGCAACAGTGAAACACGATGAACATCATATCCCTTGTGTCTAAGTCTGCTCCTATGTAAGTGATAAGATTGACAGGGCAACAAGGCAGATTTTTCGAAATTTATTGTAATGCCGAGCCGGGAGCAGATTGTGATTGTGTAGTCCCGAGCTTGTATGAGTTGATGCCTGGTGGTAGCAGTAAGGAGCCAGTCGTCTAGATACGGAAATACCTGGAATCCTTGAAGTCTCAGATGTGCCGTGACCACTGCCATACATTTGTTGAACACCCTGGGGGCTGTGGTGAGACCAAAGGGCAGAGCTCTGAACTGATAATGACTGGCCCCCAGCCGGAAGTGAAGATATCTCCTGGAGCGCCTGTCCATCTTTATATGGTAGTACGTGTCCTGAAGATCTATAGAGCACATCCAATTGTCTTGACCCAGAAAGGGTAGAATGGACTGTAGCGTGACCATCCAAAACTTTGTTCTTTGCACAGACCTGTTTAGTCTGCTGAGATCCAGAATCGGTCTCCAGTCCCCTGTCTTTTTTGGTACGAAAAAGAACCTTGAGTAAGTTCCGGATCTGTGCTGGTCTGCCGGGACTTCCAGGATGGCTCTTTTTTCTAGCAGTTTTGAAACTTCTGCTACTGCTTGCTCCTTCAGATTGGGTAGAACATATGGAAGGGTCTTCCTTGACTGTAAAGGGGGTTGATGGAAGGGAATTTTGTAACCTCCAGATATAACGGACTGTACCCATTTGTCTTGTGTTAAACTTTGCCAGGCTTTTAGGTACAGCAAAAGTCTTCCCCCGACTGCCTCCAGAGTTGAGCAGCCGGGCAACCCTTCAGGGATGCTGGAAGGGCTTATCAGAAAAGGATTCTCTTTTGCCCTGGTTCTGCGGACCCCCTCTGCCACGAGGATGGCGTCTATTATTATTGTTTCCCCCTCTGCCCCTGGAGGAAAAATCACTACGTGCGTCAGGCAAGGCTCCCTGAGATTTACGGAACCACATCTTCCCACTCTTCTGACCCTTGGGGTAAGGTCTACAGGGAGTGGAAAAACAGACTCCCATGGCAGAGAGAGTCTTGCCTTCTTGCTCACACCTAGTCAAAGTGTCTCACCTGTGGTCCAAAAAGAAAGGAACCATCAAAGGGAGTGTTGGTGAAGGACGCTCAAAAGGGATCCGCAAAGTTGCACAGCCACATCCACGCATGCCTCCTAAGGGCCACCCTGGTACCTGCGGCTCCACTCGCCCCATCGGCTGCATAGGAAATGAGCCTCACGGAGAAGTTAACAACAGAATTAAGCTGGGAAGCTACCTTGGGTTGTGCTCCCTCAGCTGTTGGATCTTGGAGGGTATCTCCGAGCTCTTTAAGGAGATCCCTTTGAAGTCGGGTAAAATGACACAGGTAGTTCAGTGACCTCATAGAGAAGGTCGCTGAAGCGAACATTCACTTCCCGTATCTGTCCATCGTCCTAGACTCCTTGTTAGGTGGATGGACA
This sequence comes from Protopterus annectens, assembly GCF_019279795.1. Taxonomy (NCBI): domain Eukaryota; kingdom Metazoa; phylum Chordata; order Ceratodontiformes; family Protopteridae; genus Protopterus; species Protopterus annectens. Next base: position 340,263,187 of record NC_056731.1, on the reverse strand, counting down.
GACGAAGAGGTCTCCGCTAACTCTTTTTTCGTGGCTGCTGCTACCACCATAGCATCAACAGGGACACCTTTCGAAAGGAACTGCTTATCCTGGGGTGCTGTAATGAATTTACTAGGTCTCCTCGCAGTTGGTTTCACTGTATCCGGAGCTGACCAAGCCTTTTGAGCCACCACTGTCATAAGTGGATCGAAAGGTGGAGACACCCAGGAGGTGGAAGGTCACGAACCGAAGGCATCGAGAAATACAGACTCATCCTCAGAAAGGGCTAGGGCATTCCAGTTCCCCCTCTGCTTAAGCATTTCTAGGATGTCTGAGAAGGAAACATCTTCAGAGGGGGATCTCGGGGACCCTTTCGAATCATCTAAGTCTGTATCAGAAGTGACAGACTCGGTGGAGTCAATGTGCTTCCTCTTACACTTTTTCTTCTGAGGGGGCTCTTCTGAGTGATCAGAAGAGGCCTCAGAAGAGGAGGAAACACCCAGTGGGGTGTCCTGGACCATCGGTTCCCTATGCTTAGGGTCTAGAGGAGGAGCAGAGGTTGGCACAGGCACTACATGGGACGGAGTCGGTGGAGCTGACTCAAGGGACAGCACACTCCGCATGACATCGAAGGCGTCCCTGCCACGATGCAGAGAAAGCTCTGGTTCCGAAGAAATCGAAATCTTTCTCCGGACCGAGGGGGAGGGCTCCGAGGCTGATGCTGGAGCAGAGCTCACCTGCGCCGAAGCTCCGAGAGGGAGAACGGGGTCGGACAAGGGTCCGATGCCACTCGCCCCCTCGGAGCCGACGAGGGAGCCCGGCACCCAGATCCCTCGATGGAAGGTACCACCGAGGGAATCGGAGCCGACGTCGGAACAGGAGGAGATAGAGTTATCGGAGCAGACGGTTCCACTACTTGAACCCCAACGAACTCCGGGTCCGAACTCATTGGAGTCGGAGGAGGAACATTGAGAGAAGTGGACAGAGCCAATACCTGTTGAGGAGGGCTGGACAACAATTTAGCTAGTGCCTGCGACTTTAGCAACCTATTGACCACTCTCTCCACATCATGATCCGACAGTCTAGAGGATCGAGAGGAGTGAGAGGATCGGTGACTACGCTTGCTCTGAAGTAAAGGAGACCGAGGAGCCGAATGCACCAACTCTAGTGAAGAGGACCTCAGCCTCTTGTGGCTCCACGACGGCTCCGAAGCCTCTGATGGAGCCGACGGGGAAATTGTCTTGTCAATGCCAGCCGGAACCGACGCAGAACGTAAATCCTGAACCAAAGACGGCTCCGAACTGGGAGCTGACGGCTTAGTGGATGCAGGGGATTTAACTGGCTGTTAGCGGTTGGCCGGTGAATCCTGGGGTTTTAAAAGACCCCTAAGAATCAGCTTATTATTACACTCCTGCAGGACTCTTGGACTAAAGGCATGGCAAATAGAACAAGAGTCCTGCAGGTGCACAGCACCTAAACAATAGACACAAGAAGTGTGCCCATCTGTCAGACACATTTTCTGACAGCATGAGTCACACTTCTTGAACCCAGAAAAGTACAGTTTTGTACCTACCATAAATGTAGATGTTAGAGTGTTCACACTGCTGCAGTCATCACACTTGGGTTATCCTGCCGTCAGGCGGTCCCCGCAGTCGGCCGAATCCCAAAGTCTTGGTCCGGCATCGGTTGTCGTCGCTTCTTCCCTGACGTCAGTGCGACAGGGGGATAAAAGAGGCAGCCGACGCCATTTTCTTCAATTTTTCTTGCCCCAGATGTCAGGTGCCCCCAACTAGGAACGCAATACAAACAACTATGCAAAAATACCTTAGTAGATAATAGTACTAGCTGTTAGCAAATACACCATATAGACATGCATCCAATAGATTGATGTACATGGAGTTATAACTAACACCCTGGTATGTAGAGGGGATGGTGGGAGGGTAACCTGGACTGCAGCAGTATATACACTCAAACATCTACATTTATGGTAGGTACAAAACTGTACTATGTTCATCGTGTTATACTGCTGCAGTCATCGCACTTGGGTTGAATCCCAAAGCTATGGATGGGTGGCAGGTACTAAACTGGGTTAGGTGAAGCTAGGATGCCCTGCAGAACTGCAGTGGCAAAACCAGCTCTGGTTTTTGAGTACAATGGAAGGTGGTAGTGCTTGGTAAAGGTGTGCACTGAACTCCAAGTAGCTGCCTCCAGAATGTCCTTGGTTGGAACCCCCCTGAGAAAGGCTGCTGAGGTTGCTGTAGCCCTGGTAGAATGTGACCTAATATTAACAGGCACTGGTTTCCCATGGTGCGAGTAGCAAAAGCGGATACAATGTGCTATCCATTTGGAGATGGTCTGTTTTGAAATAGCCTTTCCTTGTGAACCTGCAGCATAGGATACAAAGAGTTGGTCCATTTTTCTGAAGGTCTTTGTCTTATCCAAATAGCAACGTAGCTGTCTGTGAATGTCCAAAGAGTGAAGGAGTCTTTCTCCTTTATTCTGGGGGTTTGGATAAAAGGTGGGTAAATGAATTGTCTGATTCAAAGCCACACTGGATACTACCTTTGGCATAAAGGTAGGGTTAGTTCGTAAAGAGACTCTGTCCTGATGGAAAATGATGAAAGGTTCCACTGCCATAAGTGCCTGTAGTTCTGAGACCCTGCATGCTGAGGTGATAGCCAGCAACAGAGCGGTTTTCCATGACAAGTACTGTAGTTCTGCTGAGAAGGCTGGTTCGAAAGGAGGCAGTTAATTTTTCTAAAACGAAGTTGAGGTCCCAAGCTGGCGTTGGGGGTTTTCTGGGGGGGGTCTTATATTCTTAGCCCCTCTGAGAAACTGCCTTAGTAAAGGGTGTGAGAATATGGGAGGATCCGTATTATATTGAGCTGAAATGGCTGAAGCATGGATCTTAATGGATGAGAAAGAAAGGCCTTTGTGTAGCATCTCAGTTAAGTATTGCAGTATTTGAGGAATGTTTGGTATCCAAGGATTTTGGCTTTTGGCCTGCTTCCATGCACAAATCTGAGTAAGTTTTTCTGGTGCTGGGCCTTCTGGCCTCCAAAATGACATTCAGGACGTCCTTTGAGAGAAGTGTTGATTGATCAAGGTATTCTCCATGCAGCTAAATTTAAAGTCCTGAGCTGACTGTGAAGGATCTGAGAGTTTTGCTAAGTCAACAGAAGTGGGAATTGAGGTAAGATCCATGGAGGGCTGCGAGTCAAGGTCCTTAGTAATGGGTACCAGTGCTGACGTGGCCAGTCCGGAGCAATGAGGATCATTTGTGGACTCTCTGATTTGACTTTCAGTAATACCTTGGTCAAGAGAGGTAGTAGTGGGAAGGCATAGACTGTCAATGCGGTCCAACTGAATGACAGGGCGTCCACTTTCCAGGCTAGGGAATGATAAGTCCTTGTGCAAAATTTCTGTAGTTGGCAATTGTTGGGGGGAGGCAAATAGCTCTATGTCTGGGCGGCCCCACCTTTGAGTTATCATTGAAAATACTTGTGGGTGTAGTCTCCACTCGTGAGGATCTGCCATATTTCTGCTCAACTCGTCTGCCAATATGTTTTCCTTTCCTGGCAGGAATTGTGCTTGGAGTTGTACTTGGCAAGTCAATGCTGTGTTCCACAAGGTCATTGCCTGTCTGCATAAAGGGTAGGAGTGTGTTCCTCCCTGTTTGTTTATGTACCACATAACTGTGGTGTTGTCTGTCCTTATTAGTAGTTGTCCTGGATGCAAGAGGTCCTTGAAGGCTGTCAGTGCATTTTGCACAGCTAGCATCTCCTTTTGGTTGATGTGTAGATGCATTTGTTTTGCAGACCATTTGCCCTGTATGCACTGTCCTGCCATGTGTGCTCCCCAGGCGTAGTCTGAAGAATCTGTTGTCATAGTTTGGTTTGCTGGAGGTAAGACAAAAGGAAGACCCTTGTTTATTTGACATGCTTGAGCCCACCATAGGAACTCTTTTTGAAGGCAGGGAATAAGAGGTATACTTGTTTCGAGGCTGTGTGTGTTGAGTCCATACACTTTTCAGGTACCATTGTAATTTCCTCATATGCAGCTTTGCATGTGGAATTAGTTGAATGCAGGATGCCATGAACCCCAATGCCTGCAGGATTTTCCTTGCAGTGAGCTGGGTAAAAGTTGCCATTTTTTTGAAGTACTGAGTCAGTTTTTGTTTGTCTGGCATGAGATAAGCCATCTGGGCCGTTGTATTTAAGCTGGCACCCAGGAATATTATGTCTTGTGAGGGTATTAGCTTTGACTTCTTTTTGTTTACTGTGTACCCTAGGCAACTTAGCAGCTTTGTTACAAATGCCAGATGCTGTAATAGAATGGCCTTGCTGTCCGCTTGGATCAGGAAGTCTTCCAGGTATGGATAAATTTATATTCCCCGTTGTCTGCAGTATGCAATTACTGATGCCAGGCATTTCGTAAATACTCTGGGCACAGTAGATAAGCCAAAGGGCAATGCAGAAAATTGATAATGCGTTGTACCTGCCAAAAATCTGAGGTATCTTCTGCAATCTTGTCTGATAGGGACATGCAAGTATGCCTCTGAGGTCCAATGTTACCAGCCAAGACTCCTTGCCCAGCATGGGAAGAAGCTGCTGTAGTGTGAGCATTTTGAATTTGGGCACCTCCAGGTATGTGTTTAGAATTGAGAGGTCTAAAATGGGTCTCCAGGCTTTGTCCTTTCTTGGTACTAGAAATAGTCTTGAGTAAAAACCTTGACCTTGCTCCTTTCTAGGTACCTTTTGAATTGCTTTCATATCCATGAGAGCTGAAATTTGCATTTGTGCCTCTGCCCATAGGTTTGGAGGCAAATTTGGCATGCCTCTCATCCGTGGTAAAGTGTGAAAATGAAATCTGTAGCCTCGGGTAATAATATCCAGAACCCATTTGTCCTTTGTTATGATGCACCAATTTTGTGGAAAAAGAGCCAGTTTTCCTCCCAAAGGTGCTGCCAGGGCAATTTTGCTTGGCAGGCTAAGAGGGAAGTCATTGTGTTTGTTTCCTGAAGGATTGAGATCTTTCATCTCCACCTCTGAGTTGTTGTATGCCATTGTCTAGGCCTGAAAGAACCTTGTGGCTGGCCTCTGCCCCCTTTGGCGTCTGTACCTACCCCTTTGGGGTCTGTCTGATGCAGGAAAGGACCAGTTTTTTGACGGCCAGTTTCTGCTGAAATGAGGAGGTTGTACCTGTAAAAAACCTAACTGTCTGCATAGATTTTGCCTTTTCTTCCATTTTCTTTAAAAACTTCCTCTGCTTTGAAACCAAACAACACATCTTTCTGCAATGGAGCATCCAATAGCCAAGCATGTCTACGTAATTACAGATCCTGTGACAGCTGCTCTACATAAGGCTGCCAATGAATCAAAACCACACTGTAAGGTATGCTTTCCCACCTGTTCTGCTGCATGCAGCAAATCCTGCATCTCTTTGAAATCAGGTTGATCTGTCTGAGGGATCATTTTCTGCTTTAACTGTGTAATCGAGTATTGCTGGTATTTTAACATGTGGAATTGGCAGTTTAAGGCCCTCATGGCCAAAGTGGCAGACGTATACACTTTCTTCCCCCATCTTTCTAATGCTCTGGAATCTCTTTCAGAAGGTAGTGGATTCTTAGCAGTAGAGGCCTTAACCCCTTTGGGACCCTGGGAAATGGTTTTGGGGTCTGCAACAGGGCTTTTATACAGAAACTTATGAGAATCAGGAACTCGGTAGTATCTGTCGGGTTTAGCTGGTGCAGGAGGTAAGGAATCTGGGTTTAGACTAGATTTGGTGTAAACATCATCCAAATGTCTAAAACTGGAGGAATTGCAAGGGGTCTATGCTGTGGGAGAAGAAGAAACTCACTGAGTCTTTTCTTAGAGTCAGAGTAATCTTGGCCTTCACAGTGGAAGTGTTCCCTCAAGGTGTGTAAAGTTTCCCCAAAAGAGTAGTCTTCAGGGGGGGAGACAGAGAGAATGGACTCTTCAGCATCTGAGTCTTCATAAGGAGGGAAGAAATAATCCTGGTCTTCAGAGTTAGCTGAGGAAATGGATGCTTGGTCAGAGGAAGGATTATCTTCCTCCAGTCTAGGCCTTTTGTCAGGAGGGGGTTGTGAACCCCTGATAAGGGTAGTTAAATCCTCAGCCATCTTAAGCATCTGTTTTTTAGGCATAGGGGCCTGTGGGGGAGTCTGTGGACCCGGTTTCCTAACTTTTAAGGGGGCTTTAAGTTTAGCATAAGACTTAATAGAGGTAGTTGTCGGTTTGAAGACACCTTCAGAAACCGAAGGCCTGATCAAAATCTCCGGATCACTGTCAGGGTTGACGTCCGAGGGGTGAGATGGAACCGGCTCCTGAGGCCCAGCTGATTCGGTCTGGGAGGCCGTCAGAATTTCTAATTCAGCGGTAGTCAGGGGCTGCGTAGGCACCTCGCTGAAAACCGGAGAACCGGCAGCAGGCCTTGCTGAGGCCTCGGTATCTGGTCTTGGCCTTGGTTGCCTGTCCTTATCCTTGCGTTTTTTAATCATTGCTGATGTCGGTTGCTCCGATGACATGCTATAGTTAAATTTTCTGCCAAAATAATGGGCGAAATCTGCCCGACGCTTGATTGTACGTTTGTTGAACCTAGCACAAAACTGACAACCAGAGACGTCGTGATCTGGGCCTAGGCAAGGAATACAACAACAATGAAAATCCTTATGAGGTATTTGCTTCCCACAAGAAATGCAATTATTAACTTTGTCTGACATCGGTCTGAGGCAAGAAAAGTTTCCCCAAAGGGGAACTTAGCTTTAGAGAAGACTTCAGGCTGAAATTCGATTCGAAAATCTCAGGAGCTAGCCGACCGGCACTTGCGAACGGCTTCTGCTTCGGGAACCGCGCGGCAAGAAAGACTGAAGAAAATGGCGTCGGCTGCCTCTTTTATCCCCCTGTTGCACTGACGTCAGGGAAGAAGCGACGACAACAGACGCCGGACCAAGACTTTGGGATTTGGCCGACTGCTGGACCGCCTGACGGCAGGATAACCCAAGTGTGATGACTGCAGCAGTATAACACGAACATCAGGGCTTTTATACAGGAATTTGTGTGAGCCAGGGACTCTGCAGTATCTGTCTGGTTTGGCTGGTGCAGGAGGTAGTGAGTCTGGGTTAAGGCTAGATTCTGAATAAACATCATCCACAATGTCTAACACGGGTGGGATAGCAAGTGGTCTGTGCTGGGGTAGTAAAAGGAACTCTCGGAGCCTTTTCTTAGAATCAGAGTAATCCTGGCCTTCCCAGTGGAAATGTTCCCTCATGGTATGTAAAGTTTCCCCAAAAGAGTAGTCCTCTGGGGGAGATGCTGAAGGAATAGACTCGTCAGCATCAGAGTCTTCCTAAGGGGGAAAAGAGTATTCCTGTTCCTCAGAAGAATCTGAGGAAATTGAAACCTGGTGAGAGGAAGCGTAATCCTCCTCCTGTCTTGGCCTTTTATCAGGAGGGGGAAGGGAACCTCTGATTAGGGTAATTAAATCTTCAGCCATCTTAAGCATCTGTTTCTTAGGCATGGGGCCTTGTACTGGAGACTGCTGTATAGTCTTTTTTGCTTTTAAAGGAGTTTTCAGCTTTGCATAGGATTTAATAGTGAGTGTAGTCGGTCTGAAGACACCTTTTGCAACTGAAGGCGTTTCAACTGCACCAGAATCTCCTTCAACCATGGAGTCTGAAGGGCCTAAAGATAAAGGCTGTGGAGGCCTAGTAATCTCCGCTTGGGAATCAGATGCCGCCTGAGGTTCTAAATTAGCGGTCATCAGGAGCTGCGTAGGCGCCTCACTGAAAACCGGAGAGCCGGCGACTGGCCCAGCAGAGGCCTCGGAGTCTGGTTTGGGTCTCGGCTGCCTGTCCTTATCCTTGCGTTTTTTATGCATTCCGGTCGTCGGTTGCTCCGACGGCATGGTATAATTAAATTTCCTACCAAAGTAATGTCGGGGGAAATCAAACCGACGTTTAACAGTTCGTTTATTAAACCTAGCACAAAACCGACAACCTGTGACGTCGTGGTCTAGGCCTAGGCAAGGAATACAATAAGAATGAAAGTCCTTATGAGGTATTTGCTTCCCACAAGAAATGCAATTGTTAACTTTTTCTGACATCGGACTGAGGCAAGAAAAGGGTCCACAACGGGGTACTTAGCTTTATTGAAGACTTCGGTCTGAAATTCAATTTGAAAATCTCAGGAGTCGGCCGACCGGCACTTGCGAACTGCTTCTGCTTTGGGCACCGCGCAGCAAGAAAGACTGAAGAAAATGGCGTCGGATGCCTCTTATATACCCCTGGCGCACTGACGTCAGGGAAGAAGCGACAGCAACTGACGCCGGACCAAGACTTTGGAACTCTGGCCGACTGCGGGACCGCCTGAAGGCAGGATAACCCAAGTGTGATGACTGCAGCAGTGTAACACGATGAACATCCTTGGATTCCTTTGACATCCTTTACAGTAGAAAGGAACCAATTATGACAACAACAAAAAGCAATATACAGTCTACAAAAAACACACCGACTAGAAAGACTATAGCTAAAGGTTTTTTTTTTTTTTGAAAGATAATAGGAAAGCCTCTAATTGAAACGGCTAGCCTATAAGAAAAAAGCAGAAGGAAAGCCTCTAACTTAAACGACTAACCTGACAAGAAGGGGAGGGGTGGGGGAGAACTCCCAAGTTAAACGAGTTCTACAAAGGAGGGATACTATAAGATAAACACTTATCTATCACAGAAACAAACTATCGCCAATAATAAAATACTAGAAAAGTTAAATTCTAGTGAAAAAGTTACACAAAAAACTCTATACAAGCCTGAGCCAGAAAAACGACACCTCACAGCTAACGCGGCAAATGAGATCTGGGTAGCTATCACTAGGCATTATGGGATAAGGGGTAGCCGCGAGCCAGTAAACAGCTCTCGAGCTATTGAAGATGTCCGAGTTGGAGCAGAGGATCGGCTCCAATCCCAACCAGCAAGAAAAAAGGCAAGATAGACAACTTAACATCATTGCTTCTAGATCCTGAGAATGTTGACACCATAGGCTTTTTAGATACCATTGTAGTTTCCTCATATGCAGTCTTGCAAATGGAATTAGGAGAATGCAGGAGGCCATGAACCAGGAGAATGCAGGAGGCCATAAACCCCAGGGCTTGCAGTATTTTCCTTGTAGATAGCTGGGTCTTTGTGGCCAGTAGTTTGAAGTAGGCTGTCAAATGAACTTGTTTCTCTGGCATGAGGAAAGCCATCTGGGAAGTTGTGTTCAAGCTTGCTCCCAGGAATACAATTTGTTGGCAGGGTACAAGATGTGATTTATTTTTGTTTATTGTGTACCCCAGAGAAGTTAGCAATTTCTGTACAAACGCCAGATGATTCTGCCTGTATTAGACAATTGTCTAGGTATGGATATATTTGGATATTTCTTTGCCTGCAAAATGCAATGACTGGAGCTAGGCACTTTGTGAATACCCTGGGCGCAGTAGATAAGCCAAAGGGCAGTGCAGAGAACTGATGGTGCATGTAGCCTGCTTTGAAGCGTAGGTATCTTCTGCAAGATTTCCTTATTGGGATGTGCAGGCAGGCTTCCTTTAAATCCAGAGTTGCCAATCAGGCATCCTTGCCTAGCACAGGAAGCAGCTGGTGAAGAGTTAGCATCTTGAATTTTGGGATCACCAAAAATGTTAGGGGTGGGAGGTTGGCATAATGGTTAAGGTGCTTACCTTAGAAACACAAGGTGCAGGGTTTGATTCTCACATGGGGTAATTGGCTAGGCTTAAAATGGTCCCTGAGGACAGTTAGCCTAGTACTAATCTGTGAATCTGTGTTTAGGATAGAGAGGTCCAGGATAGGACGCCAGGAGTTCTTTTTTCTGGGCACCAGGAAAAGTCTTGAGTAGAAACCTTGTTGCCTTTCCTCTTCTGCAACAGGTTGAATAGCCCTGATGCTTGAGAGAGAGAATTTGCTTTTGAGCCTCTGCCCACTGATTGGGGGGGGGGGGGGGGTCGGGCCATTTGGGGTTGGTAAGGAGTGGAAGTGGAATCTGTATCCTTGGGAAACTATATTTAAAACCCAGTTGTCCTGTGTAATGAGTTCCCCAATTTTTTGCCTGCAGGACAATCTTTCTCCCTAACAGTCAGTTGTGCAGAGCTTGGAAGATTTAAAGTTAAGTCATTGAGACAGTTTACCATAGGGGGGAGACTTACCACTCCCTGCTTTGGAAGTGGGAGCCCCCCCACTGCTTAGTCCTGTGAGTACCTTGGGACTGAAGCCTGGGTGTTCTACTGGTTCTGGGTTTGGAATGAGAAGGCCTGGAAGAGGCAGAAAAGGGCCAGTTTTTAGAGGGCCAATGCCTACTAAATCTGGGAGGCTGTACTTGCAGAAAATCTTTAACAGTTTGCACAGATTCAGCTTGTTCCTCCATCTTTTTCAGTACTTTTTCTGCTTTATTGCCAAACTGGCGGTCTTGGTTTAAGGGAGCATCCAGCAATTTAGCTTTAACATGATCTGGCAAAGACTGCTCCTTAAGCCAAGCATGCCTTCTAAGTACAGACTCAGTCACAGCAGCCCTGCAAGATGCCTCTAGTGAATCAAAACCACATTGCAAAGTATGTTTCCCAACTTGTTCAGCAGAATGCATTAAATCCTGTAAATCTTTATTTTCAGCACAGTCAGGGATCAACATCATTTTCTGTTTAAGCAATCCAATAATATGCTGCTGATACTTTAACATATGAAACTGGCAGTTTCAGGCCCTAAATGGCCAAGGTTGCAGAAGTGTATACCTTCTTACCCCATCTATCCAGCGCCCTGGAATCTCAATCAGAGGGGGAAGGATTTTTGGCAGTAGAAGCCTTAATGCCCTTGGGTCCCTGTGAAATGGTGTCAGGATCCACAGTAAGATTTTTAAAGAGGAATTTGTGAGAGTCAGGAACCCTGTAATATCTGACAGGTTTTCTGGGAGCAGGAGGTAAAGAGTCAGCGGTCAAGCTAGATTCCTAAAAGGCATCATCAACAATGTCCAGTACGGGCGAGGTAACTAAAGGCCTGTGATGGGGCAGGAGTAAGAAATCCCTAAGCCTCTTTTTAGAGTCAGAGTAATCCTGGCTTTCCCAGCGAAAATGCTCCCTAAGAGTATGCAAGGTTTCACCAAAAGAGAAATCCTCTGGAGGAGATGCAGAGGGAATAGAGTCCTCTGCATCAGAATCCTCATAGGTAGATAAGGGTAAATCCTGGTCATCAGAGGAAACAGAAATTTCTGAGTCCTGATCAGAAGAATCATAAGGATACTCAGTCCTAGGTCTCTTAGAGGGGGAAGGATGGCTTCCCCTGATTAAAGTAATAAGGTCTTCAGCCATTCTTATCATTTGTTTTTTAGGCATAGTGGCCTGACCATGCGGTCTGGGCGTTGGTTTTCTAGGCATGGATCGAGTTTTAGGCCTTGAAGAAGATGATGATGTCGGTTTAATATGCAAGTCAGTAGGCCTGAATACACCCTCAGAAGCCGGTGCCTGCACAGCAGCTCCAGACCCATCCAAGGAAGAGATATCCGTAGGTTCCATAGTTGAAGCATCTTGCGGTATACTGGACTTTGCATGGGTCTCAGTAGAGGCCTGTGAATCTGAACTAGTGGGTATCAGGGGCTGCGAAAGTGCCTCATTGAGTAGTGGCGAATTGGCGACTAGCTTAGGAGAAGCATTGTCGGCAGCTTTGGACCTATGCAGTCTGTCTCTGTCTTTATCTTTGCGTTTTGTTGGAATGTCGGTAGTCGGGTGGCTTACCAAAGCCATATTTGGATAATTGAACAGAGTACCAAAATATTTAGAAGCACAAATAAACAGACGAAGAAGAGTTCGTTGTTTAAATACAGCACAAAACCGACAGCGAGGTATGTCATGGTCAGGGCCTAAGCAAGGATTGCATTACGAATGAAAATCTTTATGAGGTATTTGCTTTCCACAAGAAATACAATTATTAACTTTTACTGACATCAGTTTAGAGCAAGAAAAAGTTTTTCCAACGGGGTACTTAGCTTAGTTGAAGACTTCAGTTCTTAAACTTGAAAACTAAAATTTCAGGAGTCGGCCGACCGGCATTTGCCAACTGCTTCTGCTACCGCACGGCAAGAAAGAATGATGTAATGGCATCGGCTGCATGCTTTATACCCCTGTCTACCTGACGTCATGGAAGATGAGACAGCAACTGACGCAGGACCCAAGACTTTGATAATCAGGCCGACTGATGGCTACTGCAAGCAGATAACTCAAATGTGATGACTGCAACAGTGAAACACGAAAAACATCTGGAATTCTAGAGGGTGGTTGTGTTGGGACCACACATTCTTTACATACCAATGTAGTTTTCCCATGTGCATCCTGGCTAATGGTGGCTGCTATAATGCCCAGAAGTTACAGGAATTGTCTTGCTGAGAGTTGGTGGACCTGGAGCAGATCATGGAAGTGGCCTGTTAGGAAAAGAACTTTTTCCTGAAGGAGGAATACCTTCATCAGTTCTATTTGGATCCTGCAGCCAAGAAAGATTTTGTCCTGCTGTGATGTTAGGGATGATTCCGGGAGAGCACGTGTGAACATCATACCCTGTAGCAGAGACATGGCAAACGAAAGGTTTTTTTAGGGTGACTTCTTTTTCTGCAAGAATGACTACATCATCTAGGAAGGGGTAGATCTGAATGTCCTTGGTTCTGCAGTAGGCTAAGGCTGGAGCAAGGCATTTGGTGAAGACCCTGGGTGAAGTGGATAAACCAAAGGCAAGGCAGTACATTGAAAGTGAGAATAGGGCCCAGTGAAATGCAAGTACTTTCTGTGAGAGAGTTTTACAGGGATGTGGAGGTAGGCCTCCTTCAGGTTCAGAGTGACGTGTGCTGGCAACAGTGGAAGTAGGGTTTGGAGGGATAACATTCTGAAGGATGAAACGTTTAGAAAGAAATTTAGAAAAGACAAATCCAGGACTAGTCTCCATGGCCCGTCCTTTTCTGGTACAAGAAATAGCCTTGAGTAAAAGCCCTTTCCTTCTTGTCCAGGGGGATAGGTTCTATGGCTCCATGGGTCATGAGATCTTGTATACTGTCTGAAAGAAAGGGAGGTTGGTTTGGGGGGGGGGGGGGCTTTCTTTCCAAAAAAAGGAAGTATCCCTCTTCTACAATTGCCAGGACACAGCAATCTGAAGTAACTGTTCTCCAGAGGGGCAGGCAGTGGGAGTGATGGGCTGACAGGTGGAGATGGGTAAGGCAGTCATGCAGTGTTGGTGCCATTTCTGTCATGAAAGGGCTGTCTGGGGGTAGGCAGAGTAGAGGCTGGTCTGGTAGAGGTCTGCCTGGTGGTTCCTCTCCTATGCCTGGAAGAAGAAGGGGTAGCAGTGGAGGGGGTTTCTTCTGACATACGTGGTCTTAGATGATAGTTTCTGTAGCATTTAGGTATAGGGGATACTAGAAGGTGCTTAATGTCTTGAAGCTCCTTGTTTTTCTCCTGAAGCAGACTGCTTCCCAAACAGGAGGTTGTGGTCTAGTGGAGGATCAAGAATTTTGGATTTGAAATCCTCAGGCAGGGGTTGAAGCCATGACTATCTACGGAGCACCTAGGCAGATGAAGCAGATCTAGCAGAAGCCTCTGCTGCATCATAACTGTATCTGATTGCTGGCCACCTGGGATGACGGGGACAGTTTTGATGCTAACTCAGTCTTGTTAGAGTCAGGCAGGAAGGATAGGAATGTTGATGCTTGGGATACTAAGCCATACTTGATCCTATGGGTTTGGAAACTAACGTCAGGCGGCACAACGTCAGGGCACTTCTATGGGCTAGGCTTGTAAAAGCTCCAGGGCCATTAGCCTAGTACACACCTATGAACCTATAAATAGTTCTGAAGGCTAAGGTGGAAGAGGTGTAAACTTTCTTCCCTAGCCTGTCCATGTTTTTGCTGTCCTTATCAGTGGGCAAAAGGGACGTGAATGTGATCAGTCTTGACTGCTTGTCTGGCACTACAGCAATCATTGCAGGGTCTGCCAAGTGGGGCTTCAAAAGAAAAAAAAGAAGCTATGTCTTACCATAACGTTCCATCTGTATTGTTGATCCTCGTTTAGTCATTACACATGGGTATCGGTTTCGAGGTCGAGCCGGCCATTTTCCAAGCTCGCGTGAGCTTCAAACTCTCAAGCTAAACTCTTACCCACAATCCCCCCTCTCCCTGTTACCTCAGATTGAGTTTGCAAGTCAAAAGAAGGTAGAGGCTACCTCTGGTCAAATAACCTAAGAGAACCGGATGGTGAGATCCACTAGAAGCCACAGGAGGGGGAAGGAGGGAGGGTCATAATGACTGAACGAGGATCAACAATACAGATGGAACGTTATGGTAAGACATAACTTCTTTACCTGATACTGTCAATCCTCGTTCATTCCTTACGCATGGGACAGAGTCCCCAGCTACCTCTATTCCTGGGGGGCTCAAGAATACAGATGGAAGATATGGTAAGACATAACTTCTTTACCTAATATTGTTAATCCTCGTTCATTCCTTACGCATGGGACAGAGTACCCAGCTACCTCTATTCCTGGGAGGCTGTCATGGAAGGACATTCCTGAGCACCACAGAACCGAAAGATGCTCTTCCCCTGGAGACCAAATCCAATTTGCAATGATTGATGAAGGAATGAGGCGTAGCCCAAGTTGCAGCTGCACAGATGTCATGTAAAGAAGCTCTGGCATGGAAGGCAGCAGAAGTTGCCACCGACCTTGTTGAATGAGCTTTCATGGTAGTAGGCAACGAGATATTATGTTGTGTATAAATGAAGGTCACACACTCCTTCAACCATCTAGCTAATGTGATCTTAGCAACAGCAGATCCTAATCCAGGTCCAGAAAAGGCCAAAAATAACTGGTCAGATTTACGAAAAAGGACATAGTCCTGTTTAAGTAAAAACGGATTTGCCTGTGGATATCTAGGGTACGTAGGCAATACTCTCCTCTGTTTAAATGATTGGGAAAGAAAACTGGCAATTTAATGGTTTGATTAATGGACCTTTCAGAGATTACTTTTGGCAGAAAAGATGGATTAGTTCTCAGAGACACTACCTCTATGAAAAATCAAGTATGGACTCTTGATACATAAAGCTTGAAGCTCAGAAATATGTCTGGCAGAAGTAATGGCGACCAAAAACAAGGCTTTCCATGACAAATGCTTGAGGTCGCAAAAATAGGCTGGTTCGAAGGGTGGCATTGTCAGAGCTTGTAGAACTAATGATAAAACCCATGGTTAAATAGGTTGTCTAAAAGGTGGCTTCTGATAATTCAAACCTTTTATGAAGGTCTTACACAATTTGTGGGACATAAGAGAGGAATCTTGGACACCCTCATGGAAATTAGAAATTGTAGCCAAATGAACTCTAATGGTAGAGGCCGACAGACCCGATTGGAAAAGGTCGGCCAGATAGTCTAGTAATATCGACACTGGTGCTGAAAAGGGATCTACTTGTTTATCTTTCAGCCAACAGGTAAATCTTTTCCACGTGCTCAGATAAGTAGTTATAGTGGAAGACTTATGAGATACAATGAGAATGTCACGTACTGGTAAAGAAAGATCATTCTGCCTGGCAATCAAGGGAATTGGAGTAGCCAAGCTGTGAGCTTCAGGCTGTTCAAGTTGGGATGAATCAGGTTCTGTGGATGTGAGATCAACTCCAGGGTTGGATAGAGAATCCATGGTCGATCTAGTAGGTGAGGCCAAAGGAAGGGGAAACAAATTTGACGAGGTCAATATGGTGCTATGAGAATCACCTTGCTCTTCAACTGACCGTCTTTCTTCAGAAACTGGGGAATGAGGGGAAAGGGTGGGAATGCGTAAAGAAGACCCGAGGGCCAATCGTGGACTAGAGCATCCCGGGTGACTGTCCCGGAGGGGGAATCAGGGCAAAGTAGTTGCTGCATTTGTAGTTGGTCACAGATGCAAAGCGGTTGCAGCAAGGACGGCCCCAGCGGTGGAAGATCTCCGCCGCTATCAAGGGATTCAGGTATCACTCGTGAGGTTGAAGAATGCACCTGCTGAATCTGTCTGCTATCACGTACTCCCGGGAATGTGCGTTGCTAGAAGAAAACGGTTGGTAGCCATCGCCCACTGCCATATCCTCATGGCCTCTCGACAAAGGGGGTAAGATTTGGTTCCACCTTGCTTGTTGATGTACCAGACCACCGCCATGTTATCTGACTGAATCTCAATTGTCCCAGAGGGCAGCAGGGGATGGAATGCTTGCAACGCCAAAAAAACGCCCTCCGCTCTAGAACATTTATATGCAGATGGACCTCCAGTTCGGACCAAGTGCCTTGGACTGTCTGTCCCTGACATAGCCCCTCCCACCCCATCAGGGAGGCGTCCGTGGTCACTGTGGCCTTGGGTTGCTGGGGGAGAAGGGGCGAGACCATTGTGACAAATTGTGCGTCATCCACCAGTTTAAATCCTGTTTGCACCTGTGGGTTACTCGAATCATGGGTGAGCAGTAGCCACTGTAGAAGCCTCACGTGAAACCTGGCCAGGGGGACAATGGTGATGGAGGCTGCCATGGAACCCAACAGCTGTAGAACCGAGTGAGCCGTGGATTTCTCCCTTGAAAGGATTGGAATCAGTTGTTGCTTTATCCTTAAAATTATGTGCTCTGAAATGGAAGCTCTGCAGTTCTCTGTGTCCAAGATAACCCCTATGAATTCTGTCGACTGAGATGGGGTGAGATTGGATTTTTACCAGTTTATGGTTATGCCTAGCCTTTGTGCAGTGAGGAGAGAGTATGCCAGGGCTTCTTTCAGTAGATGTCTGGTGGGGGCGGAAATGAGCTAGTCGTCTAGGTATGGAAACACCTGGAATCCTTAAAGTTGCAAGTGAGTTGTGACGACTGCCATGCACTTTGTGAACACTCTGGGGGCTGTAGAGAGTCCGAAGGGCAGTACTCTGAACTGGTAGTGACTGGGTCCCGCACGGAAGTGCAGAAATCTTCTTGATGGCCTGTCCACTTTTATGTGGTAGTACACATCTTGAAGATCTACTGAGTACATCCAATAGTCTTATTCCAAAAGCGGGAGAATAGACTGTATTGTGACCATCCGAAATTTTTGTACTCTCACAAACTTGTTCAATACACTGAGATCCAAAATTGGTCTCCAGTCCCCGGCTTTCTTTGGCACCAAAAATAGCCTTGAGCAGAATCCGGATCCTATCTGGTCTGGAGGGACTATTTGGATGACTCTCTTTCTTAGCAGCTATTCTATCTCTAGTGCTGCTTCTTCCCTTTGACTGGGTGGAACGTCAGGAATGTTTCTGAAGGGGCAGGAGAAATATCGATGGGGATATGACAACCTCTGGTTATAATCCTTTGTACCCAAGAATCGGTGGTGATGGTTAGCCAGGCAGAAGGGTACAAGGAGAAATGACCCCCAACCACCTCCAGAGGAGAGTTGGGCTGCTCTTCAGAAGCGCTGGTAGGGTTGCCCAGGGAAAGAGTCTCTGGAACCCTGGTTACACAGACCCCCTCTGCCCCGAAAGGAGCGCCTTCCCTGTGAGTTTCCCCCTCTGCCTCTGGGGGAGAACTCGGCCTGTGTGTCACGGAAAGGACCCTGAGATTTCTTGAACCATATCTTCCCACTCTTTTGGTTTTGGGAGAAAGCACGTTGAGGGTAAGAATAACGGACACCTACGGCAGAAAGAGTCTTACCGTCCTGTTCACATCTGGCCGGTGTGCTTTTAACTTTGGGTCCAAACAACGAAGAAGCCTCAATTGCACAAGTGCATCCAAGTGTATCGTCTCAAGACCGCAGCTGAACCCGCTGCTCCAGCTGCTCCTTCTGATGGGTGAGATATCAGTCGCATAGAGAAGTTAGATAATGACTCAATGGTGGCCAGCTGAGAGGCCACTTTGTCACAGACCTCATCAGACACGGCACCAGCCAAGTTTTCAGAGAGCTCAGAAATCAGATCCCTTTGAAGCCTAGTAAAGTGTGCCATATAATTCAAGGACCCATAGTAAAGGTCGCTGATGCAAAGGTGCACTTCCTTATCCTGTCCAGGGCCCGGGACTCTTTGTTAGGCGGATGGACAGTCTGGCTTTCTTCTTCTGCATGATCCATTTTTGTTGCGGCCACCATCACCAAAGCATCCACAGGAAGACCTTTTGACCAATGGGGATCCATAGCAGGAGGGGACAAAATCTTATCTGGCCTCCAGGGAATAGCTTTGACGGTGTCCGGAGCCTTCCAAGCACGCTGCACGATAAGCCGGACAAGTTTGGCAGGTGGAGTAACCCAGGAGGTAGGGGGCCAGGTGTGAAAGGCCTGCAGGAACACAGATTCTTCAGAGGTCGGATTAGAGGACTGCCAGTCACCTCTCTGTTTCAGGATTTCGAGGATATCACCAAAGGATACCTCAGAGGGTGACCGAGGGGATCCTTCCCCCTCATCAAAATCTGTCTCTTCAGTGAGGGACTCCTCTGTGGAGTCCATGTGCTTCCTCTTACACAAACTTTTCCGGTGGACTTCCTCAGCGGGAGAAGCTGGGGAAGACAACGGAAAAGGGGTTTCATGTGGGAATATGTCCTGAGGCCCTTGCACCAGGTGACCGCTTGGTGCGACTTGTGAAATTAGTGTACCAGAGGAAGGGGAGGGATAGACAGTCCAGTATCGTCAGCAGCAGCGAAAGCCCTCTCCATCAGTTGGAAGGCTGGTCAACCTGAAGAGGAGTGAATGTCCAGAACAGGGGTCACACCTCCCCTAAGTGAGTCCCCGGATGGCTGTGGAGCAGCAAACAATGCGTGTCACAAATGACATCCTGTGTCGTAGAAAAACTTTCCTGCCACAAAGGCAACTGTGGTTCCTTAGTGAGATCCATAAAGGGAACCGCAGAAGGGGAAGACTGTGCTATATCCATGGACTTCAAAGGCAATGAAGGAGGAGAATAAGAAGGGGTCTTTGGAGATGGGTGATCACCAACCAAGGAAGGATAGTTCCTGGGGGGGGGGTGGGATACCTCTGGCCAAGAGCACCTGATCAACAAGACGCAACACCGTGTTCGGAAAGGCTTGTAGTGGACCTCACGGAGACGGAGGGAGAAACAGGCCTGTCCACAGAAGAGGCAAACTTGGTGGCCATCTCACCAGTCTGCACCGAGATCAATGGTGCAGAGAGAGACTGGACTACGGGTGTCTGCACCGAAGAAGTAATCGGTGCCGTGGTCACGGTCTGCACCGACACAGGGATCGGTGCCGAAGTAGTTGTCTGTACCGAAGCTGGAATCGACAAAACTGGAGTCAACAGTAAAGGTGTCTGTTCCGAGTAAGATGTCAGAGCCGACGTGGTCAAGGTATGCGCCGACTGAACGGTCGGTGCCAATACAGTGGTAATAGTCTAAACCGAGGAGCCCCTCGGTGCCAATATAGTGAAGGCTGCAGGAAAAGACGAAGCCGAGATCACTAATGGAGCCAAAGGTCTAGGTGCCGAAAGCACTGGGGCTGACTGAGTGAGCTCCGGAGCCGAAACTTTAGCCTTTTTAGGTTTTGGTTGGAGGGGGTCCCCAGTCGAGGACGAAGGCAAAGATTTAGCCTTGGTAGGAACATCCAAGATTTTCTTATGGGCTCTAGGAAGGGTTGACGCCTCTGACCCAGAAATAGCCTCTGACAAGGGAGATTTAAGAAGTCCTTTCAGCAACAACTTGTTTTTCCTTTCCAACAAAGTTCTATTTGAAAAATTTTCACAGATAGTACAGAGCGGGTCAACAGATAAGTGGGACGCCCCCAAACAATAAACACACAAAGAGTGTGCATCAGATGTAGGTAGTTTGTGTCCACAATCAGACCACCGTTTAAACCCCGGACTACCATTCTTATCTGTCATGATTGTAAAATTAGATTGTAGAAAAGGGTACCAGCAATGGTACAAAAGAACACCCGAAGGTATGGAAAAAAAGGGAAGATTACCAACGATGGTAAGGGGAGAAATATCTTGCGGTAAAAAAGTAGAGAAAAGAGAAGAAAAACTCAAGAAAATATGGTTGCTAGATGCGATAGGGTAAGAGACAACGAAATAGAAACTTTTCTGACAGAAAAGTAATATAAAAGACTAATAGACAACAAATAACTGCACTTCGCTCAAGAGAAGCAGCTTGACATGACCAAATGGCAATGCGGCAAACGAAATCTGAGGTAACAGGGAGAGGGGGATTTTGGGTAAGAGTTTAGCTCGAGAGTTTGAAGCCGACGCGAGCCTGGAAAATGGCCAGCTTGGTTCCGAGGTTGGAACAGATACCCATGCGTAAGGAATGAACGAGGATTAACAATATCAGATGAATAGTTGTGCAAAATCTTACCATAACCATAGACTATGTTCTCTTCCATGTTACAATATTCTTAGTGTGGAATTCCCTGCCTCAGGCAACCCGAACGTCAGCTCCTATACAAAAGCTTAAGCCTGGCTGCTGTAGGTGCGTGAGACGTCACCCATAGGGCCATAAACCAGGGACCTTAAATGTGAAGTCTTCACACACAGACCTCAGAACTTGAAGACCAGTCAGACAGTTCCAAAGAGAGTAACAAGTGATGTCAGCCAAAAGTGTCATATGCTGGCTAGTCTGCTCTTGATCTAGTGTAGAGCTTCCTAGTGCCTAAGAGATAAGCCCATAGGCCAAATGGAAAGGTGGAGGTAGAAGTGGAAGATTCCAGAAAGCCCTGCAGGATTGCTCTAGAAAAACCTGCCCTACCTCTGGAGACGTAGTCCAATTTGTAGTGATTGGTGAAGGTGTGAACTGTGGACCAGGTGGCTGCTTCCAGAATAGATGCTGTGTCCAGCCCTTTGAGGAAGGCTTTGGAAGTAGCCATGCCTCTGGCAGAGTGAGCTCTCACCCCTTGGGGTAAGTGCTTGCCATGGTGTGAGCAGCAGAAGGAAAGTACAGTTGTGTACTAACAGAGTGCTTTTCAAACTATCTGGAGATATAGGTTCATAGGTTCATAGGTTCATACTAGGCTATCTGCCCAAGGGCATTTATAAGCGAATAAAAACTATGCCTATCATTTTGCTGTGCCTCTGTCAAGCAGTGGCTGAAGTAATCCTATATCTGCAATCTCCCATCCATTGGTCAAGATTCCTCTTGAACAAGACCAGAGAGGTGCTCTGCCTCACATGTACGGGATTTTGTTCCACAGCATAGGGAGTCTCTGGGTGATGAATCTGTCCCTCCAGCACGTTCTATTTATAACCGTGTCAAGGTTTAAGTCTCCGCCCTTGTGGTTCTGAGGGATCTAGATTTTTGAGGTGAAGCATATTCATCAAATCTGGGTTTGACATGGCCTTATATGTCAGGCACAGGTCACCTCTGAGCAAGCGGTATGAGACTGAATAGAGCTGGAGTTCTTTCAGTCGGGCAGCATAAGACATATTTTTGAGACCCTTTATCCTTTTGGTGAGGAACTTTTGGGGCCTTTCAAGCTGCAGCAGGTGTCTGGTCAGATACAATCATAGGTCTAATAAGTGATTTGATCTAGATGTGAATCCCTTCATGATCAGGTGGGTGATATAGAAGGTTTTCCTAACTACTTTAGCAACATGAGTGTCAAGCGAAGGCTACTGTCAACCTGGGTCCCCAGATCTCTGATGACTTTTCTGTGCTCAGTGGATTGCCACCTATATGGTAGCTAGCCCAAAGGGTATGACTATGCATTTTTGGCTCTGGCACCAGTTATCCATTTCTGTGAGGCCCTTCTGGAAGATATCTGTGTCAGATGTGTTTTCGACTATGCGCCCAGTTTGCAGTCATCTGCAAACTTTGTCAGCCATAACCCTCCTGTGTTTGCTTGTACTTCAGAAAAGTAGATGCCGAACAAGAGTGGACCCAGGACTGAGCCCTGTGGGACACCACTTGTGACAGGCTTTGAGTCTGACATGGCTCCAGCAACTCTGACCCTGTGGGTTCTGTCACTTAGCCAGTTTGCAACCCATCTTGTGATGTATGGGTTTACATTCAAGCTGATGAGTTTTTGATGATACCTAAACTGAGTTGGATCCAAAGTCTGCAAGTTCCCTATGTCTTTATTTTCCATTATGATCCTCTCCATGGCTTTGCAGATGGCTAAGATTAAACAGCTGTCCTAACTGTGGGTTTAATTCCTCATTGAGTTGCGGGGACACCATCCGGTCCCATGGATGCTGTGTTTTGTTCTCACCTGGGCATTGTCTGGAATAGATATCTCTCCTTTTGGGGAGGGGGAGAAGTTTGCACTGAACCTGTCAGCCAGTATGTTGGCAATGTGTGTAGGTTCAGTAATTTTCACATCATTTTGAACTAATTCTGAGCATATCTGGGAGTTTCCTCCTAGGTTTCTAACATAGCTAAAGAAGGCCTTATGATTCTCTTTAGAGTCCTTGGCGATTTTCTCTCAAAATTTGCCTTGGATGATTTAGAGCTCTTAGTTTTTACTTATAATGGGTGTCTTACCTTTCATTTTGCTCTATCTTGTAGTAGCTTCCTCCTTTTGTTGTAGAGCTTGTTTATGGCTGGGGTCCACCAGACTGGTACAGAGAGTCTTAGTTTTGTTTGGGATTGCGTGTTGAACATTTTGATCCGATGATGAGATCAAGTATGTTTTCTCCTCTTGTGGGGATGGTGACTAGTTGTTCCATGGCATTTGGCCTTGAACCAGGTTTCTGTCACAGCACAGACATCGATGTTCTCCATATTGAGAAGGGCCTCAGGTGCGTGCATCTTGAGATTGAGACTTCTGGCATTGAGCAGCATTACCCTTAGTTTTGGCACTATGGGGTGGCAGAGCCTTTGCCAATATCTTTGAATGACACCAGAATTTAAGCCAATTATTAAAGCTGATCATCTTATCACTGTATTGTGGCATCATTCTAGGTGGGATACTGCTCAAGGTCAGGGTCATACCTGCCTGGGCTACATAATCAGAGAGCTCCTCGATGTCCCTTTTCATGTAGTCAAGGAGATGCGTCTCAGGTCGTTGACACCAGCGTGGACAATGACTGAGTGCGTGTTGTACCTGCTGTTGAGAGACCTGAGTGCTTGTTATGTGGCGGATTCTAGCGCCTGACAGGCAGCTTACTGTGACCTTCTCTTTACTCAGTCTGGTCAGTGTGTCTGACTATGGAATCACCAATGACAAGTGTGTCTGGCATTTTGTTTGGCCTTAAGGGCTGTGACTGTTTGACACTCTGACTGTGTGGTCTATGTGTTGCATGTGTTGGGTCGTGAGGTGGTAGTTGTTTCTTTTGTGTGAGTATGTGTATGATTTGAAGTTGTGATGGTACCATGTGTGACTGGGTATGTATTGTGTGTGGTTACCTTCTCCTCCTGTCTGGTCTTGCCAGTCCTATGTTGAGAGAGCTCAGCCTCCAGTTAGGTTCACCAGTTGAGCTGGAGAGGACACTAGCAACTGATCCTCGACATACTAGAAGTAGTAGATAAAGAGACTTTCAAAGGACTCCGGGGAAGTGGGTTTTAGGCTGGTGGGGTACTATCTATAAGAGATGAACTTTTCAGTTATAGGATATGCTGGTTAGAGGAAGGTAGTTTTAAGGGAAAATTGGAAGAGTGGAATTTAGATGGCCCAAATAGTTTAACGTGGTAACTCGCTAAAAATCAGCTAAATCGCGCGCGTTCGTTTTTATAACAGGGGCTGAAGGAGCTAGAGAATGGCCCAAAGCGACCAATGGACTACTAGTTTCTGGCTGAAACTTCACCAAATCAGACAAAAGGCCGCCCAGTGCTTCCCACTCCCACTGGTAAGCAAAGAAACTTCCCTCCTTCCTAATAAGGCAATGGATCAGTAACAGGAACTAAAAACAAAGCCCAGGGATCAGCAACTCTGAAACTGGACTACTCTAGTTCAGTAAAACAAGAGATTTTTTGTTTTATTACAGAGACAAGGAAAAAACAGACAGTAATTGCTGTAAATCGGCTAGCGCACTTTAGTGTGTAGCCTACAGAAACAATTTGCAACAATTAGTAACTTAAAGTGCAATAAACAGTGTAAAATGCAGAAATCACTTAAATTAGCAATAAACAGGTAACAGCGAAATGCAGTTGCTAGCTTAAATAACAGTGGAAAGCCACAAAAATACTTATATCTGGTAGAAAGTCACTCTTTTAGCTCTCTGCTGCTTGGATCACCTGCAGGCCGCCACGAGGATCTGTGCTGAGTTGGTACAAGCTGTGTTTAGCGTGTTTTATAGCAGGGGCTGAAAGAGAATTGGCCCAAAACAACCAATGGACTACTAGTTTCTGGCTGAAACTTCACCAAATCGGACAGAAACTCCCACTGGTAAGCAAAGAAACTTCCCTCCTCCCTAATAAGGCAATGAATCAGTAACAGGAACTAAAAACAAAGCCCAGGGATCAGCAACTCTGAAACTGGACTACTCTAGTTCAGTAAGGCAGGAAAACAAGAGATTTTTTTGTTTTATTACAGAGACAAGGAAAAAAACAGACAGTAAATGCTATAATTATGTTGGCTAGCTAGCACACTAGTGTGTGTGTAGCCTGCAGAAACAATTTGCAACAATTAGTAACAAGTGCAATAAACAGTGTAAAATGCAGAAATCACTTAAAGTAGCAGTAAAACAGGCGAATGCGTCGCTAGCTTAAATAACAGTGGGAAAGCCACAAAAATACTTATATCTGCTCTCTGCTGCTTGGATCACTCTGCAGGCCACCACGAGGATCTGTGCTGAGTTGGTACAAGCTGGAAAACGCGCGTTTAGCGTGTTTTATAGCAGGGGCTGAAAGGAGGAGGAAATGGCCCAAAGCGACCAATGGACTACTAGTTTCTGGCTGAAACTTCACGGCTGCTCAGTGCTTCCCACTCCCACTGGTAAGCAAAGAAACTTCCTCCTCCCTAATAAGGCAATGGATCAGTAACAGGAACTAAAACAAAGCCCAGGGATCAGCAACTCTGAAACTGGACTGCTCTAGTTCAGTAAGGCGGAAAACAAGAGATTTTTTTTTTTACAGAGACAAGGAAAAAAACAGACAGTAAATGCTATAAATGCTGTAAATCGGCAGCGCACTTTAGTGTGTAGCCTACAGAAACAATTTGCAACAATTAGTAACTTAAAGTGCAATAAAAAGTGTAAAATGCAGAAATCACTTAAAGTAGCAGTAAAACAGGCGAAATGCAGTCGCTAGCTTAATAACAGTGGGAAAGCCACAAAAATACTTATATCTGGTAGAAAGTCACTCTTTTAGCTCTCTGCTGCTTGGATCACTCTGCAGGCCACCGGATCTGTGCTGAGTTGGTACAAGCTGGAAAAAGCGTGTTTAGCGTGTTTTATAGCAGGGGGCTGAAAGGAGCAGGAATGGCCCAAAATGACCAATGGACTACTAGTTTCCTGAAACTTCACCAAATCGGACAGAAAGGCTGCTCAGTGCTTCCCACTCCCACTGGTAAGCAAAGAAACTTCCCTCCTCCCTAATAAGGCAATGGATCAGTGACAGGAACTAAAAAAAGCCCAGGGATCAGCAACTCTGAAACTGGACTACTCTAGTTCAGTAAGGCGGGAAAACAAGAGATTTTTTTTTTTTATTACAGAGACAAGGAAAAAAACAGACAGTAAATGCTATAAATGCTGTAAATCAAGCAGCACTTTAGTGTGTAGCCTACAGAAACAATTTGCAACAATTAGTAACTTAAGGTGCAATAAACAGTGTAAAATGCAGAAATCACTTAAAGTAGCAGTAAAACAGGCGAAATGCAGTCGCTAGCTTAATAACAGTGGGAAAGCCACAAAAATACTTATATCTGGTAGAAAGTCACTCTTTTAGCTCTCTGCTGCTTGGATCACTCTGCAGGCAACCACGAGGATCTGTGCTGAGTTGGTACAAGCTGGAAAGCGGTGTTTAGCGTGTTTTATAGCAGGGGGAGCCAGAACTGGCCCAAAAGCGACCAATGGACTACTAGTTTCTGGCTGAAACTTCACACCGTCAAAAAAAAGGCGCAGTGCTTCCCACTCCCACTGGTAAGCAAAGAAACTTCCCTCCTTCCTAATAAGGCAATGGATCAGTAACAGGAACTAAAACAAAGCCCAGGGATCAGCAACTCTGAAACTGGACTACTCTAGTTCAGTAAGGCAGGAAAACAAGAGAATTTTTTTTTTTTTTTTTTTTACAGCGACAAGGAAAAAAGACAGTAAATGCTATAAAACAATCTACATGCAGTGCAAGCTGGCACACTTGAGTATGTAGCAATATTAGTCCACACAGTATGAAAAAATGTAATTAAATTAAAAGGACTAAAAAAGTGCAGAAAGGGTTTAGAGAAGAGTGTAAAGAGAAGGGACTGGGGGTGTCCTAGATCAAATCTACAGTGGAAGGGCACTGCAAAAGCCACCAAATTTAAACTACTTCCAAGAACAGGGTGGGGAAGACAGTTTCAACAGAGCTAGATCTGAGAAGGGTGGGAAGACAGTTTCAACAGCTAGATCTGAGAAATCAGTCCCCAAGTTATAACAACCACAATAAAATGAAGGAAATATACTTAAATCAGCTTATGTCCAGTTGATGTATGCAGACAAATCTCAGTAGCAGCAACTCTACTTAAAATGATTACCAGAGATGTAACCAACACAGGTTTTAAAGTTATCAGAAAACCCCCCAAGCTAATTAACACTTAAAGGAATTTCAGTGCAGTTTAACAACTAGTGCAGAGCTTCAGACACACACACAAGACAGTTTCAACAGAGCTAGATCTGAGAAATCAGTCCCCAAGTTATACAGAGCTGAGTATATTTTTCTGGCACTTCAGAGTTGTGTACTGGTAATTGTTGTTTGACTAATTTTATATCACTGCTGGCGGACTTGAGAGTTGTGCACTATTTTTGCTTCACTGTATAGTTTTTCAGATCTCTGAAGGTGTTGGTTTTCCCATACCCACCCTCCCTATTCCTGTCTTGTTTAAATTTGGAGGCTTTTGCAGTTGCCCGCCCCCACTGTAGATTTGATCTGGGACACTCCCCCCAGTCCCATCACTTTACCTCATTCTACCTAATAGACTCCTTCTACACTTGTTTTTAGTCATTTGTAATTTAATTGCATTTTTTAAACTGTTTGGTCCAACATTCCTACATACTCAAGTGTGCTAGTTTGCACTACATTTGAATTGTTTTTACTGCTGTTTTGGCTACTTTTCTGTATGTATATGTATATATATATATATATATATATATATATATATATATATATATATATATATATATATATATATATATATATATATATATATATATATATATATATATATATATATATATATATATATATATATATATATATATATATATATATATATATATATATATATATATATATATATATATATATATATATATATATATATATATATATATATATATATATATGTAACTAGTGTAGTCCAGATTCAGATTTGCTGTATCCAGGACTGTATGTAAGCTTCTGAGACCCCCCCCCCCCAAGCCTTCTGTGTTGGAGGGAAGCCTTCTAGCTTATCAGTGGGAGTGGTAAGCACTAGGTAACCTATCTACCACATAAGGAGTGGTTCTCGCCCAGAAATTGTAATTATTGGCCGTTTGGGCAGTTTTTCTCTTTCACTCAACTTTCTGATTTAAAAGCCCGCATTTGCACTCGTTTCCCCCCTTTCCTGTAACTAGTTTAGTCCAGATACAGATTCTTAGTTTTAGCACTTGAATTTGCTTATTCGTGATCAGCACTTGTTCAGAGCTTGTAAGCACTAAATAACCTAATTACTACAGCACTCAACCTCCCTCATTACCTAAAGGAAAACAGTTTTGGTACTTACTTTCCTCACTTGTTTAGAGAAAAACAGCTCTTGTACTCACTTTCCTCACTTATCTAGAGGTAAATAGTTTTTTATTCAGGCATGTCCAAAGGTCAACTCCCAGTGTTCTCTCCTGTCTATCTGATGAATCTGGGCATCTTGGGGCAATGTAGAAATTGCCTGATGTACACAGACAACCCTCTCCTCCCACCACCCAACACTACAACCTGTGGGAGATGCACTTAGCTAGCCAAACTGGAGGTAAAGCTCTCTCCAATCAAGACTGAACTTGACAATCAAGAGGAACTTGACAATCAAGAGGAGAAGGTAAACACTTGCACCACACCACACCCATCACATAGTCTCACTAAATCTATACCACCAAAATCTACACATAGAAACACAAAAACATTCGCGGAGGCTCTCAATAATAATCTGCTCAAGCAACAGAGACCTCCAAAGCAGAAATGCAAGCAACCTCCACCCCCCAAACACAACCCAAATGACACATAGCCCGCAGACTCAGTGTGCCACTCAACCACAGCCAATAAGGCAAAACAACGTACCCAACACACTAGTCATAGGTGACTCTATAGTCAGGCACACTGATGTCCCACTCACCACTCGCCACATAACCCACGCACTCAGGTCACTCCACAAAAAGTACAAATATGACTCTGTCATTGTCCATGTTGGCGTGAACGACCTGAGACGTACCTCCCTGGACTACATGAAGAGAGACATAGAGGAGCTCTCCCATCTTGTAGCCCAAGCAGTTATGACCCTAGCCCTGAGTAGCATTCTGTCATCACCCAGAATGATGCCGCAGTACAAGGACAAAAAGACTGACTTCAACAATTGGCTAAGCTTCTGGTGCCATTCTAAAGGGATCCAGTATCTGTCTGCCTGGGATGACATGGACGACAGACCACGATGCTTTGCCAGAGATGGTCTGCACCTGTCACCCCTTGGATTCCGGATACTGGCTAAGGTTCTTGCCGCCCCTACAGTGCCTTTTTTAGGCAAGGTTCAAATGACAAATTCACCACCATAACAGGAACAGGCAAGCAAAAACTGAGGGCGATGCTACTCAATGCTAGAAGTCTAAATCTCAAAATGCACTCACTCAAGGCACTCCTTAAAATGGAGAACACCGATATACGTGCAGTGACTGAGACCTGGTTCAAGGCTCCAGAGAGCACCCCTGCACTACAGGCTATAACTCATACCACACTTTTCGGCCATGTAACCTGGACCGGAACACCAAAGGCGGAGGTGTGTCCATATTCATTAAGCTGCTCAGCATAATGCAGCCGACGTTATCCAAGTGCAACTAACTCTGGGCAAAACTGCAATCCAAATTGCAGCTTGCTACAGATCACCCACAATGCCCCAGGATTCCCACTCCCCTTTTCTTGATGTACTGGAAAATATTAGGGTTCAACCAAACACCCTAATAATGGGCGATTTCAACTACCCCACAATTAACTGGGAAAACTACTCATGTACCAACTCCTTCACTCAACGCTTTCTAGAATTCATAAACTGCAATGCCCTGGATCAACTTATCCACACCCCCACCAGGGGCAACAATATCCTAGATCTAGTCATTACCAACATGAGTGACCGGTGTTCCATACCTGAAGTCAACACCTCATTGGTCCGATCTGACCATAAGCTAATTACCCTAGATATCCACATCCTGCCCCCACCCCCCATTAAGGAAACCATTAAGGATAAAATGGCTGGTAGCTGCCAAAGGTGGATAAGGTAAAAAGCCAAACTTTGTGAAACAACCACAAACACCACCATGGACTGCGACGTTCTTTAATCACAAAAAGTACATGTAAAATGGGTAAAACCCTAAAAACTAAAGAAACAAGGTAAAATCCCCTGATACTTCGTCAACGATAAGCGCTTTCGGATTAACCTTCTTCAGATCATAATGAATGAAGTGGGGAAACACAAAGTCATTGGTGACCAATCAAAAGGTAGCTTTAGGCCAACTCCCTCCTCTCAGATCGAATCAGAAATGAACCAATGAAAATGTGTAAATATGCATGCTTCTATTCTAACCAATAGCCATTAGTAACCAATCAAAAAGTAACAGTGGGCCAGCGCCATCTTCTCAGATCGAATCAAAAAGTGAGCCAATGAAAATGTGTGGATGTGCATGCTCCTTCTATTCTAACCAATAGTAGGTCTTCTATTTTGCAGTACTGGACACAATGGAACAACTGCATTTAAACCTGGAGGCTTGTCTGCTCTCAGATTTATAATCCATTTAATTTCATTCCTTTCCGTAGCATTAGTAATGTCACCTTGTCTCATTCCAACATGGGTATTTTCCAAAACTTTTAAATAAAACTGATGTGCTGGGAACTGCTTGATGGGAACTGCAAAGCAGTTTTTCAAGTAACAGTTCCGAATATCACAGAGATGCCTCAAAACCAAACGTTGACTAGTTTTGCCTACATAATATGCAGGACATTCTGAACACGTGGCTAAGTATGCTACGTGAGAGGTGTTGCAATCTGCTGTGCAAGAAAATTTATGACTAATTTTACTAATGGGATGGATGAAAGTGTTGCTAGTTATCTATACTGTTATAAGCCGAACATCTACCACAACGAAAGGTCCCCATCTTCTGTCTTATAGGGACATTTTTCATGTCATCTTTCAAGCATAAGAGATGTTTTAGATTCTTTTTGTTTTTAAAAAAGTGAATCTAGGCGTCTCACCAACAATCTCACAAATTTTGGCATCTTATCTTGTTTCTTTTGTTTTTAGGGTTTTACCCATTTTACATGTACTTTTTGTGATTAAAGAATGTCGCAGTCTGTGATGGTGTTTGTGGCTGTTTCACAAAGTTTGGCTTTTTACCTTATACACCCTTTGGCAGCTACCAGCCATTTTATCCTTAGTTTTGCTTATTTTTGGCTACGGCAGTTGCACATGGCTGACAATAGCATCAATCTTGCTCCCGGAAAAGGAAGGAATATGGTTGATTTTACGAAACTCAGCACAATGCAAGACAACTCTGTGCACAGGCTAAATCCGTTACTTCATTTAAATTTGGATTTAGAAGGTATGCTTAACACCAATTCGAATGTTCCAACTGAAAAATTTAAAGTAATTTTCAACGAAGTGGAAGCAGCTGCCTACCAACTTAAGAGATTACAATGTCAGCGCTTCCACTTAGAAGCCAGCATGCATTATAAGGTCATTCCACGTGGAATGAGCGTGAGGTGTATGCCTAGTTACGGAAATAAATATCCGGATTTGCTTGCGAAGTGGCAAGCCATAAATCTTGAAACTGGCTTCAGATATTTACAACTATTACTAGATTTTTTCAGACCGAAGAAAGAATTGCACTGCAAATATGAACAAAAAGTACAGTTCTGTACACTTACCATAAATGTAGATGTTCGAGTGTATTCACTGTTGCAGTCATTACATTTGGGTAATCCTGCTGGCAGGTTGCCCTCAGCCGGCCTGAATTCCAAAGTCTTGGGTCCTGCGTCAGCTGCTGTCGCCCCTTCCCTGACATCAGGCCGTCAGGGGTATAAAAGAAGCAGCCGACGCCATTTTCCTCAGTTTTTCTTGCCCCAGATGTCAGGTGCCCCCTAAAAGTGTAGCCAAAATGTATATATATACATATATATATACATATATATATATATATATATATATATATATATATGTATATATATGTATATGCACAAATATAAACTTTATCTTTAGTTTATGTTGTATAAAGTTTAAGTTTAGGTTGTATAAATCAGAGAAGGAAAGATAAGTTCCAGTAGAAAAAAGGGGGATGACGGGTGGGTAACCTGGACTGCAACAGTGAATACATTCGAACATCTACGTTTATGGTAAGTGTACACAACTGTACTATGTTCTTCATGTTTCACTGTTGCAGTCATTACATTTGGGTAAAGTCCCAAAGCTATGGTTGGGAGGCTGGAGCTAAACAGCATTAGGAGCGGCTATGAGGCCCTGCAGAACTGCAGTGGCAAAGCTTGCCCTGGATTTAGAGTAGAGTGGCAGATGACAGTGCTTTGTAAAGGTGTGCACTGAACTCCAAGTAGCAGCCTCAATGTCTTTGGTTGGTACTCCCCTGAGCAAGGCTGCTGAAGTGGCTGCAGCTCTGGTTGAATGTGGCCTAATGCCCTTAGGCACTGGCTTCCCATGGTGAAAATAGCAGAAACGAATGCAGTGGCCTATCCACTTTGAAATAGTCTGCTTTGAGATAGCCTTTCCTTGTGATCCTGCAGCATATGCCACTAGTAATTGCTCTGTCTTCCTGAAAGCTTTGGTTCTGTCCAAGTAGAATCTAAGCTGTCTGTGTACATCCAAATAATGCAGAATTCTCTCCCCCTTGTTCTGTGGATTTGGATAAAAAGTTGGCAGATGAATAGTTTGGTTAAGAGCCACACTGGACACCACCTTAGGCATAAATGTTGGGTTTGTCCTCAGAGAAACCCTGTCTGGACAAAGCATGATGAAAGGTTCCACAGCCATGAGTGCCTGTAGCTCTGAAACTCGTCTTGCAGAAGTTATTGCTAGGAGCAGAGCTGTTTTCCAAGATAAAAACTTTATATCAGCAATAGCAGCTGGCTCAAAAGGAGGCAGGGTGAGTTTTTCCAAGACATAGTTGAGGTCCCATGCAGGTATTGGTGTTCTCCTTGGAGGTCTTACATTTTTGGCTCCTCTGAGGTACTGCTTTAATAAAGAATGAGAAAAGATTGGTGGTTCTGTATTGTAATGAGCAAAAATGGCAGAGGCATGAATTTTAATTGATGAAAAAGATAGGCCTTTGTCCAGCATCTCAGTTAAGTATTGCAAAATCTGAGGAATATGTGGTACAGCTGTATCAGTTCCTTGTGCCTGGTTCCAAGCACAGAATCTCTTCCATTTTCCAGCATAAGATTTTCTAGTACTAGGCCTTCTGGCTTCCAAATTGACATCCATCACAGCTTTACTGAGAGGTGTGTTTTGTACGATTACATTATCTGCCATGCTGCCAAGTTTAAAGTCCTGAGTTGGCTGTGCAGGATCTGATTGTTTTGCTGGGACAGTAGATGGGGTATTTGAGGTAAGGTCCAAGCTGGGCATTGAGACAAGTTCTTTAGAATTGGAAACCAGTACTGACGGGGCCAGTCTGGGGCAATCAGTATCATCTTTGGCTTCTCCAGTCTCACCTTTAGGATTACCTTGGGGAGGAGAGGCAGTGGAGGAAAGGCATATACCGATAGGTTTTTCCAGCTGAAAGATAGGGCGTCCACTTTCCATGCTTGTCTGTGATAAGTCCTTGTGCAGAATCCTTTTAGTTGGTAGTTGTGAGTGGAAGCAAATAGATCTATGTCCGGGCATCCCCATTTCCTTGTTATCATGCTGAAGACTTGTGGATCCAGGTGCCACTCGTGGGGATCCATGAGGTTTCTGCTTAGTTCGTCTGCCAGAGTATTTTCCTTTCCTGGCAGGAATTGTGCCTGCAGATGTACTTGGTAAGTCAATGCTGTGTCCCACAAAGTCATGGCTAGTCTGCAAAGGGGCTAAGAATGTGTGCCCCCCTGCTTGTTTATATACCACATAACCGTGGTGTTGTCTGTCTTTATCAGTAGTTGTCCAGGATGAAGTAGGTCCTTGAAAGCTGTCAGGGCATTTTGAACAGCTAGCATCTCTTTTTGATTGATATGTAGATGCATTTGGTTTGAGGACCATGTGCCCTGAATGCATCTTCCTGCCATCTGGGCCCCCCCCCCCCAGGCATAATCAGATGCATCCGTTGTTAGTGTCTGCCTGACTGGGGTTAATGTGAATGGCTGTCACTTGTTCTGGTGACAAGCCTTCGCCCACCATCGAAACTCCTGTTGCAGGCAGGGAATGAGAGTAATCACTATTTCCAGGCTGTGGCAATGTTGAGTCCAAACACTTTTTAGGTACCACTGAAGTTTCCTCATATGCAGTCTTGCGTATGGAATTAGTAGGATGCAGGATGCCATGAGGCCCAAAGCCTGCAGAAATTTTCTTGCAGATAACTGGGCCTTTGTTGCCAACATTTTGAAATAGGTAGTCAGTTGCCTTTGTTTGTCTGGCGTGAGATAAGCCATCTGGGCAGTTGTATTTAAGTTTGCACCCAGGAATATTATCTCTTGAGAGGGTACTAGTTTTGATTTCTTTTCGGTGACTGTTTACCCTAGGCATGTTAGAAGTCTTTTCACAAACGCCAGATGCTGTAGAAGAATGTCCTTGTTCTCTGCTTGAATTAGACAGTCGTCCAAGTAAGGATATGTTTGTATTCCTCTTTGTCTGCAGAATGCAATTACTGGTGCCAGACACTTTGTAAAGACCCTGGGCGCAGTAGATAAGCCAAAGGGCAGTGCAGAGAATTGGTAATGCATTGAGCCAGCCTTGAATCTGAGGTATCGTCTGCATGATTGTCTGATTGGGACATGCAGGTATGCCTCTTTTAGGTATAAAGTCACAAGCCAAGCGTTCTTGTCCAGCATGGGCAGAAGCTGCTGCAGAGTCAACATTTTGAATTTTGGTATATCCAAGAATGTGTTCAGAACAGATAGGTCCAGTATTGGTCTCCAGGCCTTGTTCTTTCTAGGTACCAAGAACAGTTGAGTAAAATCCTTGTCCCTGTTCTTGCTCTGGTACTTGCTGAATGGTCCCAATGTCCAGGAGGGATGAGACTTGTTTTTGTGCCTCTGACCATTGATTTTTTGGCAGATCTGGCCAGCCGTTTGTCTTTGGCAGGGTATGGAAATGGAACTTGTAGCCTTGTGATTCTATATTTAGAACCCATTTGTCCTGGGTGATAATGTGCCAGTTTTGAGAAAAAAGTGCTAATTTTCCCCCTAAGGGTGCTGCCAGGAGATAAGTGCTTGGTGCAGGCAGGGGGAAGTCATTGGGACTGTTTCCTGTATGGTTGTGATTTGTCTTCTCCAACTTTGGAGGTAGAAGCACCCCATTGCTTTGACCTGTATGAACCCTGCGCCTGGGATCTGCCTCTTGGACGTCTGGATCTGCCCCTTTGAGGTCTGTCTGACACAGGAAAGGACCGATTCTTTGTAGGCCATTGTCTACTAAACCTAGGTGGCTGTACTTGTAAAAAAAATCTTTGACAGCTTGCAAAGATTTAGCTTTGTCCTCCATTTTCTTTAACACCTCTTCTGCCTTAACACCAAAGTATCATGCTGTAAAGGTGCATCTAATAATTTAACCTTGACATGGATCAGGCAGATTTTGTTCCTTTAACCAAGCATGCCTCCTAATTACAGAACCCGTAACTGCGGCCCTGCAGGAGGCCTCCAAAGAATCAAAACCACATTGCAAAGTATGCTTTTCAACTTGCTCAGCTGCGTGAAATAAAACCTGCATTTCATTGTTTTCTGCACATTCAGAGTTTAACAACATTTTCTGTTTAAGCAATGCCATGACATGTTGCTGATATTTAGGCATATGAAACTGACAGTTTAAGGACTTTATAGCCAAGGTAGCAGATGTGTAAACCTTTTTTCCCCATCTATCCAGTGCCCTAGAATCTCGATCACAGGGGGTAGGGTTTTTTGCAGTGGAAGCCTTCACTCATTTGGGACCCTGTGAAATAGTTTCTGGGTCTGCAGCTGGGTTTTTAAAAAGGAATTTATGAGAGTCAGGAACCCTGTAATATCTGTCAGGCTTAACAGGAGCTGGAGGTAAGGAGTCAGGGGTAGGACTAGACTCTGAAAACACATCATCTACAATGTCTAACACAGGTGGGATGGCTAGAGGCCTGTGTTGAGGTAAGTAAAAGGAAATCCCTGAGCCTCTTTTTAGATTCTGAAAAATCTTGGCTCTCCCAGTGGAAATGCTCCCTCATGGTATGCAAGGTTTCCCCAAAAGAATAGTCCTCTGGAGGAGAAGCTGAAGGTATAGATTCTTCAGCATCAGAATCCTCATGGGGGGGGGGGTATTCCTGATCAGAAGAGGAATCAGAAGAAATAGAAACCTGATCTGAAGATTCATAGTCAGTCTCTTGCCTAGGCCTCTTATCAGGAGGGGGATGGGAACCCCTGATCAAGGTAATCAAGTCTTCGGCGATTTTGAGCATCTGTTTTTTGGGCATAGAGGCCTGTCCACGTGGCTCTTGAGTTTGTTTCTTTGCTTTAGAAGGTGCTTTAGTCTTTGCCTTTGAAGCTGAAGTCGGTTTAATGTAAAGATGTTTAGGTCTGAATACACCCTCAGAAGCCGGTGCCTGCTCAGCGGCTCTGGACCCATCTGAGGGAATAGTATTTGAGGCTCCAATACCCTGAGTTTCCAGCGGCATGGCCAACTAAACGTGGGAGTCGGTAGCGGGCGTCAGGGGCTGAGAAAGTGCCTCACTAAGAACCGGTGACTGGCTTAGGAGAAGCTTCGTCGGTTTTGGGCCTCGGCTGTTTATCTCTCTCCTTTTCTTTGCGTTTTTTGTGAACTCCGGTAGTCGGATGGCTATCCGACGACATTTCTGGATAATTAAACCGGCGTCCAAAACAGTTTAAAGCAAAATCATACCGACGCTTAATAGTGTGTTGGTTAAATCTAGCACAAAACTGACAACCAGAAAATTTGTGATCAGGGCCTAGGCAAGGAATACAGTAAGAATGAAAGTCCTTATTAGGTATTTGCTTTCCACAAGAAATACAATTATTTACTTTTTCTGACATCGGTCTGGAGCAAGAAAAAAGTTTCCCCAATAGGGTACTTAGCTTTATTGAAGACTTCGGATCTGAAATTCGAACACGAAAATCTCAGGAGTCGGCCGACCGGCACTTGCGAACTGCTTTGGGCACCGCGCAGCAAGAAAGACTGAGGAAAATGGCATTGGCTGCTTCTTTTATACCCCTGACGATCTGATGTCAGGGAAGGGGCGACAGCAGCCGACGCAGGACCCAAGACTTTGGAATTCAGGCCAGCTGAGGGCAACCTGCCAGCAGGATTACCCAAATGTAATGACTGCAACAGTGAAACACGAAGAACATCAAGCCGAACTAGAAAAGATGGATTTGTCAGACTCTTTGCTTGAATAAATTAGAGTCTCTGCAATTCAACTTAAATTTGTATGATAGCAAGTTAAAAGCAGAGAAAATGCAGAAACTGTTAAAGAGATGTTTCCGATTTCAAGCATGGGAGAATGTTTGAATTGCCATGAGAAGACAGACCATCTTATGCAAAGAGACAATATGCAGGCAAAGCACCTTATAATACTCAAGCATTAAATAGCAATATAACCTCAGCTCCAGGTGAGCCACTGCATTTGCACACTCAAGAAGTAAGGTTAGAAGAACCTACACCTTTACCTACGAATATGGGCATGGAACAACGAAGTGAAGTAGCTGAGAGTTCTCAAATGCCTAGCACTTCAAATTCGGGAACTATACCTAAACTAGGAGCAGTACATGCTCCCATTGTACCTAATTTACCGTTTTTTTCTGAAACAGTCCTGGCAGAGGAATCTCAAGATCAAACAGCCAGGACAGGAAAAGAAAGAAACCGTTGTAAGCACTTCTCTCAAAAATTCCTTGGCACTAAATTTATCCAAATTTTCTCTGAATGAAGAACACACTTTTGAACAAAAGCTTAACATTTATTCCTTTACTTTCATCTGATTTAAGTGAATTTTCAGTAGAAGCTAAATACTTTGGCAGGAATGTATCGTTAAAAAACATATTTGGGAATCAAACAATGGTACCTGGTCCATTTCCAAAGAAACAGAGTTCTTTCATTCCTATGAATCCCCCAGTGGTTGAACTTTTTATTAAACTCTGTGAAGGGGAAGTAGGGAAAACTTAGGCAGGACCACTCAGGTCCGTCACGTTTTTTATAACATTACTAAAGAGAAAGAAGCCTTGTTAGATCTTCAGAGAAATCAGGATCTCGACAAAGGAGGTGCCATTGTGGTACTTGCTGCTAGCTGGTATTATGATTCTATGATTAAAATGCTACAAGATGAGAAAACCTACCAGGAGATCAATAAGACAGAACTTAATATTAAGATTGCTAGAATAAAAGATGAATTATATGATTTGATGATGCAAGGTAGAATAAACCAAGAGCTTTTTGAATTCGTTGAGACATCACACCCCATGATACCATCTATAAGTGGACTTCCTAAAATTCATAAAGACATCTTGAACCCTCCTTTACGTCCTATTGTATCAGGACGTGGTTGGGTAACTGAAACTCTCAATGTATGTGGAAAAACAACTATGAGTTCCCTTATTAACTATACCCACAGTACTTAAAGACACCAACATGCTATTAGAACAGCTGAGGGTGGTTGATTTGAAAGAATAATGTGATATTTTGTTAGTAACCTTGGATCTTTGCAGTCTTTTCACATCTATACCAAATGACACTGGGATTAAGTCTATAAGAGACTACATTAGCATGCATGCTCGCAGTCTTGATATGGAGCTTATTTGCAGCTTTCTTGAGATGGTACTTGAAAATAATATTTTTTGCTATGGTAAGAACTATTACTGGCAACTTTGGGGAGTAGCCATGGGAACACCATGTGCAAACAGTTACTCAAACTTGGTCTTAGCTGACTGGGAGAGAAAGAAAGTTTTGATACACTCAAACCCATGGTTCAAGAACTTAGTGTATTATGCATGCTTTGTGGAGGACATTGTACTCATCTGGAATGGACAGGAGGAACAATTATTGTCATTCATTTCATATTTGAATACAACCACCACTTTCTCGAAGTTCACCGCACAGTATTCGAATACCAGCATAGATTCCTTGGATGTTACAGTTTTTATCAACCATAATAAAGGAATTGGAACCAGGATACATAGAAAGCACAATTGGAAAAATCATTATTTGCATAGAAGTAGCATGCATCCCAGACATGTCTCTAGAAACATCATGAAGAATGAAGTCACCAGAGTATCCAGACTTTGTACAGAAGAAGCTGATTATGAAGAAGTCCAGTTCTTACAAAGAAACCTCAATACTAGAGGTTATTCTGTTAAAGATATTTCCCTGCAACTGGATGTATATGTTCATCTACGGGAGAATGAAGGGGCTCCAATAATGTCTAGGACCGATAATGCTTCAAATTGAAGATCGAATGAAGGATTCGGCAAAGGCCCTCTAAACTTCACTTGAACATACACTAATGATTTCCAGGAAGTCTGTGAAGTTAACAACAAATTTTGGCCTATTTTAACCCAAGATGCTAAAATTTGTGAGATCATTTGTGAGACGCCTAGATTCACTTTTAAAAACAAAAAGAATCTAAAACGTCTCATGCTTGAAAGACGGCATAAAAAATGTCCCTATAAGACAGAAGATGGGGACCTTTCGTTGTGGTAGATGTTCGGCTTGTAACAGTATAGATACTAGCAACACTTTCATCTATCCCATTAGTAAAATTAGTCATATATTTTCTTGCACAGCAGATTGCAACACCTCTCACGTAGTATACTTCGCCACGTGTTCAGAATGTCCTGCACATTATGTGGGCAAAACTGATCAACGTTTTAAAAACAGAGTTTTGAGGCATCTCTGTGATATTCAGAACTGTAACTTGAAAAACTGCCTCGCAGTTCACATCAAACAGTTCCTAGCACATCGGTTTTATTTCAAAGTTTTGGAAAATACCCATGCTGGAATGAGACAAGGTGACATTACTAATGCTACGGAAAGGAATTAAATTAAATGGATTATAAATCTGAGAGCAGACAAGCCTCTAGGTTTAAATGCAGTTGTTCCATTGCGGTTCTATACTAAAAAATAGACAACCTACTATTGGTTAGAATAGAAGGAGCATGCACATCCACACATTTTCATTGGCTCACTTTTTGATTTGATCTGAGAAGAGGGCGCAGGCCCAATGTTACCTTTTGATTGGTTACTAATGGCTATTGGTTAGAATAGAAGAAGCATGCATATTTACACATTTTCATTGGTTCATTCGATCTGAGAGGAGGGAGTTGATCTAAAGCTACCTTTTAATTGGTCACCAATGACTAAGTATTTCCTCACTTCATTCATTACGATCTGAAGGTTAATCCGAAAGCACTTATCGTTGACGAAGTATCAGGGGATTTTACCTCGTTTCTTTTGTTTTTAGGGTTTTACCCATTTTACATGCACTTTTTGTGATTAAAGAACGTCGCAGTCCATGGTGGTGTTTGTGGTTGTTTCACGAAATTAAGGAAACCATGGTAAAAAAGTTCTTCAAAGCCAACTTCATGCTTCTTAAAAGAGAAGTGGTGAACTTCATGACACCCATGAAGATGGACAATACAGTTATGACTACTGAATCCTACACAACTGCACTTTAAAAGCATTTACATGAGTGCATGGATCGTGCTATCCCAAACAGAACCAAGATGCTATCCTCCAAAAAAAGGAAGCCAATCTGGTGGTCCCCTGCCATAAACAAACTGTACAATAGAAGGAAGAAACTGTTGCAAGAGAGTAAAATCCCATGAGTGGAGGAGCTCCCTGGTCAGCCTCAGTAAGAAGCTGTGATCCCTGATAAAATCCTCCAAAGCTAGTTACGAAAACAAAATCGCCACTGATTCTACAGACAACCACAAAGCACTCTATAGCTATGTCAAGAATCTCAATGGCAACACTCAGATCTGTTCTGAGTTACAGCACAATGGCACTAAATATACAGACCCAACTGATATTGCCAACATCCTGGCAGATAGGTTCAATGCTAACTTTACCCCCCCTCTCACCCGCTAAAGAGCCCATCTCTATACCGGAAGAATGCAAAGTTCCTGTAATCACGGCTGCACAGGTAAAAACTACACTCTCCAAAGCCAAGAACACAGCATCCATGGGACCAGACAACATCCCAGGCTGCGTTCTACATGAACTACAGAACGAACTGGCACCCCAACTAAGTACCATGTTCAATCATAGCCTCACCTCAGGCTTTGTGCCTGCTGAATGGCGCACAGTGACGGTTATCCCACTCCACAAGGTGGGAGCCACCACGGACCCCGGGAACTACCGCCCCATTAGCCTGATGAGCCTCGTCTGCAAGGCCATGGAACGCATCACCATGGAACTTATAAACAAAGACATTGGTAATCTCCAAAGTCTGGACCCCACCCAGTTCGGGTTTGTAAAAGGCAGATCATGTCCCTAAACCTGATAGACTTCTTTGAAGCAGTCACCAAAGCCGTAGACAAGGGTAAAGGTGGTTCACACAGCCTAAATAGATCTTGCCAAGGCTTTTAACACCATCCCCCACTCTGCAATTATAGATAAACTCACTAAACCAGGTATAAATCCCTATGTCACAAGATGGGTTGCCAACTGGCTCACTGACCGAACCCACACTGTGAAAGTAGCAGACTCCAAATTCGACTTCAGACCAGTGACAAGTGGAGTACCACAGGGTTCAGTCCTGGGTCCTCTCCTGTTTGGTATCTACTTCTCTGAAGTACAAGCTAACACAGAAGGTCTCTGGCTAACAAGTTCACAGATTACTGCAAATTAGGAGCCATAATCGAAACTCCTAACAATGTGGACATCCTACAAAACGGCTTCACTGAGACAGATGCCTCGTGTCAAAGCCATGGCCTCAAGCTCAATGCCAAAAAGTGCATGGTCATCCCCTTTGGTAAAAACTCTGTACCCATGAACTACAAAGTACAGTTTTTGTCCTGTCCAGGCAGCAGCCGCAGTCGCCGGATTCCAATGATGTCGCACTCACCGGCGTCATCTTGTTGGTCTCTCGGGTATAAAAAGCATCAGCGGCGCCATTTTCCTCAGTGTTTAAATAGATAGAGGTAAACACAACAATAAGCATATATGTACATATATACAAACAAATACATCATAAAGACTCCCCCAACAGCTAGCTATTAGGAGGGTAAACACCCTAGGAGTACCACTGCAGATGCTATCAGTTGGGACATCTACATTTATGCATGGATGCATCTGCAGTCATAACAAGTGGGTAGAATACCATAGCCAACTAGGAGGGAGGAGAGAAGGGATAAAGGTAGATTGGTTTAGGCCTGCTTGCACAGCAGCAGCAGCAAACCCTTTCGGGATCTGGATCTGGAGCAAAGAGGCAAATGCTTGGCAAATGTAAATATGCGGAGGTCCAAGTAGCCGCCTAATAATGTCTTTTGTTGCCACTCCTCATTAAGTTGGTTTCATGGAAGAAGGAGTAACAGTATCGTATGCAATTATTTTTGTTCTGTCCAGTAGTAAGCGTAGCTGTCTATGTACATCAAGTTGGGAAAAGAAAGGTAGGTAGGTGGATTGCCTGGTTTAGAAAAACAGGAGGATCAAAGCTGTATTCTGCTGAAATAGCTGATGCATGTATCTTGATGGAGAGAGTAGGACAGCCTGAATGAGAAAGTTTCGCCAGATACTCCACTTTCCATGCTAGTGGGTGGAATGTCCTTGTGCAGAATTTTGTAGTCTGGCAAATGGGACCAAGATTATGCATGATGCCATGAAGCCCAAGGCCTGTAAATCTGTTGTCAGCTTGCTTTTGTTGTCCCCTTGTAGCAGGCAGTCGTCCAGGTATGGGTAAATTTGAATTCCTGTAGTGCAAAATGGCGATTACTGATGCCAGGCATTTTTGTTCCCTAGTGGGGATTTAGGATTAAGTCACTGTGGTTGTGCTGATGTAGTGGCAGTGGCTGTACCATCTCTAATACATATTTCTTATCAAGAGATTCATCAGTAGTTAGTTTTTAGTTAACTGATCAAGCATAAACTCTTGGTATTGTATCACTGGGGTAAAAGAATCTGGTCTTTCAAATTGAGAAGGGAGCCTCAGGCTGGTCAGTTATGTCTGATTCATGGCTCAGGGGCTCTGCCCTCTCTCTCTCTCTTGGGGGGCTGAGGCCCCTGTCTGGGGTGAATTGATTTAACAGGCACTGATTTAGTAGTTTGGCTGCTTTTAGCCCTGGCTAAGGCCTTAATGGACATGGCTGCTGATGGTGTCTGATAAGTCAACCACACGAGTGTGGAAAAAGGTCGTGATCTCGATTCATTAGGGGGCCTCTTCAGTAAGAGAAATAGGTTCAGCTGTACTTTTGAGCAGTTTGTTTCGTTTTCTCGGAAGCGATTTGATTCCCGTTTTTTGCTGGTTTGTGGCCCGCTGGACCTGACGGACCGAGTGTCGGCTCCTCTCTTTGTGCTTTTTGAAGATTTGGGTCGGAGGATCCGACGGCATAATGTCGCAAAATCAGTGTAAAAAACTGTTGTGCAAACTCCTCCGACCGCTAGCCGCTCGGCCGGTTGAAAGAGGCACAAGGCGACAGTAAGAGTGGAAATCTTATGAGGTATTTGTTTCCCACAGGTTAGCTAAGTCTTCGGGCGTAGTATTCGTAGAAGTAATCTCAACTGCCGACTGCAGGGCTGCCTGACGACAGGACAACCCACTTGTTATGACTGCAGATGCATCCATGAAGGACATCATAGGCGGTAGTATACTTAACACCGAAAATGTGATGAGACCTTGGAACACAGGTGGACAGTAGTCTCTCTTTTGATAATCACATTGCCACAGTAGTCAGGAAATCCTTCTACGTGGCACACATCACAAAAGGTTTCTCATCCAGAAAAAAGAGGTCACTGTTCCCCTCTACTCATCACTCATTAGACCCATTATAGAGTACAATGCCCCTTTTGGTATGTACCTCACAAGACATCTACAACAACTTGAAAGGCCGCAGAAATACCTCACAAAGAGGATTACCGGCCTCAAACAGATGCCCTACGCAGACAGTCTCAAAAAACTCCAGCTTTACACTGTCACATAACACCTACTCAGAGGTGATCTCTGCCTAACATACAAAGCTATGTCAAACCCAGAGCTGTTGGATATGCTCCACTTAAAGAAATCCCAATCCCTCCGAGCTACACACTCTAGGGACCTAAACCTTGTCACCACAATAAACAGAACATGCAGGAGGGATAGATTCCTGTCCCAGAGACTTCCCATACTCTGGAATAAACTACCTATCTATATCAAACAAAGCTCCTCATTAGCACTCTTCAAGAAAAATCTTGATGATAGGATGGAAAATAGGAAATTCACCCCGGGATCACCTCTGTGGCTCTGCTCGACAGTGGCACAGGAAAATAATTTTCTTGGGTGGCAAAAGCCAGGGTACCTTTTTGGCTGGGCTTGTATAGGCCCCAGGGCCGATAGCCTAGTACTTACCTATGAACCTATGTGTACACTTACCATAAATGTAGATGTTAGAGTGTATTCACTGTTGCAGTCATTACATTTGGGTTATCTGCTTGCAGGTAACCCTCAGTTGGCCTGATTAACAAAGTCTGGGGTCCTGTGTCGGATGCTGTCCCTTCGTCCATGACGTCAGGTCATCAGGGGTATAAAACATGCAGCCGACACCATTACATCAGTTTTTCTTGCCCCAGATGTCAGGTGCCCCCCTAATGGGAAGCAATTAAATAGTACAGTTTTGTACCTACCATAAATGTAGATGTCCGAACAGGAATGCATCTGCAGTCATAACAAATGGGTTGTCCTGTCGTCAGGCAGCCCTTCGGTCGGCCGGATTCCAAAGTCTGGGTCCGGCGTCGGCTGATGTCGCACTTCACCCGACGTCATCTCTGCTGGTCTTCGGGTATAAAGGCATCAGCCGACGCCATTTTCCTCAGTGTTTCTTGCCCCAGATGCCAGTTGCCCTCTTGGAAAGCTAAATTTTGGATAAATGCCAATGTTTCCAAAAAAGTAGAAGGCAAACACAAAAAATAAGCATGTATGTACATATATACAAACAAATACACCATAAGAGACTCCCCCCCAGCTAGCTAATAGGAGGGTAAATACCCTAGGAGTACCACAGAGGGGAAGGAGGGAGGGTAATCCTGACTGCAGATGCTATCCTGTTCGGACATCTACATTTATGGTAGGTACAAAACTGTACTATGTCCTTCAAGGTAGCATCTGCAGTCATAACAAATGGGTAGAATACCATAGCCAACTAGGGGTGGGGGAAGAAAAATTATGGTGTAGTTAGGATCCCTTGCAGTACAGCAGTGGCAAACCCTGCTCGGGATCTAGAGTATA
Organism: Protopterus annectens; assembly: GCF_019279795.1. Lineage (NCBI taxonomy): Eukaryota > Metazoa > Chordata > Ceratodontiformes > Protopteridae > Protopterus > Protopterus annectens. The sequence goes on along the minus strand of NC_056731.1, from coordinate 340,218,328 downwards.
GAGGTAAATTATAATGCTTGGCAAATGTATGCACGGAGGTCCAAGTAGCTGCCTCAATAATGTCCTTGGTTGCCACTCCTCGTAAGAAAGCTGTGGTAGTGGCTGTAGCCCTTGTAGAATGAGGTCTTATGTTCTGTGGAATTGGTTTTCCATGGTAGGAGTAACAGAATCTTATGCAATTTCCTATCCATTTGGAGATTGTCTGTTTGGAAATTGCTTTTCCTTCCCTTCCTGTTGCATAGGCTACTAAAAGCTGGTCAGTTTTTCTGTTACCTTTGGTTCTGTCCAGGTAGTAGCGTAACTGTCTATGTACATCCAAGGTATGCAGCAGTCTTTCCCCTGTTCTGTGGATTGGGAAAGAAGGTAGGTAGGTGGATTGCCTGGTTTAAAGACACTCTGGATACCACCTTAGGCATAAATGTAGGATTAGTTCTCATGGAGACCCTATCTTGATGGAAGATTAGGAAGGGTTGTACTGCCATTAAGGCCTGTAGTTCGAAACCCTCCTTGCTGAAGTAATTGCCAGTAGGAAAGCAGTTTTCCATGATAGGTGTTGAAGTTCTGCTGTTGCTGCTGGTTCAAATGGAGGGAGTGTCAATTTTTCTAGCACAAAGTTCAAGTCCCATGCTGGTAATGGTGGTTTCCTAGGAGGTTTTACATTCTTGATCCCTCTGAGGAACTGCCTGAGTAGAGGATGCGAAAAGACAGGTGGATCGAAGCTGTATTCTGCTGAAATAGCTGATGCATGTATCTTGATGGAGGAATAAGACAGGCCTGTATGTAGAAGCTCTGCCAAGTACTCCAGGATGTTAGCAATATCTATGTTAGACATCTTTTCCTCTTTCAGTACTCCAAATGACAAACCTTTTCCATTTTCCTGCATAGTTCCTCCTTGTTGAAGGTCTGCGGGCTTCAAGGATAATGTCTTTAACCCTTTGGGATAGGTCTGGGTTAGTTGCTGCTATGTGATGTTCCAGGCAGTCAGTTGCAATGTTTTTAGGTTTGGATGCATGATGTTGTAGTTGTCCTGAGTTAACATCAAAGGCATCAGGGGTATTGACCACATTCTCCCCCGAGACATGCTCCTCAGCAATGGGTACCAGTGTTGTCTTGGCCAATTCGGAGCTATCAGGATTATCCTTGGACGTTCCTCTTTGATTTTCAGTAGTACCTTGTGCATCAAAGGAAGAGGTGGAAATGCATATGCTGTCAGGCCTTTCCAACTGAAGGATAGGGAGTCCACCTTCCATGCAAGTGGGTGGCATGCCCTTGTGCAGAATTTTTTGAGCTGGTGATTGAGTGGGGATGCGAATAGGTCTATTTGTGGCATTCCCCATTTCTTTGTGATGGCCCTGAAGATGTCCGGGTGTAGCATCCATTCGTGAGCATCCGAGGTGGTTCTGCTTAACATGTCTGCTAGGGTGTTTTCTTTTCCCGGCACAAACATTGCCTGTAACTGGATGTTGTAGCTCAGAGCCATATTCCAGAGGTCCATAGTCATTCTGCATAGGGGGTATGAATGAGTGCCTCCTTGTTTGTTGATGTACCACATGGCTGTGGTGTTGTCTGTCCTTATCATTAAATGGCCTTCTTTGAGGAATGGTTTGAATTTCAGTATTGCTAGTTTTACTGCCAGCATTTCTTTTTGGTTTATGTGCAGGTGCAGCTGGTCTTGAGTCCACAATCCTTGTATGCATTTGTCCAACATGTGCGCCCCCCAGCCTAGGTCTGAGGCGTCCGTTGTGATGGTTTGGCTTGCTTGAAAGTTGTGGAAGGGTAAGCCTGGGTTTGACTGGCATGCTTGAGCCCACCATAGGAACTCCTGTTTCAGGCATGGGATTAGTGGGATTTCGGTTTCTAAGCTGTGCCTGTGTTGAGACCATAAATTCTTTAGGTACCACTGTAGCTTTCTCATATGTAGTCTGGCATGTGGGACCAAGATTATGCATGATGCCATGAAGCCCAAGGCCTGCAGTACTTTTCTTGCTGTTAGTTTGTTCTGCTTTGCTAATGCCAAGAAGTAAAGAGGGAGTTGTTTTGTTTTTCTGCACTTAGGAATGCCATTTGTTTTACTGTGTCCAAATCCGCACCCAAGAATGTTCTTGTTTGGGATGGTATCAGTCTTGACTTTTGTAAATTGACTGTGTATCCCAGGGCTTGTAGTAAGCAAATGACTCTTTGTAGATCTGTTGTCAGCTTGCTTTTGTTGTCCGCTTGTAACAGGCAGTCGTCCAGGTATGGATACATTTGTATTCCCTATAGCCTGCAGTGAGCGATTACTGATGCCAGGCATTTTGTGAATACTCTGGGCGCAGTAGATAAGCCAAAGGGCAATGCTGAGAATTGATAATGCTCTGATCCTGCAAGAAATCTGAGGTATCTTCTGCAATTTGGTCGTATGGGGACGTGCAGGTATGCCTCCTTGAGATCTAGAGTTACCAGCCAACACTCCTTGTCCAGCATGGGAAGAAGTTGCTGTAGGGTCAGCATTTTGAATTTTGGGACAATGATGTATGTGTTTAAGACGGACAGGTCGAGAATAGGTCTCCAACTTTTCTCTTTTCTTGGTACTAGGAAGAGTCTGGAATAGAAGCCTTTGCCCTGTTCTGTTATTGGTACTCTTTCCACAGCTCTCATCTTTGTTAATTCTGCTATCTGCTTTAGAGCTTCTGTTTTTTGATTTGGAGGTAGATTTGGCATTCCTCTTTTTACTGGTAAGGTGTGGAAGTGGAACCTGTAGCCTTGGTCTATGGTTTGCAAAATCCACTTGTCTTTTGTGATACAGTGCCAATTTTTCAAAAATAAGGCTAACTTTCCGCCTAAAGGTGCTGCTAGTTGCTCCCTGGTAGGCGGTGTCAGAGCCAAGTCACTGTGATTGTCCTGCTGTAGTGGCAGTGGTTGTGTCTGTGCTTCGGTTATTGCCTTGCCACTGGCGTCCTCTGTAGGCACCTCCTCTGGATTGATTTCTGCCTCTAGAGCGTCTATTCCTGCCTCTGAGATTTTGAGGAATCTGGAAAGGACCAATTTTTGGCAGGCCAGTTCCTGCTAAACCTTGGGGGTTGAACCTGTAAGAAATCCTTAACTGTTTGTACAGATTTTGCCTTTTCTTCCATTTTCTTCATTACTTGCTGAGCAGGTGTACCAAATAGACTGGCCTTATCCATAGGAGCATCTAACAGCTTTGCTTTAACATGATCCGGCAAGACCTGTTCTTTCAACCATGCATGCCTTCTTATCACTGTGCCAGTCATGGCTGATCTAAATGAAGCCTCCAGTGCATCACAGCCACATTTTAAAGAATGGTTACTAACCTGTTGGATGTTATTCACCATTTCTAAAACATATTTCTTATCTAAGGAGTCATCAGAGGACAGCTTCTTAGTTAGCTGATCAAGCATAAACTCTTGGTATTGGATCATATGAAACTGAAAGTTTAAAGCTCTAGCTGAGAGAGTAGCAGAGGTGTAAACTTTTTTCCCCCATCTCTCTAAGGACCTGGATTCCCTTTCAGAAGGAGTAGGGTTTTTTGCTGAGGTTGAGGCTACTGCCTTAGGCCCCTGGGATATAGTCTCAGGATCTGCAAGTGGGGCCTTGTATAGGTGGTGATGAGTGTCTGGCACCCTGTAAAATCTATCTGGTTTGGCAGGGGCTGGAGGTAATGTATCAGGAGCAGTGCAAACATCATTAAATGCATCATCCACAACAGGCAGTACTGGAGGAATAGCTAAGGGCCTATGTTGTGGTAAGTGTAGGAAAGTCCTAAGCCTTTTTCTTGAATCTGAGAAGTCTTGTCCCTGCCATTGGAATTGTTCTCTCATGGCATGTAAGGTTTCCCCAAAGGAAAATTCCTCTGGCGGAGAGGCAGATAGGATGGATTCTTCAGCATCTGAATCTTCATATGTAGACAAAGGAGCCTCTGGCTGGTCTGTAATGTCTGAGTCATCCGCAGAATCATCAGAGGACACTGGCTCGGGGGGCTCTGCTCTGGATCTCTTTTCTGGTGGCTGAGAGGCCCTGTCTGGGTGAGATTGGGATCCCCTAATTAAGGATATTAAATCCTCTGCCAGAGTAAGCATTTGTGAACTAGAAGTGGGCCTGTGTGAGGGGGGCTTAACAGGCACTGATTTAACAGTTTTGGCTGCTTTAGCCCTGGCAAAGGCCTTAATAGACATGGCTGCAGGAGGCCTAGCAGCACCACGTGCTGGGGTAGAAACATCCAAAGGGATGGTGTCTGATAAATCACTAGGAACCACAGTAGTAGGCAAAATTTCTGAGGCCGATTCAACTAAGGTAGCAGGAGCCTCAGTAGTAGTCATGGATTCGGCTAAAGATTGACCGGTATTCTCGGTTTCGGCCGAAACCGAGACACTCGCTTGCTTAACCGTGGTTTCGGCGAAACCGCGGACCGCGAGTGTCGGTTTTTCTTTGCTTTTTAACAATTTGGGTAGTCGGAGGATCCGACGGCATAATGTACGCAAAATCTGAGCCGAAAAACTGTTCAGCAAACTCCGACCGATGCCTAAGCGTCGTCGGTTGAAGGAAGCACAGGCGAACAGGCTGCTACGTGGTCTGGGCCTAAGCAAGGCAGACAGTAAGAGTGGAAATCTTTATGAGGTATTTGTTTCCCACAAGTTAAACAGTTACTGACTTTTCTGACATCGGCTGAGGCAAGAAAGAGTCCCCAACGGGTACTTAGCTTTAGAAGTCTTCAAGTAGTATTCGGTAGTAGTAATCTCTGGATCTGACCGACCGCACTTGCGAACAGCTTCTGCTTCGCCACGCGGCAAGAAAGACTGAGGAAAATGGCGTCGGCTGATGCCTTTATACCCGAAGACCAGCAGAGATGACGTCGGGTGAAGTGCGACATCAGCCGAAGCCGGACCCAGACTTTGGAATCCGGCCGACCGAAGGGCTGCCTGACGACAGGACAACCCATTTGTTATGACTGCAGATGCTACCTTGAAGGACATCTATAATTACAAGGATATACCTCCAACAAAAAAGCAAACACACCAAAAAGCTTTTTGCCGGCCATCTTCCAAGCTCGCGCCAGCTACAAACACTCAAGCTAAAAACTCTTATCCAGAATTCCCCTCTCCCTGTTACCTCATATTGAGTTTGCAAGTCAAAAGAAGGTAGATCCTACCTCTGGTCAAATGACCAAACAGAACCAGATGGTGAGATCCACTAGAAGCCACAGGAGAGGGAAGGAGGGAGGGTTGTAATGACTGAACAAGTATCAACAATACAGATGGAACGTTATGGTAAGACAACTTCTTTATCTGATATTATTAATCCTCGTTCATTCCTTACGTATGGGACAGAGTCCCCAGCTACCTCTATTCCTGGGAGGCTCTCAAGGAAGGACATTCCTGAGCACCATAGAACTATAAGATGCTCTTCCCCTGGAGGCCAAATCCAATTTGTAATGATTGATGAAGGTATGAGGCATAGCCCAGGTTGCAGCTGCACAGATGTCATGTAAAGAAGCTCTGGCATGGAAGGCAGCAGAAGTTGCCACCGACCTTGTCGAATGAGCCTTGATGGTAGTCGGCAAATGAATATTATATGTTGTGTATAAATGAAGGTCACAAGGTCTTTCAACCATTTAGCCAATGTGACCTTAGCAACAGCACATCCTAATCTAGGTCCAGAGTAGGCCAAAAAAAAGTACAGTTTTGTACCTACCATAAATGTAGATGTTCGAAGATCTACATTGCTGCAGTCCTTACACTTGGGTAGTTCGCTGTCCTCGGTCGGCCCGAATATCAAAGTATTATGCTGACGTCGGTCAAGGCGCTTAAGACTGACATCAGAACGTCAGGGTACAAATGCGCATGACCGACGTCATATCCTCAGTCTTTTCTTGCCCCAGATGTCAGAAGACCCTAAAAAGAAAGGCCAAAACCAAAGACAGCAAAAACAACCAACCACCCTTGCACTAATCATATGTACAATATATACAATATCCACAATATTTACAACCCAAACCACACCACCGCCTCTAACTACAGAGGGAAAGGAGCGAGGGTAATTGGACTGCAGCAATGTAGATCTTGAACATCTACATTTATGGTAGGTACAAAACTGTACTATGTTCTTCATCTCACATTGCTGCAGTCCTTACACTTGGGTAGAATCCCAAAGCAGAGGTAAGGGAGGATGGCAAAACTATAAAGCATTAGGTGCTGCCAAAATGCCCTGTAAGATTGCAGTGGCAAAACCAGCACTAGATTTAGAGTAAAGAGGAAGGTGGTAATGCTTAGAGAAAGTATGCACTGAACTCCAAGTAGCTGCCTCCAAAATATCTTTAGTTGCCACCCCCCTTAAAAAAGCTGTAGAAGTGGCAGTAGCCCTAGTGGAATGAGGCCTAATCCCAGCTGGAATCTCCTTACCATGATGGGAATAACAGAAAGCAATACAAAACCCAATCCACTTAGAAATAGTTTGTTTTGACACAGGCTTGCCCTGAGAACCCAAAGCAAATGAAACAAATAACTGCTGAGACTGCCTGAACCCTTTAGTTCTGCTCAAATAATATCGCAACTGCCTGTGTATATCCAAAGTGTGCAAAATCTTCTCCCCTTTATTTTGGGGTTTGCATAAAAAGTAGGCAAATGAATAGTTTGGTTTAAAGCCACACTAGAAACCACTTTAGGCATAAATGAAGGATTAGTACGTAAAGATACCCTATCCTTATGGAAAATTAAGAAAGGCTCAACCGCCATAAGGGCCTGTAATTCAGAAACCCTTCTTGCAGAGGTAATGGCCAACAAAAAAGCAGTCTTCCATGATAAATATTTCAACTCAGCAGAAGCTGCAGGCTCAAAAGGTTGTAGAGTGAGTTTCGCCAACACAAAATTGAGATCCCAAGCAGGAGTAGGAGCTCTATGTGGGGGTCTTATATTCTTTGCCCCTCTAAGGAATTGCTTAAACAAAGGATGAGAAAACAATGGTGGATCACAGTCATAGTGAGCAGAAATTGCTGCAGCATGAACCTTAATAGAAGAGAAGGACAAACCTTTGTCCAGTAACTCAGCCAGATATTGAAGAGCCACACTTAAATTAGGCTTAGAAACATCAAATTCCTTTGCTGCACTCCAAAACAAAAATCTCTTCCATTTGTTCATGACACTTTCCTTGTACTAGGCCTTCTGGCCTCCAAAATAACATTCAAAACTTGCTGTGGAAGCTGAGACCCTCCAGGGTTTAAAACAGAATATGCCAGGCTGTTAGGTGAAGAGAGTGAAGTTTGACATTGAGTAAATGACTGTTCTCCTGAGACAGCAGGTGTGGAATCAAGGCAAAGGCCATGGAGGCTCCCTGCACCAGACTTCTCAGTAATGGGTACCAGTGCTGTCGAGGCCAATCTGGAGCTATTAAAATCATCTTTGGCTTGTCCTGTCTGGCCTTTAGAAGTACCTTTGGGAGGAGAGGCAGAGGTGGAAAGGCATACACATGAAGATTGCTCCAATTGAAAGAAAGAGCATCCACTTTCCAAGCTGTGGGATGAAACCTTTTGTGCAAAACTTTGGCAGCTGGTAGTTTAGTGGAGAAGCGAACAGATCTATGTCTGGAGTTCCCCATGACACTGTCAATTTCTGAAACACATGAGGATCCAATTTCCACTCGTGGGGATCCATAATTCGTCTGCTCAACACATCTGCTAAGGAGTTCTGTGCTCGGCAGAAACCTTGCCTGAAGATTTAGCTGTAAACTGAGAGCAGTCTCCCACAAAATCATTGCTTGTCTGCATAGAGGATAAGAATGAGTTCCCCCTTGCTTGTTGATGTACCACATGACAGTTGTGTTGTCTGTTAGAACCAACACCTGCCCTGGAAGAAGTAAATCCTTGAAAGCTATTAATGCAAATTGGACTGCTAACATCTCCTTCAAGTTGATATGTAGATGTTGTAGTCTGGCAGGCCACGTGTCTTGTATCCACTTTCCATTTAGATGAGCTCCCAAGCTTTGTCTGAGGCATCTGTCGTTAGAATCTGACTCGCCTCTGGCCGGGTCACAGAGAGTCCCTTGTTTAGGTGACATTCCTGAGCCCACCACAAAAATTCCTTTTGAATGCAAGGTATTATCTGAATGACAGTGTCCATATCTTGGCAGTGCTGTGTCCATACATATTTGAGATACCATTGTAGCTTCCTCATATGCAGTTTGGCATTGGGAAGCACCAGAATACAAGATGCCATGAACCCCAAGGCTTGAAGGACTGTCTTTGCAGTCAGCCTGGACTGATGAGACAATTGATGGAAGTAAAGGGAAAGATTCTTTTGTTTGTCCGGGGTCAAAAAGGCCATCTGGGATGCTGTATTCAGTCTCACACCCAGAAAGCACATATCCTGAGAGGGTACTAGACTGGACTTTATTTCGTTCACAGAATACCCCAGGCATCTTAGCACTGCTATCACATATTGCAGATGATGAAGAAGTTCGTCCTTTCCTTGGGCCAGAATCAGGCAATCGTCCAAATAAGGATAGATCCATATTCCTTTTAGCCTGAAGAAAGCTATCACTGGAGCCAGAACCTTCGTGAACACTCTGGGCGCAGTAGATAAGCCAAAGGGCAATGCAGAGAACTGATAATGAGAAGTCCCAGCTCGAAAACGCAGATACTTCCTGCAACTTAGCCTGATAGGAACATGAAGGTAAGCCTCCTTGAGATCCAGAGTCACCATCCGGTGATCTTTGCCCAGCAGAGGTAAAAGCTGTTGTAACGTCAACATTTTGAACTTGGGAATGTCCAGATAAGTGTTGAGGATAGATAAATCCAAAATTGGTCTCCACGTGTTCCCCTTCTTTGGTACTAGGAACAGGCGAGAATAAAATCGTAGGCCCACTTCTGGCAGAGGGACCGGCTGTATGGCCCCTATTTGAAGCAGCAGAGAAATTTGTTTGTGAGCCTCTATTCTTTGCTGAGGAGGAACGCCTGGCATGCCTTTGAAAGGAGGCAAGGTATGGAAATAAAACTTGTAACCTTGGTGTATGATATCCAATACCCATCTGTCCTGGGTAATTAAACTCCAATTTTCTTTGAAGAGTGCCAACCTTCCTCCCAAAGGCGCTGCCAGACAAGAAGGCTCTGGCAGCTGAAAAGGTAGGTCATTGGGCCTGTTTACGAAAGGACTGGCCCCTGACCTCACCCGAAGACTGTGCAGGTGAACTCCCTGTTCTAGGTCTGAAAGAGCCCTGAGCTCTGCCCCTACCACGTCTAGATCTTCCCCTAGACTGTGAATCATAAGAAGGGTACGTCCACCCCTTAGCAGGCCAATTCCTACTAAACTTCGGAGGCTGAACTTGCAAAAAATCTTTAACAGCCTGCATAGACTTAGCCTTGTCTTCCATTTTCTTTAAGACGGCCTCCACAGGTGAACCCAAACAACACATCAGACTGCAAAGGAGCATCTAAAATCCTAGTCTTAACATGGTCAGATAAATTCTGATCCCTCAGCCAGGCGTGCCTGCGAAGAACTGACCCAGTGGCAGCCACCCTAGACGAGGCCTGTACAGCATCAAAACCACATTGTAAAGAATGCTTACCCACCTGTTCAGAAACATGTACCAAATCTTGTAATTCTTTACACTCAATGCCTTCCGCCAGAGCATCTACCTTAGACTTCAATTGAGAAAGAAGATAGTTTTGATATTTCAACATGTGAAACTGGCAATTCAAAGCCCTCATAGCTAAGGTGGAAGAAGTATAGACTTTCTTTCCCCATCTATCCAAAGCTCTGGCCTCTTTATCTGGAGGAACCGGATTTTTAACAACAGAGGCCTTGACCCTTAGGTCCCTGACTAACAGTTTCTGGGTCCGCCTAGGACTCTTATAAAGATATTTATGAGCTTCAGGCACCCTGTAATACCTGTCCGGCTTAACAGGAGCAGGAGGCAAAGAATCAGGATTAAGTGAAGCCTCTGCAAACACATCTTCCACAACATCCAGAACAGGTGGTATAGCCAAAGGCCTATGCTGGGGTAAAAGCAAAAATTCCTAAGCCTTTTCCTGGAATCAGAGAAGTCCTGACCTTCCCACTTAAAATGTTCCCTCATGGAATGAAGAGTCTCTGAAAAGAAAAATCCTCTGGAGGAGAAGCAGAAGGAGTAGAATCATCCACATCAGAATCAGAATAAGGAGAATACTCCTGCAAGTCTTCAGCGAAGACTCTGAAACATCCGAAGCCTGCTCAAAACTCCCCAACTCTGGTTCCACCCTAGGCCTCTTATCAGGAGGGGCAAAGAACCTCTAATCAAAGTAATTAAATCTTCTGCCATTTTAAGCATGTGCTTCTTGGGCACAGATCCTGATGAACTAGGAGTGACACCAACAGAAGCTAAACCTGGCCTGCCTCTGGGAGAAGCCTTGGAAACAGAAGGAGAGGGCCTAACCACCCTAGGAAGGGAGGGAGTACAGTAACCTGAGAAGCCCCTTCAGCCTGACTTGCCTCCTGAGAGGCCACATCCTGCAATATCAAAGTCTCCCCCTGGGACTCCAGAGAAGCCTCGGGAACCACCGGTCCCACTGATGCCTCTAAAGAACCGGCGTCCGGTACGGACGACTCTTCTTGCCTGGGTTTAGCTGCTTTGCCTTTGCGCTTCTTGAAGAAGCGGGCCGGAGCATCCGACGGCATATTATAATTGCACCGCTTCCAAGACCAACCTGCCACAATCTAACCTTCGCTAATAGTGCGCTTACTGAACCTAGCACAAAAGCGACACCCAACAACGTCGTGCTCAGGCCCCAAACAAGGAATACACAAAGTATGATAATCTCTATGCGGTATCTGTTTCCCACAAGAAATACAGTTATTCACTTTTTCTGACATCCGGTAAACCACTGAGGCAAGAAAAAACTAAAATATTCCCCAACGGGGTACTTAGCCAACTTTGCCTCGGTCTGAAACTCCCAATTCGAAAAATTTCAGAACGCCGAACGGCACTTGCAACGCTGCTTCTGCATCGGACCATGCGGCAAAAAAGACTGAGAATATGACGTCGGTCATGCGCATTTGTACCCTGACGTTCTGATGTCAGTCTTAAGCGCCTTGACCGACGTCAGCCTAATACTTTGATATTCGGGCCGACCGAGGACAGCGGACTACCCAAGTGTAAGGACTGCAGCAATGTGAGATGAAGAACATCTGGTCTGATTTATGAGAGGTCTTAGTCCTATTCAGGTAGAAGTGAATTTGCCTGTGAATATCTAGGGTATGTAGGCAATACTCTCCTCTGTTTGAATGATTGGGGAAGAAAACTGGCAATTCAATGGTTTGAATAATGGACATTTCAGCGATCACTTTTGGCAGAAAGGAAGGATTAGTTCTCAAAGACACTAGCACTAGCTCTATGAAAAATCAAGTACGGACTCTTGATGCATAAGGCTTGAAGCTCAGAGATACGTCTGGCAGAAGTAATGGCGACCAAAAACAAGGTTTTCCAAGACAAATATTTGAGGTCGCATGAAGAATCTGGCTCGAAAGGTGGCAGTGTCACAGCTTGTAGAACTAATGACAGGTCCCATGGTTGAATAGGTTCTCTAAAAGGGGGCTTCAGATGATTCACCCCTTTTATGAAGGTCTTGCATAATTTGTGACACATAAGAGAGGAGTCTTGGACACCCTCATGGAAATTAGATATTGCAGCCAAATGAACTCTAATAGTAGAGGCCAAAAGACCCGATTGGAATAGATCGGCTAGATACTCACTATCGAAACTGGTGCTGAAAAAGAAACTACTTGCTTTTCTTTCAGCCAACAGGCACATTTTTCCCACTTGTTTAGATAAGTAATTCTAGTGGAAGACTTACGAAATGCAATAAGAATGTCCCATTCAGGTAAAGAAAGATCATTCTGCCTGGCAATCAAGGGAATTGGAGGAGCCAAGCTGTGAGCTTCAGGCTGTCCAAGTTGGGATGAATAAGATTCTGCGGATGGGAGATCAACCCCGGGTTTGCATGGAGGATCCATGGTTGATCTAGCAGGTGATGCCAAAAGAAGGGGAAACAAATCTGACGAGATCAATATGGTGCTATGAGGATAACCTTGCTCTTCAACCGACAGGCTTTCTTCATAAACTGGGGAATGAGGGGAAGAGGTGGAAAAGCTTAAGGAAGACTCGAGGGCCAATTGTAGACTAGAGCGTCCCTGGGTGACTGTCCCAGAGGGGGAATCAGGGCGAAGTAGTTGCTGCATTTGTAGCTGGTCGGGGATGCAAAGAGGTCGTACCAAGGACGGCCCCAGCGGTGGAAGATCTCCGACGCTATCAAGGGATTCAGGGACCACTCGTGAGGCTGCAGAATGCACCTGCTGAGTCTGTCTGCTATCACGATGGAACTCCTGGGAATGTGCATTGCTACAAGAAAACGGTTGGTAGCCATCACCCATTGTCATATCCTCATGGCCTCTCGACAAAGGGGGTAAGATCTGGTTCCTCCCTGTTTGTTGATGTACCAGACCACCGCCATGTTGTCTGATTGGATCGCAGTAGTCCCAGATGGCAGCAGGGGATGGAATGCTTGCAATGCCAGAAACACCACCCTCAGCTCCAGAACATTTATGTGCAGTTGGGCCTCCAATTCGGACCAAGTGTCTTGGACTGTCTGACCCTGACTTAGCCATCCCACCCCATCAAGGAGGCGTCCGTGGTCACTGTAGCCTTGGGCTGCTGGGGGGAGAAGGGGCGAGACCATTGTGACGGGTTGAGGGTCATCCACCAATTTAAATTCTGTTTGCACCTGTGAGTTACTCGAATCTTGGCTGAAAGAGGATGCTGAAAAGGATACCATTGGGTGAGCACTATCCATAGTAGAAGCCTCATGTGAAACCTGGCCAGGGGGACAATGGTGATGAAGGCTGCCATGGAACCCAACAGCTGTAGGACAGAGTGAGCTGTGGATTTCTCCCTTGAAAGGATTGGGATCAGTTGTTGCTTTATCCTTATAATTCTGTGCTCTGGAATGGATGCTCTGCAATTCTTTGTATCCAATATGACCCCTATGAATTCTGTGGACTGAGATGGGGTGAGATTGGATTTTTGCCAGTTTATGGTTATGCCTAGCCTTTCTGAAACGGGGAGAGAGTATGCCAGGGCTTCTTCCAATAGATGTCTGGTGGGGGCGGAGATGAGCCAGTCGTCTAGGTATGGAAACACCTGGAATCCTTGTAGTCGCAAGTGAGCTGTGACGACTGCCATGCACTTTGTGAACACTCTGGGGGTTGCAGAGAGTCCGAAGGGCAATACTCTGAAAGTACAGTTGTGTACACTTACAATAAATGTAGATGTTCAAGTGTATTCACTATTGCCGTCATTACATTTGGGTAATCTGCTGGCAGGTTGCCATTACATCAGTTTTTCTTGCCCCAGATGTCAGGTGCCCCCCGAATGGGAAGCAAATAAAATTTAAACACAAAAATACACCTCCATCCAAAAGCAAATACAGCAAAAGGGCTTTTAAGCATAGTAAAAGAAAGTAGAGGTATAGCCAGAGAAAAATAGGGGGCTGGAGGGAGGGTAACCAGGACTGCAACAGTGAATGCATTCAAACATCGACATTTATGGTAAGGGTACACAACTGTTCTCTGTTCTTCGTGTTTCACTGTTGCAGTCATTACATTTGGGTAGATTCCCAAAGCTATGGTTGGGAGGAGGAAATTATACAGCATTAGGACCATCTATAAGGCCCTGCAAGACAGCAGTGGCAAAGCCAGCCCTGGATTTAGAGAAAAGTGGTAAATGGTAGTGTTTGGTGAAAGTATGAACTGAGCTCCAGGTAGCAACTTCTAGAATATCCCTGGTAGGAACACCTTTGAGAAAGGCTGTTGAAGTAGATGCAGCCCTGGTGGAATGGGATCTGATCCCCTGGGGGATAGTTTTTCCATGGTGCTTATATCAGAAATAAATACAATGGCTTAACCATTTGGAAATGGTTTGCTTTGAAATAGCCTTTCCCTCTGCCCCTGCAGGAAATGCTAACAGCAGTTGTTCAGATTTTCTTTGAGATTTAGTCCTGTTTAAGTAAAATCTAAGTTGTCTGTGTACATCCAATGAATGCAGAATCCACTCCCCCTTGTTCTGTGGATTGGGATAGAAAGTTGGCAAATGAATGGTCTGATTAAGAGCCACACTGGATACCACCTTGGGCATGAAGGATGGGTTGGTCCTGAGAGATACCCTGTCCGCATGAAAAATGATGAAAGGCTCCACTGCCATAAGAGCCTGTAATTCGGAAATCCTTCTAGCTGAAGTGACTGCTAAAAGGAAAGCTGTTTTCCAGGAGACACGTTTTAAGTCTGCAGTAGCAGCTGGCTCGAAAGGAGGGAAAGTGAGTTTCTCCAATACAAAATTAAGGTCCCAGGCAGGGGTTGGAGCTCTCCTGGTTGGCCTTAAGTTTTTGGCCCCTCTGAGATACTGCTTTAGCAGAGGATGAGAGAAGAGGGGAAGTTCTGTGTTGTAATGAGCCGAAATGGCTGAGGCATGGATTTTTTATGGAAGAAAAGGACAGGCCCTTGTGAAGCATCTCAGTTAAGTATTGCAAAATCTGAGGAATGTTGAGCACTGCTGTGCTTATCCCTTGAGAATGATTCCGGGTACAAAATCTTTTCCATTTGTCAGCATAAGATTTTCTAGTACCAGGTCTTCTCGCCTCCAAAATGACATCCATCACAGGTTTGCTGAGGGATGCTAACGGTGAATTTAGGAGATTAGCCATGCTGCAAGATTCAAGGTTTGGAGCTGAGGGTGCAGAGTTCGATTCTTCTGCTGAGACAGTAAGGAAGGTGTCTGAGGCAGATGTCACGGTGAAATGTGTGACACACTGCGCAGGAGTGGGTACCACTGTTGGCTAGGCCAGTCTGGAGCAATCAAAATCATTTTTGGTTTGTCCTGCTTGACTTTTAGTAGAACTTTGGAGAGCAGAGGCAGAGGGGGAAAGGCAAAGACTGAGTTTTTTCCAGCTGAAGGACAGAGCATCCACTTTCCAGGCTTTTTTTGTGATAGTCCTTGTGCAAAATTTGTCCAACTGATAGTTCTAGGGTGAGGCAAAAAGATCTATGTCTGGGCTCCCCCATTTGCTTGTCAACATGTTGAAAATCCATGGTTCCAGTTTACATTCATGTGGGTCCATGAGGTTTCTGCTTAGTTCGTCTTCCACAGTATTTAGCTTTCTTGGCAGGAATTGAGCTTGTAGTTGCACTTGATAGCTCAAGGTTGTGTTCCACAATGCCATGGTTAGCCTGCAGAGGGGGTAGGAGTGTGTACTCCCCTGCTTGTTTATGTACTACATAACCGTGGTGTTGTCCGTCTTTATCAGTAATTGTCCTGGATGAAGGTAGTCCTTTCAAGGCTGTCAGTGCATTCTGTACAGCTAGCATTTCTTTTTGATTTATATGAAGGTGCATTTGATTTGGGTTCCATTTTCCCTGAATGCACTTCCCAGCCAGATGAGCACCCCATGCATAGTCTGATGCGTCTGTAGTTAGGGTTTGGGTGGCAGGGGGTGGTGTGAATGGCAGTCCCTTGTTCTGGTGGCAGGTCTCTGCCCACCATAGGAACTCTAGGCGCAGGCAAGGTATGACAGGAATCATTGTTTCCAGGCTGTGACAATGTTGACTCTTTAAATACCACTGAAGTTTCCTCATATGCAGTCTTGCATATGGAATTAGAAGAATGCAGGAGGCCATGAACCCCAAGTCTTGCAGTATTTGCCTTGCAGAAAGCAGGGTTTTTGTGGCCACCTGCTTAAAGTAAGTCACCAATTGAAGTTCCTTTTCTGGCGTAAGGAAAGCCATCTGGGCAGTTGTATTCAAGCTTGCACCCAGGAATGTAATTTTCTGAGAGGGTACTAGTTGTGATTTATTTTTGTTTACAGCGTACCCTAGACAAGTTAAAACCTTTTTTACAAACGCCAGATGTTTTAGAAGAACGTCCTTGTTTTCTGCCAGAATTAGACAATCGTCCAGGTATGGATATATTTGAATATTTCTTTGGCTGCAAAATGCAATTACTGGAGCCAGGCACTTTGTAAAGACCCTGGGCGCAGTAGAAAGCCAAAAGGCAGTGCAGAGAACTGGTAATGCAAGTAGCCTGCTTTGAAGTGGAGGTACTTTCTGCAGGATTCCCTGACTGGGATATGCAGGTAAGCCTCTTAAGTACAGAGTTGCCAAACAGGCATCTTTGCCTAGCAAGTAACTGGTGAAGAGTCAGCATTTTGAATTTTGGAATGTCCAGAAAGGTGTTTAGAGTAGATAAGTCCAGAATTGGACGCCATGATTTGTCTTTTCTGGGTACCAGGAAAAGTCTTGAATAGAAACCTTGTCCCTTTTCCTCTTCTGGTACTAGTTGAATAGCCCCCATGCTCATTAGTGAAAGTACTTGTTTCTGGGCCTCTGCCCACTGATTTGGGGGCAGGTCTGGCCATCCGTTTGGAGTTGGCAACGTGTAGAAATGAAATCTGTATCCCTGGGATACTATATTTAAAACCCATTTGTCCTGGGTTATAAGTTGCCAGTTTTTTGCATGAAGAGCCTGTTTTCCCCCCAGAGGGGCAGCTAAAAGATAAGTGCTTGTAAGTGTAGAGGGTAGTCATTGAGACTGCTTTCCATAGGGAGGTGTCTTGTTGTTTCCAGATTTGGAAGAGGAGGCACTCCCCATTGCTTTGTTCTGAAGGTCCCTTGGGACCGAAACCTGGTGCCTTTGGAATGTCTGGCTTTGACTTGAGTGGCTCTCGAAGGAACTAGAAAGGGCCAGTTCTTAGTAGGCCAGTACCTACTAAATCATGGAGGCTGCACTTGTAAGAAATATTTCACAGTGTGCATAGATTTAGCTTTATCTTCCATCTTTTTTAGAACTTCTTCAGCCTTATTACTAAAGAGATGGTCCTGTTGTGAAGGAGCATCCAACAATTTTGCTTTAACATGATCAGGCAGAGATGGTTCTTTGAGCCAAGCATGCCTTCTTAGTACAGACCCAGTTACAGTAGCCCTGCAAGAGGCCTCCAAAGAATCAAAACCACATTGCAAAGTATGTTTTCCAACTTGTTCAGTTGAATGCAATAGATCCTGTAAATCTTTATTTTCCACACAATCAGAAATCAACATAATTTTCTGTTTAAGCAGTCCCATGATATGCTGCTGATATTTTAGCATATGGAATTGACAGTTTAAAGCCCTGATTGCCAAGGTTGCAGACGTGTAGACCTTATACAGCGCCCTTGAATCTCTATCAGAAGGGGTAGGATTTTTAGCAGAAGAAGCCTTAATGCCCTTGGGGCCCTGAGAAATGGTTTTAGGATCCGCAACAGGATTTTTGAAAAGGAATTTGTGGGAATCAGGAACCCTGTAGTAACTGTCTGGCTTACAAGGAGCCGGAGGCAGAGAATCAGGAGCCATACTAGATTCTGAAAAGACATCAACAATGTCTAGAACAGGAGTTATAGCCAAAGGCCTATGCTGAGGAAGAAGAAGAAAATCCCTAAGCCTCTTTTTAGATTCACAAAAATCCTGACTTTCCCAGTGGAAATGCTCCCTTAAGGTATGTAAAGTTTCCACAAAAGAAAAATCCTCAGGGGGAGAAGCAGAAGGAATGGAATCCTCTGCATCAGAGTCCTCATAAGTAGGTATAGACAATACCTGTTCATTAGAGGAGTCAGAAGAAATAGAATCCTGTTCAGAAGATTCGTAGTCAATTTCTTGCCTAGACCTCTTAGAAGGGAGGGGTTGGCTACTCCTGATTAGAGTAATTAAATCTTCATCCATTTCAATCATTTGTTTTCTAGGCATAGGGGCCTGCACATGTGGCCTAGGCGTCGGTTTCCTAGGCATAGTTTGAGATTTTGGCCTTAATATTGAAGATGACGTCGGTTTAATATACAAATCTATAGGCCTGAATACACCCTCAGAAGCTGGTGCCTGCACAGCGGCTCCGGACCCATCCAAGGTAGAGACATCTGTGGGTTCCATAATTGAAGCATCTCACGGCATACCAGACTCCGAATGGGTCTAAGTAGAGGCCTGCGAATCAGAAGTAGCGGGTATCAGGGGCTGCGAAAGCTCCTCACTGAGTACCGGCGAACTGGCAACTTGCTTAGGAGAAGCGTCGTCGGCAGTTTTGGACCTCAACGGCATGTCTCTGTCTTTTTCTTTGCGTTTTTTAGGTATTCTGGCAGTCGGATTGCTAACAGATGTCATTTCTTGACAATTAAAGCGTGAGCCAAAATATTCAGAAGCAAAAATGTATGGATGACGAATAGTGCGTTGATTAAATAAACCACAGAACTGAGAGCAAGGTACATCGTGGTCAGGACCTAGGCAAGGAATACAGTACAAATGAAAATCCTTATGAGGTATTTGCTTCCCACAAGTAATACAATTATTAACTTTTACTGACATCGGTAAGGAGCAAGAAAAAGTTTCCCCAACAGGGTACTTAGCTTTTTAGTTGAAGACTTCAGATCTGAAACTCGAAAACAAAAATTTCAGGAGTCGGCTGACCGGCATTTGCAAACTGCTTTTGCTTTAGGCACCGTGCGGCAAGAAAGACTGATGTAATGGCGTCGGCTGCATGTTTCATACCCCTGACGACCTGACATCATGGAAGAAGGGACAGCAACCGACGCAGGACCCAAGACTTTGATAATCAGGCCGACTGAGGGCAATCTGCCAGCAGACTACCCAAATGTAATGACTGCAACAGTGAAACACGGAGAACATCTGGTAGTGACTGGCTCCGGCACGGAAGCGCAGAAATCTCGTTGATGGCCTGCCCACTTTTATGTGGTAGTACGCATCTTGAAGATCTATCGAGCACATCCAATCGTCTTTTTCCAAAAGTGGTAGAATAGACTGTATTGTGACCATCTAGAATTTTTGTAGTCTTACAAACTTGTTCAATACACTGAGATCCAAAATTGGTCTCCAGTCCCAGGTTTTCTTTGGCACCAAAAATAGTAGAGTAGAATCTGCATCCTATCTGGTCTGGAGGGACTATTTGGATGACTCTTTCTTAGCAACTTTGCTATCTCTAGTGCTGCTTCTTCCCTTTGACTGGGTGGAACGTCGGGTAAGTTTGTTGAGGGGGCAGGACAAAGATCAAAGTAGATATGGTAACCTCTGGTTATTATCCTTTGTACCCAATAGTCGGTGGTGATGGTTAGCCAGGCAGAAGGGTACAAGGAGAAACAACCCCCAACCACCTCCAGAAGAAAGGAGTTGGGCCGCTCTTCAGGAGCGCTGACAGGACTGACCAGGAAGAGAGTCCATGGAAAGTACAGTTTTGTACCTACCATAAATGTAGATGTTCGAGTGTATATACTGCTGCAGTCATCACACTTGGGTTATCCTGCCGTCAGGCGGTCCCTCAGTCGGCCGAATCCCAAAGTCTTGGTCCAGCGTCGGTTGTCGTCGCTTCTTCCCTGACGTCAGTGCGACAGGGGTATAAAAGAGGCAGCCGACACCATTTTCTTCATTTTTTCTTGCCCCAAATGCCAGGTGCCCCCAACTAGGAAGGCAATCCAAATAACTATGCAAAAATACCTTAGTAGATAAACAATAGTACTAGCTGTTAGCAAATACACCATATAGACATGCATCCAATTGATTGATGTACATGGAGTTATAAGTAACACCCTGGTATGTACAGGGGATGGTGGGAGGGTAACCTGGACTGCAGCAGTATATACACTCGAACATCTACATTAATGGTAGGTACAAAACTGTACTATGTCCATCGTGTTATACTGCTGCAGTCATCACACTTGGGTTGAATCCCAAAGCTATGGATGGGGTGGCTGGTACTAAACTGAGTTAGGCGAAGCTAGGATGCCCTGCAGAACTGCAGTGGCAAAACCAGCTCTAGTTTTTGAGTATAATGGAAGGTGGTAGTGCTTGGTAAAGGTGTGCACTGAACTCCAAGTAGCTGCCTCCAGAATGTCCTTGGTTGGAATCCCCCTGAGAAAGGCTGCTGAGGTTGCTGTAGCCCTGGTAGAATTGGACCTAATATTAACAGGCACTGCTTTCCCATGGTGCGAGTAGCAAAAGCGGATACAATGTGCTATCCATTTGGAGATGGTCTGTTTTGAAATAGCCTTTCCTTGTGAACCTGCAGCATAGGATACAAAGAGTTTGTCAGTTCTTCTGAAGGTCTTTGTCTTATCCAAATAGTAACGTAGCTGTCTGTGAATGTCCAAAGAATGAAGGAGTTTTTCTCGTTTATTCTGGGGGTTTGGATAAAAGGTGGGTAAATGAATGGCCTGATTCAAAGCCACACTGGATGCTACCTTTGGCATAAAGGTAGGGTTAGTTCGTAAAGAGACTCTGTCCTGATGGAAAATGATGAAAGGTTCCACTGCCATGAGTGCCTGTAGTTCTGAGACCCTGCGTGCTGAGGTGATAGCCAGCAACAGAGCTGTTTTCCATGACAAGTATTGTAGTTCTGCTGAGAAGGCTGGTTCGAAAGGAGGCAGTGTTAATTTTTCTAAAACAAAGTTGAGGTCCCAAGCTGGCGTTGGGGGTTTTCTGGGGGATCTTATATTCTTAGCCCCTCTGAGAAACTGCTTTAGTAAAGGGTGTGAGAATATGGGAGGATCCGTATTATATTGAGCTGAAATGGTCAAAGCATGGCTCTTAATGGATGAGATAGAAAGGCCTTTGTGTAGCATCTCAGTTAAGTATTGCAGTATTTGAGGAATATTTTGGCCTTTAGCCTGGTGCCATGCACAAAATCTTTTCCCTTTGTCTGAGTAAGTTTTTCTGGTGCTGAGCCTCCTGGCCTCCAAAATGACCTTCAGGACGTCCTTTGAGAGAAGTGTTGATTGATAATTCAAGGTATTCTCCATGCAGCTAAATTTGAAGTCCTGAGCTGACTGTGAAGGATCTGAGAGTTTTGCTGAGTCAACAGAAGTGGGAATTGAGGTAAGATCCATGGAGGGCTGAGTCAAGTTCCTTAGTAATGGCTACCAGTGCTGATGTGGCCAGTCCGGAGCAATGAGGATCATTTGTGGTCTCTCTGATCTGACTTTCAGTAATACCTTAGTCAATAGAGGTAGTGGTGGGAAGGCATAGACTGTCAATGCTGTCCAACTGAATGACAGGGCGTCCACTTTCCAGGCTAGGGAATGATAAGTCCTTGTGCAAAATTTCTGTAGTTGGCAACTGTTGGGGGAGGCAAATAGATCTATGTCTGGGCGTCCCCACCTTTGAGTTATCATTGAAAATACTTGTGGGTGTAGTCTCCACTCGTGCGGATCTGCCATATTTCTGCTTAATTCGTCTGCCAATATGTTTTCCTTTCCTGGCAGGAATTGTGCTTGCAGTTGTACTTGGTAAGTCAATGCTGTGTTCCACAAGGTCATTGCCTGTCTGCATAAAGGGTAGGAGTGTGTTCCTCCCTGTTTGTTTATGTACCACATAACTGTGGTGTTGTCTGTCCTTATTAGTAGTTGTCCTGGATGCAAGAGGTCCTTGAAGGCTGTCAGTGCATTTTGCACAGCTAGCATCTCCTTTTGGTTGATGTGTAGATGCAATTGTTTTGCAGACCATTTGCCCTGTATGCACTGTCCTCCCATGTGTGCTCCCCAGGCGTAGTCTGAAGAATCTGCTGTCATAGTTTGGTTTGCTGGAGGTAAGACAAAAGAAAGACCCTTGTTTATTTGACATGCTTGAGCTCACCATAGGAGCTCTTTCTGAAGGCAGGGAATGAGAGGTATACTTGTTTCGAGGCTGTGCCTGTGTTGAGCCCATACACTTTTCAGGTACCATTGTAATTTCCTCATATGCAGCTTTGCATATGGAACTAGTTGAATGCAGGATGCCATGAACCCCAATGCCTGCAGGATTTTCCTTGCAGTGAGCTGGGTAAAAGTTGCCATCTTTTTGAAGTACTGAGTCAGTTGTTTTTGTTGGTCTGGCGTGAGGTAAGCCCTCTGGGCCATTGTATTTAAGCTGGCACCCAGGAATATTCTCTCTTGTGAGGGTATTAGCTTTGACTTCTTTTTGTTTACTGTGTACCCTAGGCAACTTAGCAGCTTTGTTACAAATGCCAGATGCTGTAATAGAATGTCCTTGCTGTCCGCTTGGATCAGGCAGTCATCCAGATATGGATAAATTTGTATTCCTCGTTGTCTGCAGTATGCAATTACTGATGCCAGGCATTTCGTAAATACTCTGGGCACAATAGATAAGCCAAAGGGCAATGCAGAAAATTGATAATGCGTTGTACCTGCCAAAAATCTGAGGTATCTTCTGCAATCTTGTCTGATAGGGACATGCAAGTATGCCTCTGAGGTCCAATGTTACCAGCCAAGACTCCTTGCCCAGCATGGGAAGAAGCTGCTGTAGTGTGAGCATTTTGAATTTGGGCACCTCCAGGTATGTGTTTAGAATTGAGAGGTCTAAAATGGGTCTCCAGGCTTTGTCCTTTCTTGGTACTAGAAATAGTCTTGAGTAAAAACCTTGACTTCTTTGTAGGTACCTTTTGAATTGCTTTCATATCCATGAGAGCTGAAATTTGCGTTTGTGCCTCTGCCCATTGGTTTGGAGGAAGATTTGGCATGCCTCTCATCCGTGGTAAAGTGTGAAAATGAAATCTGTAGCCTCGGGTAATAATATCCAGAACCCATTTGTCCTTTGTTATTATGCGCCAATTTTGTGGAAATAGAGCCAGTCTTCCTCCCGAAGGTGCTGCAATTTTGCTTGGCAGGCGAAGAGGGAAGTCATTGTGTTTGTTTCCTGAAGGGTTGAGATCTTTCGTCTCCACCTCTTTGAGTTGTTGTATGCCATTGTCTAGGCCTGAAAGAACCTTGTGGCTGGCCTCTGCCCCTTGGGTGTCTGTACCTACCCCTTTGGGGTCTGTCTGATGCAGGAAAGGACCAGTTTTTTCATGGCCAGTTTCTGCTGAAACGAGTAGGTTGTACCTGTAAAAAATCTTTGACTGTCTGCATAGATTTTGCCTTGTCTTCCATTTTCTTTAAGACTTCCTCTGCTTTGACACCAAATAACACATCTTTCTGCAATGGAGCATCCAATAACTTTGCTTTGACATGTTCTGGTAAGGCTTGCTCTTTTAGCCAAGCATGTCTACGAATTACAGATCCTGTGACAGCTGCTCTACATGAGGCTTCCAATTAATCAAAACCACACTAAGGTATGCTTTCCCACCTGTTCTGCTGCATGCAGCAAATCCTGCATCTCTTTGAAATCAGGTTGATCTGTCTGAGGGATCATTTTCTGCTTTAACTGTGTAATCAAGTACTGCTGGTATTTTAGCATGTGGAATTGGCAGTTTAAGGCCCTCATGGCCAAAGTGGCAGACGTATACACTTTCTTCCCCCATCTTTCTAAAGCTCTGGAATCTCTTTCAGAAGGTAGTGGATTCTTAGCAGAAGAGGCCTTAACCCCTTTGGGACCCTGGGAAATGGTTTTGGGGTCTGCAACAGGGCTTTTATAGAGAAACTTATGAGAATCAGAACTCGGTAGTATCTGTCTGGTTTAGCTGGTGCAGGAGGTAAGGAGTCTGGGTTTAGACTAGATTCGGTGTAAACATCATCCTAAATGTCTAAAACTGGAGGAATTGCAAGGGGTCTATGCTGTGGAAGAAGAAACAACTCACGGAGTCTTTTCTTAGAGTCAGAGTAATCTTAGCCTTCCCAGTGGAAGTGTTCCCTCATGGTGTGTAAAGTTTCCCCAAAAGAGTAGTCTTCAGGGGGGGAGACAGAGGGAATGGACTCTTCAGCATCTGAGTCTACATAAGGAGGGAAGGAATAATCCTGGTCCTCAGAGTTAGCCGAGGAAATGGACGCTTGGTCAGAGGAAGGATAATCTTCTTCCAGTCTAGGCCTTTTGTCAGGAGGGGGTTGGGAACCCCTGATAAGGGTAATTAAATCCTCAGCCATCTTGAGCATCTGTTTTTTAGGCATAGGGGCCTGTGGACCCGGTTTCCTAACTTTTAAGGGGGCTTTAAGTTTAGCATAAGACTTAATAGAAACAGCTGTCGGTTTGAAGACACCTTCAGAAACCGAAGGCCTGTCCAAAATCTCCGGATCACCGTCAGGGTTGGTGTCCGAGGGGTGAGATGGAACTGGCTCCTGAGGCCCAGCTGATTCGGTCTGGGAGGCTGTCAGAATTTCTAAACCAGCGGTAGTCAGGGGCTGCGTAGGTGCCTCGCTGAAAACCAGAGAACCGGTGGCAGGCCTTGCTGAGGCCTCAGTATCTGGTCTTGGCCTTGGTTACCTGTCCTTATCCTTGCATTTTTTAGTCATTGCTGATGTCGGTTGCTCCGACGACATGCTATAGTTAAATTTTCTGCCAAAACAATGTCGGTGAATTCTGCCAGACGCTTGATTGTACCTTTGTTGAACCTAGCACAAAACCGACAACCAGAGACGTTGTGGTCTGGGCCTAGGCAAGGAATACAATAAGAATGAAAATCCTTATGAGGTATTTCTTCCCACAAGAAATGCAATTATTAACTTTGTCTGACATCGGTCTGAGGCAAGAAAAGTTTCCCCAACGGGGTACTTAGCTTTAGAGAAGACTTCGGGCTGAAATTCGATTAGAAAATCTCAGGAGCTAGCCGACCGGCACTTGCGAACTGCTTCTGCTTCGGGCACCGCGCGGCAAGAAAGACTGAAGAAAATGGGGTCGGCTGCCTCTTTTATACCCCTGTCGCACTGACGTCAGGGAAGAAGCGACGACAACTGACGCCGGACCAAGACTTTGAGATTCGGCCGACTGCGGGACCGCCTGACGGCAAGATAACCCAAGTGTGATGACTGCAGCAGTATAACACGATGAACATCCCTGGTTATGCGGACCCTCTCGGCCCCGAAAAGGACGTCTTCCCTGTGAGTTTCCCCCTCTGCCTCTAGGGGAGAACTCGGCCTGTGTGTCACAGAAAGGACCCCGAGACCTTTTGTACCATATCTTCCCACTTCTGGTTTCTGGAGAAAGCACGTTAAGGGGAAGAATAACGGACACCTACGGCATAAAGGGTATTACCGTCCTGTTCACATCTGGCCAGTGTGCTTTTAACTTTGGGTCCAAACAATGAAGAGTCTTCGATGGGAGCATTGAGAAAGGAAGACTTGAAGCCATCTCAAAAGACACCTGAACTCACCGCTCTAGCTGCTCCTTCTGATGCGTCAGATATCAGGCACATGGAGGAGTTTGATAGCAATTCAATGGTAGCCAGCTGATAGGCCACTTTGTCACGGACCTCATCAGACACAGCACCAGCCAAAGTTTCAGAGAGCTCAGATACTAAATCCCTTTGAAGCCTGGTGAAGTGTGCCATATAATTCAAGGACCTGATTGGAAAGGTTGCTGATGAAAAAGTATGCTTCCCTATTCTGTCCAGAGCCCGTGACTCTTTGTTGGGCGGATGGACAGTCTGGCTTTCTTCTTCCGCCAGGTCCTTCTTGGTTGCGGCCGCCACCACCACAGCATCTACAGGAAGACCTTTGGACCCATGGGGGTTAGTAGCAGGAGGGGACAAAATTTTATCTGGCCTCCGGGGAATGGCCTCAATGGTGTCAGGAGCATTCCACACACGTTGCATGATGAGCCGGACCAGTTCGTCGGCAGGTAGAGTAACCCAGGAGGTAGGAGGCCGGGTGTGAAAGGCCTGCAGGAACACAGACTCTTCAGAGGTCGGGTTAGAGGGCTGCCAGTCACCTCTCTGTTTAAGAAATTTGAGGATATCACCAAAGGATACCTCAGAGGGTGAGCGAGGGGATCCTTCCCCATCATCAAAGTCTGTGTCTTCAGTAAGGGACTCCTCTGTGGAGTCCATGTGCTTCCTCTTACACAAGCTTTTGCGATGAACTTCCTCAGAGGGAGAAGCTGGGGAATTTCCTGTGGGAGTACATCCTGAGGCCCTTGCTCCCGGTGTCCGCTAGGAGCGGCTTATGTACATAGCGGTCCAGATGATGGCAGGGAGATTGACAGCACAGTATTGCCAGCAGACGCCAAAGCCATCTCCATTAGTTGGAAGGCCAGTCCACCTGAAGAGGGGTGTGTCTTGGAGTCCCTGGTTGGCTGTGAAACACCGAATTACGTACGCCACAGCTGACATCCTGGGTCATAGCAAAACTCTCATGCCACAAAGGCAACTGCGGTTCCTTAGTGAGGTCCATAAAGGGAACCGTAGAGGGGGAAGACTGTGCTACATAAAGGGGCTTCAAAGGCAATGAAGGAGGAAAATAAGTAGGGGTCTTTGGCAAAGAGTGATCACCTCCCAAGGAAGGATAGATCCTGGGGGGTGGGATACCTCTGGCCAAAAGCACTTGATCCACAAATTGCAACACGTCGTGTTCAGAGAGGCTTCTAGTGGATTTCATGGACACGGCTGAGGGGGGAGTCAGGTCTATCCACAGATGGGATAAGCTCGGTGCCCACATCACAAGTCTGCACTGAAAAAATCGGTGCCATAAGAGACTACAGGTGTCTGTATCAAGGAAATCATCGGTGCCGAAGTCATGGTCTGCACAGACAGTAAGGTCGGTGCCGAGGCTGGGACCGAAAAAAATCAGCGTCAGTAACTGAGTTGTCTGTTCCGGGTAAGGTATCGGAGTCGATGTGGTTGCAGCCTACGCCACCAGTATAGTCAGTGCCGGTAAAGAGGTCTGAACCGAGGAGCCCCTCGGTACCGATATGGTAAAGGGCACGCTAGTCGGTGCCAAAGTCGCTGAGGGTCTAAGCACCGAAAGCGCTGGAGCCAAAGTAGAAAGCTTAACTTTCTTGGGTCTCGGTTGATGGGAGTTCCCAGCTGGGGACAAAAGAAGAGATTTTACCTTTGAAAGATCATCAATCTTTTTCTAAAGGGATCTTTGAAAGGTTGAAACCTCCAACCCAGAAATAGCCTCTGGAAAAGGATATATGAGTAGCCCCTTCAGTAACGATTTATTTTTCCTCTCAATCAACGTCCTGTAGTTCTTACAAATTCCACAGGGCAGATCAATTGATAAATGAGGCACACACAAACAATAGACGCATAGAGAATGGGAATCTGAAATAGGTAATTTATGTCCACAATCTGAACATCTCTTAAATCCTGGACTACCTTTTTTATCCATAATAGAAAAGAATGAAATCAGGAAGGATACCAGCAATGGTACAAGAAATACCCGAAGGTAATGAAGAAAAGGGGTCTACCAACGATGGTATAGAAGAAAATACCTCGCGGTAAAAAGATTGAGAAATTTTTAAGAAGAGATAGTTGCTAAATGCGATAAGGTAAGAGAAAACAATTTAGAAACTTTTCTGAGAGAAAAAGTTGTTTCGGACTAGAATGACAACAAATATTGTATTTAGTTCAAGAGAAGTAGCTTGACACGACCAAATGGCGATGTGGCAAACGAAATCTGGGGGAACAGGGAGAAGGGAATTCTGGGTAAGAGTTTTTAGCTCGAGAGTTTGTAGCTGGCGCGAGCTTGGAAGATGGCCAGCTCAGTTCCGAGGTCGGAACTGATACCCATACGTAAGGAATGAACGAAGATTAACAATACCAGATCTGATCGTGCATGTAGCCTGCTTTGAAGCATAGGTATCTTCTGCAAGACTCCCTGATAGGGATGTGCAGGTATGCTTCTTTTAAGTCTAGTGTTGCCAACCATGCATCTTTGCCTAGCATAGGAAGCAGCTGCTGAAGAGTCAGCATTTTGAATTCTGGAATCACCAGAAAGGTGTTTAGAGAAGAAAGGTCCAGGATAGGACACCATGTAATGCCTTTTCTGGGTACTAGAAAAAGTCTCTTACAGAAACCTTGTCCCTTTTCCTCTTCTGGTACCAACTGAATAGCCCCCATGCTTAAGAGAGAGAGAGAACTTGATTTTGGGCCTCTGCCCACTGTTTTGGGGGTAGATCTGGCTACCCGCTTAGTATTGGTAACGTGTGGAAGTGAAACCTGTATCCTTGGGACACTATATTTAAAACCCATATGTCCTGGTTAGCGAGTTCCCAGTTTCTGACCTGCAGACCAATCTTTCTGCCTAAAGGAGCATTCAGTTGGGAAGTGCTTGAAAGTTTTAAAAACAAGTCATTGAGACAGTTTTCCACAGGGGGGAGTCTTACTACTCCCAGATTTGTGTGCAGAAATCCCCCACTGCTTAGTCTTGCGTGTTCCCTGGGACTGAAATCTGGGGTTTCTGCTGTGTCTGGGTTTGGCTTGAGAAGACCTGGAAGGGGCTGCAAAGGACCAATTCTTAGATGGCAAATGCCTACTAAATCTAGGAGGCTGAACTTGCAAGAAATCTTTAACAGTTTGTGTAGATTTAGCTTTATCATCCATCTTTTTAAGGACTTCCTCAGCTTTGTTGCCAAAGAGGTGGTCCTGATTTAAGGGAGCATCCAACAGTTTAGCTTTGACATGATCAGGCAAAGATTGCTCCTTAAGCCAAGCATGCCTTCTAAGCACAGACCCAGTAACAGCAGCCCTGCAAGAGGCCTCTAATGAATCAAATCCACATTGCAAAGTATGTTTACCAACCTATTCATCAGAATGCATTAAATCCTGTAATTCTTTATTTTCAGCAGAGTCAGGAATCAACATAATTTTCTGTTTAAGCAACCCAATAACATGTTGTTGATACTTTAAAATATGAAACTGACTGTTTAAAGCCCTAATGGCCAAGGTTGCAGAAGTGTAAACCTTCTTACCCCATCTATTCAGCGCCCTGGAGTCTCTATCAGAAGGGGTAGGATTTTTAGCAGTAGAAGCGTTAATGCCCTTGGGGCCCTGTGAAAAAGTCTCTGGATCTGCAATAGGATTTTTAAAAAGAAACTTGTGTGAATCAGGAAACTTGTAATATCTGTCATGTTTTCTGGGAGCAGGAGGCAAAGAATCAGGGGCCAAACTAGATTCTGAAAAGGCATCATCAACAATGTCTAGTATGGGAGGTATAGCTAAAGGCCTATGCTGAGGCAAGAGTAAGAAATCCCTAAGCCTCTTATTTGAATCAGAAAAATTCTGGCTTTCCCAGTGGAAATGCTCCCTTACAGTATGTAAAGTTTCACCAAAAGAAAAAACCTCTGGAGGGGAAGCAGAGGGAATAGAGTCCTCTGCATCAGAATCCTCAAAGTACAGTTGTGTACACTTACCATAAATGTAGATGTTCGAGTGTCATTACATTTGGGTAATCTGCTGGCAGGTTGCCTTCAGTCGGCCTGAATTCCAAAGTCTTGGGTCCTGCGTAAGAATGAAAATCTTTGTGAGGTATTTGCTTTCCACAAGTAATGCAATTATTAACTTTTACTGACATCGGTAAGGAGCAAGAAAAAGTTTCCCCAACGGGGTATTTAGCTTTAGTTGAAGACTTTGGTTCTGAAACTCGAAAACGAAAATTTCAAGAGTCTGCCGACCGTCACTTGCGATCTGCTTCGGGCACCGCACGTCAAGAAAGACTGATGTAATGGTATCGGCTGCATGTTTTATACCCCTGATGACCTGACGTCATGGAAGAAGGGACAGCATCAGACGCAGGACCCAAGACTTTGTTAACCAGGCCAACTGAGGGCTACTGCAAGCAGATAACCCAAATGTAATGACTGCAACAGTGAAACACAAAGAACATCAGGATTTTTAGATGCTGACGTAAATGCATACAGGTATGAAAGTATAACTGGGAGAATGGCAGATGGTGAATGAGAATCAATTTGCAATAGCTCAAAATATCGACTTTGTCATTTGGGAAGTATCCCATTTGAAATATTCTTTCATTTAAGTTATGGTCTCCCCAAAAGTGGTGTCCTCAGGAGGAGAGTCCCTTTTTATGGATTCCTCATCAGGGGAATAGTATTCTAGAGAAGAGGCTATCTGTGCTGAGTAGGTAATAGACTCATCAGATGATGGAGAGAATTTCTTCCTCTTCTTCATGGGAAGTGGGAGGGAATATAGAAGTAGCTGAGGCATGCCTTGGGCTTTGCACTGGGATAGTGGAGGGAGAGGAGACAGAGGGCCTAAGAGCCATGAAGGCCTGCATCAAGGACTGAGCAAAAGATTGCCAGTCAGGAAGTCCTTCAGCGGAGGGAGATTAACGTTTATTTTTTTGTTTTCTTTTTAAAGGAGTAGATTTGGGATAGGGTGAAGGCATAGTTTCAGTGGCCTAACCTAAAGCAGAGACTTTGGATTCTGGCATCCGATGGATCCGGGGTCCCCCTCGACTTTGGTGGAAAGCGACATCTGGGTCATCTCCATGGACGTGCCAGCCAGTACTTCAGAAACGGCTACATCAAGGGGAGCTGACAAAGTAGACGACTAATGAACGTCCCTCAAGCCCTAGATCACTGCATCGGTGGTGCGTCCAACAACAGAGAGGCAGAGGAAACATTCCGTGAAACCTTGGCCTTTTTCCGAGGTGGTTCCACCTGGGCGACAGACCATAACATCCTAAGCGCTAATAAGTCTCTGGTTTTCTAAGTAAAGATTAAGGGCGGCCAAATGGCTTCTAAGCGTTTTAGGGAAGAAGGATTGGCAAATGTCACAGACTGTATGGTCGTGTTCCCAGCCTAGACAAAAAAACACAACAGTCATGGGTGTCTTTATGCAGAATTTGACATCTGCATCGGTATTTACCCTTCTTAGAGGACACTGCCTAAAAAGGAACAAGCAAACCAAGCTCAAGCAATAGTAAATGAAAGAATTCCCCAACGGGGTACTTAGCTTTAGACGTCTTGATGAGTAGAGGAGCGAAGCCATTGATCTGACGTTCAACTATGGCAGAAAAGTTCTGAGGTCTGTATGTGCAGAAGTCACATTTAAGGCACCTGAATTATGGCTCTGTGTGTGACATCCCACACAGCAACAACAACCAGGCTTAAGCTTTTGTATAGGAGCTGACGTTCGGGTTGCCTGAGACAGAGAATCCCACACTAAGAATACTGCAACATGGGAACAGAAGGACATCACACCTTACATTTTTAGAGTTTTTGAGTTTTAAAAAGGAAGACCGGAATACGTTCCCTCTTCCCCCCAACCTAAGAAAGTACAGTTGTTTAAACTTATCATAAATGTAGATGTTCGAGTGTATTCACTGTTGCAGTCAACACATTTGCGTTATCTGCCTGCCGGTCTGAATACCAGAATCTTGGATTCCTGCGTCGGATGCTGTCTCTTCTTCCATGATGTCTGGAGGAAGGAACCCTAGGGGCTGTGGTGAGTCCAACTGGCACAATCCTGCACTAATAGTGACAGATTCCTATGCGGAAAGTACAGTTGTGCACACTTACCATAAATGTAGATGTTCGAGTGTATTCACTGTTGCAGTCATCACATTTGGGTTATCCCTGCCAGGGTAGCTCTCAGTCTGCCAGAACACCAGAGGCTTAGTATTTCTGCGTCGGCTGCTGTCGCTCCAGGCCTGACGTCAGGTCATCAGTAGTACAAAATATGGCAGCTGACGCCATTACATCAGTTTTTCTTGCCCTGTCAGGAGACCTCTGGAGGGAGCTAGGTTATGGTGGAAGAACACCACCAGCAGAAAGTAAATACCAAAAGTTTCTTGTAGGGAGAGTGAGTGAGAGAGAGAGAGAGACAGAGATACAAGGGGGGTGTAGGGAGGGAAATTAGGACTGCAACAGTGAATGCACTCGGAACATCTACATTTATGGTAAGTGTAAACAACTGTACTATGTTCTTAGTGTTTCACTGTCGCAGTCATCACATTTGGCTTGATTCCCAAAGCTGAAGAAAGGGTGGAGGCAGTCAAGAAGACTGGGGGCTGGCTAGGATGCCCTGCAGGACTGCAGCGGCAAAGCCTGCCCTGCATTTGGAGAAGATAGGCAGGTGGTAATGTTAGGTGAAGGTATGAACTGATGTCCATGTTGCAGCCTCCAGGATGTCCCTGGTGGGGACCCCTCTGAGGAAAGCTGCAGATGTGGAGGTTGCTCTGGTAGAATGTGTCCTGACCCCCTTGGGGGGAGGTTTCCCATTTTACTTGTAGCAGAAACGGATGCAGTGTGCTATCCATTTGGAAATGGTTTGTTTGGATATGGCTCTGCCCTCTGCTCATGTGGCAAAACTGACTAACAACTTATCAGTCTTCCTAAATGATTTAGTCCTGTCTAGATAGAATCTGAGCTGTCTGTGCACATCTAGAGAGTGCAGTATCCTTTCCCCCTTGTTTTGTGGGTTTGGGAACAAGGTGGGCAAATGAATGGATTGGTCGAGAGCCACATTGGACATCACTTTTGGCATGAAGGATGGGTTAGTCCTGAGGGAAACCCTGTCAGTATGGAAAATGATGAAGGGCTCGACAGCCATTAGTGCTTGCAGCTCGGATACTCTTCTTGCTAAAATGATGGCCAGAAGCAAGGCTGTCTTCCATGAGAGAAACTTTATCTCTGCTGAAGCTGTTGGTTCAAAGGGTGGCAGGGTGAGCCTTTCCAACACTAAGTTTAGGTCCCAAGCTGGGGTAGGTGCTCTTCTGGGTGGCCTTAAGTTGTTAGCCCCATTAGGAATTGCTTGATGAGAGGATGTGAGAAAAGAGGTGGCTCTGTGCTGAAATGAGCAGAGATAGCAGAAGTATGAATTTTAATAGGAAAAAAGTATTGAACCTTGTGTAACAGGTCATTAAGGTAATCCAGGAATAGAGGTAGGGAGGGCAAGCTCCATGCCGGCTCCCTTAGCCTGGATCCAGGTGCAAAACCTTTACCATTTGTCAGCATAAGATTTTCTACTGCTAGGGCATCTGGCCTCACGTATAACATCTAGAACTTGTTTTCTGAGACTGGCAGCTTGTGCAGTGGTCAGGGAATAAGCCAGGCTGCCAGACTGAGGTTCTGCAATTGTGGATGCATGAATTCTCCTTCCCTCTGGGTCAGGAGTGCTGGGATCTGAGGGAGATGCCATGGTGGCAGAGGTGACAGGCAGCACAGCAGCAGGTACCAGTGCTGGCCTGGCCAGTCTGGGGCAATCAGGACTGTCCTCGGTTTTTCCTCCCTTATTTTGAGCAGCACCCTTGTAATGAGTGGTAATGGGGGAAATGCACAGACTGAGAGACTGGTCCACTGGAAGGATAGGGCATCCACTTTCCAGGCCTTGCAGTGAGGGTTCCTGGTGCAGATTTGCTGAGCTGATAGTTGGAGTGGGAAGCAAAGAGGTTGACCTTCGGGGTGCCCCATTTCTGAGTTATAAGGGTGAAGGTTCTTTGGTCTAGCTGTCACTCCTGTGGGTCTGCTTAAGTTGTCTGCCAGAGAGTTTAGAGAGCCTGGCAGGAATTGTGCTAACAGGTGTAGTTGCATGGCTAAGGCCGTGTGCCAAAGGGTCATGGTGAGCCTGCACAGAGGGAACAAGTGAGTCCCTCCCTGCTTGTTGATATACCACATCACAGTGGTGTTGTCTGTTTTGATCAGTAGAGCCCCCGGAGAGAGTAGGGGGTCTGAAAGCTGTCAGTGCGTGCGCGACAGCTAACATCTCTTTTTGGCTGATGTGCAGATGTATTTGATGTGGGCTCCATTGGCGCTGTATGCACCTGCCATCCAGGTGTGCACCCCAGGCAAAGTCTGATATGTCTGTGGTGAAGGTCTGGGCAGCGAGGGGTTGTGAGAAGTGTAGTCCCTTGTTGTGGTAGCATGCTGCTGCCCAGCAAAGAAAATCTTTCCTTAGACAAGGTATCATTGGTATAAGAGTTTCCAGGTCTTGAGAATGTTGACACCAATGACTTTTTAGGTACCAATGTAGTTTCCTTATATGCAGTCTGGCATATGGAATGAGCAGAATGCAAGAAGCCATGTACCCCAGAGCTTGCAGGATTTTCCTTGCGGATAACTGGGGTCTGGTGGCTAGTTGAGATAAACAGGCTGTCAAGGTAGGTTTTCTTTTCTGATGTAAGGAAAGCC
Source organism: Protopterus annectens (assembly GCF_019279795.1). Taxonomy (NCBI): domain Eukaryota; kingdom Metazoa; phylum Chordata; order Ceratodontiformes; family Protopteridae; genus Protopterus; species Protopterus annectens. The sequence continues at coordinate 340,184,498 of NC_056731.1, read as the reverse complement.
ATCTGGGATGCTGTATTCAGGCTTGCTCCCAGGAATACAACTTTTTGGGTGGGTACTAGTTTCGATTTCTTTTCGTTGATGGTGTACCCCAGGGAGGTCAGTAGGTCCTTCAAAAAAAGCCAGGTGCTTCAGCAGCTTTTACTGACTGCCTGAATTAGCAAGTCAACCAAGTATGGGTAAATTTGAATATTTTTTGCCTGCAAAAAGCAGTAGCAGGAGCCAGACATTTTGTGAAAAAACTGGGAGCAGTGGATAAGCCAAAGGAAAGCACAGAGAACTGAAAGTGCAGTGATCTCGCCCTGAAACGTAGATATTTCCTGCATGACCCTGACTGGGATGTGTAGAGAGGCCTCTTTTAGGTCTAGGCATCCTTGGAGAGCATAAGAGTCTGGAATAGAAACCTTGGCGTATCTGTTCTGCAGGTTCGGGCTCTATTGCCCTCATGGAGAACAGGGAAAGGAATTGCTTTTTGGCCTCTGCCCACTGGTTTGGGGGAGATCTGGGAACCCTTCTGGGGTTGGTAGAGTGTGGAAATAAAATTTGTATCCCTGGGACACTATTGTTGATTACCCAGCGGTCGCTGGTAATGGTGGCCCAGGTGCTTGCGTGGAAGGAGAGTTTTCCTCCTAGGGGCAAGAGCAGGTGGGCAGAGGGAGGGGGTGAAAGTGGAAAGTCATTGTGAGTTCTTACCATGAGGGGGTGGCTTAGCACTACCTGGTTTTGAAGAAGAGGAACTCCATTGCTTAGATCTCTACATTCCCTGGGGCTGCTGTCAGACTGGGGGGGGGGGGGCTGTTTCCTCGGGGTCTGGGCTGTGCTGACCAGGACGGGGCAGGAAAGGACCAGTGCTTGGAGGGGCAATGCCTGCTGGATCTGCAGGAAGTCCTTAACTGTCTGCATAGATTTAAGCTTTTTCTTCCATCTTTTTTAAGACCTCCTCTGCCTTGGTGCCAAATAAGCTGTCTTTGTGCAAAGGTACGTCCATTAATTTGGATTTGACATGGTCTGGCAATGGCTGTTCCTTACGCCAAACATGCCTTCTAAGTACAGAACCAGTGACTGCTGGCCTTGCAAGATGCTTCTAGGGCATCAAAACCACATTGCAAGGTGTGCTTAAGTTACTTGACTTGCAGAATGCATTAACTCTAGTAATTCTTTATTTTCTGCACAAGCAAGAAAAGTTGACTTTTTTTGTTTTAGGAGTTCCATGGTATGTTGCTGACATTTTAGCATATGGAACTGATAATTTAGTGCTCTAATAGCAAGAGTAGTAGACGTGTATACTTTTTTACCCCATCTGTCTAAGGCTCGGGAATCTGTCTGAGGGAGTGGGATTCTTAGCGGAAGTTGCTTTAATTCCTTTAGGCCCTTGGGAAATAACCTCAGGGTCAGCAGTAGGATTTTTGAAAATAAATTTTTGAGAGTCAGGGACTCTAGTACCTGTTAGGTTTCCTGGGAGAAGGAGGGAGGGTGTCAGAAGTCAAACTAGATTCCATAAAATCATCATCCACAACATCCAGGACAGGAGGAATGGGCAGATGTCTGCGCTGTGGAAGATCTAAGAATTCCCTGAGTCTATTTTTAGACTGAGGGTAGTCCTGACATTCCCAATGGAAATGTTCCCTTAAAGTATGTAGGGTTTCCCCAAAGGAAATGTCCTCGGGTGAAGAGGCTGAAGGAATGGATTACTCTGCATCAGAATCCTCATACGCAGAGAGGGGTTGCAGGTCTTCATATTCATACGCATCAGAGTCATCGGAATCCTGTTCAGATAAAACTACTGGGACAAATCTCTTTTTTTTGGAAGGGATAGCTTGGCTTCCCCTGATCAGCATTATAAGGTCTTCTGCCATTTTAAGCATTTGAGGCTGAGACAAGGAAGCAGGTGCCTGAGATTGGGTCGGTGTCTTGGATGTGGTTCGTACCCTGGGCCTTAGAAACTCAGTAGTTTTTGAAAGAATGGTAGACGGGAAAGAAGTCTGTCTGTCGAAAATCGGTAGTGCGAAGTACTTCTTCGGAAGCCAGTGCCTGCTCAGCATCTCCGGACCCATCCAAGGTAGAGACATCCATAGGATCCTTAGTCGATGAAGAGTCTCAAGGCATACCAGACTCCGAAAGGGTTTCGGTAGCGGCCTGCGAATCCACAGAAGCGGGCATCAGGGGCTGCAAAAGCACCTCATGGAGGACTGGAGAACTGACGACTAGCTTAATGGAAGCGTTGTCGTTAGGTTTGGACCTGTGCAGTCTGTCTCTGTCTTTATCTTTATGCTTTTTGGAAGATCTGCTGTTGGATGGCTTACCGCAGCCATATCAGAATTCGAGGACTGAGAGCGAAAATATCTAGCTACAATAAGGGCCCGACGACGTATAGTTCTGACGTTGAATATAGCACAAAAATGACAGCAGGGGACATCGTGGTCTGGGCCTAAGCAAGTGACGCAGTAAGAATGAAAGTCTCGGTGTGGCATTTGCTTTCCACAGGCGCGACAATTGTTAACTTTTTCTGACATCGGTTAGAGCAAGAAAAAAGGATCCCCAATGGGGTACTAAGCTTTAGAAGACTTCAACTTCAATCCGGAAAACGAAAAACTCAGGCACTCGTGCGAACTGCTTCTGCTTCGAGCACCTCAGCAAGAAAGATTGATGTAATGGCATTGGCTGCCATATTTTATACTACTGACGACAGTCCTGGAGAGACGGCAACCGACCCAGAAATACTAAGCCTCTGGTATTCGGGCAGAATGAGGGCTACTCTGGCAGGGATAACCCAAATGTGATGACTGCAACAGTGAAACACGAAGAACATCTGACTTGGCCATTTACTTCAGCTTGCACCTTGCAAACTCTCAAGCTAAGCTCTAACATAATGCTCCTCTCTAAATTACCTCGGATCGAGTTTGCCTAAACTAGTGGCAGACAGTAAATAACAATAAACAATAAGACACCAGATCTGTGTCCCTATTATGAAGCTAGTCTCGGAAAAATTCAATCCACTTAGTCTCAGGCAGGATGAAAGGGGGGGGGGGGGGTATCAAGGATTAATGAAGATCGACAACACAGATGGAACGTTATGGTAAGACATAACTCCTTTATCTGATGTTGTCAATCTTCATATAATCCTTGACTATGGGACAGAATCCCTAGCTACGTGAATCTTGGGAGATGTCATGGAAGAATATTCCTGAGCACCATTGAACCAAATGATGCACGTCCCCTAGAGACCTGGTCCAAATTGTAGAGAGTGACATAGTTAAGAGGAGATGACCATGTGGCTGCTGCACAAATGTCATCTAAAGAAGATCTGGCATGAAAAAACGCAGAATCTGCTACAGCCCTAGTTGAATGGGCTTTCACCAGGCGTGGTGGGTTAAGCCCCTTGAATGATAGATAAAGGTGATACTATCTCTGAGCCGTTCAGCTAAGGTAACCTTAGAAACTGGGTTACCTAAGGAAAGTGAAGAAAAGGCAACAAACAGTTGGTCAGATTTTCTGAAATCCTTTGTTCTGTGAAGATAAAAACAATTGTCTGTGAACGCTTAAGTGCAGACAGTACTCTCCCTTATTGGAGAAATTAGGGAAAAGACTGGTAGGTGCAAGGTTTGACTGATATTAGGTACTGAAACTACCTTTGGCAAGCAGGAAGGATTAGTCCTGAGAGAAACCCTGTCCTTGTGAAATATTATGCAAGTGTGTTTGCAAGATAAGGTTTGAATTTGCAATACTCTTCTTGTGGAAGTAATAACTAATGAAAAAAAGAAGTTATGTACTCACCATAATGTTCCATGTGAGTTGATAATCTCGCCTTCATTCTTACTGATGGGTTTGGAGCCGATCCTCGGCTCCGACTCGGCCAACTACAAAGCTCGAAGTCTCCAAGCAGCTCGAAGCCAGCTCCCTATCCCATGAAGTACCCTGTGTTACCTCAGATCCAAATATACCACTCTTCGTTACCTAAGATAAGGAAACAATGGGAAAAGACAATCAGATCATGACCAATCATAATTCTCGGTCGTTCAGAAAGCCGGGGGGGGGGGGGGTAGGCAGGTGGGATGTAAGAATGAAGGCGAGATGAACAACACACATGGAACGTTATGGCAAGTACATAACTTTTATATGTGAAGTTGTTCTATCTCGCCATTCATTCTTACTGATGGGTAGCATCCCAAGCACCATCTTTCTCAGGAGCTCATGGGAGTATATTCCTCAGGACAGTGGAACCAAAAGAAGTTCTGTCCCTGGAGGCCTTATCTACTTTGCAATGAGTGATAAAAGTATGAGGCCTTGACCAAGAGGCTGCTGCACAAATCGTATCTATTGGTAACCTGGCAGTAAAGGCTGACGAAGTGGAAACAGCTCTAGTGGAATGGGCCTTTATTTTGTGCTGTAGTGGTGCATTCACTGATGAATAAGTAAAGGAGATGCAATCTGATAGCCATTTCGACAGAGCGGTTTTTGCAACATGGCCACCTTTTTTGGACTTTGAAAAAGCAACAATGAGCTGTTTAGATTTTCTAAATTCTTTGGTTCTATCCAGGCAGAATCGAAGATGCCTGTGAACATCAAGTTTGTGCAGCATATACTCCAACTTATTGCTATGTTTGGGGGGGGGGGGGCGGTAATTCTAGCGTTTGGTTAAGATTAGCTTCAAAACAAACTTTAGGCAAGAATGATTGATTCGTTCATAGGGAAACTATCAGTATGAAAAATCAAATAAGGGGGTTTAATAGACAAGGCTTGCAATTCTGAAACTCTCAGAGCAGATGTGATGGCTACTAAGAAAATGGTTTTCCAAGACAAATACTTCAATTTGCATGAAGAAGATGGTTCAAACGGTGGAAGAATGATGCGTGAAAGCATAAAATTCAAATTCTAAGGTGTATAAGTGGATTTAACGGGTGGTCTCAGGCGTATGGTCCCCTTAAGAAAGGCTCTGGATAGTTTATGAGACATTATATTAGATCCCTCACTGCCAAAGTGAAAATAATAGAGATTCCCACAAGCTGAACACGAATGGTGGCTGCAGCAGCTCCTTTGTTGAAAAGCATAGTCAAACATTCCAGGATAGAGGAAATTGGGGCTAGGTAACTGTCAATATTATTCTGAGAAGCCCATATAGAAAATCTCTTCCATTTGCTGAGGTATAATTTTCTAGTAGACGACTTATGAGAAGATATTAAGATATGTTGTGTTCCAGTTGAGGGGTTATGGAACCTGGCTATATTGGGAATTGGAGCAGCCAAGCTGTCAATTTCAGGGACTGAAGAGAGGGTGAAGAGCCCCCGATGAGTGAAACAGGAGGTCTGGAACTGGGTCCAGAATCCAAGGTTCTTCCAACAGATTAACTCAAAGGAAGGGGAACCAAATCTGACGAGGCCAGTAAGGGGCTATTAGAATGATGGTCCTTCCCAAGGCTTTGGCCTTCAGTAATACTGAGGGATTGGTGGGAAGGCATAAAGAAGACCCGGGTGCCAATCGTGTACGGGGGCATCCCTTAGGGCATCTCCCGGAGGGGGGATTAGGGCAAAAAAGCTGCTGCATTTTGTATTCATGGGGGATGCAAAGAGATCGCAGCAAGGCTGGCCCCATCTGCAGAATATTCTTTCCGCTATCTCTTCCTTGAGGGACCACTCATGAGGCAACAAAATTACCCTGCTCAGTTTGTCTGCTATCATGTTGAATTTCCTCGGGATGTGCGTTGCTATCAGAAAGCGCTGGGTGGAGGTAGCTCACTGCCATACTATTAGGGCCTCTTGATATAGGGGGTAAGACCTTGTTCCTCCTTGTTTATGTACTAGACTACAGACATGTCTGTCTGAATCGCAATTGTTTCCAGAGGAAGAGAGTTTAGAAAGTATTGCAATGCCAACAGTACCACTCATCTCCAGGATATTGACATGCAGAGGAGTCTCTAGCTTGTTCCATGTGCCTTGGGATGTTCTCCCCTGATAATCCCCCCCCCACCCGATCAAGGCAGCGTCTGTGGTCACAGTGGCTATCGGAGTGGGTAAGACAAAGGGATGACCTATTGTTACTTGATGAGATGTCAACCATCACCGAAAATCCTTTCTGCAGGAGTCTGTTAGAGCAATCAGATGTGACATTGGAAGTTATTGATAGGACCACTGCATGAACAGGAGCCATTGTAGAATCCGCATGTGCATACGTACCAAGGGAATTGCTACGACTGCAGCCGCCATCGTCCCCAACAATTTGAGCACCTCTGAGGCTGGTGACTTGTCTTTCGATAGAAAGTTTAGAATTTGTTGTAGAAGTACAGAAACCCTTTATGAAGGAAGTTTTAGTGTGGTGGTGGTGTCCAAGTCTGCTCCTATAAAAAAAAAAAAAAAAAAACGTTGCGATGGCGACAAGGCAGATTTTTCTGAGTTTATGGTAATCCCCAATTGGCTGCAAAGGCTCAAAGTGCTGTCCCTGGCTTGTCTGAGCAGATGCCTGGTGGTGGCGGTGAGGAGCCAGTCTAAGTATGGAAACACCTGGAACCCCAAACGCCTCAGGTGAGCCATGACCACTGCCATGCATTTGGTGAACAGTCTGGGGGCTGTAGTGAGACCAAAGGGCAGGGCTCGAAACTGGTAGTGACTGGCTTCCAGGCAAAAGTGCAAATGATTTCTGGATGATATGGCCATTTTTATATGGTAGTATGCAAAGAACCTTGAGTAAGTTCCGGATCTTACCTGGTCTGCGGGGAGTGGTTGGATGACTCTCTTTTCTAAAAACCTTTGAATTTCTATGGTTGCTTGTTCCCTGTAACTGGGTGGAACGTCCGATATTTTTATTACATGTGGTGGGGTGGCAAAGGGAATAAAGTATCCTCTGGATATGACGCTTTGCACCCAGATGTCTTTTATTTTTAGCCAGGCACCTGGGTACAAAGATAAGCGTCCTCCGACTGCCTCCAGAGTTGGACAGGTGGGCCTCCTTTCAGGAGCGCTGGTAGGGCTTCCCAAAGAACTAATATCGGTCTCCCTGATTCTGCGGACCCCCTCTGCTGCGTGGGTGGAATCTTCCATTATTGCCCCCTCCTCTGCCCCCAGAGGCGGGGGTTCACCACATGTGTCCTGAAAGGCTCCTTGGGCTTTACAGAACCACATCTTTCCTCCCTTCTGACTTTTGTGGTATGGTCTAGTAGGGGCGGAAAAAAGTACAGTTTTGTACCTACCATAAATGTAGATGTTTGAGTGTTCACACTGCTGCAGTCATTACACTCGGGTTATCCTGCCGTCAGGTGGTCCCGCAGTCGGCCAGAGTTCCAAAGTCTTGGTCTGGCGTCGGTTGCTGTCGCTTCTTCCCTGACGTCAGTGTGCCAGGGGTATACAAGATGCATCCGACGCCATTTTCTTCAGTTTTTCTTGTCCCAGATGTCAGGTGACCCCAAATAGGTAGGCAATACATACTGCTAATAAAAAATATACATATAAAATAAAAACAATACATTCAGTTACAAGCAAATACACCACAAAGGTTGTATAGGATAAAATGGTATAGATAAGTCCAGCTAGTTCAGAGGGGATGGAGGAAGGGTAACCTGGACTGCAGCAGTGTGAACACTCGAACATCTACATTTATGGTAGGTACAAAACTGTACTATGTTCTTCGTGTTACACTGCTGCAGTCATTACACTTGGGTAGAATCTCAAAGCTAAGGTTGGGTGGCTGGTCTATAAAGAGTTAGGATTGGCTATGAGGCCCTGCAGAACTGCAGTGGCAAATCCTGCTCTGGATTTAGAGTAAAGAGGCAGGTGGTAATACTTGGTAAAGGTGTGCACTAAACTCAAAGTTGCAGCCTCCAAAATTTCCTTGGTAGGTACTCCTCTGAGAAAGGCTGTTGAAGTGGCTGTTGCCCTGGTGGAATGTGGCCTAATGGTATTTGGGACTGATTTTCCATGCTGTGTGTAGCAGTAACGAATACAGTGTCCTATCCATTTGGATATAGTCTGCTATGAGATAGCCTTGCCCTGTGATCCTGCAGCATACGCTACAAACAGTTGCTCAGTTTTCCTGAAAGCTTTTGTTTTGTCCAAGTAGAAGCGTAGCTGCCTGTATATGTCCAAAGAATGCAGAAGTTTCTCCCCTTTATTCTGGGGGTTTGGATAAAATATTGGCAAATGGATGGTTTGGTTAAGAGCCACACTAGATATCACCTTTGGCATAAAGGTAGGGTTTATCCTTAAAGAAACCCTGTCCTGATGAAAAATTATAAAAGGTTCCACTGCCATTAATGCCTGTAGCTCTGAGACTCTTCGTGCTGAAGTTACTGCCAGGAGCAGAGCTGTTTTCCATGATAAAATTTTAGATCGGCTGTATTGACTAGCTCAAAAGGTGGTAGGGTCAGTTTTTCCAAAACTAAACTGAGGACCCAAGTCGGTGGTGGTGCTCTCCGGGGCGGTCTTATATTTTTAGCCCCTCTGAGGTACTGCTTTAGCAAGGGATGAGAGAATAAAGGAGGATCCGTGTTGTAATGTGCTGAAATGGCAGAGGCGTGGATCTTAATTGATGAGAAGGATAGGCCTCTGTCCAGCATCTCAGTTAAGTATTGTAAAATCTGAGGAATGTTTGGAACAAGAGGGTCAATGTTTTGAGCCTGGTTCCAGGCGCAGAATCTCTTCCATTTTTCTGTGTAAGCTTTCCTGGTGCTAGGCCTCCTGGCCTCCAAAATGACATCCATAACAGCTTTAGAGAGAGGTGTTACCTGTTTGGCTAATGTATTTGCCATGCAGCTAGGTTTAGGGTTTTGAGCTGACCATGCAGGATCTGATTGTTTTGTTGAGTCAGAAGGTGTGGAATTTGGGGCAAAATCCATGGTGGTCCTTGAGCAAAGTTCCTTAAGATAGGGTACCAGTGCTGGCATGGCCAGTCTGGAGCAATCAGGATCATCTGTGGTTTTTCTTGTCTGGCTTTTAGGAGTACCTTTGAAAGGAGAGGCAGTTGCTGGAAGGCATAAGCTTTTAGGTTTTTCCAGCTGAACAAGAGAGCATCCACTTTCCATGCTTGTTTGTGATAAGTCCTTGTGCAGAATTTTTGTAGTTGGCAATTCAGTGGGGAGGCAAAAATATCTGTCTGGGCATCCCCATTTTTGCGTTACCATGCTGAAGATTTGTGGATTCAATTTCCATTCGTGAGGGTCCAAGATAATTCTGCTTAGATCGTTTGCCAGAGTATTTTTCTTTCCTAGCAGGAATTGTGCTTGCAGGTGAACTTGATACGTTAGAGCTGTGTTCCACAAGGTCATGGCTTGCCTGCATAGGGGATAAGAATGAGTGCCCCCTTGCTTGTTTATGTACCACATTACTGTGGTGTTGTCTGTCTTTAGAAATAATTGTCCTGGATGCAGAAGGTCCTTGAAAGCTGTTAGGGCATTTTTAACAGCCAACATCTTCTTTTGATTGATGTGAAGATGCATTTGGTCTGTGGTCCACTTGCCCTGAATGCATTTTCCTGCCATGTGTGCTCCCCAGGCGTAATCCGAACCATCTGTTGTTCGAGTTTGCCTGGCTGTGGATTGGGTAAAAGGCTGACCCTTGTTTAGGTGACATGCCTGTGCCCACCATCGAAACTCCTGTTGTAAGCAGGGAATCATTGGTATTACTGCTTCTAAACTGTGAGAGTGTTGAGTCCAAACACTTTTCAGGTACCATTGTAATTTCCTCATATGCAGTCTGGCATATGGTATTAGTAGAACGCAGGATGCCATGAATCCCAGGGCCTGCAGAAATTTTCTTGCAGGGAGATGGGACTTTTTTGCCAGTAATTGAAAATATTGAGTTAGTTGAACTTGTTTGTCTGGCATGAAATAAGCCATCTGGGCCGTTGCATTTAAGCTGGCACCCAGGAATATAATCTGTTGCGAGGGCACTAGTTTTGACTTCTTTTCGTTTACTGTGTACCCTAGAGAAATTAGCAACCTTTTTACAAATGCCAGATGCTGTAGAAGAATGTCCTTTGTCTCTGCTTGAATGAGGCAGTCGTCCAGGTATGGATATATTTGAATTCCTTTTTGTCTGCAAAATGCAATTACTGGTGCCAGGCACTTTGTGAAGACCCTGGGCGCAGTAGATAAACCAAAGGGCAGTGCAGAGAATTAGTAGTGCATTGTACCAGCTTTGAATCTGAGGTATCTTCTGCAATTTTGCCTGAATGGGACATGCAGGTATGCCTCTTTGAGGTCCAGAGTAACCAGCCAAGCCTTCTTGCCCAGCATGGGTAGAAGCTGCTGTAATGTCAACATTTTGAATTTTGGAATATCCAGGTAAGTATTCAGAATTGAAAGGTCTAGTATAGACCTCTAGGTTTTGTCCTTTCTGGAGACCAGGAAGAGTCTTGAGTAAAATCCTTGTCCTTGTTCCTGTTGTGGTACTTTTTGAATAGCTCTCATGTCCATGAGGGCTGAAATTTGTTTTTGTGCCTCTGCCCATTGATTTTGTGGCAGGACTGGCATTCCTTTTAGCCTTGGTAAAGTATGAAAGTGGAACCTGTAAACCTTGAAACACAATATTCAGAGCCCATTTGTCTTGGGTGATTGTTGCCAGTTTTGAGAAAACAGTGCTAGTTTTCCCCCTAAGGGGGCTTCCAGAAGGGACGTGCTTGGCATACGAAGGGGAAAGTCATTGTGACTGTTTCCTGTAAGGTTGAGACTTGTCTTCACCTCCTTTTGGGGTTGAGGTGCCCCACTGTCGTTTGTCTGTTTGAGCCTTGGGGTTGAGATCTGCCTCTTGGGCGTCTGTATCTGCCTCTCTGTGGCCTGTCTGACAGTGGAAAGGACCAATTCTTTGTTGGCCAATTTCTGCTAAACCGAGGTGGCTGTACTTGTAAGAAATCCTCGACTGTTTGCATAGATTTAGCTTTATCCTCCATTTTCTTTAACACCTCTTCTGCCTTAACACCAAACAAGGTATCATGCTGTAAAGGAGCATCCAATAATTTTGCCTTAACATGATCAGGTAAACTCTGTTCTTTTAACCAAGCATGTCTTCGAATCACAGAACCTGTAACTGCGGCTCTACAAGAGGCCTCTAAAGAATCAAAACCACATTGCAGAGTATGTTTTCCCACCTGTTCAACCGCATGCAATAAATCCTGCATTTCTTTACAATCAGGACCTTCTGAGCTTGCAAGCATTTTCTGTTTTAACTGAGCCATTAAATGTTGGTACTTAAGCATGTGAAACTGGCAATTTAAAGCTCTTACTGCTAAAGTTGCAGAAGTGTATACTTTCTTCCCCCATCTATCCAAAGCTCTGGAATCTCTGTCACAGGGTACTGGATTTTTTGCAATGGAAGCCTTAACCCCTTTTGGACCCTGGGAAATAGTTTCTGGATCAGCAGAAGGTTTTTTGTAAAGAAACTTGTGAGAGTCAGGGACTCTATAGTACCTGTCTGGCTTGGCTGGAGCAGGGGGCAAAGAACCAGGAGATAAGCTGGATTCAGAGAACACATCATCCACAATGTCTAGCACAGGCGGAAAAGCCAGCGGCCTGTGCTGAGGCAATAAAAGGAAATCCCTGAGCCTCTTCTTGGATTCTGAGTAATCCTGACTTTCCCAATGGAAATGCTCCCTCTTGGTATGTAAAGTTTCCCCAAAAGAATAATCCTCAGGAGGAGAGGCTGAAGGGATAGATTCTTCAGCATCAGAGTCCTCATAAGGGGGTAGAGAGTATCCCTGGTCTGAAGAGGAATAAGAGGAAATGGAAACCTGATCAGAGGAATCATTGTCTGTACCCTGTCTAGGCCTTTTCTAAGGAGGGGGATGGGAACCCCTGATAAGAGTAATGAGGTCTTTGGCCATTTTAAGCATCTGTTTCTTAGGCATGGAGGACTGTCCAGGAGAATGCTGTACTTGTTTCTTTGTCTTTAATGGTACCTTTGTCTTGGCTGTTGTTTTAATGGTAAGTTGTGAAGGTCTGAAAACACCCTCAGAAGCCGATGCCTGCTCAGTGGCTCCGGACCCATCTGAGGGATTAGTTTCTGTAGGCCCAATACCTTGAGTTTCCAGAGGCCTAGTTGTCTCCACATGGGAGTTGGAAGCGGCCTGTGGCTCTGAGGTAGCGGGTGGGTGTCAAGGGCTGCGAAAGCGCCTCACTGAGAACCGGCGACTGGCCTAGAAGAGGTTTCGTCGTCGGTTTTGAACCTCGGATGTCTGTCTTTATCCTTGTCTTTGCGTTTTTTCAGTATTGAGGTTGTCGGTTGATCCGATGGCATGGTATAAATGAACCTTCGGCCAAAGTAGTGCAAAGCAAAATCAAAACGTCTTTTTATAGTGCGTTTGTTAAATCTAGCACAAATCCGACAACTAGTGACGTCGTGATCAGGGCCTAGGCATGGAATACAGTAAGAGTGGAAGTCCTTATGAGGTATTTGCTTCCCACAAGAAATACAATTATTAACTTTTTCTGACATCGGTCTGGGGCAAGAAAAAAGTTTCCCCAACAGGGTACTTACCTTTATTGAAGACTTCGGATCTGAAATTTGACTTTGAAAATCTCAGGAGTCGGCCGACCGGCACTTGCGAACTGCTTCTGCTTCGGGCACCGCGCAGCAAGAAAGACTGAAGAAAATGGCGTCGGATGCATCTTATATACCCCTGGCGCACTGACATCAGGGAAGAAGCGACAGCAACCGACGCCTGACCAAGACTTTGGAACTCTGGCCGATTTCGGGACCGCCTGACGGCAGGATAACCCAAGTGTAATGACTGCAGCAGTGTAACACGATGAACATCGGACTCTAATGGCAGACCGTCTTTCCTTCCTGCTTACACCCGGGTAAGAGTTTCCTTCACTTTGGGCCTGAAAACAGATGAGCCATAAAGGATAACAAAGGACTACGCAAAGAAATAAAAGTGCATCCAGGAATGTCTCCTAAGAGCAATGCCTGTACCTACTGCTCTACTCGTTCCATCAGCTGCATATAAGATCAGACGCATGGAAGAGTTTACCACAGAATTAAGAGTAGCAAGCTGGGAAGCAACCTTTTCTGACACTCCCTCAGCTACTGAACCCTGTAGAGTATCTCCAAATTATTTTAGGAGATCCCTTTGCAATCTCGTAAAATGTGTAAGGTAGTTCAGTGATCATATAGAAAAAGTCGTAGAACTAAACAAGCGCTTTATGTATCTATCCATGATCCTAGAATCCCTATTAGGAGGATGGACAGATGAAGTTTCCGACATCTCTTTCTTGGTGACTGCTGCCACCACCATAGCATCAACAAGTACTCCATTGTAAAAGTCTCGTCTTGGGGCGGGGGAGTTATAAATTTATTAGGCCTCCTAGGGACAGGTTCCATGGTGTCCGGCGACTCCCATGCCCTTCGTGAGACCAGCTCCATAAGCTCATTGAAAGGTGGAGACGCACAAGAGGTGGAGGGCTGAGACCCAAAAGCCTTCACGAGAAGGTACTCATCAGCAGGGTTGATGGGCTGCCAGTCACCACTCTGTTTAAAAATTTCTAAAATATCTAAGGAGATATTCTCTGAGGGGGACCGTGGGGACCCCTCAGATTCATCTGAGGTGATGGATTCCTGTGGGGAGTCCAGATGCTTCCTCTTACATAATCTCTTCCTGGGAACTTCTTCAGTGGGAGTTTCTGGTGAGGTCTCGGAAGACCAGGGTCCACCCAGTGGGCCTTCCTGAGGCTCCGGGTCTCTACGCTTTAGTGGGATCTGTGAAGCAAAAGAACACAGAGGTACTTTAGGGGAGGAGGTCACTGGTCCTGAAGTTGCGGATGTCCTAGGGGACATAACTCTCCTCATACCATCTAAGGCACCTCTGCTCCCAGTGCGAAGAAACCCCAGGATCCAAAGAAACAGAGGATTCTCTCGGCACCGGAGCAGCAGGCTCTAATCTCGAGGTAGGTGCCAAACTCATTCGCACCGAAGCCCCGAGAGGCAGAGTCAGAACCAAAAGTTTGGTTAGACTATCTTCCCCGGACCCAACTGGCGAGTGTAGGCTCCTAAAAGTACAGTTGTGTAAACTTACCATAAATGTAGATGTTCGAGTGTATTCACTGTTGCAGTTATTACATTTGGGTAATCTGCTGGCAGGTTGCCCTCAGTCCACCTGAATTCCAAAGTCTTGGGTCCTGCGTCAGTTGCTGTCTCCTCTTCCATGACGTCAGGGGTATAAAATATGCAGCCAATGCCATTTTCTTTAGTTTTTCTTGCCCCCGATGTCAAGTGCCCCCAAAAAGGTAGCAAATATATATATATATATATATATATATATACACACACACACGCATCAATATAAACTTTACCTTCATCTACAAGCAAATACATCACATAGGTTGTAGAAGATAGAGAAGGAAAGATAAACTCCAGAATGTCAGGGGGATGGCGGGATGGTAACCTGGACTTCAACAGTGAATACACTCGAACATCTACATTTATGGTAAGTGTACAATGTTCTTCGTGTTTCACTGTTGCAGTCAATACATTTGGGTAGAATCCCAAAGCTATGGTTGGGGGGCTGGAGCTAAACAGCATTAGGAGCAGCTATAAGGCCCTGCAGAACTGCAGTGGCAAAGCCTGCTCTGGATTTAGAGTAAAGAGGCAAATGATAATGCTTTGTAAAGGCGCGAACAGAATTCCAAGTAGCAGCCTCTAGAATGTCTTTGGTTGGTACTCCACTTAGAAAGGCTGCTGAAGTAGCTGCAGCTCTGGTGGAATGAGACCTAACGCCTGTGGGCACAGGTTTGCTATGGTGTAAGTAGCAGAAACGGATGCAGTGGCTTATCCACTTTGGAATTGTCTGATTTGAAACAACCTTGCCCTCTGATCCTGCAGCATATGTCACTAGTAATTGCTCAGTTTTTCTTAGAGCTTTAGTCCTGCTTAAGTAGAATCTTAGTTGTCTGTGTACGTCCAATGAATGCAGAATTCTCTCCCCCTTGTTCTGTGGATTTGGATAAAAGGTTGGCAGATGAATTGTTTGGTTAAGAGCCAGACTGGAAACTACCTTAAGCATAAAAGTAGGATTTGTCCTCAGGGATACCCTGTCTGGGTAAAATATGATAAAAGGCTCTATAGCCATGAGGGCCTGTAGCTCTGACACTCTTCTTGCTGAAGTAATTGCTAGAAGCAGAGCTGTTTCCCATGATAAGAACTTTATATCAGCAGTAGCAGCTGGTTCTAATGGAGTCAGGGTGAGCTTTTCCAACACATAATTGAGGTCCCATGCAGGCAATGGTGATCTTCTAGGAGGCCTTAAATGTTTGGCTCCTCTAAGATACTACTTAAGTAAAGGATGAGAACAGACTGGTGGCTCTATATTGTAATTAGCCGAAATGGCAGAGGCATGGATTTTAACTGATGAGAAAGTTAAGCTTTTGTCAAGCATCTCAGTTAAGTATCGCAATATCTGAGGAAAATTTGGTTCTGCTGTATCAGTTTCTTGTGCTTGATTCCAAGCACAGAATCGCTCCCATTTGTCAGTGTAAGATTTTATAGTACTAGGCCTTCTGGCTTCCAAAATGACATCCATCATCACATTTACTGAGAGGTGTTGTTTGTATGACTACATGATCAGCCATGCTGCCAGATTCAGAGATTGCAGTTGATTGTGCAGGATCTGATTGTTTTGCTGGGACAATAGTTGTGGTCTTTGAGGCAAGGCCCAAGCTGGGTATTGAGACAAGTTCCTTAGGATTGGGTACCAGTATTGGCGGGACCAGTCCGGGGCAATTAGTATCAACTTTGGTTTCTCTTGTCTGACTTTTAGCAGTACCTTGGGGAGGAAAGGCGTAAACTGATAAGTTTTTTCCAACTGAAGGACAGGGCGTCCACTTTCCATGCTTGTCTGTGATAAGTCCTTGTGCAGAATCTTTTCAATTGATAATTTGGAGGAGAGGCAAATAGATCTATGTCTGTAGCTCCCCCATTTGTCTGTTATCATGCTGAAGACTTGTGGATTTAGTTTCCACTCGTGAGGGTCCATAAGGTTTCTTCTTAAATCATCTGCCACAGTGTTTTGTTTTCCTGGCAGGAATTGAGCTTGAAGATGTATTTGGTAGGTCAAAGCTGTGTTCCACAGTGCCATGGCTAATCTGCAGAAGGGGTAAGAGTGTGTGCCCCCTTGCTTATTTATATACCACATGACTGTGGTGTTGTCCGTCTTTATCAGTAGTTGTCCTGGATGAAATAAGTCCTTGAAGGCTGTTAGGGCATTTTGAACAGCTAGCATCTCTTTCAGGTTGATATGCAGATGCATTTGTTTTGGTGACCATATGCCCTGAATGCATCTTCCTGCCATGTGGGCCCCCCAGGCATAATCTGATGCGTCTGTTGTCGTGGTTTGGCTTGGCAGGGGGTAGAGTGAATGGCCGTCCCATGTTTTGGTGACATGTCTTTGCCCACCATAGAAACTCCTGTTGCAGGCAGGGAATGAGAGGAATCATTGTTTCCAGACTGTGAGAAGTCTTGCATATGGAATCAGTAGTATGCACGATGCCATGAAGACCAGAGACTGCAGAATTTCCTTTGCAGAAGATTGGGTTTTTGCTGCCATCAGTTTGAAGTAGTCAGTTGCCTTTGCTTGTCTGGCGTGAGGTAAGCCATCTGGGCAGTTGTATTCAAGCTTGCACCCAGGAATGTTATCTTTTGAGGGGGTACCAGTTGTGATTTCTTTTTGTTTATTGTGTACCCTAGGCATGTTAGAAGCCTTTTCACAAATGCCAGGTGTCGAAGAAGAATGTCCTTGTTCTCTGCTTGAATGAGACAGTTGTCCAAGTAAGGATATATTTGTATACTTGTCTGCAAAATGCAATTACTGGTGCCAGGCACTTTGTAAAGACCCTGGGCGCAGTAGATAAGCCAAAGGGCAGTACAGAGAATTGGCAATTCATTAAGCCAGGCTTGAATCTGAGGTATCTTCTGCATGATTGTCTTATTGGGACATGCAGGTATGCCTCTTTTAGGTCTAAAGTCACCAGCCAAGCATTCTTGCTCAGCATGGGCAGAAGCTGCTGCAAAGTCAGCATTTTGAATTTTGGAATGTCCAGGTATGTGTTCAAAATCGATAAATCCAGTATTGGCTGCCAGGCCTCATCCTTCCTGGGTACCAAGAACAGTCCTGAGTAAAAACCTTGTCCTTTTTCCTGTTCTGGTACTGTCTGAATGGCCCCCATATCCATGAGGGATGTAACCTGTTTTTGTGCCTCTGCCCACTGATTTTTTGGCAGATCTGGCCAACCATTTGCCATTGGCAGAGTGTGGAAATGGAATCTGTATCCCTGTGATACGATGTTTAGTACCCACTTGTCCTGGGTTATTAACTGCCAGTTTTGAGCAAAAAGTGCTAATTTTCCCCCGCTTGGTGAAGGCAGAGGGAAGTCATTGGGATTGCTTTCTGTAGGTTTGCGCTTTATCTTCTCCAGATTTGGAGGTGGAAGCACCCCATTGCTTTGACCTGTATGAATCTTGCGCCTGGTATATGGAATCCTTAGGGCATCTGGATTTGCCCCTTTGAGCTCTGTCTGACACTGGAAAGGACCAATTTTTGGTAGGCCAGTGTCTACTGAATCTATGTGGCTGCACTTGTAAGAAGGTCTTTAACAGTTTGCATAGACTCAGCTTTGTCTTCCATTTTCTTTAAAACCTCTTCTGCCTTAATACCAAACAGAGAATCATGCTGTAAAGGTGCATCTAGCAATTTAGCTTCAACATGATCAGATAAATTCTGTTCCTTTAACCAGACATGCCTCCTAATCACAGATCCAGTAACCGCGGCCCTGCAGGAGGTCTCTAAGGAATCAAAACCACATTGCAAAGTATGCTTTTTCCAACTTGTTCAGCTGCATGCAATAATTCCTGCAATTCTTTATTTTCTGCACATTCTGAAATCAACATCGTTTTCTGTTTCAGCAATCCCATAACATGTTGTTGGTACTTAAGCATATGAAATTGACAGTTAAAGGCCCTGATTGCCAAGGTTGCAGACATATAAACCTTTTTTCCACATCTGCCAATGCCTTTGAATCTCTGTCAGAGGGGGTAGGATTTTTTGCTGTTGAGGCCTTAACTCCCTTTGGACCCTGTGAAATAGTTTCAGGATCAGCAGCAGGGTTTCTAAACAAAAAATTTATGTGAGTCAGGGACCCTGTAATACCCGTCAGGCTTACTGGGAGCTGGAGGTAAGGATTCAGGGGACAGGCTTGACTCTGAAAATACATCATCCACAATGTCTAAAACAGGGGGAATGGCTAAAGGCCTGTGCTGAGAGAGAAGGAGGAAATCTGTGAGCCTCTTTTTTGATTCTGAGAAGTCTTGATTCTCCCAGTGAAAATGCTCCCTCAAAGTATGCAAGGTTTCTCCAAATGAATAATCCTCAGGAGGAGATGCAGATGGAACAGACTCCTCAGCATCAGAATCCTCATAGGGAAGTATAGATAATTCCTGATCAGAAGAGGAATCAGAAGAAATAGAAACCTGATCTGAAGATTCATAATCAGTGTCTTGCCTAGGCCTCTTAAAAGGAGGGGTATGGGTACCCTGATCAAGGTAATAAGGTCTTCAGCCATTTTGATAATCTGTTTTTTTAAGCATAGAGGCCTGTGCACGTGGCTCATGTGTTGGTTTTTTAGGTTTAAAAGTTGCTTTTGTCTTTGGTTTTGCAGCTGTCGTCGGTTTGATATACAAATGTTGAGGTCTGAAAACACCCTCAAAAGCCGGTGCCTGCTCAGCAGCTCCAGACCCATCTGAGGGAGATACATCCGTCGGTCCAATACCTTGAGTATCTTGCAGCATGCCGGACTCCACATGGGTGTCGGTAGAGGCCTGCGACTCGAACGTAGCGGGTATCAAGGGCTGTGAAAGCACTTCACTGAGTACCAGCGAACCGGCGACTGGCTTAGGAGAAGCTTCGTCGGTTTTGGATCTCGACTGCCTTTCTCTGTCCTTTTCTTTGTGTTTTTATGTACTCCAGTAGTCAGATTGCTATGCAACGACATTTCTGGGTAGTTAAAACTGTTTCTAAAATACTTTGATACAAAAATATACCAACGCTTAATATTGCGTTGGTTAAATCTAGCACAAAACCGACAGCCAGGCACGTTGTGATCAAGGCCTAAGCAAGGAATACAGTAGAAATGGAAATCCTTATGTGGTATTTGCTTCCCACAAGTAATACAATTATTAACTTTTTCTGACATCGGTAAAAAGCAAGAAAAAAGTTTCCCCGACGGGGTACTTAGCTTTAGTGAAGGCTTCGGTTCTGAAACTCAAACTCGAGTATTTCAGTAGTCGGCCGACCGGCACTTGCGAAATGCTTCTGCTTCAGGCACCGCGTGGCAAGAAAGACTGAAGAAAATGGCGCCGGCTGCATGTTTTATACCCCTGACGATCTGACGTCATGGAAGAGGAGACAGCAACTGACGCAGGACCCAAGACTTTGGAATTCAGGCCGACTGAGGGCAACCTGCCAGCAGATTACCCAAATGTAATAACTGCAACAGTGAAACACGAAGAACATCTCCTCAACAGGCACAGAGGAAATTCGAGTAGTTGGCACCAATGGCACTGGAACAAGCGTCATCTCTGAAGGCTCCACAATCATCAGTTCCAATTCCTTTGGCTCCAAAGTCCCGGGCTGGTTCGGAGGAGGAAATAAAGTAGGAGGAGGTACTCTTGTTTGTTCCCAAGCCCCTTGGGTCGGACCCAATAACCATTTAGCAAGTGCCGGTGTCTGTAACAGCTTCTGCATCGCTCGATCCACATCCAAATCTGAAAGGGTTCTCGAGGAACGAGAAGATGGACTAGATGAAGCCACTGATTGAAGTAGCGATGATTTTAACATCGCAGAGACCGATTTCAATACTGGGGAATGGCTCTGATAGGTAACGGCACTCGGCTCCGAGGTATGTGGAGCCGACGTCAATGATTTTTCAAGTGGCTTCGATGCGGATAGTCTCGGTTCCGCGGATGTCGATTTACTTTGATGATTTGTCATATTTATCTTTGTTCAAGATTTCAAGAAAGGAGGATTTTAGCAATCCTCTGTCAATTAACTTCCTCTTCCTCCCGTGCAAAACACAGGTACTGAAGGAATGGCAAATGGAGCAGTTTTCCTGCAAATGTACTTCACCTAAACAATAAACACAATTTACATGACCTTCGGTCAGAGACATTTTTTGCCCACATTTAGAGCATTTCATAAACCCTGATTTGGGCGGTTTCTCCTTATGATCATCCATCCTAAATCAAGAAAGCAACAGAAAAGGCCTACAAAAAGGAAGGGCCTCGAAATTACAATATATGCACAAACACCAAAGCAATTAAATTGTCCAGAAAAGCAAAAATGGGCTAAATAACACCTTAACAGTCTGTAAAAATCGACTGTTTGACAAATCTAATGAAATAACAAACAAGGCTCAGCAAGCCCAAAAGCCCTCTAATTTAAACTGGCTATCAATTCATTAATTACACACACACACACAACAGAAGACTAATTTAGTCTACTAATCTAAATATTCACATAAAACGCGCAATACACTACCACCTAAATGTGGAAAGGGAGATAACAAAGGTCTAATATATAAACGGCCTGAGAGCAAGACAAATTACCCACTACTAAAGATATTGGAAAATAATTCTGAAAATACCTGAAGTATTTTACATAGAAGGGAAGAGAAAAGAAAAGGGACAGCTATTCAACTCTAAGAGCTATACAAACTCTAGAAAATACAATAAAGAAACTTTCACTGGCCAGAGCTGTGAAGGATCCTCCGATCTGTTGCAGTGGCAAACGAGATCAGAGGTAACACTGGGTGCATCATGGGATAGGGAGTTGGCCTCGAGCTTTGTAGTTGGCTGAGTCGGAGCGGAGGATCGGCTCCAAACCCATCAGTAAGAATGAACGGTGAGATTCATTTTCCATGTCAGAAATTTTAAGTCACAAGTAGCTGATGGCTCAAAAGGGGAAAAGTAAGAGATTGTAGAAGTGAGGGTAAATCCCATGGGGCAGTGATTCTTTAAATGGGGGCTTTAACATTAGAATTCCATTCAAAAAGCCTTTACAAAGTTTGTGACATAAGTGAAGAGCTATCGAAACCAATATGGAAATTAGATACCATGGCTAACTGGACCCAAATGGTAGATGCTGAAGAGCCAGTTTGATTAAGGACAGAAAATCTAATACTTTGTGTCCGGGAGGCATATAAGGGTCCAGATCATCAAGAGCCCACTTAGCAAACTTTTCCCCATTTACTGTGATACAGTTTTCTAGTAGGTTTGTGATGGGCCAAAATGATTTGATGGATGGGTGAGGAAAGGGAAGAATGACTTGCAAACATGGGAATTGGAAAAGCCACTCAGTGAGCTTAAGAAGTTGGAGATTTGGATGAACCACACATTCTGGATGAGATAATAGATGTGTAACTGGGTCCAGAACCCAAGGTTTGCGAAGATGATGAGGCCATATGAAGGGAAACCAAACCAGGACACAATGGAGCAATGAGGTTTATTGTGTTCTCCAACCTCTTGGCTTTCTTTAGAAACTGGAATACCAGAGGAGTTGGGGGAAAGGCAGAGAGGAGACCAGAGGGGCCAAATGTGAAGAAGAATCTCTGGGTGATTCCCCTGGAGGGTGAATTAGGGCAAAGTCAGTGCTGCACTTGGGGGGAAGCGAACAGATTGCAGCAATGTCGACACCAATGGCTGAATATCTTCTCTGTCACCACAGGATTGAGACGCCACTCATGAGGCCTTAGAATCGTTCAGCTCAGTTTGTCGGCTATCATGTTGGAGCTCCCTAGAATATGGACTGCCATGAGAAACTGGTTGGAAGAAATTGCCAGACTCTGAGTGCTTCTTGACAAAGTGGGTAAGATTTGGTTCTCCCTTGTTTGTCGATGTACTAGACCACCAACAAGTTGTCCGTCTGAACTGCCTCTGTTCCCAAAGGAAGGGCATGCACCGCCCTAATCTCTAGAACACTGACGTGCAAATTGGACTCCTGCTGGGAGTAAGTGTTTGGACAGCCCTTCCCAGATAATGCCCCCCTCCCAATCTGGGAAGCATCCATGGTCACACTATGGCTTGGAGCTGTGGAAGGATGAAAGGACGGCCCGAAAGAATTTCGCTGGAATGGAGCCACCAAGAGAAGTCTTGTTTGCAGCGACTGGTGATCAAGATGCAATGGGGCGATTCATTAACAACCACTGTGAGGCTAGAAGCCAATGTAGAATCAAGCATGGGATATTTGGCCAAGGGAACTAGAGTTATAGATGCTACCTTCAAGCCCAGCACCTGTAAGATTAGTCTGGTTGGAACACTTCTGCTTTGAACTACATGGTTTACCTGTGATCTGATCTTTTGGAACCTGTCCACTAGAAGTGAAGAGATTCATGTGACAGTGTTTATTAGGGCTTCAATAAATTCCAACTGTTGAGTAGGTTGCAGATTTGACTTTTCGTAATTTACTGAAATGCCCAATGAACGCAAAGATGCAGGGTGTAATCTCTGCAAGTTCTACTTGACTCCTGGTGGTACCTGTAAGGAGCCAGTCATTGAGATAAGGGAAAACTCAAAATGCCTACAGTCTGAGATAAGCTGCTACCACTGCCATGCATTTGGCAAACACCCTGGGGACTGTGGTGAGGCCAACAGGCAGTGCTCTTAACTGGAAATGACTGGCTCCCAGCTAGAAGTGCAGAAATCGCCTGGAGTGTTTGCCCATTTTTATATAGTAATACACTTCACGAAGATCTACAGATCACATCCAATCATTTTTTTCCAAGAAAGAAGTATTGACTGTATCAAGACCATCCAGAACTTGGTTTGCTGAAAGTACAGTTGTGTACACTTACCATAAATGTAGATGTTCGAGTGTATTCACTGTTGCAGTCATCACACTTGGGTTATCCTATCAGGGACAGCCCTCAATCGGCCCGAATGCCAGAGGCTTAGTATTTCTGCGTCAATTGCCGTCGCACCAGGACTGACGACAGGTCATCAGTGGTATAAAAACAGGCAGCCGATGCCATTACATCAGTTTTTCTTGCCCCCATAGTGAGCTAAGTTATGGTGGAGTAACACCACCCGTAGAAAGTAAATACCAATAGCCCCGTAAGGATGAGGAAGACAGAGAGACAAAGGGGCTGGAGGGTGGGAAAAGTACAGTTTTGTACCTACCATAAATGTAGATGTTCGAGTGCTCATACAGCTGCAGTCATTACAGATGGGTTATCCTGCCGTCAGGCGGGTCCTTGGTCGGCCGAATTCCAAAGTCTAGGTCCGGCGTCGGTTGTCGTCGCTTCTTCCCTGACATCAGTGCGGCAGGGGTATAAAAGAGGCAGCCGACGCCATTTTCTTCAGTTTTTCTTGCCCCAGATGACAGGTGCCACCAGAAGGAAGGCAAAACATAATGTTATGCAAACATGCAATATAGATAAATCAAAAAACAGTAGTTGCAAGCAAATACACCATAAAAGAATACCCCAAATAGGTTGTATGATAAAGGTGTTTGTCATAAGGCCTGTCCTAAGAGGGGACAGAGGGAGGGTAACCTGGACTGCAGCTGTATGAGCACTCGAACATCTACATTTATGGTAGGTACAAAACTGTACTATGTTCATCGTGCATACAGCTGCAGTCATTACAGATGGGAAGAATCCCAAAGCTAAGTAGGGGTGGCAGGCACTAAGTGGAACTAGGAGGAGCAAGGATGTCCTGCAAGACAGCTGTGGCAAATCCCGCTCTAGATTTAGAGTAAAGTGGAAGGTGATAGTGTTTGGAGAAAGTGTGCACTGAACTCCAAGTGGCTGCTTCCAAAATGTCCTTGGTAGGAACCCCCCCTGAGGAAAGCTGCAGAGGTAGCTGTGGCCCTGGTGGAGTGGGATCTGATGCTTGAAGGCACAGCTTTTCCATGGAATGAGTAACAAAAGCGTATGCAGTGGGCTATCCATTTTGAGATTGTCTGTTTGGAGATGGCCTGTCCTTGAGCACCTGTAGCATAGGACACAAAGAGTTGCTCGGATTTCTTAAATGGCTTTGTCCTGTCCAAATAATAACGGAGTTGTCTGTGAATGTCCAAGGAATGCAGTAGTCTTTCCCCTTTGTTTTGTGGATTAGGGTAAAAGGTAGGTAAGTGGATAGTCTGATTCAAAGCTACACTGGACACTACCTTTGGCATAAAGGTAGGGTTGGTTCGTAAGGAAACTCTGTCCTGATGGAAAATGATGAAAGGTTGCACAGCCATGAGGGCCTGTAGTTCCGAAACCCTGCATGCTGAGGTGATAGCCAGAAGGAAGGCTGTTTTCCATGACAAGTATTGTAGTTCTGTTGAAGCAGCTGGCTCGAAGGGAGGAAGGGTCAGCTTTTCCAATATGAAGTTGAGGTCCCAAGCAGGGACTGGTGGTTTCCTTGGGAGTTTTATATTCTTTGCCCCTCTGAGGAACTGTCTTAAAAGAGGATGAGAGAATAAAGGAGGATCTGTGTTGTATTGTGCAGAAATGGCTGAAGCGTGGATTTTGATGGAGGAGAAGGAAAGTCCACTGTTTAACATCTCAGCTAGGTACTGTAAAATTTGAGGTAAATTTATTACCCAAGGGTTCTGGCCCTTTTCCTGATTCCAGGCACAAAACCGTTTCCATTTGGCGGAGTAGGTTTTTCTAGTAGAAGGTCTTCTGGCCTCCAAGATGACATCCTGCACCTCCTTGGAGAGGAGGGTCTGTTGGGAAATCAAGGGATTCTCCATGCAGCTAGATTTAGGGTTTTGAGCTGGCTGTGAAGAGTCTTGAAGTTGTGCTGTGACAACAGAAGAGGCACTGGAGGTAGGATCCATGGTGGGGAATGTGTCAGGCTCTTCAGGAGCGGATACCAGTGTTGTCTTGGCCAATTTGGAGTAATGAGAATCATTTTCAGCCTCTCTGCTCTGGCTTTTAGTAGAACTTTGGGCAGCAGAGGAAGAGGCGGAAAGGCATAGACTGTCAACGTTGTCCAATTGAAAGAAAGTGCGTCCACTTTCCAGGCCTGTGGATGATGGGTCCTTGAACAAAATTTTTTCAATTGGGAATTTCTGTGGGTAGTAAAGAGATCTATGTCTGGCTGTCCCCATGCCTGAGTTATCATTGTGAAAACTTGAGGATGTAACTTCCATTCGTGTGGATCTGTCATATTTCTGCTTAGGCTGTCTGCCAGTGTGTTTTCCTTCCCTGGCAGGAATTGGGCCTGAAGTTGAATTTGCAATTCCAGTGCTGTGTTCCATAGGGTCATGGCTTGTCTGCACAGGGGGTATGAATGAGTTCCCCCCTGTTTGTTTATGTACCACATCACTGTGGTGTTGTCCGCCCTTATCAATAGCTGGCCTGGATGCAGTAGGTCTTTGAAGGCCATAATAGCATTTTGCACTGCTAGCATTTCCTTTTGGTTGATGTGTAGGTGCTTCTCTTTTTGGGACCATTTTCCCTGAATGCACTGACCTGTCATGTGTGCCCCCCAGGCGTAGTCCGAGGCGTCTGTTGTGATGATTTGAGTTGCTTGAGGTACGCAGAAAGGGAGACCTATGTTTCTTTGGCATGCTTGAGCCCACCACAAAAATTCCTTTTGAAGACATGGAATGAGTGGTATAATTGTTTCCAAGCTGTGACTGTGTTGAGACCATAAGTTTTTTAGGTACCATTGAAGTTTCCTCATATGCAGCTTTGCACATGGGATCAGTAGGATGCAAGATGCCATGAATCCCAGAGCCTGCAGGACTTTCCTTGCAGTCAGCCTGGTGAAGGCTGCCATTTTGCTGAAGTATTGAGACAGTTGCCCTTGTTTGTCTGGCGTGAGGTAGGCCATCTGGGTGGTTGTATTCAAGCTGGCACCCAGGAAAATTATTTGTTGAGAGGGTATTAGTTTTGATTTCTTTCTGTTGACTGTGTATCCCAGAAAGTTCAACAGTTTTATTACAAACGCCAGGTGTTTCAGAAGTATGTGCTTGCTGTCCGCTTGGATCAGGCAGTCGTCCAAATATAGGTATATTTGTATTCCTTGAAGTCTGCAGAAGGCAATTACTGATGCCAGGCATTTCGTAAACACTCTGGGCGCAGTAGATAAGCCAAAGGGCAATGCAGAGAATTGATAATGGGTTGAACCTGCAAGAAATCTGAGGTATCTTCTGCAATATTGTCTGATAGGGACATGCAGGTATGCCTCCTTGAGGTCCAATGTTACCAGCCAACACTCCTTGCCCAGCATGGGAAGAAGCTGCTGTAATGTGAGCATCTTGAATTTTGGTACCTGTAAATATGTGTTTAGGATGGATAGGTCTAAGATAGGTCTCCAATCTTTGTCTTTCCTTGGTACCAGGAATAGTCTGGAATAAAACCCTTGACCTTGTTCTTTTGCAGGTGCCTCTTGAATCGCTTTCATGTCCATGAGAGCTGAAATTTGTTTTTGTGCCTCTGTCCTTTGATTTTGTGGCAGGTTTGGCATGCCTCTCATTTTTGGAAGGGTGTGAAAGTGGAACCTGTAGCCTCTGTCTATAATGTCCAGAATCCATTTGTCTTTTGTAACAATATGCCAATTTCTTGAGAATAATGCCAGTTTTCCGCCCAAAGGTGCTGCCATTAAAGCTTTGCTTGGCAGGTGTAAAGGAGGAAGTCATTGTGTCTGCTTTCTGAATGACTGTGATCCATCTTCTCCACCTCTTGGGGTTGGTGCTTGCCACTGTCTGGCTCTGAAAGATCCTTGAGGTTGCCCTCTACCCCTTGGGCGTCTGTATCTGCCTCTTTGAGGTCTATCCGTGGCTGGAAAGGACCAATTTTTTGAAGGCCAGTTTCTTCTGAAATGTAGAGGTTTGTACCTGCAGGAAATCTTTCACTGTTTGCATTGATTTCGCTTTTTCCTCCATTTTCTTTAGTACCTCCTCAGCTTTAACACCAAACAATACATCTTTTTGAAGAGGTGCATCTAGTAATTTAACTTGACATGATCTGGTAAGGCTTGCTCTTTGAGCCAAGCATGTCTACGTATAACAGACCCCGTAACAGCAGTTCTACATGAGGCCTCTAAAGCATCAAAACCACACTGCAAGGTACGTTTACCCACTTGCTCTGCACCATGCAAGAAAGCCTGCAACTCTTTTAAATCAGGTTGTTCTGGTTGTGTCATTTTGCTTTTCAACTGAGATAACAAAAACTGTTGATACTTTAACATATGGAACTAACAGTTTAATGCCCTCATGGTTAAAGTGGCCGAGATATACACCTTTTTCCCCCACCTTTCTAAAGCTCTGGAATCTCTCTCTGAAGGTAATGGGTTTTTAGCAGTAGAGGCCTTAATTCCCTTGGGACCCTGTGAAATAGTTTCTGGGTCAGCAGCATGGCTTTTGTATAGGAACTGGTGTGAATCAGGAACCCGGTAATACCTGTCTGGTTTAACAGGAGCTGGAGGTAAAGAATCTGGATTGAGGCTGGCTTCTGTGTACACATCATCTAATATATCTAAAACAGGAGGGATAGCCAGGGGCCTATGCTGGGGGAGCAAGAGAAAATCCCTGAGCCTTTTCTTGGAATCTGAGTAATCTTGGCCTTCCCGGTGAAAGTGTTCCCTCAATGTATGTAGGGTTTCCTCAAAAGAGTAGTCCTTAGGGGGGAGACCGAGGGAATAGACTCCTCTGCATCAGAGTCTTCAAAAGGAGAATAGGTATAGTCCTGGTCCTCAGAATGTTCAGAGGCAACAGAGGCTTGATCTGAGGAAGGGTAGTCTTCCTCTAATCTGGGCCTTTTGTCCGAGGGGGGGTTGAGAACCCCTGATAAGAGTAATCAAATCCTCAGCCATTTTGAGCATCTGTTTTTTAGGCATGGGGCCTTGAGAGGGGGTCTGAGGTCCCTGTTTTTTGGTTTTCATGGCTGCTTTAGATTTTGTGAATGCTTTAATAGAGAAGGAGGAAGGCCTGAAGACACCTTGAGAAATGGCAGGCCTGTCTAAACTCTGAGTTTCCCCGCCAAGAGTGGCGTCGGTATCTGTAGTAGGAATGGAGACCGAGGAGCCTGCGACCTCGGGTACTGAAGACACCGGTAATGTAGTGTCATCGGTACTCAGGGGCTCTGTAGGCGCCTCACTAAGAACCAGTGAACCGGTAGTCGGCCTTAGCGTGGTGTCAGTAGTAGTCGCGGACCTCGTATGTCGGTCCTTATCTTTGCGTCTTTTACTCAAAACTGGAGTCGGAGTATCAGACGACATAATATAATTAAATTTTTTACCAAAATAGTGAAGGGCGAACTCCGCCCGATGCTTAATAGTGCGCTTGTTGAATCTAGCACAAAAATGGCAGGCCGAGACGTCGTGGTCTGGGCCTAAGCAAGGTATACAGAAAGAGTGGAAATCCTTATGCGGTATTTGCTTCCCACATGAAATGCAATTATTAACTTTGTCTGACATCGGTCTGAGGCAAGAAAAGTTTCCCCAATGGGGTACTTAGCTTTCAAGAAGACTTCGGCTGAAATATATTCGTAAATCTCAGGAGCTGGCCGACCGGCACTTGCGAACTGCTTCTGCTTCGGGCACCGCGCGGCAAGAAAGACTGAAGAAAATGGTGTTGGCTGCCTCTTTTATACCTCTGCCGCACTGACGTCAGGGAAGAAGCGACGACAACTGACGCCGGACCTAGACTTTGGAATTCGGCCGACCGAGGACCCGCCTGACGGCAGGATAACCCATCTGTAATGACTGCAGCGGTATGCACGATGAACATCCATGATTGCAACAGTGAATACACTCGAACATCTACATTTATGGTAAGTGCACACAACTGTACTATGTTCTTAGTATTTCACTGTTGTAGTCATCACACTTGAGTTGATTCCCAAAGCTGAAGAACAGGTGGAGGCAGTCAAGAAGAGTTGGGGCTGGCTAGTATGCCCTGCAGGACTGTGGTTGCAAAGCCTGCCCTGGATTTTAAAAAGATAGGAAGGTGGCAATGCTTGGTGAAGGTATGAACAGAACTCCATGTTGCAACTTCCAGGATGTCCCTGGTAGGGACCCCTTTGAGAAAGGCTGTAGAGGTTGAAGATGACCTAGTAGAATGTGTTCTGAACCCCATTGGGGGTCGTTTCACATGGTGTTTGCAACAGAAATGGATGCAGTGTGCTATCCATTTGGAGACAGTTTGTTTTGATATGGCTTTGCCCTCTGCCCCCTGGTGCAAAGCTGACTATGAACTGGTCAGATTTCCTAAAGGCCTTAGTCCTATCCAGGTAGAATCTGAACTATCTGTGCACATCTAAAGAATGCATGATCCCTTCCCCCTTATTCAGAGGTTTAAGGAAAAATGTGGGCAAATGAATAAACTGGTTGAGAGCCACACTGGACACCACTTTAGGCATGAAATTTGGGTTAGTCCTGAGGGAGACCCTGTCAGCAAGAAAAATGATGACAGGTTCCACAGCCATAAGTGCCTGTAGCTCAGACACTCTTCTAGCTGAAGTAATGGCCAGAAGCAAGGCTGTTTCCCAAGAGAGGAATTTTAACTCTGCTGAAGCTGCGCACACAAGGGGGAGAGCGTGAGCTTTTCCAACACAAAGTTAAGGTCCCAAGCAGGGGTAGGGGTTCTTCTTGGTGGTTTAACTTGTTAGCTCCTCTCAGGAACTGTTTGATGAGAGGGTGTGAGAAGAGAGGTGGCTCAGTGCTGTAATGTGCAGAGATGGCAAAGGCATGGATTTTATTGCAAGAGAAGGATAGGCCCCTGTGGAGTAGTTCTGCTATGTAATCTATGATGAGAGGTAAGGAGGGCTGTGCTGGGTCAGCTCCTTTAGTCTGGATCCAGGAACAACACATTTTCCACTTGTCAGCATAGGATTTTCTAGTACTGGGTCATCTGGCTTCATGTATGACATCCAGGACTTGTTCGCTTAGGCTGGCCACTGGAGAAGTGAAGGAATAAGCCAGGCTGCTAGGTTCAGGGTCTGCAACTGTGGATGCAAGAACTCTCTCTCCTGCTGAATCAGTAGAGTTGGAATCTGGGGGAGGTGCCATGGAGGCAATGGGGGCAGACTGTGAAGTAGTGGGTACCAGTGTTGACGTGGCCAGTTTGGGGCAATCAGGATTGCCCTTGGTCTTTCCTCCCTTATTTTGAGTAATACTCTGGTAAGAAGACGTAGAGGGGGAAATGCATAGATTGAGAGGTTTGCCCACTGGAAGGCTAGGGCATCCACTTTCCAGGCCTTGTTGTGGGGTTCCCTGGTGCAGAATTTGCTGAGCTGGTGTTTGTAGGGGAAGGCAAATAAGTCCACCTTCGGGGTACCCCATTTTTGGGTCACAAGGTTGAAGGTGTTGCGGTTTAATTGCCACTCGTGTGGGTCTAGGAGATTTCTGCTTAAGTTGTCTGCCACAGAGTTTTGATTTCCTGGCAGGAATTGAGCTTGCAGATGAATATGCATGGCTGAGGCCGTGTTCCAAAGGGTCATGGCTAGCCTGCATAGTGGGTAAGACTGGGGTTCCCCTTGCTTGCTGATGTACCACATTACTGTGGTGTTGTCGGTTTTGATTAGTAGAGGCCCTGGCGACAGCAGGGATCTGAAAGCTGTCAGAGCGTGCTGAACAGCTAGCATCTCTTTTTGGTTGATGTGCAGATGAATTCTGTTAGGGCTCCAGTGGCCATGAATGCACCTGCTGTCCAGGTGAGGACCCCAGGCATAGTCTGATGCGTCTGTGGTTAGGGTCTGGGTGGCATGGGGTTGTGAAAAGGGAAGTCCCTTGTTGTAGTTGCATGCTGCTGCCCACCAAAGAAAATCTTTCCTTAGACAGGGTATCATAGCTATAATAGTGTCTAGGTCCTGAGAATGTCGACACCAAAAGCTTTTTAAGTACCACTGAAGTTTCCTCATATGCAGTCTGGCATATGAAATTAGAAGAATGCAGGAGGCCATGAACCCTAGAGCTTGCAGGATTTTCTTTGTGGTTAACTGGGTTCTGTTGGCCAGTTGCGAGAAAGTACAGTTGTGTACACTTACCATGAATGTAGATGTTCGAGTGTATTCACTGTTGCAGTCATTACATTTGGGTAATCTGCTGGCAGGTTGCCCTCAGTCGGCCTGATTAACAAAGTCTTGGGTCCTGCGTTGGTTGCTGTCCCTTCTTACATGACGTCAGGTCGTCAGGGGTATAAAACATGCAGCCGACGCCATTACATCAGTTTTTCTTGCCCCAGATGTCAGGTGCCCCCCAAATGGGGAGCAAATAAAATTAAAAACAAAAAAATATACCCCCAACCAAAAGCAAATACACCAAAAAGGCTTTTAAGCATAGTAAAAGAAAGTAGAGGTATAGCCAGAGAAAAAGTGGGGGCTGGAGGGAGGGTAACCAGGACTGCAACAGTGAATACACTCGAATATCTACATTTATGTTAAGTGTACACAACTGTACTATGTTCTTCGTGATTCACTGTTGCAGTCATTACATTTGGGTAGATTCCCAAAGCTATGTTTGGGAGGAGGAAATTATACAGCATTAGGACCAGCTATAAGGCCCTGCAAGACAGCAATTGCAAAGCCTGCTCTGGATTTAGAGAAAATTGGTAAATGATAATGCTTGGTGAAAGTATATACAGAACTTCAAGTAGCAGCTTCTAGAATATCCCTGACAGGAACACCTCTGAGAAAGGCTGCAGAAGTAGATGCAGCCCTGGTGGAATGAGATCTGATCCCCTGAGGGACAGGTTTTCCATGGTGCTAATAGCAGAAATGAATGGAATGGCTAATCCATTTAGAAACTGTTTGTTTTGAAATAGCCTTCCCCTCTGCCCCAGCATCAAATGCTACTAGCAATTGTTCAGATTTTCTTCGAAGTTTAGTTCTAAGTAGAATCTAAGTTCTCTGTGCACGTCCAACAAATGCAGAATCCGTTCCCCTTTGTCCTGTGGATTGGGATAGAAGGTTGGCAAATGAATGGACTGATTAGGGCCACACTGAAAACCACCTCGGGCATGAACGATGGATTGGTCCACAGAGATACCCTGTCAGCATGAAAGATGATGAAACGCTCCACTGCCATAAGGGCCTGTAATTCAGATATCCTCCTAGCAGAAGTGATTGCTAAAAGGAAGACTGTCTTCCAAGAAAGAAATTTTTAAGTCTGCAGTAGCAGCTGGCTCGAAAGGCGGTACAGTGAGCTTCTCCAAAACAAAATTAAGGTACCAGGCAGGGGTAGGAGCTCTCCTAGGTGGTCTAAAGTTCTTTGTCCTCTGAGATGCTGCTTGAGCAGGGGATGACAAAAGAGGGGTGGTTCTGTGTTATAGTGAGCTGAAATAGCTGAAGCGTGGATTTTAATACAGAAAAAGACAGACCCTTGTGAAGCATCTCAGTTAAGTATTGCAAAGTTTGAGGTAAACTGGGCGCTGCTGTGCTCATCCCTAAAGACTGGTTCCAGGCACAGAATCTTTTCCATTTGTCAGCATAAGATTTTCTAGTACTAGATCTTCTCGCCTACAAGATGACATCCATCACAGGTTTGCTGAGGGATGCTAAGGGTGAAATTAAATGGTTAGCCATGTTGCAAGGTTCAATGTTGGAAGCTGAGGGTGCAGAATTTGGTTCTCCTGCTGAGACAGCAAGGAAGGTGTCTGAGGCAGGTGCCAGAGAGATATTTGTGACATACTGCGCAAGAGTGGGTACCAGTGTTGGCGTGGCCAGTCTGGAGCAATCAAAATTATTCTTGGTTTGTCCTGTTTGACTTTTAGCAGAAAGTTGGAGAGCCGAGGCAGAGGGGGAAAGGCATAGACTGATAGGTTTTTCCAGCTGAAGGACAGAGCAACCACTTTCCAGGTTTTTTTTGTGGGGAGTCCTTGTGCAAAATTTGTTCAACTGGTAGTTCTGGGGGGATGCAAATAAATCTCTGTCTGGGCTCCCCCATTTGCTTGTCAACATGTTGAAAATCTGTGGTCCCAGTTTACACGCTTGTGGGTCCAAGAGACTTCTGCTTAGTCCATCTGCCAGTGTATTCAATTTTCCTGGCAGGAATTGAGCTTGTAGGTGCACTTGGTAGCTCAAGGCCGTGTTCCACAATGCCATGGCTAGTCTGCAGAAGGGTTAGAAATGTGTACCCCCCTGCTTATGTACCACATAACCGTGGTGTTACCCGTCTTTACCATTAGTTTTCCTGGAAGGCTGTCACAGCATTCTGTACAGCTATCATTTCTTTTTGTTTGATATACAGATGCATTTGATTTGGGTTCCATTTGCCCTGAATGCACTTCCCTGCCAGGTGAGTCCCCCATGCATAGTCTGATGCGTCTGTAGTTAGGGTTTGGGCGGCGGGGGTAGTGCGAATGGAAGTCCCTTGTTTTGGAGGCAGGCCTCTGCCCACCATAGGAACTCCAGGCGCAGTCAAGGTATGATAGGAATCATTGTTTCCAGGCTGTGACAATGTTGACTCCATAGACGTTTTAAGTACCACTGAAGTTTCCTCATATGCAGTCTTGCATATAGAATTAGAAGAATGCAGGAGGCCATGAATCCCAAGGCTTGCAGTATTTGTCTTGCAGAAAGCAAGGTTTTTGTGGCCACTTGTCTGAAGTAAGTTACCAAATTAATTTGCTTTTCTGGTGTGAGGAAAGCCATCTGGGCAGTTGTATTCAAGCTTGCACCCAGGAATGTAATCTGTTGAGAGGGCACCAGTTGTGATTTTTTTTCATTTATGGTGTACCCCAGAGAAGTTAGAACCCTGTTTACAAACGCCAGATGATTTAGAAGTATGGCCTGGTTTTCTGCCCGAATTAGACAATCGTCCAGGTATGGATATATTTTAATATTTCTTTGCCTGCAAAATACAATTACTGGAGCCAGGAACTCTGTGAATACCCTGGAAGGAGGAGACAAGCCAAAGGGCAGTGCAGATAACTGATAATGCAAGTAGCCTGCTTTGAAGCGTAGGTATCTTCTGCAAGATTCCCTGATTGGGATATGCAGGTAAGCTTCTTTTAAATCTAGAGTTGCCAACCAGGCATCTTTGTCTAGCATAGGAAATAAATGGTGAAGAGTCAGCATCTTGAATTTTGGAATGTACAGAAAAGTACAGTTTTGTACCTACCATAAGTGTAGATGTCCGAACAGGAATGCATCTGCAGTCCTTACAAATGGGTTGTCCTGTAGTCAGGCAGCCCTTCGGTCGGCCGGATTCCAAAGTCTGGGTCTGGCCTCGGCTGGTGTCGCACTTCACCCGACGTCATAGCTGCAGTTCTTCGGGTATAAAGGCATCAGCCGACGCCATTTTCCTCAGTGTTTCTTGCCCCAGATGCCAGTTGCCCTCTTGGATAGCTAAATTTTGGGTAAATGCCAATGTTTCCAAATAGTAGAAGGCAAACACAAAAAATAAGCACGTATGTACATATATACAAACAAATACACCATAAGAGATCCCCAGCTAGCTATTAGATGGGCAAATACCCTAGGAATACCACAGAGTGGAAGGAGGGTGGGTAATCCTGACTGCAGATGCATTCCTGTTCGGACATCTACATTTATGGTAGGTACAAAACTGTACTATGTCCTTCAAGGATGCATCTGCAGTCCTTACAAATGGGTAGAATACCATAGCCAAACTAGGGAAGGAGGAAGAAGAAATTATGGTGTAGTTAGGATCCCTTGCAAAACAGCAGTGGCAAACCCTGCTCGGGATCTAGAGTATAAAGGTAAGTTATAATGCTTGGCAAATGTATGCACGGAGGTCCAAGTAGCAGCCTCTATAATGTCCTTGGTAGCCACTCCTCGTAAGAAAGCTGTGGTAGTGGCTGTAGCCCTTGTAGAATGAGGCCTTATGTTCTGTGGAGTTTGCTTTCCATGGTAGGAGTAACAGAATCTAATGCAATTTCCTATCCACTTGGAGATTGTCTGTTTTGAAATTGCTTTTCCTTCCCTTCCTGTTGCATATGCTACCAGAAGCTGGTCAGTTTTTCTATTGCCCTTGGTTCTGTCCAGGTAGTAGCGCAACTGTCTATGTACATCCAAAGTATGCAGCAGTCTTTCCCCCCTGTTCTGTGGACTGGGGAAGAAGGTAGGTAGGTGGATAGCCTGGTTTAAAGAAACTCTGGATACCACCTTAGGCATAAATGTAGGATTTGTTCTCATGGACACTCTATCGTGATGGAAGATTAGGAAGGGTTGTACTGCCATTAAAGCCTGTAGCTCAGAAACCCTTCTTGCTGAGGTAATTGCCAGCAGAAAAGCAGTCTTCCAGGATAGGTGTTGAAGATCTGCTGTTGCTGCTGGTTCAAAAGGGGGGAGTGTCAATTTTTCTAGCACAAATTTCAAGTCCCATGCTGGTAATGGTGGTTTCCTAGGAGGTTTTACATTTTTAATTCCTCTCAGAAACTGCCTGAGTAGAGGATCTTGAGAAGACAGGGGATCGAAGCTGTATTCTGCAGAAATAGCTGATGCATGTATCTTGATGGAGGAATAGGACAGGCCTGTATGGAAAAGCTCTGCCAAATACTCCAGGATGTTGGCAATGTCTACCTTTGACACATCTTTTCCCCTTTCAGTACTCCAAATGAGAAACCTTTTCCATTTTCCTGCATAGTTCCTTCTTGTTGAGGGTCTGCGGGCCTCAAGGATAATGTCTTTAACCCTTTGGGATAAATCTGGGTTAGTTGCTCTTATGTAATGTTCCAGGCAGTCAGCTGCAGAGTTTTCAGGTTTGGAGGCAGGGGGTTGTAGCAGCTCTGTGTTAACAGAAAAGTAAGCAGGGGTAGTGTCCACATTTTCCCCGAGACATGCTCCTCAGTAATGGGTACCAATGTTGTCTTGGCCAGTCTGGAGCTATCAGAATGATCCTTGGGCGTTCCTCTTTGATTTTCAATAGCACCTTGTGCATCAAAGGAAGAGGTGGGAATGCATATGCTGACAGGCCTTTCCAACTGAAGGATAGAGAGTCCACCTTCCAAGCAAGTGGGTGGTACGTCCTTGTGCAGAATTTCTTGAGCTGGTGATTGAGTGGGGATGCGAATAGGTCTATTTGTGGCAGTCCCCATTTCTTTGTGATGACCTTGAAGATGTCCGGCTGTAGCATCCATTCGTGAGCGGCCGAGGTAGTTCTGCTTAATATGTCTGCTAGGATGTTTTCTTTTCCGGTACAAAAATTGCTTGTAACTGAATGTTGTAGCTCAGAGCCATATTCCATAGGTCCAGTGCCATCCGGCATAGAGGGTATGAATGAGTGCCTCCCTGTTTGTTGATGTACCACATGACTGTGGTGTTGTCTGTCCTTATCATCAACTGCCCTTCTTGGAGGAATGGTCTGAAATTCTGGATTGCTAGTTTTACTGCCAGCATTTCCTTTTGATTTATGTGCAGGTGCAGCTGATCTGGAGTCCATAAGCCTTGTATGCACTTGTCCAGCATGTGGGCCCCCAACCGAGGTCTGAGGCGTCCGTTGTGATGGTTTGGCTTGGTTGAATGCTGTGGAAGGGCAAACCTGGGTTTGACTGGCATGCCTGAGCCCACCATAGGAACTCTTGTTTCAGGCATGGGATTAGTGGTATTTCGGTTTCTAAGCTGTGCCTGTGTTGAGACCATAAATTCTTCAGGTACCACTGTAGCTTTCTCATATGCAGTCTGGCATGAGGGACCAGGATTATGCAGGATGCCATGAAGCCCAAGGCCTGCAGTACTTTCCTTGCTGTTAGTTTGTTCTGCTTTGTTAATGCCAAGAAGTAGAGAGGAAGTTGTTCTTGTTTTTCTGCAGTTAGGAATGCCATCTGTTTTACTGTGTCCAATTCTGCACCTAAGGAGGTTATTCTTTGGGATGGTATCAGTCTTGATTTTTTTATATTGACTGCATATCCCAGGGCTTGCAGTAAGCAAATGACTCTTTGTAAGTCTTCTGTTAGCTTGTTTTTGTTGTCCGCTTGTATCAGGCAGTCGTCCAGGTATGGATATATTTGGATTCCCTGAAGCCTGCAGTGAGCGATTACTGATGCCAGGCATTTCGTGAACACTCTGGGCGCAGTAGATAAGCCAAAGGGCAATGCTGAGAATTGATAATGCTCTGATGCTGCAAGAAATCTGAGGTATCTTCTGCAATTTGGTCGTATGGGGACGTGCAGGTATGCCTCCTTGAGATCTAGAGTCACCAGCCAATACTCCTTGCCCAGCATGGGAAGAAGTTGCTGTAGGGTCAGCATTTTGAATTTTGGAACAATGATGAATGTGTTTAAAGCGGACAGGTCGAGAATAGGCCTCCAATTTTTCTCTTTTCTTGGTACCAGGAATAGTCTGGAGTAAAATCCCTTTCCTTGTTCCATAGATGGTACCCTTTTCCACAGCTCTCATCTTTGCTAATTGAGCTATTTGTTTTTGTTCCCTGATAGGCGGTGCCAGAGCCAAGTCACTGTGATTGTCCTGTTGCAGTGGTAGTAGTTGTGTCTGTGCCTCGCTGGTTGTTACCTTGCCACTGGCGTCCCCTGTAGGCAACTCCTCTGGATTGATTTCTGCCTCTTGAACGCCTATTCCTGCCTCTCTGAGTTTTAGAGGAGTTTGGAAAGGACCAATTTTTGGAAGGCCAGTTCCTGCTAAACCTTGGAGGCTGAACCTGTAAGAAATCTTTCACTGTTTGTACAGATTTTGCCTTCTCTTCCATTTTCTTCAGTACCTGTTGAGCAGGAGAACCAAATAAACTGACCTTATCCATAGGAGCATCTAATAGTTTTGCTTTAACATGATCCGGCAAGACCTGTTCTTTCAACCATGCATGCCTTCTTATAACTGTGCCAGTCATGGCTGATCTAAAGGAAGCCTCCAGTGCATCATAGCCACATTTTAAAGAATGGTTACTAACCTGCTGAATGTTATGCACCATTTCTAGAACATATTTCTTATCTAAAGAATCATCAGAGGACAGTTTCTTAATTAACTGATCAAGCATAAACTCCTGGTATTGGATCATATGAAACTGACAGTTCAATGCCCTAGCTGAGAGAGTAGCAGAGGTGTATACTTTTTTACCCCATCTCTCTAAGGACCTGGATTCCCTTTCAGAAGGGAGAGGGTTTTTAAATGAGGTCGAAGCTACTGCCTTAGGCCCCTGGGAGATAGTCTCGGGATCTGCAAAAGGAGCCTTGTATAAATGGTGATGTGTGTCCGGGACCCTGTAGAACCTATCGGGCTAAGCAGGGGCTGGAGGTAAAGTATCAGGAGCAGTGCAAGCATCATTAAATGCATCATCTACAACAGGAAGAACTGGAGGTATAGCTAAAGGCCTATGTTGAGGTAAATGCAAAAAGGTCCTAAGCCTTTTCCTTGAATCTGAGAAATCTTGTCCCTGCCAGTGGAATTGCTCTCTCATGGCATGTAAGGTTTCCCCAAAGGAAAATTCCTCTGGTGGAGAGGCAGAAGGAATCAACTCCTCAGCATCGGAGTCTTCATAAGTAGAAAAAGGAGCCTCTGGATGGTCTGTATTGTCTGTATCATCAGAAGAATCATCTGAGGACACTGGCTCAGGGGGCTCTGCTCTAGGTCTCTTTTCTGGAGGAGGTTGAGAGGCCCTGTCTGGATGAGATTGGGATCCCCTTATTAAAGAGATGAGATCCTCTGCCAGAGTGAGCATTTGGGAACTGGAACTGGGTCTGTGAGAGGGGGGCCTAACAGGCACAGACTTAGAAGTTTTGGCTGCTTTAGCCCTGGCAAAGGCCTTTATGGACATGGCTGCAGGCGGCCTAGCAGCACCACGTGCAGGGGTTGAAACATCCAAAGGGATGGTGTCCGATAATTCTTGTGAAACCACAGTAGCAGGTTGAATTTCAGAGGCCGATTCAACCAGGTTAGAAGGGGCCTCGGTAGTAGTCATGGATTCGGCTGAAGATAGAACCGTTTGCTCGGTTTCGGCCGAAACCAAGACACTCGCGGTTTGCTTAACCGCGTTTTCGGCCGAAACCGCGGACCGCGAGTGTCGGTCCTTTTCTTTGCGTTTCTTAACAACTTGTGAAGTCGGAGGATCTGACGGCATTATGTACGCAAAATCTGAGCCGAAAAACTGTTCAGCAAACTCCAACCGACGTCTAAGCGTCCGTCGGTTGAAAGAAGCACAGGCTAAACAAGCTGCTACGTCGTGGTCTGGGCCTAAACAAGGTAAGCAGTAAGAGTGGAAATTTTTATGAGATATTTGTTTCCCACAAGTTAAACAGTTATTCACTTTTTCTGACATCGGCTGAGGCAAGAAAGAGTCCCCAACGGGGTACTTAGCTTTTTAGAAGTCTTCGAAGTAGTATTCGGTAGTAGTAATCTCTGGATCTGACCGACCGGCACTTGCGAACAGCTTCTGCTTCGGCCACGCGCAAGAAAGACTGAGGAAAATGGCGTCGGCTGATGCCTTTATACCCGAAGAACTGCAGCTATGACGTCGGGTGAAGTGCGACACCAGCCGAGGCCAGACCCAGACTTTGGAATCCGGCCGACCGAAGGGCTGCCTGACGACAGGACAACCCATTTGTAAGGACTGCAGATGCATCCTTGAAGGACATGGTGTTTAAAGTAGACAGGTCCAGAAATGGACGCCATGATTTGTCTTTTCCGAGTACCAGGAAAAGCCGGAAATAGAAACCTTGTCCCTTTTAATCTTCTGGTACCGGTTGAATAGCCCCCATGTTTAGGAGGGAAAGTACTTGTTTTTGAGCCTCTGCCCACTGATTTGGGGGCATGTCTGGCTACCCTTTTGGTATTGGCAACATGTGGAAATGAAATATGTATCCCTGGGAAACTATAGTTAGAACCCATTTGTCCTGGATTATGAGTTCCCAATTTTTTGCATGAAGAGCAATCCCCCCCCCCCCCCAAAAGAACGGCTAAAAGTGCTTGGTAATTTTAAAGGAAAGTCATTGAGACTGTTTACCATGGAGGGGGGGGGTCTTTTTTCCAGATTTGGAGGTGGAGGCCCCTCATTGCTTAGTCCTCAGAGTCACCTGGGACTGAAACTTGGAGCTTTTGGTGTGTCTAGGTTTGGCTTGAGAGGATCTGGAAGGAGCTGGAAAGGACAAATTCTTAGTAGGCCAGTGCCTACTAAATCTTGGAGGTTACACTTGTAAGAAATCTTTTACAGTTTGCATAGATTTAACTTTGTCTTCAGCCTTATTGCCAAACTGGCGGTCCTGATTTAAAGGAGCATCCAACAATTTCGCTTTAACATGATCAGGCAGAGATTGCTCCTTAAGCCAAGCATGCCTTCTAAGCACAGACCCAGTCACAGCAGCCCTGCAAGAGGCCTCTAAGGAATCAAAACCACATTGCAAAGTATGTCTTCCAACTTGTTCAGCAGAATGCATTAAATCCTGTAATTCTTTATTTTCCACACAGTCAGGAATCAACATCATTTTCTGTTTAAGCAGTCCAATAACATGTTGCTGACAATTTAACATATGAAACTGGTAGTTTAAAGCCCTAATGGCCAAGGTTGCAGAAGTGTAAACCTTCTCAACCCATCTATCCAGCGCCCTGAAGTCTCTATCATAGGTTCATAGGTTTATACTAGGCTATCTGCCCTAAGGCATTTATAAGCCTAGCCCAAAGTTTTGTGGCTTACGCCACCCCTTATATGAAAAAATACTGGGCCCGTTAGTTTGTTGTGCCTCTGTCCAGCAGTGACACAGAGATTATTCCCGGGGTAAACCTACAATCTCCCATCCACAGGTCAAGATTTCTCTTGAACAGAGCCAGCGAGGTGCTCTGCCTCACATGGACCGGGATTTTATTCCACAGCATAGGGAGTCTCTGAGTGATAAATCTATCCCTCCAGCACGTCCTATTTATATCCGTGCTAAGGTTTAAGTCGCTTGCTCTAGTGGTTTTGGTGGATTTGGATTTTTTGAGGTGGAGCATGTCCATTAATTCGGGTTGGACATGGCCTTGTATGTCAGGCACATGTCACCTCTGAGCAGACTGTATGCGACTGAATAGAGCTGGAGTTTCTTCAATCTGGCAGCATATGACAGATTTTGGAGCCCTTTATCCTTTTGGTGAGGAACTTTTGGGGTCTCTCCAATTGCTGCAGATGTCGGGTGAGATACATCCCGAATGGGGCATTGTACTCGATCATTGGTCTGATAAGTGAAGAGTACAGGGGAACAATGACCTCACTAGATCTGGATGTGAATCCCTTCATGATCAGGTGGGCAATGTAGAAGGTCTTTCTAACCACTTTAGCAACGTGAGTGTCAAAAGAAAGGCCACTGTCAACCTGGGTCCCCAGGTCCCTGATAACCTCTTCTGTGCTTAGTGGATTGCCACCTATATGGTAGCTTGGGGTTACCTTGTTTTTCCCGAAGGGTATGACTATACATTTTTTGGTGTTTAACTTCAGGCCATGGCTCTGGCACCAGCTATCTGTTTCCGTGAGTCCCTTCTGAAGGATATCCGTGTCTGATGCACTTTCCACTATGGCGCCCAGTTTGCAGTCGTCTGCAAACTTTGTCAGCCAAAGTCCTCCCATGTTGGCCTGTACTTCTGAGAAGTAGATGCCGAACAATAGGGGGCCAAGGACCGAGCCCTGTGGGGCACCACTTGTGACCGGCTTGGAGTCTGACATAGCGCCAGCAACTCTAACCCTGTGGGTTCTGTCCTTAAGCCAGTTTGCAACCCATCTTGTGACATACAAGTTTACATTTAAGCTGCTAAGTTTTTCTACAATACCCGAGTGGGGCATTGTGTCGAAAGCCTTTGCAAGGTCAAGGTAGGCTGTATGGACTGCCTTTCCCTCATCAATGGCCTTGGTGACGGTTTCAAAGAAGTCGACCAAGTTCAAAAGGCATGATCTGCCCTTGACGAAGCCAAACTGGGTCGGGTCCAATGTCTGCAAGTCCCCTATATCTTTGTTTATGAGCTCCATTATGATCCTCTCCATAGCTTTGCAGACTAGACTTGTTAAGCTTATGGGGGTAATTACCAGGGTCCGTGAGGCACCGCCTTTGTGGAGTGGGACCACAGTTGCCGTACGCCACTCCTTGGGCATGTATCCTGTGGTAAGGCTGAGATTAAACAGCTGCCATATGTGCGGGTTTAATTCCTCATTTAGCTCGTGTAGCACACAGCCGGGGACACCATCCGGTCCCATTGATGCTGTGTTTTTAGCTTTAGAGAGAGCAGCTTTCACCTGCGCATTTGAGATGTCTGGGAGGCTACACTCCGCTGGGATAGTTATCTCTCCTTTAGGGGGGGAGAGGGGGGTGAAGTTTGCACTGAACCTATCTGCCAGTATGTTGGCAATGTCTGTGGGTTCAGTGATTTTTGTATCATTTTGGACTAATTCTGAGCATATCTGGGAGTTTCCACTATAACTGCACAAGTTCATAGGTTCACAGGTTCATACTAGGCTATCTGCCCAAGGGCATTTATAAGCCTAGCCCATAGTTATTTGGCTTTCGCCACCCCTTTACTTTGAATAAAACTATGCCTATTATTTTGCTGTGCCTCTGTCAAGCAGTGACACTGAAGTAATCCCTGGGGTATATCTGCGATCCCCCATCCATTGGTCAAGATTCCTCTTGAACAAGGCCAGCGAGATGCTCTGCCTCACATGCACCGGGATTTTGTTCCACAGCATAGGGAGTCTCTGGGTGATGAATCTGTCCCTCCAGCACGTTCTATTAATAACCGTGTCAAGGTTTAAGTCTCCCGCTCTTGTGGTTCTGAGGGATCTAGATTTTTTGAGGTGAAGCATATTCATCAAATCAGGGTTTGACATGGCCTTATATGTCAGGCACAGGTCACCTCTGAGCAAGCGGTATGAGACTGAATAGAGCTGGAGTTCTTTCAGTCGGGCAGCATAAGACATATTTTTGAGACCCTTTATCCTTTTGGTGAGGAACTTTTGGGGCCTTTCCAGCTGCTGCAGGTGTCGGGTCAGATACTATCAGTAAGGAGCTTTAATGCCCTTGGGCCCCTGTGAAAGTCTATGGATCTGCAATAGGATTTTTGAAAAGGAACTTGTGGGACTCAGGGACCCTGTAGTATCTGTCAGGTTTTCTGGGAGCAGGAAGCAGGGAATCAGAGGCCAAACTAGATTCCGAAAAAGCATCAACAATGTCTAGTACAGGAGGAATAGCTAAAGGCCTATGCTGAGGTAGGAGAAGGAAATCCCTAAGCCTCTTTTTTGAATCAGAAAAAT
This sequence comes from Protopterus annectens, assembly GCF_019279795.1. NCBI lineage: Eukaryota > Metazoa > Chordata > Ceratodontiformes > Protopteridae > Protopterus > Protopterus annectens. Next base: position 340,141,422 of record NC_056731.1, on the reverse strand, counting down.
CCTGGCTTTCCCAGTGGAAATGCTCCCTTAGAGAATGTAAGGTTTCCCCAAAAGAAAAATCCTCAGGAGGGGAAGCAGAGGGAATACAGTTCTCTGCATCAGAATCCTCATAAGTAGGTAAGGGCAAATCTAGATCATCAGAAGAATCAGAAAAAAACAGAATCCTCATCAGAAGATTCATAATCAACTTCAGTCCTAGGCCTCTTAGAAAAGGGGGGGGGGTTGTCTACCCCTGATTAGAGTTATTAGATCTTCAGCCATTCTTATCATTTGTTTTTTAGGCCTAGAGGCCTGAGCATGGGGCCTGGGCGTCGGTTTTTTAGACATGGATCGAGATTTAGGCCAAAGTAAAGATGGAGGTGTCGGTTTAATATGCAAGTCCGTAAGCCTGACTACAACCTCAGAAGCCGGTGCCTGCACAGCGGCTCCGGACCCATCCAAGGTAGAGACATCCACGGGTTCCATAGTTGAAGCATCTCGCGGCATACTGGACTCCGAATGGGTCTCAGTAGAGGCCTGCGAATAAGAAGTAGCGGGTATCAGGGGCTGCAAAAGCGCCTCACTGAGTGCCGGCGAACTGGCTTAGGAGAAGCGTTGTCGGCAGTTTTGGACCTCGGTGGCCTGTCTCTGCCTTTATCTTTGTGTTTTTTCGGAATCCCGGTAGTCGGATGACTAACCGATGACATTTCTGGATAATTAAACCGAGAACTGAAATATTTAGAGGCAAAAATATACTGACGACAGATAGTGCACTGATTAAATAAAGCACAAAACCGACAGCAAGGTACGTCGTGGTCAGGGCCTAGGCAAGGAATACAGTACAGATGAAAATCTTTATAAGTTACTTGCTTTCCACAAGTAATGCAATTATTAACTTTCACTGACATCGGTTAAGGAGCAAGAAAAAGTTTCCCCAATGGGGTACCTGGCTTTAGTTGAAGACCTTGGTTCTGAAACTCGAAAACGAAAATTTCAGGAGTTGGCCGACTGGCACTTGCGAACTGCTTCTGCTTCGGGCACCGCACGACAAGAAAGACTGATGTAATGGTGTCGACTGCATGTTTTATACCCCTGACAACCTGATGTCATGGAAGAAGGGACAGCAACCGACGCAGGACCCAAGACTTTGTTAATCAGGCCGACTGAGGGCTACCTGCAAGCAGATAACCCAAATGTAATGACTGCAACAGTGAAACACGAAGAACATCTGACAATTTAATGCTCTAATGGCAGGAGTTGCAGAGGTATTTACCCCGTCTGTGTAAGGCTCAAGAATCTCTGTCCGGGGGGGATGGGATTCTTAACTGTAGTTGCTTTTATTCCTTTAGGCCTTTGGGAGATGACCTCTGGGTCAGCAGTGGAATTTTTGAAAAGAAATTTGTGAGAGTCAGGGACTCTGTAATTCCGGTCAGGTTTCCTGGGAACGGCAGGTAAAGTATCAGGAGTTAGACTGGATTCCATAGAGACATCATCCAGAACAGGGGGTACAGCTAAAGGTCTGTACTGCAGTAAATCTAAAAATTCCGAGTCTCTTTTTGTACTGAGGATAATCCTGGCATTCCCAATGGAAGTGCTCTCTCAAAGTATGTAGGGTTTCACCAAATGAAAAATCCTCTGGAGGAGAGGCAGACGGAATGGATTCCTCTGCATCTGAATCCTCATAAGCAGATAAAGGCATGTCTTCATAATCAGAAACCTCAGAGTAGCCGGACTGTTGGTCAGATAAAGGTGCTGGGGACAAGACTCTTTCTTTTAGCAGAGGAAGGCTAGCTTCCCATAAATCAGCATGAGGAGGTCTTCCACCATTTTAAGCATATGTGATTGCGGCAAGGAAGAAGGCGTGTGAGTTTGGGTCGTCGGCCTTTTAGGCATAACTTGTACTCTGTGCCTTAGAAACTCGGTAGTTTTAGAAAGAACTGAAGACGCAAAAGAAGTAGTCAGTTTGTGTCGAATATCAGTAGTGCGAAGAACTTCCTCAGAAGCCGGTGCCTGCACAGCAGCTCCGGACCCATCCAAGGTAGAGACATCCGTAGGTTCCGTAGTCAAAGAAGTGTCTTGTGGCATGCCGGACTCTAAACAGGTCTCGGTAGCAGCCTGCGAAAGCGCCTCACTGAGTACCGGCGAACTAGCGACTACAACATTTTTTCGGACGACCGGTAGTCGGATGGCTTACCAAAGCCATTTCGGAATATGGAGATCAAGAGCAAAGGTATTTAACTACAATAAGGGCCCAACGACGAATACTTCAGGCACTGAACAAAGCACAAAACCGGCAGCAAGGGACGTTGTGGTCCGGGCCTAAAGAGGTGACGTAGTAAGAATGGAAATCTCAGTGTGGTATTTGCTTCCTACAGGCGAGACAATTGTTAACTTTTTCTGACATTGGTTACAGCAAGAAAAAAGGATCCCTAATGTGGTACTTAGCTTTAGAAGACTTCAACTTCAACTTCAGAAACAAAAACTCAGGTAGCGGCCAATCGGCACGCGTGCGAACTGCTTCTACTACGAGCTCCTCAGCAAGAAAGACTGATGTAATGGCGTTGGCTGCCTGTGTTTATACCACTGACGACCTGACGTCAGTCCTGGAGCGACAGCAACCGACACAGAAATAATAAGCCTCTGATATTTGGGCCGACTGAGGACTACCCCTGGCAGGGTAACCCAAGTGTGATGACTGCAACAGTGAAACACGAAGAACATTAAGCAGTTACAGGCAATGAGCGTTTGAGCTTGTGAGAACTCTTTGCTTTCCCAACTGAAAGCCTCCTTCACTCTACGAAGGATATTCCTGAAAGAAAGTTCCTGGGGGGGGGGGTGTATGGGTGCAGAACATAAGGTGTCACAAGTCTGAATACGCTTCTGGTAGCAGGTGCCCCGAATGGGACAACTCCTCATCTTCTGAGCTTGAGGAATCTGAATCTTCCTGAAAGACCACCTCACTGCTTCTTTTGGATGGGGAGGCTTCAGTGGCAGGAATCTGGGAGGACTCTATATTTTAAGAAAGCCATGATTTCCTGTGCTATTTTTAAGAGGTCATGGGCTTCAGTCCGAGAAGTGGTGGCTGGAAGCAGTGGTGAAGGAAAGAAAGTGGCTCATTTTGGTTTAGGTGTCCATTTAGAAAGGATGACCTGAGGTTGCAGTCTTCTGACTGCAAATTTGGTTAAGGTTTCAGTAGTCAAGGTTGACAGTGGTCTATCTCAGGACCCACAACGCGAAAGTAAGAAGCTGAGGCCTGCTAAGCAACCTCCGACCCAATCAATGTCTGTGCTGATGTAAAAGTGGTCGGTAGGTCAGAGACCATGACAGCCTACCGAAGGTCAAGTAAGAGGGTTTGGGCCTAGGAGTCACTGGACCAGGGGGCGGGGGGTGAAAAGACACCTTACCTGGGTAGCTGGTCTACTTGGGTACTAAAGAAGAAGCTTTCTTGGAAACTTTACAGTTCTTTTTGTTTTTCTGTTTTTCAGAATGACTCTAGCAGAAGCTGGAATTTGCAAAGGCCCTGCAGTAGCAGTGGGCTAAGATGCCACCAAGGAAGGCAAAGATGAGGACTCCATATAGGTGGGCTAATACCTTGGCCATATGTTTCTGGGTTTTCACACAGAATTTTGCAAAGTCAAGACAATTAGAGACGTCATGTTAACGGCCTCAAGGAGAACAGACAAAATGAGTGAAACTTTATGCAGGATTTGCTTCCCACACTTAAAACAACTGTTGACTTTACACATTAAATTAATAGAGGAAAATCCCCATTGGGGTACTTATCAAGACTCACACCCACACATCAACTTGAAAAACAAACTGACTAACAAGACGTGAGCTTTCTGGAAACACACACATGAAGCTCACTGGACTGCATGGCTAAAAGGAACTGAAGAGGATACAGACAGATGCCATTCTAATACCCCCAACATCTACATATCGGTCTTCACACATCTGTTGGCTAGGTATCGATGCATCGGGCCAGCAGTGCGATTCTGCAGGGCAGGAACAGTCAAGAGTAAGTACTGCAGTACTGTGTACGAAGATCATTTGTTGTTTAGAATCAGTATCCTGCAAATCCATTATTACCTTACTTAAATATGAATATTAAGTATATGGCCATTTTGGGGTTGGTAATTAATAGCCAAGAGTGCCAAAGTAGAGGAGATAAAAATCTTTTTACCCTACCTATAGCCCTGGTATCCTTGTCTGAAAAGGGGCACTGGCATTAGGAAGGAGTTTAGATGGCTTATCATACAACAGGGAAAAGTACAGTTTTGTACCTACCATAAATGTAGATGTTAGAGTGCTAATACAGCTGCAGTCATAACAGATGGGTTCTCCTGCTGACGGTGGGTCCTCGGTCGGCCGAATTCCAAAGTCTAGGTCCGGCGTCGGTTGTCGTTGCTTCTTCCCTGACGTCAGAGCGACAGGGGTATAAAAGAACCAGCCAATGCCATTTTCTTCAGTTTTTCTTGCCCCAGATGTCAGGTGCCCCCAGAAGGAAGGCAAAACATAAATTTATGTAGTAAAGCAAATGCAATATAATCAAAAAACAGTAGTTGCAAGCAAATACACCATAAAAGAATACCCCAATGAGGATGCATGAGGAGGTGTTAGCCATAAGGCCTGTCCCAAGAGGGGAAGGAGGGAGGGAAACCTGGACTGCAGCTGTATTAGCACTCGAACATCTACATTTATGGTAGGTACAAAACTGTACTATGTTCATCGGGCATACAGCTGCAGTCATAACAGATGGGTAGAATCCCAAAGCTAATAAAGGGGTGGTAGGCACTAAGTGGAACTAGGTGGAGCCAGGAAGCCTTGCAAGACTGCAGTGGCAAAGCCCGCTCTAGTTTTGGAGTATAATGGTAGGTGATAGTGCTTGGAGAAAGTATGTACAGAACTCCAAGTGGCTGCTTCCAAAATATCTTTGGTAGGAACCCCCCTGAGGAAAGCTGCAGAGGTAGTTGTGGCCCTTGTGGAGTGAGATCTGATGCCTGTAGGTACAGTTTTACCATGAAAAGAGTAACAAAAGCGTATGCAGTGGGCTATCCAATTTGAGATTGTCTGTTTAGAAATAGGCTTCCCATGAGCACCTGTAGCATAGGACACAAAGAGTTGCTCTGATTTTCTGAAAGGCTTTGTTCTGTCCAAATAATAACGGAGCAGTCTGTGAATGTCCAAGGAATGTAGTAGCCTCTCCCCTTTGTTTTGTGGATTAGGGTAAAAGGTAGGTAAATGGATAGCCTGATTCAAGGCTACCCTGGATACTACCTTTGGCATAAATGAAGGATTGGTTCGTAAGGAAACTCAATCCTGATGGAAAATGATGAAAGGCTGCACAGCCATGAGGGTTTGTAGTTCCGAAACCATGCGTGCTGAGGTGATAGCTAGAAGGAAGGCTGTTTTCCATGACAAATATTGCAGATCTGTTGAAGCAGCTGGCTCAAAAGGAGGCAGGGTTAGTTTTTCTAGAATGAAATTGAGGTCCCAAGCCGGTACTGGTTGCTTCCTTGGAGGTTTTATATTCTTAGCCCCTCTGAGGAACTGTCTTAAGAGAGGGTGAGAGAATAAAGGAGGATCAGTGTTGTACTCTGCAGAAATGGCTGAGGCATGGATTTTGATGGAGGAGAATGAAAGTCCACTGCTTAGCAGCTCGGCTAGGTACTGTAGTATTTGAGGTAAATTCAGTATTCCAGGATTCCGACCCTTTTTCTGATTCCAGACACAAAACCGTTTCCATTTTGCGGAGTAGGCTTTTCTAGTAGAAGGCCTTCTGGCCTCCAAAATAACATCCTGCACCTCCTTGGAGAGTAGGGTCTGTTGTGAATTTAAGGAATCCTCCATGCGGCTAGATTGAGTGTTTTCAGCTGACTGTGAAGAGTTTTGAAGTTGTGCTGAGTCAGTAGAAGAGGCATTAGAGGCAGGATCCATGGTGGGGAATGCGTCAGGCTCCTCAGGAGTGGGTACCAGTGTTGTCTTGGCCAGTCTGGAGCAATGAGAATCATCTTTGGTCTGTCTGCTCTGGCTTTTAATAGAACTTTGGCCAGCAGTGGAAGAGGTGGAAAGGCATAAACCGTCATTGTTGTCCAACTGAAAGAGAGTGCGTCCACTTTCCAGGCCTGTGGATGAAAGGTCCTTGAGCAGAATTTTGTCAATTGGTAATTTCTGTGGGTGGCAAAGAGATCTATGTCTGGCCTTCCCCATGCTTGAATTATCATTGTAAAAACTTGAGGATGCAACTTCCATTCGTGTGGATCTGTCATACTTCTGCTCAGGTTGTCTGCCAGTGTGTTTTCTTTCCCTGGCAGGAATTGTGCTCGAAGTTGGATTTGCAGTTCCAGAGCCGTGTTCCAAAGGGACATGGCTAGTCTGCACAGGGGATATGAATGAGTTCCTCCCTGTTTGTTTATGTACCACATCACTGTGGTGTTGTCTGTTCTTATCAATAGCTGCCCTGGATGCAGTAGGTCTTTGAAAGCCATAATAGCATTTATTACTGCTAGCATTTCCTTTTGATTGATGTGTAGGTACTTTTCTTTTTGTGACCATTTGCCCTGAATGCACAGATCTGTCATGTGTGCCCCCCAGGCGTAGTCCGAGGCGTCTGTTGTGATGACTTGATTTGCTTGAGGCTTGCAGAATGGGAGACCTATGTTTCTCTGGCATACTTGAGCCCACCACAGAAATTCCTTTTGAAGACATGGAATCAGTGGTATGATTGTTTCCAAACTGTGGCTGTGTTGAGACCATAAGTTTTTTAGGTACCATTGAAGTTTCCTCATATGCAGCTTTGCACATGGGATTAGCAGGATGGAAGACGCCATGAATCCCAGAGCCTGCAGGATTTTCCTTGCAGTCAGCCTGGTGAAGGTTGCCAGTTTTCTGAAGTATTGAGTTAATTGCCTTTGTTTCTCTGGCGTGAGGTAGGCCATCTGGGTGTTTGTATCCAAGCTGGCACCCAGGAAAATTATTGTTTGAGAGGGTATTAGTCTTGACTTCTTTTTGTTGACTGTGTATCCCAGAGATTTCAACAACATTATTACAAACGCCAGGTGTTTCAGAAGAGTGTGTTTGCTGTCCGCTTGGATCAGGCAGTCGTCCAGATATGGGTATATTTGTATCCCTTGAAGTCTGCAGAAGGCAATTACTGATGCCAGGCATTTCGTGAACACTCTGGGCGCAGTAAATAAGCCAAAGGGCAATGCAGAGAATTGATAATGGGATGAACCTGCAAGAAATCTGAGGTATCTTCTGCAATCTTGTCTGATTGGCACATGCAGGTATGCCTCCTTGAGGTCCAATGTCACCAGCCAAGACTCCTTGCCCAGCATGGGAAGAAGCTGCTGTAATGTGAGCATCTTGAACTTTCTTACGAGTAAATATGTGTTTAGGATGGATAGGTCCAATATGGGTCTTCAATTTTTGCCCTTCCTTGGTTCCAGGAATAGTCTGGAATAAAAACCTTGACCCTGTTCTTGTGCAGGTACCTCTTGAATAGCTTTCATGTCCATGAGATCTGAAATTTGTTTTTGTGCCTCTGCCCATTGATTGCGTGGCAGGTTTGGCATGCCTCTCATTTTTGGAAGGGTGTGAAAGTGGAATCTGTAGCCTCTGTCTATAATGTCCAGGATCCATTTGTCTTTTGTGACAATATGCCAATTTTTCGAAAATAATGCCAGTTTTCCGCCTAAAGGTGCTGACATTTGAGCCTTGCTTGGCATGCAAAGGGGAAAGTCATTGGGTCTGCTTTCTGAATGGCTGTGAACTATCCTCACCCCCTCTTGGTGTAGGCGTTTGCCATTGTCTGCCTCTAAATGATCCTTGAGATTACCCTCTACCTCTCGGGCGCCTGTATCTACCTCTGAGGTCTATCCGTGGCTGGAAAGGACCAATTTTTTGAAGGCCAATTTCTACTGAAACGTGGCGGTTGTACCTGTAGGAAATCCTTCACTGTTTGCATTGATTTTGCCTTTTCCTCCATTTTCTTTAATACCTCCTCAGCTTTAACACCAAACAATACATCCTTTTGAAGAGGTGCATCTAGTAATTTAGCTTTGACATGATCTGGCAAGGCTTGCTCTTTGAGCCAAGCATGTCTACGCATGACTGATCCTGTAACAGCAGCTCTACAAGAGGCCTCTAAAGCATCAAAACCACATTGCAAGGTATGTTTACCCACTTGCTCTGCACTATGCAACAAATCCTGCAACTCCTTCAAGTCTGGTTGTTCAGGTTGTGACATTTTGCTTTTCAACTGAGATAACAAAAACTGTTGATACTTTAACATATGGAACTGACAGTTTAATGCCCTCATGGTTAAAGTGGCCGAGGTGTATACCTTTTTCCCCCACCTTTCTAAAGCTCTGGAATCTCTCTCTGAAGGTAATGGATTTTTGGCAGTGGAGGCCTTAATTCCCTTGGGACCCTGTGAAATAGTTTCTGGGTCAGCCGCATGGCTTTTGTATAGGAATTGGTGTGAATCAGGAACCCGGTAATACCTGTCAGGCTTGACTGGAGCTGGAGGTAAAGAATCTGGGTTAAGGCTGGCCTCTGAATACACATCTAGTATGTCTAAGACAGGAGGTATAGCCAGAGGCCTGTGCTGAGGGAGCAAAAGGAAATCCCTGAGCCTTTTCTTGGAGTCTGAGTACTCTTGGCCTTCCCAGTGGAAGTGTTCCCTTAAGGTATGCAAGGTTTCCCCAAAAGAGTAATCCTCAGGGGAGGAGACAGAGGGAATGGACTCCTCTGCATCAGAATCTTCGAAAGGGGAGTAAGAATGTTCCTGGTCCTCAGAATGCTCTGAAGGAATGGAGGCCTGGTCCGAGGAAAGGTATTCTTCCTCCACTCTGGGCCTTTTGTCCGGGGGTTGAGAACCCCTGATAAGAGTAATCAAATCCTCAGCCATTTTGAGCATCTGCTTTTTAGGTATGGGGCCTTGAGAGGGGCCCTGTGGAGCTTGTCTTTTAGAATGCATGGCTGCTTTAGATTTAGTGTAAGCCTTAATGGAAAAAGAAGAAGGCCTGAAGATACCTTGAGAGGTGGCAGGCCTGTCTGAACTCTGAGTTTCCCCGCCAAGAGTGACTCCGGTATCTGTAGTCGGGGTGTGGGCCGAAGAGCCTGCGACCTCGGGCACAGAAGACACCGCTAATGAAGTGTCATCGGTAGTCAGGGGCTGCGTATGTGCCTCGCTGAGAACCGGAGCACATGTAGTCGGCTTTAGCATGGTGTCAGTAGAAGTCGCGGACCTCGTATGTTGGTCCTTATCTTTACGTCGTTTACTCAAAATCGGAGTCGGAATATCCGACATGTTGTAATTAAACTTTTTGCCAAAATAGTGTTGGGCGAACTCCGCCTGACGCTTAATAGTGCGTCTGTTGAATGTAGCAGAAAAACGGCAGGCCGAGACGCCGTGGTCTGGGCCTAAGCAAGGTATACAGAGGGAATGGAAATCCTTATGCGGTATTTGCTTCCCACACGAAATGCAATTATTAACTTTGTCTGACATCGGTCTGAGGCAAGAAAAGTTTCCCCAACGGGGTACTTAGCTTTCTAGCAGTCTTCGGTTGAAAAATATTCGTAATCTCAGGAGCTGGCCGACCGGCACTTGCGAACTGCTTCTGCTTCAGGCACCGCGCGGCAAGAAAGACTGGAGAAAATGGCGTTGGCTGGTTCTTTTATACCCCTGTCGCACTGACGTCAGGGAAGAAGCGACGACAACCGACGCCGGACCTAGACTTTGGAATTCGGCCGACCAAGGACCCGCCTGACGGCAGGAGAACCCATCTGTTATGACTGCAGCTGTATGCACGATGAACATCTGCAGAAGGGTCTGCTACATTATTTAAAAAAAAAATAAAAATTAAGATGATCTGAAACTCCATAAAAAATTGGGAGTGAGGGGCAGCACAAATGGATTGAAAAGCATCTAGAAAAGCCTCAATAACAGAAGGGACATGGAAAGGGGCCAGGATACCCATTTTCAAAGGGTTGTAGTGACGTTTCTGTACCTCTAAGATCTGTCTACACCCCACTAAAAATGCTTCATCATATTTAAGATTCTCTCTCCAAAAGAAGTTTCTTCTGGAGAATTAGGTTAAATGGAGTCATCATTCAAAGGGACTTGGCTATGAGAGTGCATCTGAGAGGAGTAGGCCAGGGAATGGTCAAAATCAGAATATTCCTCATCTTCAGAGGAAAATTAGGCCACAACAATCTTTTGAGAGGTGGAGGAGGGGAGTGAGAGGAGAAGGAAAGAGGCTTCAGAGCCAAAAAGGCCTTAAACAAACATTGAGAGAAATTTAGTTCCGTCTCCCTAGAAAAGGAAAGAGAGGCTGAGAGTTAGCAACAGATTTTGTTTTCTGACGCTTTTTTGGTGTGACGTCTGCCTGTATTAAATGCAGTTGCTCAGTTCCCTAATGTAATACAATTAGTTTACCTGGGATCTGTTCCCTAAGATCGGAGGAACACCCTTTGGGCCATCCGTTATGATGATTCACCTCTGTCTACAGAATCCTCAGTCGTCAAGGTTTCCGATATCATACCAGCACATCCAGTGGCATCTCAGTAGAGGGCATATGAGGAGGAATCTGATGTACAATGGCTTATGATACCTCAGTGGGTACGTCAAGTCAGAAAGGGCTTACAGTTTCTGGAAGAGACCTTTCAAGCTTTTTGTTAAGTGGTGGAGATGCATAGTACAGTTGTGTACACTTACCATAAATGCAGATGTTCGAGTGTATTCACTGTTGCAGTCATTACATTTGGGTAATCCTGCTGGCAGGTTGCCCTCAGCCGGCTTGAATTCCAAAGTCTTGGGCCCTGCGTCGGCTGCTGTCGCCCCTTCCCTGACGTCAGGTCGTCAGGGGTATAAAAGAAACAGCTGATGCCATTTTCTTCAGTTTTTCTTGCCCCAGATGTCAGGTGCCCCTTTACATATATATATATATATATATATATATATATATATATATATATATATATATTCAAAAATACACCAATATAAATTTTACCTTCATCTATAAGCAAATACACCACATAGGTAGTATAAATCAGAGAAGGAAAGATATGATCCAAAAGAAAAAAGGGGGAAGACGGGCGGGTAACCTGGACTGCAACAGTGAATACACTCAAACATCTACAACAGTGAATACACTCAAACATCTATATTTATGGTAGGTGTACACAACTGTACTATGTTCTTCGTGTTTCACTGTTGCAGTCATTACATTTGGGTAGAGTCCCAAAGATATGGTTGGGAGGCTGGAACTAGACAGCAGTAGGAGAGGCTATGAGGCCCTGCAGAACTGCAGTGGCAAAGCCTGCCCTGGATTTAGAGTAGAGTGGCAGATGATAATGCTTTGTAAAGGTGTGCACTGAACTCCAAGTAGCCGCCTCTAAAATGTCTGTGGTTGGAACTCCCCTGAGAAAGGCTGCTGAGGTGGCTGCAGCTCTGGTGGAATGAGGCCTAATGCCCTTAGGCACTGGCTTGCCATAGTGTAAGTAGCAGAAATGAATGCAGTGGCCTTAGCACTTAGATATAGTCTTCTTTAAGATAGGCTTTCTTTGTGATCCTGCAGCATATGCCACTAGTAATTGCTCTGTCTTCCTGAAAGCTTTGGTTCTGTCCAAGTAGAATCTAAGCTGTTTGTGTACGTCCAAAGAATGCAGAATTCTCCCCCCCCTTGTTCTGTGGATTTGGGTAAAAGGTTGACAGATGGATGGCTTGGTTAAGAGCCACACTGGACACTACTTTAGGCATAAATGCTGGGTTTGTCCTCTGGGAGACCCTGTCTGGATGAAAAATGATGAAAGGTTCCACAGCCATGAGTGCCTGTAGCTCTGAAACTCGTCTTGCAGAAGTAATTGCTAAGAGCAGAGCTGTTTTCCAAGATAAAAACTTCATATCAGCAGTAGCGGCTGGCTCAAAAGGAGGCAGGGTGAGCTTTTCCAAGACAAAGGTGAGAGGTGCCATGCAGGTATTGGTAGTCTCCTTGGGGGCCTTACATTTTTGGCTCCTCTGACGTACTACCTTAATAAAGGGTGAGAAAAAAGTGGTGGCTCTGTATTGTAATGAGCTGCAATGGCAGAGGCATGAATTTTTATTGATGAAAAAGATAGGCCTTTGTCCAACATCTCAGTTAAGTATTGCAAAATCTGAGGAGTATTTGGTACTGCTGCATCAGTTCCTTGTGCCTGGTTCCAGGCACAGAATCTCTTCCATTTTCCAGCGTAAGACTTTCTAGTACTAGGCCTTCTGGCTTCCAGAGTGACATCCATCGCAGCTTTACTGAGAGGTGTTTGTTGTGTGACTACATTATTCATCATGCTGCCAAGTTTAATGCCCTGAGTTGGCTGGGCATGATCTGATTGTCTTGCTGGGACAGTAGTCGAGGTATTTGAGGTAAGGTCCAAGCTAGGTACAGAGATAAGTTTTGTAGTATTGGATACCAGTACTGGCATGGCCAGTCTGGGGCAATCAGTATCATCTTTGGCTTCTCCTGTCTGACCTTAGGGAGCACCTTGGGGAGGAGAGGCAGTGGCGGAAAGGCATAAACTGGGAGGTGGGTTTTTCCAGCTGAAAGACAGGGCGTCCACTTTCCATCCTTGCCTGTGATAAGTCCTTGTGCAGAATATTTTTAGTTGGTAGTTGAGAGGGGAGGCAAACAGATCTATGTCCGGGCATCCCCATTTCCTTGTTATCATGCTGAAGACTTGTGGATCCAGCTTCCACTCGTGAGGATCCATGAGGTTTCTTAGTTCGTCTGCCAGAGTATTTTCCTTTCCTGGCAGGAATTGTGCCTGCAGATGTACTTGGTAAGTCAAAGCTGTGTCCCACAAGGTCATGGCTAGTCTGCAAAGGGGGTAAGAATGTGTGCCCCCTTGCTTGTTTATATACCACATGACCATGGTGTTGTCTGCCTTTATCAGTAGTTTTCCCAGATGCAGTAGGTCCCTAAAGGCTGTCAGGGCATTTTGAACAGCTAACATCTCTTTCTGATTGATATGTAGATGCATTTGGTTTGAGGACCATGCGCCCTGAATGCATCTTCCTGCCATGTGCGCTCCCCAGGCATAGTCTGATGCATCCATTGTTAGTGTCTGCCTGGCTGGAGGTAATGTGAATGGCTGTCCCTTGTTCTGGTGACAAGCCCTTGCCCACCATCGAAACTCCCGTTGCAGGCAGGGAATGAGAGTAATGACTGTTTCCAGGCTGTGGCAATGTTGAGTCCAAACACTTTTTAGGTACCATTGAAGTTTCCTCATATGCAGTCCTGCATATGGAATTAGTAGGATGCAGGATGCAGGATGCCATGATGCCCAAAGCCTGCAGAATTTTTCTTGCAGATAACTGGGCCTTTGTTGCCAACATTTTGAAATAGGTAGTCAGTTGCCTTTGTTTGTCTGGCGTGAGATAAGCCATCTGGGCAGCTGTATTCACGCTTGCACCCTGGAATATTATCTCTTGTGAGGGTACTAGTTTTGATTTCTTTTTGTTGACTGTGTACCTAGGCATGTTAGAAGTCTTTTCACAAACGCCAGATGTTGAAGAAGAATGTCCTTGTTCTCTGCTTGAATGAGACAGTCGTCCAAGTAAGGATATATTTGTATTCCTCTGTCTGCAGAATGCAATTACTGGTGCCAGGCACTTTGTAAAGACCCTGGGCGCAGTAGAAAAGCCAAAGGGCAGTGCAGAGAATTGGTAATGCATTGAACCAGCCTTGAAACTTGGGTATCTTCTGCATGATTGTCTGATTGGAACATGCAAGTATGCCTCTTTTAGGTCTAAAGTCACAAGCCGAGCATTCTTGCCCAGCATGGGCATAAGCTGCTGCAAAGTCAACATTTTGAATTTTGGAATATCCAGGAATGTGTTTAAAATAGATAGGTCCAGTATTGGCCTGCAGGCCTTGTGCTTTCTGGGTACCAAGAACAGTCTTGAGTAAAATCCTTGTCCCTGCTCTTGCTCTGGTACTTGTTGAATGGCCCCCATGTCCATGAGGGATGAGACTTGTTTTTGTGCCTCTGCCCATTAATTTTTTGGCAGATCTGGCCAGCCGTTTGCCTTTGGTAGAGAATGGAAGTGGAACTTGTAGCCTTGTGACACTATGTTTAGAACCCACTTGTCCTGGGTTTTGATGTGCCAGTTTTGAGCAAAAAGTGCTATTTTTTTCCCCTAAGGGTGCTGCCAGAAGATAAGTGCTTGGTGCCGGCAGGGGGAAGTCATTGGGACTGTTTTCTATACGTTTGTGATCTATCTTCTCCAGCTTTGGAGGTAGAAGCACCCCATTGCTTGGGCCTATAAGGACCTTGCGCCTGGGATCTGCCCCTTTGAGGTCTGTCTGACACAGGAAAGGACCAATTTTTTGTAGGCCAGTGTCTACTAAACCTGGGTGGCTGTACCTGTAAAAAATCTAGACAGTTTGCATAGATTTAGCTTTGTCCTCCATTTTCTTTAACACCTCTTCTGCCTTAACACCAAACAAAGTATCATGCTGTAAAGGTGCATCTAGTAATTTAACTTTAACATGATCAGGCAGATTTTGTTCCTTTAACCAAGCATGCCTCTTAGTTACAGAACACGTAACTGCGGCCCTGCAGGAGGCCTCCAAAGAATCAAAACCACATTACAAAGTATGTTTTCCAACTTGTTCTGCTGCGTACAATAAATCCTGCATTTCCTTGTTCTCTGCACATTCAGAATTTAACATTTTCTGTTTAAGCAATCCCATGACATGTTGCTGATACTTAAGCATATGAAATTGACAGTTTAAGGCCCTTATAGCCAAAGTTGCAGGGGTGTAAACCTTTTTTCCCCATTTATCTAGTGCCCTTGAATCTCTGTCAGAGGGGGTTGGGTTTTTTTGCAGAGGAAGCCTTAACCCCCTTTGGACCCTGTGATATAGTTTCTGGCTCTGGGTCAGCAGCAGGGTTTTTAAAAAGAAATTTGTGTGAGTCAGGAACAATGTAATATCTGTCAGGCTTAACAGGAGCTGGGGGTAAGGAGCCAGGGGTCAGACTAGACTCCGAAAACACATAATCTACAATGTCTAACACAGGTGGAATGGCTAGAGGCCTGTGCTGAGGTAGTAATAGAAAATCCCTGAGCCTCTTTTTAGATTCTGAAAAATCTTGGCTCTCCTAGTGGAAATGCTCCCTCATGGTGTGCAAGGTTTCCCCAAAGGAATAGTCCTCAGGAGGAGATGCTGAAGGTATAGATTCTTCAGCATCAGAATCCACATAGGGGGGGAAGAGAATATTCATGTTCAGAAGAGGAATCAGAAGAAATAGAAACCTGATCTGAAGATTCATAGTCAGTGTCTTACCTAGGCCTCTTATCAGGAGGGGGATGGGAACCCCTGATCAAGGTAATCAAGTCTTCGGCCATTTTGAGCATCTGTTTTTTGGGCATAGAGGGCTGTCCACGTGGCTCTTGAGTTTGTTTCCTTGCTTTAGAAGGTGCTTTAGTCTTTGCCTTTGAAGCTGAAGTCGTTTTAATGTAAAGATGTTTAGGTCTGAATACACCCTCAGAAGCCAGTACCTGCTCAGCGGCATCGGACCCATCTGAGGGATTAGCGTCCGAGGCTCCAATACCTTGAGTATCCAGCGGCATGGCCAACTCCACATGGGAGTCAGTAGCGGCATGCGAGACTAAAGTAGCGGGCGTCAGGGGCTGCGAAACCGCCTCACTGAGAACCAGCGACTGGCTTAGGAGAAGCTTCGTCGTCGGTTTTGGGTCTCAGTTGTTTTTCTCTATCCTTTTCTTTGCGTATTTTGTAAACTCCGGTAGTTGGATGGCTATCCGGCAACATTTCAGGGTAATTAAATCGGCGTCCAAAAAAGTTTAAAGCAAAATCATACCGAGCTTAATAGTACGTCGGTTAAATCTAGCATAAAACCGACAACCAGAAACGTTGTGATCAGGGCCTAGGCAAGGAATACAGTAAGAAAGAAAACCCTTATGAGGTATTTGCTTCCCACAAGAAATACAGTTGTTAACTTTTTCTGACATCGGTCTGGAGCAAGAAAAAAGTTTCCCCAACGGGGTACTTAGCTTTATTGAAGACTTCGGATCTGAAACTCATATACGAAATCTCAGGAGTCGGCCGACCAGCACTTCTGCTTCGGGCACCGCGCGGCAAGAAGGACTGAAGAAAATGGTGTCAGCTGCTTCTTTTATACCCCTGACGACCTGACGTCAGGGAAGGGGTGACAGCAGCAGACGCAGGATCCAAGACTTTGGAATTCAGGCCGGCTGAGGGCAACCTGCCAGCAGGATTACCCAAATGTAAAGACTGCTACAGTGAAACATGAAGAACATCAGGGGATGTGGAATATGCTTACCTTGGCGTGGGCCAAGCATCAAGCATCTCAGCTGTTAGGTCCCCAAGAAAGTGTTAAGTGAGGACAAATGAAACTACAAGGTCTTACGTACAAAGGATTGGCAGACGGAAAGTACAGTTGTGTAAGATCTTACCATAACAGTAAATGCCCTACTGATCACTGTTGCAGTATTCCTGACATACAGGTTGTCTATGCTGATGTTTGACCAGGGTACAAATGCTTTACCTTGGCAAGTAGCTTGAATTGTTAAGAAAAGTCCCCCATACCCCTGTTAAGAAAGCAAAGCGTAGTGCAAAATGGGAGACAACTGAAGATGGAAGTGCGATAGAGAAGAAGGGATAGAGGGTGGGGTAGAATATTACGAGAGAGATCAGCAGGACATCTGCTGTTGCATTAAGTTCTTACACAGCTGTTCTATGTCCAGAATGAAATTGCTACTGCAGTATTCTTGACATATGGGTGATTCTCAGAGCAGGTGGAAGGCACGGTAGTTGACTGTTCAGAAGAGTTCCCATGAGGAAAAGGTTGACCTCCAGCCTAGCCATAAGTGGAGGGCTAAGAAGGAGGCAGGCATTGATAGCAGGCTAGCAAGCTTTTATGGACTAATAGGCTAAGCCTGATCGAAGCTGGGATTCATGGCAGCCACCATTCCTGTGCTCGGCCTGGCTAGACTTCACATGAGGAAAACCCAATGGTATAAAGTCAGAAATCCAGGAAACAGTTCACTGCCAATATTCAAATGATACAACCAAAATAATCACCAAGAACGTAGTTTTAATGAAGCTTTCGGGCACACATCCCTTCATCAGCATATACAATCACATTTAAATGTTCTTTATATAGAGGGTCATTAAAAAACACATGATCTGAACCAGCCTATAATAACACCTAAAACCAATTACATCATTATTTAAATAAAATATGTAATCTAATTTATATTTCTATACATAAAAACTCTAAAAATGCATAGGTTACTATATATCTAATGAACTAGTAAGTTATGCATACATTAAATAAATATATTATTTTATTTCTTTTATGAAAGATGAATTTATAAATGATGGTTATAATGTGACTACAGTTAATAATATTATGGAAGAAGTAAGTATAGGTAGACAGAATATGTTTAAACCAATATTTAATACATTTTTAACTGAAATTGATCATTTAAATATGGTAAGAAGAATAGGGCAAGAACAAAAAAATAGATATATTATGACATATAGTGGGTATACACATCAAATTATCAATATTATTGAAAAAAACTGGCCAATATTAATGGCAATGCCAGAAATAGAAGTACTGGTTGGCCCTAAACCTAGATTTGCATACAGGAACCATCAATCTATAAAAAATATATTGTGTTATAAAGACTTTAAGGAAACACATAGGCGAGAACAAGATAGAATGGGTACTTATAAATGTCAAAATTGCACTTGCTGTAAAGATATTTTAGAATCGGATTGTGTGTTTAAACATCCAACCACAAATAAGGAATATAGACTTTATGCAGCAGCAACCTGTAATACAAATAGATTAGTGTATCTTGCTACTTGCACACACTTATGCATTTTACATAGGGAAAACCGTTAGGCGGCTAAAGGACCGTATTATAGAACATAGGTCAGAAATAAATAGGAAAATACAAACAAATGCCCTATATAAGCATATTATGGAATTTGAGAACCATACCTTTAAATTTAGAGCAGTGGAAGTAGTTGAACAATGTCTAAGAGGGGGTGACATAAATAATGCCATAGAGTTGAAAGAACTAAGTTGGATAATCAGACTTCAGGCAGATTCAAGTCCTGGTCTTAATAGTGCAGTAAGCATAAAACCTGTTTTAGTCAAAAAACAATTAGAAATAAAATAATATATTTATTTAATGTATGCATAACTTACTAGTTCATTAGATATATAGTAACCTATGCATTTTTAGAGTTTTTATGTATAGAAATATAAATTAGATTACATATTTTATTTAAATAATGATGTAATTGGTTTTAGGTGTTATTATAGGCTGGTTCAGATCATGTGTTTTTTAATGACCCTCTATATAAAGAACATTTAAATGTGATTGTATATGCTGATGAAGGGATGTGTGCCCGAAAGCTTCATTAAAACTACGTTCTTGGTGATTATTTTGGTTGTATCATTTGAAAACCCAATGGTACCAGACATCTGTGTGGTCCCAGCACTGCCACCCACTGGAAACACACATTACCCTCCTCCCTTGTCTCAACAAGGAGCTTATTTGGTAAAAAGGACAGGCCATACTCAACCCAGGATTACCTTTCACATGTTCACATGGGAACTGCAGAGTCCTGTGCTAAAAGTGGATCCTCACCATGTCTGCAGCACCAGGAAAACCTTTTCCACCTTGCAGTGCAAGATTTTCCAGAAGTGGGTCTCGTAGCCTGGTGTAGGACTTGGACAACTTCTTCAGAGAATAAGTGCCTTTGACGGATTAAAATTGTATCATCCATAAGGTTAGATTGAGGGATGGAAGATGCAGGTGGAGTAGCAAACCTTTTTGCTGAGTTATTAGGTCCAGCTGTACAGGAATTCTCCTATAATTTCCCTTTGCCAGGTGAAATAGCAAAGGAGAACCAATGCTGTCTCAGACAAAATGCAGCCAGTAAGAGGAGTTTGGGTGTTGCCTTTTGTGCCTTGAGAATAATTTCTGTAAGAAGAGGCAGAGGGAGAGGTATAGAGGAACTTCTCTGTACACTGGAAAGAGAAGACATTTGTCTTCCAGGCAGGGGGACAAGGGTCCCTGGTGCAGAACGAGGGAGCTGATGGCTGCTTGTTTGAAGCAAAGAGGTCTATTTGGAGAGTGCGACACTGAAATATGAAGTTGTGGAAGACCTCTCTGTTCAAGGCCACTCTTGGCGGGGGAGGGGGTCCTCCAGGAAGTGACAGTCTGCTAAGCACACTGTCCCGAAAAGGGATGTGTGGCAGTAAGTGTGATGTTTATTTGTGTTACCAAATTCCATGCCTCCTGTGTTAACCTGCATAGCTGGAAAGACCTGGTGCCTCCCTGTTTATGCATCACATAACTGTCATGATTTCTGTGTACACTGGTCAACTAAGGTGGGCTAAAATGCGAAGATCTGCAGAAGAGTCCTTGTTTCTGTGAGGAACTCGGGTTGTTATTTCCCCTGCACTTAGTGGGATTCTGGCCAATCTTCCCACACCTCATCCACGGTGCTCGTGTGAACCTGTTGACGAGGAGGAGGAAGTGTGAAAGGTAATTCTGAGTTGAGGAATTGCCCGACCCTTCCACCAAACAAGTTCCTTCTAGAGACAAGGGAGGAGGGCAATTAGTTTCCAATGGTTGGCAGTGCTGGAACCATACAGACTTCAGGTACCGATGATTTTCCTCATGGGGATTCTGTCCAGGGTAAGCACAGGAATGGTGGCTGTCAAGAATCCCAAAGTGCTCATTATCTCCCTTGCAGATCAATGGATTGCAGAGGACAGGCCTTGGAAGTAACTGGACAAACAGAAAACCTTCTGGGGAAGGAAGGCATGCCTTCACTTTGTGTCTAGTCTGCATTTCAGAAACATTAGGTCCTGTATAGGAACCAAGAAAGATGTTTTTTAATAGTTTATTGTAAAGCCCAGACCTGTCAGAAGACAGAGGGTGAACTGAAGACACTGAAGACCAATTTCTAGGGAAACCGCCTGGATCAGAAGGTCGTCTGGGCAGAGGAAAATCTGAATTCTTTGAGTGTGACAAAGCTACTACAGGCACCTTGCGAACACTCATGTAGCCGTTGGAAAAAAACAAAAAAGCAGAGCAGTAAACTGACAATGCAAGGAGCCAGAGAAAAACCTGAGGAATCTTCTGCAAGTGGGACGAATGGGAATGTGTAAGACAACTTCCTTCAGCGCTAATGATATTAAGAAAGCTTATGGGAGGATGAAAGTGTGTGGACAGCATTTTGAAAAACATTCTTACAGGTAAGTGTTCAAGTTAGGCAGGCCTAGGATGGGTCTCCCATTGCGCTTCTTTTCTTGGGACTAGACAGGTCCTGGAATAAAAGTCTTTTCCCATGAATTATTTTGGGAGATGCTGATGGTACCCTGATTCCAGAAGTCTTGAATAATGGGAGTCAGAAGGGATACATGGTTTTGAGCAAGTAGTGGCATGCCTCTAAGAGGGGGAATTGTTTTGCCAAAACATGGCACAGCCATTCCTGATGAGAGAAAGGTCCTATTTGTGGTAACAGCTTTCCAACTGGCCATGGAGAGCAACAGCCTTTGAGAAAGAGGGGTAATGGGGCTTAGGACAGGTGGACAGATGCTGCAGAGGTAGTCCACAGTATTTGTTCCTCCAAAGGGAGGTCTCCCAGCTGGAGGTTCCCTTAAGGATTTTTCAAAGTATCCTTTCATAGGAGGTTTTCCTTTGTCTCTGAACTATTCTAGGATCTCTTTTAATGAAAGGAGTAGATTTAGCAGAGTAGTTCATGTGTTATCTAGCAATTGAGGAGAGTAGGATCTGTCTGCAGTCTTTCATGGTTTTACCTTAGTCTTGGAAAATATTAAACAGACTGACCACCTGAGGGCCAGACAGTAAAGTCTTTGTTCAGAGGTAAAGCTATAATTTTTGATTTAAAACTCAAACATAAAGGCTGACTGCAAAAAGTACAGTTGTGTACACTTACCATAAATGTATATGTTTGAGTGTTTTCACTGTTGCAGTCATCACATTTGGGTTATCGGCCTACAGGTATCCCTCAGTCGGCCTGGATACCAGAGTCTTGGGATTTCTGCGTGGGATGCTGTCACTTCTTCCATGACGTCAGGTCGTCATGGGCATAAAACATGCAGCCAACGCAATTACATCAGTTTCTTGCCCCAGATGTCAGGAGCCCCCAAAATAGGAAGCAATTACATGGTATGGAACACCCCCAGCAAAAAGCAAATACCAATGGTATAAGATATACCAAACAAAAAGGATAGGTAGAAGTAAAGAGAAGACAGGAGGCTGGAGGGAGGGTAACCAAGACTGCAACAGTGAATACACTTGAACATCTACATTTATGGTAAGTGTAC
Source organism: Protopterus annectens (assembly GCF_019279795.1). Classification (NCBI taxonomy): domain Eukaryota; kingdom Metazoa; phylum Chordata; order Ceratodontiformes; family Protopteridae; genus Protopterus; species Protopterus annectens. The sequence goes on along the minus strand of NC_056731.1, from coordinate 340,120,035 downwards.
AAAACTGTACTATGCTCTTCGTGTTTCACTGTTGCAGTCATCACATTTGGGTTGATTCCCAAAGCGGAGGATGGGTGGAGGTAGTTAAGAAGCATTAGGGCTGGCAATCAGGCCCTGTAAGACTGCTGTGGCAAATCCAACTCTGGATTTAGAAAAGATGGGTAAGGGGTAATGCTTGGTGAAAGTGTACAGAGCTCCAGGTTGCAGTTTCCATGATGTCCCTGGTAGGGACTACCCTGAGTAATGCTGTAGAGGCTGAAGTAGCCCTAGTGGAATGTGTTCTGATCCCCTGTGGGGTAGGTTTCCCATGGTGTTTCTAGCAGAAATGGGTGCAGTCTGCTAACCATTTATAAATGGTTTGCTTTGAAATGGCCTTGCTCTCTGCCCCTGCAGCAAAGCTGACTAGCAGCTGGTCAGATGTTCTAAGGGGCTTAGTCCTGTGCAGATAGAACTTAAGTTGCCCGTGCACATCCAGGGAGTGCAGGATCCTTTCCCCTTTATTCTGAGGGTTATGGGAAAAAAGTTGGCAAATGAATGGACTGGTTTAAAGCCACACTAGATACCACCTTGGGCATAAAGGATGTGTTAGTCCTGAGGGAAACCCTGTCCGCATGGAAGATAATGAAGGGCTCCACGGGCATAAGGGCCTGCAATTCAGACACTCTTCTTGCTGAAGTGATGGCTAGAAGTAAAGCTGTTTTCCATGAAAGGAATTTTAACTCTGCTGTAGCCACAGGTTCAAAGCGCAGGGACGTGAGCTTTTCCAATACAAAGTTGAGGTCCCAGGCTGGAGTGGGAGCTCTCATGGGGGGGGGGTCTTAAATTTTTGGCTCCCCTCAGGAACGGTTTGACCAGAGGATGACAGAATAGGGGTGGCTCAGTATTATAATGAGCTGAGATGGCAGAGGCATGAATCTTAACTGAAGAGAAGGATAGGCCTTTGTGGAGCATTTCTGTTAAGTAATCTAGTATATGAGGTAAGCTGGGCACAGCTGTGTACATTCCACTTTTCCAAATAGGATTTTCTAGTACTAGGCCTCCTTGCCTCAAGAATGACATCCAGCACCTGCTTACTGAGGGTTGCTGGTGATTAGCTCAGGGGATGAGCCGGGCTGCTAGGTTCAGAATCAGTAGCTGAGGGTGCAGATCCTGGCCCGCCTGCTGGGACAGCAGGGAAGGAGTCTGACGCAGGTGCCATGGTGGCACTACTGTCAGACTCCACAAAAGAGGGTACCAGTGCTGCCGTGGCTAGTCTGGTGCAATCAGGATTGTCCTTGGTCTGTCCTGTTTGATCTTTAGTAGAACCTTCGAGAGGAGGGGCAGAGGGGGAAAGGCATAGACTGAGAGGCTTTCCCAGGTAAAGGAAGTACAGTTGTGTACACTTACCATAAATGTAGATGTTCGAGTGTATTCACTGTTGCAGTCATTACATTTGGATAATCTGCTGGCAGGTTGCTTTCAGTCGGCCTGATTAACAAAGTCTTGGGTCCTGCGTCGGTTGCAGTCCCTTCTTCCAGGACGTCAGGTCGTCAGGGGTCTAAAACATGCAGCTGACACCATTACATCAGTTTTTCATGCCCCAGATGTCAGGTGCCCCCCAAATGGAGAGCAAATAAAATTAAAAACACAAAAATATACCTCCAAACAAAAGCAAATACACCAAAAAGGCTTTTAAGCATAGTAAAAAAAAGTAGAGGTATAGTAAGAGAAAAACAGGGGGCTGGAGGGAGGGTAACCAGGACTGCAACAGTGAATACACTCGAACGTCTACATTTATGGTAAGTGTACATACCTGTATTATGTTCTTCGTGTTTCACTGTTGCAGTCATTACATTTGGGTAGATTCCCAAAGCTATGGCTGGGAGGATGGATTTATACAGTATTAGGACCAGCTAAAAGGCCCTGCAAGACAGCAGTGGCAAAGCCAGCTCTGGATTTAGAGACAATTGGTAAATGATAATGCTTGGTGAAAGTATGTACAGAACTCCAGGTGGCAGCTTCTAGAATATCCCTGGTAGGAACACCTCTGAGAAAGGCTGCAGAAGTAGATGCAGCCCTGATGGAATGCGATCTGATCCCCTGGGGGACAGGTTTTCCATGGTGCTTATAGCAGAAATGAATGCAATGGCTTATCCATTTAGAAATGGTTTGTTTTGAAATAGCCTTCCCCTCTGCCCCAGCAGCAAATGCTGCTAGCAATTGTTCAGATTTTCTTCGAAATTTAGTTCTGTCCAAGTAGAATCTAAGTTGTCTGTGCATATCCAAGGAATGCAGAATCCATTTCCCTTTGTTCTGTGGACTGCGATAGAAAGTTGGCAAATGAATGGACTGGTTAAGAGCCACACTGGTAACCACCTTGGGCATGAAAAATGGACTGGTCCTCAAGAGATACCCTGTCCGCATGAAAGATGATGAAAGGCTCCACTGCCATAAGGGCCTGTAATTCAGAAATCATTCTAGCTGAAGTGATTGCTAATAGGAAGGCTGTTTTCCAAGAAAGAAATTTTAAGTCTGCAGTAGCAGATGGCTCGAAAGGAGGTAAAGTGAACTTTTCCAAAACAAAGTTAAGGTCCCAGGCAGGGGTAGGAGCTCTCCTGGGTGGCCTCAAGTTCTTTGACCCTCTGAGATACTGTTTGAGCAGGGGATGAGAAAATAGGGGTGGTTCTGTGTTACAGGGACCTGAAATAGCTGAAGCGTGGATTTTAATAGAGGAAAAAGACAGGCCCTTGTGAAGCATCTCAGTTAAGTATTGCAAAATCTGAGGTAAATTGGGTGCTGCTGTGCTCATCCCTAAAGATTGGTTCCAGACACAGAATCTTTCCATTTGTCAGCATAAGATTTTTTAGTAAGAGGTCTCCTTGCCTCCAAGATGACATCCATCACAGGTTGGCTGAGGGATGATAAGGGTGAATTTAAGTGATTAGCCAGGCTGCAAGGTTCAATATTGGAAGCTGAGGGTGCAGAATTTGGTTCTCCTGCTGAGACAGCAGGGAAGGGGTCTGAGGCAGGTGCCATGGAGATGTTTGTGACACACTGCACAGGAGGGGGTACCAGTGCTGGAGCGGCCAGTCTGGAGCAATCAAAATCATCCTTGGTTTGTCCTGTTTGACTTTTAGTAGAACTTTGGAGAGCAGAGGCAAAGGGGGAAAGGCGTAGTCTGATAGGTTTTTCCAGCTGAAGGACAGAGCATCCACTTTTCAGGCTAGCTTGTGGGGAGTCCTTGTGCAAAACTTGTCCAACTGGTAGTTCTGGGGGCAGGCAAATAGATCTGTCTGGGCTCCCCCATTCGCTTGTCAACATGTTGAAAATCTATGGTTCCAGTTTCCACACGTGTGGGTCCATGAGGTTTCTGCTTAGTCTGTCTGCCAGTGTATTCAATTTTCCTGGCAGGAATTGAGCTTGTAGGTGCACTTGGCAGCTGAAGGCTAAGTTCCACAATGCCATGGCTAGTCTGCAGAGGGGGTAGGAATGTGCACCCCCCCCTGCATGTTTATGTACCACATAACCGTGGTGTTGTCAGTCTTTACCATTAGTTGTCCTGGAAGAATGTAGTCCTTGAAGGCTGTCAGAGCATTCTGTACAGCTAACATTTCTTTTTGCTTGATACGTAGGTGCATTTGATTTGGGTTCCATTTGCCCTGAATGCACTTCCCTGCCAGGTGAGCCCCCCATGCATAGTCTGATGCATCTGTAGTTAGGGTTTGGGTGGCAGGGGGTAGTGTGAATGGTAATCCCTTGTTTTGGTGGCAGGCCTCTGCCCACCATATGAAGGTATGATATAATTTATTGTAACCAGGCTGTGACAATGTTGACTCCATAGGCTTTTTAGATACCACTGTAGTTTCCTCATATGCAGTCTTGCATATGGAATTAGAAGAATGCAGGAGGCCATGAATCCCAAGGCTTGCAGTATTTGTCTTGCAGATAGCAGGATTTTTGTGGCCACTTGTTTGAAGTAAGTTACCAAATGAATTTATTTTCTGGCGTGAGGAAAGCCATCTGGGCAGTTGTATTCAGGCTTGCACCCAGGAATGTAATCTGTTGACAGGGTTCCAGTTGTGATTTCTTTTGGTTTATGGTGTACCCTAGACAAGTTAGAACCCTTTTTACAAATGCCAGATGATTTAAAAGTATGCCCTGGTTTTCTGCCTGAATTAGACAATCGTCCAGGTATGGATATATTTGAATATTTCTTTGCCTGAAAAATGCAATCACTGGAGCCAGGCACTTAGTGAATACCCTGGGTGCAGTAGACAAACCAAAGGGCAGTGCAGAGAACTGATAATGCAAGTAGCCTGCTTTGAAGCGTAGGTATCTTCTGTAAGATTCCCTGATTGTGATGTGCAGGTATGCTTCTTTTAAATCTAGAGTTGCCAACCAGGCGTCTTTGCCTAGCATAAGAAGTAATTGAAGAGTCAGCATCTTGAATTTTGGAATCTCCAGAAAGGTGTTTAGAGTAGTCAGGTCCAGGATTGGACACCATGATTTGTCTTTTCTGGGTACCAGAAAAAGCCTGGAATAGAAACCTTGTCCCTTTTCCACCAGTTGAATAGCCCGCAAGCTTAAGAGGGAATGTACTTGTTTTTGTGCCTCTGGCCACTGATTTGGAGGCAGGTCTGGCCACCCATTTGGTGTTGGCAAAGTGTGGAAATGAAATCTGTATCCCTGGGACACTATATTTAAAACCCATTTGTCCTGGGTTATGAGTTCCCAGTTCTTTGCATGAATAGCAATCTTTCCCCCCAAAGGGGCGGTCAAAAGATAAGTGCTTGGGAATTTTAAAAGGAAGTCATTGAGACTGTTTACCATAGGGAGGGCCTTGTTATTTCCAGATTTGAAAGTGGAGCCCCCCCCACTGCTTAGTTCTGAGAGTCCCCTGGGATTGAAACCTGGGTTTTTTGCTTTGTCTGGGTTCGGCTTGATAGGACCTGGAAGGGACTGGAAAGGACCAATTCTTAGTAGGCCAGTGCCTACTAAATCTTGGAAGTTGCTCTTGTAAAAATTATTTAACAGTTTGCATAGATTTAGCTTTATCTTCCATCTTTTTAAGAACTTCTTCAGCCTTATTGCCAAATAGGTGGTCCTGATTTAAAGGAGCATCCAACAATTTAGCAGTAACATGATCAGCACAGACCCAGTAACAGCAGCCCTGCAAGAGGCCTCTAAAGAATCAAAACCACATTGCAAAGTATGTTTTCTAACTTCCCTTGGGCCCCTGAGAAATGGTCTCTGGATCTGCAACAGGATTTTTGAAAAGGAACTTGTGGGACTCAGGAATCCTGTAGTATCTGTCAGGTTTACTAGGAGCCGGAAACAGGGAATCAGGGGCCAAACTGGATTCCGAGATTACATCGACAATGTCTAGGTATAGCCAAAGGCCTATGCTGAGGTAGGAGGAAATCCCTAAGCCTCTTTTTTGAATCAGAAAATTCCTGCCTTTCCCAGAGGAAATGCTTCCTTAAAGTATGTAAAGTTTCCCCAAAAGAAAAATCCTCAGGAGGGGAAGTAGAGGGAATGGAATCCTCTGCATCAGAATCCTTATAAGTAGGTATGGACAAATCCAGGTCATCAGAAGAAACAAAATCCTGATCAGAAGATTCATAATCAAGCTCAGCCCTAGGCCTCTTGGGGGCGGTTGACTACCTGTGATTAGAGTAATTAGATCTTCAGCCATTTTTATCATTTGTTTTTTTAGGCATAGGGGCCTGAGCATGTGGCCTGTGCATCAGTTTTTTAGACATGGATCGAGATTTAGGCCTTAGTAATGAAGGCGGTGTCGATTTAACATGCAAGTCTGTAGGCCTGAATACACCCTCAGAAGCCGGTGCCTGCGCAGCGGCTCCAGACCCATCCAAGGTAGAGACATCCACAGGTTCCATAGCTGAAGTATCTCGTGGCATACTGGACTCCGAATGAGTCTCAGTAGAGGCCTGCGAATCAGAAGTAGTGGGTATCAGGGGCTGCGAATGCGCCTCACTGAGTACCGGCGAATGGCGACTGACTTAGAAGTGTCGTCGGCAGTTTTGGACCTCGGTGGCCTGTCTCTGTCTTTATCTTTGCATTTTTTCAGAATCCCTGTAGTCGCATGGCTAACCAATGACATTTCTGGATAATTAAACCGAGAACCGAAATATTTAGAGGCAAAAAATGTACCGACGACTGACAGTGCACTGATTAAATAAAGCACAAAACTGACAGCAAGGTACGTTGTGGTCAGGGCCTAGGCAAGGAATACAGTACAAATAAAATCTTTAGGAGGTATTTGCTTTCCACAAGTAATGCAATTATTAACTTTTACTGACATCGGTAGGGAGCAAGAAAAAGTGTCCCCAAATGGGGTACTTAGCTTTAAGTTGAAGACTTCGGTTCTGAAACTCGAAAACGAAAATTTCAGGAGTTGGCCGACTGGCACTTGCGAACTGCTTCTGCTTCGGGCACCGCACGGCAAAAAAGACTGATGTAATGGCGTCAGCTGGATGTTTTATACCCGACGACCTGACGTCATGGAAGAAGGGACAGCAACCGACGCAGGACCCAAAACTTTGTTAATCAGGCCGACTGAGGGCAACCTGCCAGCAGATTACCCAAATGTAGTGACTGCAACGGTGAAACACTAAGAACATCAGGTAAGTGGTAATGCTCGGTTTAGGTGTGTAAAGAACTCCAGGTTGCAGCTTTCAGGATTTCCCTGGTAGGGACTCCCCTGAGAAATGCTGTAAAGGTCGAAGTAACTCTAGTGGAATGAGTTCTGATCCCCAGAGGCGTTAGGTTTTCCATGGTGTTTTTGCAGAAATGGATGCAGTGTGCTATCCATTTGGAAATGGTTTGCTTCGAAATGGCCTTGCCCTCTGCCCTGTAGCAAAGCTGACTAGTAGCTGGTCAGATTTTCTGAAAAGCTTAGTCCTATCAAGGTAGAACCTGAGCTGTCTGTGCACATCCAAGGAGTGCAGGATCCTTTCCCCTCTATTCTGAGGATTAGGGAAAAAGGTTGGCAAATGGATGGCTTGGTTTAAAGCTACACTGAATACCATCTTGGGCATAAAGGAAGGGTTAGTCCTGTAGGAAATCCTGTCAGCATGGAAAATAATGAAGGGCTCCACCGCCATTAGTGCCTGTAACTCAGACACTCTTCTTGCTGAAGTAATAGCTAGAAGTAAGGCTGCTTTCCAAGAGAGGAATTTTAACTCTGCTGAAGCAGCAGGGTCAAAAGGGGGAAGTGTGAGCTCCTCCAGTACAACGTTAAGGTCCCAGGCCAGGGTGGGAGCTCTCCTAGGGGGCCTTAAATTGTTAGCTCCTCTCAGGAACTGTTTGATGAGAGGGTGAGAAAAGAGAGGTGAATCAGTATTATAATGAGCTGAGATGGCAGAGACATGAATCTAAATGGATGAGAAGGATAGGCCTCTGCTAGGTAATCAAGGATTTGAGGTAAGGTGCGCACAGCTGTGTCCTTTCCTTGAGACCGACTCCAAAAATATCTTTTCCACTTTTCAGCACATGATTTCCTAGTACTAGGCATTCTGGCCTTAAGGATGACGTCCAGCACCTGTTTGCTGAGGGATGCTGGTGGTGTATTCAGGGGATAAGCCAGGCTACAAGGTTTAGAGTTTGCAGCTGTGGATGCAAAATCTGTCCCTCCTGCTGAGACAGCAGGGAAGGTGTCTGATGTAAATGCCAGGGTGGTACTGCCATCAGACTGCGTAGGAGTGGGTACGAGTGCTGCCGTGGCCAGTCTGCTGCAATAAGGATTGCCCTTGGCATGTCTTGTTTGATCTTGAGTAGTACTTTTGAGAGGAGGGGCATAGGAGGGAAGTCATAAATTGATAGGTTTTTCCATGTAAAGGATGGGGCGTCAACCTTCCAGGCTCTGCTGTGAGGGTTCCTGGTGCAAAATTTGCTCAATTGGTGGTTTTCGGGGGAGGCAAAAAGGTCCACCTCCAGTGTTCCCCACCTCTGGGTTAGAAGTTTGAATGAGTTGGGTTCTAGATTCCACTCGTGAGGGTCCAGTAGATTTCTGCTTAGGTCATCTGCCAGTGAATTTTGCTTGCCTGGCAGGAATTGAGCTTGAAGGTGCACTTGGATGCTCAAGGCTGTGTTCCACAGAGCCATGGCTAACCTGCAGAGTGGGTAAGAATGTGTTCTGCCCTGCTTGTTTATGTATCACATAACTGTGGTGTTGTCTGTCTATCAGGAGCTGTCCTAAAACGATAAGGTATCTGAAGGCTGTCAGAGCATTCTGTACCGCTAGCGTCTCTTTTTGATTGATATGCAGGGGAATTTGTTCTTGGCTCCATTTGCCTTGAATGCATTTGCCTGCCAAGTGAGCCCCCCATGCACAGTCTGATGCATTTGTTGTCAGGGTTTGGGCGGCGAGGGGTTGAGTGAAAGAAGTCCCTTGTTGTGGTTGCATGCTTCTGCCCACCAAAGTAACTCTGCCCTTAGAAAAGATATGATAGGAATCACTGTTTCCAGGTCCTGAGAATGTTGACACCAGAAACTTTTTAAGTACCACTGAAGTTTCCTCCTCATATGCAGTCATGCATATGGAATTAGCAGAATGTATGAGACCATGAACCCTAGGGCTTGCAGTATTTTCCTTGCAGATAGCTGGGTTTTGGTGGCCATTAGTTTGAAATAGTTTGCTAAATGGATCTGATTTTCTGGAGAGAGGAATGCCATCTGGGAAATTATGTTCAATCTTGCTCCCAGAAATACAATTTGTTGGCTGGGCACCAACTGTGATTTCTTTTCATTGATGGTGTTTCCCAGTGAAGTTAGAAGTCTTTTTACAAATGCCAGGTGCTGAAGTGGCAATTCCTGACTGTCCACCTGAATCAGGCAATCGTCCAAATATGGGCAGATTTGAATATTTCTCTGCCTGCAGTATGCAATGGCTAGAGCCAGGCACTTTGTGAATACTCTAGGCGCAAGTAGATAAGCCAAAGGAAAGTGCAGAGAACTGACAGTGCATAGAGCCTGCCCTGAAACGTAGATATTTCCTGCAAAACTCCCTTATGGGGATGGGCAGATAAGCTTCTTTTAAGTCTAGGTTGACTAACCAGGCATCCTTGGCTAGCATAGGAAGAAGCTGTTGCAGTGTAAGCATTTTGAATTTTGGGACCACCAGAAAGGTGTTGAGAATTGACAGATCCAGGATAGGGTGCCAAGAACTCTCTTTTCTGGGCACCAGAAACAGTCTGGAGTAGAAACCCTGTCCCCTTTGTTTTACTGGAACAGGTTGAATAGCCCTGATATGGAGAAGGGAAAGTACTTGCTTTTGAGCCTCTGCCCACTGGTTTGGAGGAAGGTCTGACAACCCGATTGGGGATGGCAGTGAGTGGAAGTAGAATCTGTATCCCTGGGATACAATGTTTAGAACCCATCTGGTCCTGAGTAATGGACATCCAGTTTTTTGCATGAAGGGCAAGTTTTCCTCCTAGGGGCACAAGTACTTGGGCAGAGGCCTGCGTATCTGTAGAAGCGGGCATCAGGGGCTGCAAAGGTGCCTCACTGTGTACCGGCGGACTGGCGACTAGCTTAATTTTGACCTATGAGGTCTGACTTTGTGCTTTTTCGGAAGATCGGTAGTTGGATGGCTTACTGAAGCCATTTCGGAATACAGAGAATGAATGAAAGAATTTAGCTACAAAAATAGCCCGGCGACGAATGGTTTGGGCGTTAAGCCACAAAACCGACAGGGAGGGACGTCGTGGTCTGGGCCTAAACAGGTGACTCAGTAAGAATGAAAATCTCTGTGAGGTACTTGCTTTCCACCGGCAAGACAACTGTTAATTTTCGGTTAGAGCAAGAAAAAAGAAACTCCAATGGGGCACTTAGCTTTAGAAGACTTCAGATCTGAAACTCAAAAAAAATAAAAAAATTCTCAGGTAGCGGCCGACCAGCACTTGTGAACTGCTTCTGCTTCGGGCTCCTCCTCGGCAAGAAAGACTGATGTAATGGCATTGGCTGCATGTTTTATACCCCTGATCTGACGTCATGGAAGAGGTGACAGCATCCGACACAGAAATCCCAAGACTCTGGTATTCGGGCCGACTGAGGGCTACCTGCAGGCAGATAACCCAAGTGTGATGACTGCAACAGTGAAACACGAAGAACATCCATGGGTTCTGGAACCTCAGTGCGTACATCAGAGTCACATATTGGACTGTAGATCTGTTCATTTTTTTCTTTGGAGACAGAGGAATGTCAAAAGATGCAGAGTCAGACATCTTGGACTGGGCCAAGCATTTAAGATGCTGGATCTCAAGAAAGGTGCTGATAGTAGAGAGACACAAGGGTTTTTGAAATAAATTATTGACAGAAAGAGCAAGATTTATTATTGTATACTGGGCCAAGGCAAAAAAGGCACTCAGTAAATTCAAGTCCTTTTATGGAATCTGTTACCGCACTTACACTTACCCCTCTCCTAGCTGGTATCTACAACTTTAACAAAAAATTGTAAGATAAAAAGGAAAGATCCCCAATGTGTAATTTATCAGGAAAAATGAATGGACCAAAGCTGCCAATGACCAAACAATGAATAGTGCAAAGGATGCACAACCTGTGTTCGGGCTGAAAGCGAAATATGAATACTCTAACAGTGACTTCAGTCAGGACATCAAGCTTTGTAGTAGTTTTCTTCTCCTAAGAAAAAAGACAATGAGTAGCAAGTCTTTGTACAGGATTTGCCTACCAAACTTGCAATTTAGCAAACATCTAAAACAGGTAAGAAACACAAAACGGGGCATTTATCTGTTTATTTGAAGCAACAGTACCAATGACCAAAATGACAATCGGTCTTACAGATATGAAATTTGCATTCAGGCTGTCAGTGAGATAGTCTGAGAAATTATACTCTTATATCTGCCTATATACCTCTACACTTGCAAGCTGAGGTCACACAGACATACAATACTGGGTAGGTAAAGTTTTAGTAACCAGGCTGGATGGCAGTGAAGATAACCCCATGTGTTAGGAAAACTGCAACAGTAATTTCAGTCTGGACATCTTGTGCCAGGACGAGAGGAGTGCTAGACTGTGCATAAGCTTGGCTGGATGGTCAATCCCCCTATTCTGGGATAGGAGGTCCAAAAGCTGAAGCAGCATAATCGTCTCTTCCCTTTGTCACATTCGGGAAGAGGACAAACTAACGCACTAACGCTACCTGCGTTAAAGTAAAGCTGTCAGTAGCATTTCTGATTTTTCCTCTGACTTTTTTGCAACACCGCAAGGATCAAGGGAACCTCTGGAATAGTCTTCCTATTTACGTGAAGCAGAGCTCTTCCCTGACCATCTTCCAGCACAGTCTGGACCAATGGATAGGAAATCGCAAATTCACTCCTGGAGTAGCGCCCATGTCCTTTACAGACAGACAGTCTCTAAAAATAGTCAAAACCAGCTTGCTGGCCATTGCTATCTTTCCTCTGGGGATATTAAATTGGTCAAAATCTGAGTAAAACTGGCTAGGCTTGTAAGGGGCTCTTGAGTTGTTAGCCTAGTACCTCCTATGAACTTATAAGAAAAGCATACAGATACAGACCTGCCTAAGAAATGGAGAGATCATGTGTTACGCTCAAGGCCTCTCTTTTGTGTGTCCTGGTGAATTTTTGCTCAGCTATTTACTTTCTCAAGAAGCAATAAGGTACTTCTGGCATACATTACTTACGGACTAATCTAACATTTTCCATATTAGCATCCAGTTAATGGTTTCAGCCTTGTTCTTCCAACCTGTTGTTTGGACAATGGATGTTCTGTACCCTGGGTGATCGGATCAGCCTCTCCTGGGCCAGTCTGCATATCTGCAGAGAGAGAGAGAGTCTTCTCAGAAGATAACAGTGAGTTGCTCCTTGTTTGTATGCCATATCACAACAATACTGTCCACCAGGATTTGCAAGGTTCCCTGTTGCAACATGCAAAGAAGAATTTGATGGCTAAAATATCTGCCATCATCTTTGACCTTGACATACTTTTTTTTTTTTTTGATATTCCTGTCCCAAGTCTCCTGCAGTCCCATCTCCCCCACATAAGCTCCCAATGGAAAGTCTTAGAAGTTTACTTTGAGAATCCGTGACCACAGTTCCATTCTGAAAAAATACTAGATTTCAAGGCATTTGTCTGCTCACCAAGACGGTGCCTTTTTGATGCAGGACAGTAGGTAAATGTTGGTCTGTAACACGTATACATGCTGGCACTACCAGTTTCTGAGATACCACTGCAGCTTTGTCGTCTGCAGCCTTGCTACATACAATCATCAGCATGCAGAAGGCCATGTACCTCAGGACTCTTAAGGAATTCCCTGACACTGCTCTGTCTGCAAACAGCAATCTTTCTGAAACACTAGGTTAGGAACAAGCTCCTGGGATCTTATCTGTGGAAAGGAAACCTTTTTGCCTGTCCATAACCCAGGGAAGTCCCAAAAAGGTGACCTGGCTTGTTGGTTTCAGCTAGGACTTCTGGAGGTTTAGGGACAGCCATTACCTCCACAACCCTTTCTATTTTCTACATGGATGAGGCCTGAAAGAGGCAATCATCAAAAAAAAAAAAGGGGGGGGGGTAAGAAAGTGAACTCGTAATGAGTACTTCCTGCTTTAAATCTTAGGAATTACCCATCCCTCTTAGCTACAAGGACATGCAAGTATAGATTCCTTATGTCTAACTTTACCAGAAGGGCTTGTGGAAGAAACAAGGACAACAATTTTGTAATGACTTTACTCTGAACTTGACTGACAGAAGTATTTTCTCTATGAAAAATTCTAGCACGGGTCTCCAGGATACTTCTTTTCATGGGATAAGGTTCATAGGTTCATACTAGGCTATCTGCCATGGGGCAATTATAAGCCTAGCCAGATTCTGTATGGCTTACGCCACCCCTTGATTTGAGTATACTGTGCCCTTTTTAAGGTTTAGTTTTACTGTGCCTCTGTCTAATAGTGACACGGGAGTAATCCCTGGGACAAACCTACGATCCCCCATCCACCTATCGAGATTCTTCTTGAAGAGATTCAGTGAGGTGCTCTGCCTCACATGAACTGGAATTCTATTCCAGAGCGAAGGGAGCCCCTGGGTTATGAACCTGTCCCTCCAGCAAGTTCTATTTATTTCTGTGCTGAGGTTCAAGTCCCTCGAGCGTGTGGCTCTAAGGGATTTAGATTTACTGAGGAGGAGCATGATAAGACACAACAAGGAGCAGAAGAGTTTTTTTTTTTCTGCCGCCCTCTCTATGACTTTCTTTCTACTGCCACCAACCAGGTGGCCAGATGCACAACTTTCCCCCTTCCTCCTGTAAAGTTACTCAGGTCCCGTATGTCTGTGTGTATGTTAGTTGGTGTGGGGATCAAAGAGAAGCTTATTTACCCAGAAGGGCACCAAGGCTTCAGGGAGCTCCATTTTCACATGCTGTAAAAGGAGAAGCAGCTCAGACCTTTGACAAGTTTACCACCTAACTAATGAATACATAGCAGCTGCCCAGCTATATGCATTTACTGTACAATACCCACATTTCATGGAACATCTGGTAACCTGATAACAAAGACTGCATATGTCAAACATATTATTTGTAAGGGTCTTTCCATCTATTCCCTCTTCTTTATGACTCAGCTGATTAAGGAGGGTGGATTGTGGAATTTTACCGAAGCTAGTTCATAAGCTCGAGAATGCAAAATATCAAAACCCATATGACAAACCATATGGTTGATATTTTACATTGTCTTTGGGTTTTCGACAATGTTTTTTGCATGGAGGCCCCCTGCAAATTATATATACCAACTCAGAGATCACACTACAGTGGGGAAGAGTACATTACCCGAGTCACTGTAATGTGATCTCATCCAAATGGTTCAACATTTTAAATATTGATCATACTAGTTTTGACATTTTAAATAATCTTCTGAACTGACAGTTGAGGGTCCTAATGGTTGATTGTTCTACTCTCCCTGTCACTGGGAAAGGTGTTGCTGGCTACAGCCACACTGGATTCCTTGCTAGAATCCATGGGCACTACTGCTGGCTCTGCAACAGGGTTTCTGTACAGATGTTTGCTGGTGTCACGAAGTCTACAAAAAAACAACCTGGCTTCCTGGAATCTGAGGGTTCATCTGTTCTGGCAGGACAAGAAATTGTCAGCAAATGAAATACACTTAGGAGAACCTCATTTGGGAAAACAGGGAGTTCCCCAATGTCCTGTGAAGGTTACTTCCAAAAGAAAAATCCTTAAGTGGTGATGCTGAGGAAAGGGTGTCTTCAAAATTAGGTTGGACATAGAAGGTTGAGGACATCAATTTCATGTAAGTTGGTTTCCCTACCTCTGAATCTGGAGTTTCCAATTCCCTTGGTGGAGAAGACTTCCTTTTCCTTTTGAGAGAAGGCACCAATGACACAGATGGTTCTTCTGAGACTGGCTGCCTAGATGTCATTAATTCCATGAAATCATAGGCACATCCTGAGTTGTGACCTTGGTAGGGGTCAGTGGCTGAGAAGAGACAGTAATGGGAGTGGTAAGCCTCCTGACAACCATTTAGGTTTTGGCACCTATAGCTAGTGAGTGCAGTCTGCCTTATAAGTTTCAGAACGTGGACAGACATCCGAGACCTTGATGAGGTCCCCCTTGACTTAGTTCTGAACAAGAAGTGCAGGGATATCCCACTATTCACTACTTATGCCAATTAGAAAGTTAGAATCAGAATCCTGAGATGCAACCATAGGACCAACTAACCTAATTAATATCTTCAGCTCGTATATATGTACCAGGGCTGATGGTGTAGCAGTCTCCATAGGGAGTCACAACAGAAGCCTTGGGCACACATGGTACGTGGTGGGGGGGGGGGGTGCTGCAAAGATGCCTCAGAGATACTAGTTCCCTCATGCCAAGGGGGTTACCAAACAGAAGCCCTGTGCCAGTACTGTGAACCAGTGCCCTACCCCCTTAGCTGTTCAAGTGAACAGCAAAAAAAGCACTCTACTGTGTCTTATTCAGGCCAATCTAAAGATAGAATAGTTGTGTAAGAATGAGAAGTTATGTACCTACCATAACGTTCCATGTTAGTTGTCTTCTTCTCACCTTCTTTCTTGCTGGATGGGTTCGGAGCCGATCCTCGGCTCCGACTCGGCCTATACTAAAGCTCGAGAGCTAATTTTACCGGCTCGAGGCAACCCTATATCCCATGATGCTAGGTGCTAACTACTCAGATCTCATTTGGTAGCTGAGAGCATAGCAATTTTAACCTCCCAACCCAAGGGAGAGAAGGAGAAGGGGAAAAACTCCCATGTGCCACTACCTGAAGCTATAGCTACCCAAGGATAACCAGTTTAGGCTTCAAATTGTGTAGGGTGAACACCCTGATAAAAAGGGGAATCCTTTCGGTCTATCCAGGCTAGGGGGATGGCGGGTGGGACGCAAGAAAGAAGGCGAGAAGAAGACAACTAACATGGAACGTTATGGTAGGTACATAACTTCTCAATGTTAAGTTGTCAATCTCGCCTTCATTCTTGCTGGATGGGGCCGCGTCCCTAGCACCTTCATCCTGGGTGGCTCATCGGAAAGTACAGTTTTGTACCTACCATAAATGTAGATGTTCAAGTGCTAATACAGCTGCAGTCATAACAGATGGGTTCTCCTGCCGTCAGGCGGGTCCTCGGTTGGCCGAATTCCAAAGTCTAGGTCCGGCGTCGGTTGTCGTCGCTTCTTCCCTGACGTCAGTGCGACAGGGGTATAAAAGAACCAGCCGACGCCATTTTCTTCAGTTTTTCTTGCCCCAGACGTCAGGTGCCCCCAGAAGGAAGGCAATACATAAATTTGTGTAATAAAGCAATGTCATATAATCAAAATACAGTAGTGCAAGCAAATACACCATAAATGAATACCCCAATCAGGTTGAATGAGGAGGTGTTAGCCAATAGGCCTGTCCCAAGAGGGGAAGGAGGGAGGGAAACCTGGAATGCAGCTGTATTAGCACTCGAACATCTACATTTATGGTAGGTACAAAACTGTACTATGTTCATCGTGCATATAGCTGCAGTCATAACAGATGGGTAGAATCCCAAAGCTAAGAAAGGGGTGGTAGGCACTAGGTGGAACTAGGAGGAGCCAGGATGCCCTGCAAGACTGCAGTGGCAAAGCCTGCTCTAGATTTGGAGTATAATGGAAGGTGGTAGTGCTTGGAGAAGGTATGCACAGAACTCCAAGTGGCTGCTTCCAAAATATCTTTGGTAGGAACTCCTCTGAGGAAAGCTGCAGAGGTAGCTGTGGCCCTTGTGGAGTGAGATCTGATGCCTGTAGGTACAGTTTTGCCACGAAAAGAATAACAAAAGCGTATGCAGTGGGCTATCCATTTTGAGATTATCTGTTTGGAAATTGGCTTCCCTTGAGCTCCTATAGCATAGGATACAAAGAGCTGTTCTGATTTTCTGAAAGGCTTTGTTCTGTCTAAATAATAACGCAGCTGTCTGTGGATGTCCAAGGAATGTAGCAATCTCTCCCCTTTGTTTTGAGGATTAAGATAAAAGGTAGGTAAATGTATAGCCTGATTCAAAGCTACCCTGGATACCACTTTTGGCATAAAGGACGGGTTGGTTCATAAGGAAACTCTGTCCTGATGGAAGATGATACAAGGCTGCACAGCCATGAGGGCTTGTAGTTCCGATACCCTACGAGCTGAGGTAATAGCCAGAAGGAAAGCTGTTTTCCAGGACAAATATTGCAAATCTGTTGAGGCAGCTGGCTCAAAAGGAGGCAAGGTCAGCTTTTCTAGAATGAAATTGAGATCCCAAGCAGGTATTGGTTGTTTCCTTGGGGTTTTATATTCTTAGCCCCTCTGAGGAACTGTCTTAAGAGGGGGTGAGAGAATAAAGGTGGATCAGTGTTGTATACTGCAGAAATGGCTGAGGCATGAATTTTGATGGAGGAGAATTAAAGTCCACTGCTTAGCAGCTCAGCTAGATACTGTAATATTTGAGGTAAATTCAGTTTTCCAGGATTCTGGCCCTTTTTCTCATTCCAGGCACAAAACCGTTTCCATTTTGTGGAGTAAGCTTTTCTAGTAGACAGCCTTCTGGCCTCCAAAATAACATCCTGCACCTCCTTGGAGAGTAGGGTCTGTTGTGATGTTAAGGAATCTTCCATGCGGCCAGATTGAGTGTTTTCAGCTGACTGTGAAGAGTTTTGAAGCTGTGCTGAGTCAGAAGAAGAGGCATTAGAGGCAGGGTCCATGGTGGGGAATGCATCAGGCTCCTCAGGAGTGGGTACCAGTGTTGTCTTGGCCAGTCTGGAGCAATGAGAATCATCTTTGGTCTGTCTGCTCTGGTTTTTAATAGAACTTTGGGCAGCAGAGGAAGAGGTGGGAAGGCATAAACTGTCATTGTTGTCCAACTGAAAGACAGCGTCCACTCTCCAGGCCTTTGGATGAAAAATCCTTGAGCAGAATTTTGTCAATTGGTGATGTTTGTGGGAGGCAAAGAGATCCATGTCAGGCCTTCCCCATGCTTGAATTATCTCTGTAAAAACTTGAAGATGCAACTTCCATTCGTGTGGATCTGTCATATTTCTGCTTAGGTTGTCTGCCAGCGTGTTTTCCTTGCCTGGCAAGTACTGTGCTTGAAGTTCGATTTGCAAGTCCAGAGCCATGTTCCAAAGTGACATGGCCAGCCTGCATAGGGGGTATGAATGGGTTCCTCCCTGTTTGTTTATGTACCACATTACTGTGGTGTTGTCTGTCCTTATCAATAGTTGACCTGGATGCAGAAGGTCTTTGAAAGCTATAATAGCATTTATTACTGCTAGCATTTCCTTTTGATTGATGTGAAGGTGTTTTTCTTTTTGGGACCATTTGCCCTGAATGCACCGATCTGTCATGTGCGCCCCCCAGGCGTAGTCCGAGGCGTCTGTTGTGATAACTTGATCTGCTTGAGGCTTGCTGAATGGGAGACCTGTGTTTGTTTGGCATGCTTGAGCCCACCACAGAAATTCCTTTTGAAGACATGGAATTAGTGGTATTATTGTTTCCAAACTGTGGCTGTGTTGAGACCATAGATTTTTCAGGTACCATTGAAGTTTCCTCATATGCAGCTTTGCACATGGGATTAATAGGATGCAAGATGCCATGAATCCCAGAGCCTGCAGGATTTTCCTTGCAGTTAGCCTGGTGAAATTTGTTAGTGCTCTGAAGTATTGAGTTAGTTGCCCCTGCTTCTCTGGCGTGAGGTAGGCCATCTGGGTGTTTGTGTCTAAGTTGGCACCCAGGAAAATAATTTTCCTAGAGGGTATTAGCCTTGATTTCTTTTTGTTGACTGTGTATCCCAGAGAATTCAAGAACATTATTACATAAGCCAGATGTTTCAGAAGTATGTGCTTGCTGTCCGCTTGGATCAGGCAGTCGTCCAAATAGGGGTATATTTGTATCCCTTGAAGTCTGCAGTAGGCAATTACTGATGCCAGGCATTTCATGAATACTCTGGGCGCAGTAGATAAGCCAAAGGGCAATGCAGAGAATTGATAATGGGTTGAACCTGCAAGAAATCTGAGGTATCGTCTGCAATTTTGTCTGATTGGGACATGCAGGTATGCCTCCTTGAGGTCCAATGTTACCAGCCAAGACTCCTTGCCCAGCATGGGAAGAAGCTGCTGTAAAGTGAGCATCTTGAATTTTGGTGCAGTAAAAATGTGTGTAGGATGGATAGGTCCAAAATAGGTCTCCAATCTTTTCCCTTCCTTGGTACCAGGAATAGTCTGGAATAAAAACCTTGACCTTGTTCGTGAGTAGGTACCTCTTGAATAGCTTTCATGTCCATGAGATCTGAAATTTGTCTTTGTGCCTCTGCCCTTTGATTGTGTGGCAGGTTTGGCATGCCTCTCATTTTTGGAAGGGTGTGAAAATGGAATCTGTAGCCTCTGTTTATAATGTCCAGGATCCATTTGTCTTTTGTGACAATATGCCAATTTTTTGAAAATAATGCCAGCTTTCCGCCTAAGGGTGCTGCACTTGAGCCTTGCTTGGCATGCAAAGGGGAAAGTCATTGGGCTTGCTTTCTGAATGGCTGCGAACTATCCTCACCACCTCTTTGTGTAGGAGCTTGCCATTGTCTGCCTCTAAACGATCCTTGGGATTGCCCTCTGCCCCTCGGGCGCCTGTATCTACCTCTTTGGGGTCTGTCCGTGGCTGGAAAGGACCAATTTTTGGAAGGCCAATTTCTACTGAAACGTGGGGGTTGTACCTGTAGAAAATCTTTCACTGTTTGCATTGATTTAGCCTTTTCCTCCATTTTCTTTAATACCTCCTCAGCATTAGCACGAAATAATACATCCCTTTGTAGAGGGGCATCTAATAATTTAGCTTTGACATGATCTGGTAAGGTTTGTTCCTTGAGCCAGGCATGTCTACGTATGACTGATCCTGTAACAGCAGCTCTACATGAGGCCTCTAGAGCATCAAAACCACATTGCAAGGTATGTTTACCCACTTGTTCTGCACTATGCATCAAATCCTGCAACTCCTTCAAGTCTGGTTGTTCAGGTTGTGACATTTTACTTCTCAATTGTGATAACAGAAACTGTTGGTACTTTAACATATGGAACTGGCAGTTTAATGCCCTCATGGTTAAGGTGGCCGAGGTATATACCTTTTTCCCCCCACCTTTCTAAAGATCTGGAATCTCTCTCGGAAGGCAATGGATTTTTAGCAGTGGAGGCCTTAATTCCCTTGGGGCCCTGTGAAATAGTTTCTGGGTCAGCCGCATGGCTTTTGTATAGAAATCGGTGTGAGTCAGGAACCCGGTAGTACCTGTCAGGCTTGACTGGGGCTGGAGGTAAAGAATCCGGGTTAAGGCAGGCCTCCGAGTACACATCATCTAGTATGTCCAAGACAGGAGGTATAGCCAGAGGCCTGTGCTGAGGTAGCAAGAGAAAATCCCTAAGCCTTTTCTTGGAATCTGAGTACTCTTGGCCTTCCCAGTGGAAGTGTTCCCTTAAGGTATGCAAGGTTTCCCCAAATGAGTAATCCTCTGGGGGGATACAGAGGGAATGGACTCCTCTGCATCAGAATCTTCAAAAGGGGAGTAAGAAAGTTCCTGTTCATCAGAGTGCTCTGATATAATGGAGGCCTGATCAGTGGAGGGGGAATTCTTCCTCCACTCTGGGCCTTTTGTCCGGGTGGGGTTTGAGAACCCCTGATAAGAGTAATTAAATCCTCAGCCATTTTAAGCATCTGTTTTTTAGGCATGGGGCCTGGAGATGGGCCCTGTGTAGCTTGTCTCTTAGAATGCATGGCTGCTTTACACTTAGTGAAAGCCTTGATGGAAAAAGAAGAGGAAGGTCTGAAGACACCTTGAGAGGAGGCAGACCTGTCTACATTTTGAGATTCACCACCAAGAGTGGCTTCGGTATCTGTAGTCGGGGTGTGGGCCGAGGAGCCTGCGACCTCGGGCACAGAAGACACCGCCAATGAAGTGTGGTCGGTAGTCAGGGGCTGCGAGAACCGGACCACCTGAAGTCGGCTTTGGCGTGGTGTCGGTAGAGGCCGCGGACCTCGTGTGTCGGTCCTTATCTTTGTGCTTTTTAGACAAAACTGGAGTCGGAGTATCTGACGACATAATATAGTTAAATTTTTTGCCAAAATAATGCTGGGCGAACTCCGCCCGACGCTTAATGGTGCATTTGTTGAATGTAGCACAAAAATGACAGACCGAGACGACGTGGTCTGGGCCTAAACAAGGAATACAGAGGGAATGAAAATCCTTATGCGGTATTTGCTTCCCACATGAAATACAATTATTAACTTTGTCTGACATCGGTCTGAGGCAAGAAAAGTTTCCTCAATGGGGTACTTAGCTTTCAAGAAGACTTCGGTGGCAAAATTTTCGTAATTTCAGGAGCTGGCCGACTGGCACTTGCGAACTGCTTCTGCTTCGGGCACCGCGCGGCAAGAAAGACTGAAGAAAATAGCGTTGGGTGGTTCTTTTATACCCCTGTCGCACTGACGTCAGGGAAGAAGCGACGACAACCGACGCCGGACCTAGACTTTGGAATTCGGCCGACCGAGGACCCGCCTGACGGCAGGAGAACCCATCTGTTATGACTGCAGCTGTATGCACGATGAACATCAGGCTCTTGAGAACGGTGGAACCAAAATTTGCTCTGTTTCTGGAGGCCATGTTTAATTTGCAGTGTGTAATAAAGGTATGAGGAGAGGCCCATGTGTCTCACAAATGGAATCTATTGGCAATCTAGCTTGAAAGGCTGTTGATGTAGCTAAAGCTCTGGTTGAATGGGCTCTTGGCTTAGAAGGTAATTCTTTACCTCTGAGTTGATAGATACAGGTAATCACAGAGGACAGCCATCTAGACAAGGTTACTTTGGATACCGGAAGGCCCTTTTTACCTTCCGCATAGGACAGAAAAAGCTGATCAGATTTCCTAGTTTGTTTAGTTCTGTCCAGATAGTAACGGAGCTGATGATGAACGTCCAGATAATGCAGTTTTTGCTCTGCCCTGTTAGAATAATTAGGGAAGAAAACTGGAAGATCGATAGATTGATTTAAATTTGCCTGAGAAGCCACCTTGGGCAAAAATGATGGGTTAGTTCCGACAGAAACCCTGTCTTTGTGGAAAACTAGATAAGGAGGACAAATGCAAAGGGCATGGAGTTCTGATGCTCTCCTAGCAGAGGTTATGGCAACTAGGAAGAGAGTTTTCCAAGAGAGTAACTTTAAAGAACAGGAAGCCGCAGGTTCAAAGGGAGGAAGAATCAAGGATGTTAAAATCAAATTCAAATCCCGCTGTGGTGGGGGGGTCTTTGATTAGGGGTTTGAGTAAAAAGATACCTTTAAGGAAGACTTTACAAAGCTTGTGGGAAATGATGCTGGAGTCCGATATGCCTATGTGAAAATTTGAAAAGGCCGCTAACTGAACCTTTACAGTGGAGGATGAAGAGTCTGAATAAAAAATTTCCGCTAGGAAATCTAGAACTGACTGTATAGGAGCAGTGAAGGGAT
This sequence comes from Protopterus annectens, assembly GCF_019279795.1. NCBI lineage: Eukaryota > Metazoa > Chordata > Ceratodontiformes > Protopteridae > Protopterus > Protopterus annectens. The sequence continues at coordinate 340,098,061 of NC_056731.1, read as the reverse complement.
CTATATTCCTAGCCCTTGCCTAGAAGGAAAAACGCTTCCATTTACTAGTATAAATCCTTCTGGTAGAGGACTTAAGGGAAGCTACAATAATATCACGGACAGAATTGGAAATCAGGGGAAGCCTGGCTAGGGGTGGAAGTGGGGCAACCAAGCTGTGAGGTTGAGAGATTGGAGGGATTGGTGCAGCCGCCCTGACTGGTGGGCCAAAAGATCTGGCACTGGGTCCAGATGCCAAGGCTGTTCCAAAAGGTAACGATGCAGGAACGGGAACCATATCTGTCGAGGCCAATAAGGGGCAATGAGGATCATCCTGGCTCTCAAGGAAGCAGATTTCTGAATCAACTGAGTGATTAATGGAAAGGGGGGAAAAGCGTATAGAAGTCCCCAAGGCCAATCGTGGACTAGAGTGTCTCTGGGGGATGGCCTGGAAGGGGAAAAAGAGTGTAAAAGTTGAGGCACTTGCTGTTCTGAGGTGTTGCAAAAAGATCGTAGCAAGGAAGACCCCACTTCTGAAAAATCTCTTCCATTACTGATTGCTTGACAGACCACTCGTGTGGCATGAGAATAGCTCTGCTCAACCTGTCCGCTATGATGTTGGACTTCCCGGGGGTATGCGTTGCTATCAGAAACCGCTGAGAAGAGATCGCCCATTGCCAAAGTCTGAGTGCCTCTCGACACAGGGGATAGGACTTGGTTCCGCCCTGCTTGTTGATATGCCACACTACGGACATATTGTCCATCTGAATTGCAATAGTCCCTAAAGGAAGCGAGTCTTGGAGGGCTTGCAACGCCAAAAGCACTGCTCTCATCTCCAGGACATTTATGTGCAGGTGGCATTCGAAAGGTTGCCATGTGCCCTGGACTGTCCTGCCCTGAAAATGCCCCCCCCCACCCGATCAGGGAGGCGTCTGTTGTGACCGTGGCGACCGGAGGGGAAGGAACGAATGGTCTGCCCTGAAGGACTTGAGGGGAGACCATCCACCAAGACAGATGTTTCTTGCAAGATAGAGTTGTTATGATTTTGTGTGTCAAAGGAAGCTGTTGGAAGGACCACTGGGAGAAGAGCATCCACTGAAGGAGCCACATGTGAAAGCGAGCAAGGGGAAGTAGCGTGATGGCTGCCGCCATGAGACCTTACACTTTTAGAACAAACCTGGCCTGGATTCTTTTGCTCTGAAGGAGGACATGAACATGATTTCGAATATCTAAAACTCTTTGCTTGGTTAATTAATTTTGCTGAGAGCTGTATGGTGTCCAAGGTGGCGCCTATGAAGGTAATAGACTGACAAGGCGACAAGGCAGACTTTTCGAAATTTATGGAGATACCTAGCCCTTTGCAAGTTTGAATGGTGTAATCTCTGGCAAGTAGAAGCTGATGCCTGGTGGTGGCAGTAAGGAGCCAGTCATCTAGATACGGAAAAACCTGGAATCCTTGACGTCTCAGATGAGGCGTAACCACTGCCATGCATTTGGTGAACACTCGGGGGGCTGTAGTGAGACCAAAGGGCAGGGCCCTGAACTGGTAGTGACTGGCCCCCAGCCGGAAGCGGAGAAACCCCCTGGAGCGCCTGTGCATCTTGATGTGATAGTACGCATCCTGTAGGTCCACTGAGCACATCCAATTGTCCTGACCCAGAAAGGGTAGAATGGACTGTAGCGTGACCATCCGGAACTTCGTTCTTTTTACAGACTTGTTTAGTCTGCTGAGATCCAATATTGGGCCTCCAGTCCCCTGTCTTTTTTGGTACCAAAAAGAACTTGGAGTAGATTCCGGATCCTAGTTGGTCTGCTGGGACTGGCTGAATGGCTCTTTTTGTTAGCAGTTTTGATACTTCTAGTACTGCTTGTTCCCTTAGACTGGGTGGAACTTCTGGGAGGGGCCCTTCTGGCAGAGTTGAGGTGTGGATAAAGGGAATTTTGTGACCCTCAGATATAAATCGACTGTATCCATTTGTCTTGTGTGAGAGAAAGCCAGGCTTCTGGGTACAGCGATAACCTTCCCCCGACTGCCTCCAAGTCTTGGTCCGACGTCGGTTGCTGTCGCCTCATCCCTGACGTCAGTGCACCAGGGGTACATATACTGCAACCGACGCCATTTTCTTCAGTTTTTCTTGCCCCAGATGTCAGGTGCCCCCAAAAAGGTGATCCAAATTAGTACAAAATGGTAAGAACACTGTACAAACACAAAATCCCTTCAGCTATAAGCAAATACATCAGTAAGGCATAGGAGAGATTTAGCCAGTAGATGAGAGGGGTTGGAGGGAGGGTAACCTGGACTGCAGCAGGGTAAACACTCGAACATCTAGATTTATGGTAGGTACAAAACTGTACTATGTTCATTGTGTTACCCTGCTGCAGTCATCACACTTGGGTTGAGTCCCAAAGCTAAGGTAGGGTGGAGGTATCATAGAGGGTTAGTGGAGGCAATGAGGCCCTGCAGAACTGCAGTGGCGAAGCCCGCCCTGGACTTAGAATAAAGAGGTAAGTGATAGTGTTTGGTGAAGGTGTGCACAGAACTCCAAGTTGCAGCTTCTAAAATTTCCTTGGTAGGAACCCACCTGAGAAAGGCTGTAGAGGTAGCTGTTGCCTTGGTAGAGTGGGATCTAATGGTAGGGGGAACTGGTTTCCCATGATGGGTATAACAGAACCGTATGCAATGTCCTATCCATTTAGAAATGGTTTGTTTGGATATGGCCCTCCCTTGAGAAGCTGTAGCATAGGATACAAAGAGCTGGTCAGTTTTTCTGAAAGCCTTAGTTTTATCCAAGTAGTAACGAAGCTGCCTGTGAATGTCCAAGGAATGCAGGAGTCTCTCACCTATGTTCTGTGGATTGGGGAAGAAAGTGGGTAGGTGGATGGTTTGATTTAAAGCTACACTGGAAACCACCTTAGGCATGAAGGAAGGATTAGTTCGTAGAGTAACTCTGTCTTGATGAAAAATGAGGAAAGGTTCCACTGCCATAAGTCCCTGTAATTCTGAGACTCTCCTTGCAGAAGTTATTGCCAGGAGCAGGGCAGTCTTTCAAGATAGGAACTGAAGGTCTGCACAGAAAGCTGGTTCAAAGGGAGGTAGCGTTAGTTTTTCCAGAACAAAGTTGAGGTCCCATGTTGGTGTAGGAGCTCTTCTAGGTGGTCTAATGTTTTTCGCCCCTCTGAGGAACTGCCTTAGAAGAGGATTTGAAAATAAAGGTGGATTTGTGTCGTGGTGAGCTGAAACAGCTGAAGCATGGATTTTAATTGAGGAGAAGTAAAGTCCTTTGTGCAACAACTCAGCTAAATACTGTAGAATGTGAGGTATATGAGGCCGAGTAGCGTCTTGGCCTTTAGCTTGGTTCCAAGCAAAAAACCTTTTCTATTTGTCCGAGTAAGCCTTCCTGGTGCTTGGCCTCCTGGCTTCCAGAATAACATCCAGTACTGCTTGTGAAAGAGGGGGTGGTTGGATGCTTAATTGATTTGCCATGCAGCCAGGTTTAAGGTTTTGAGCTGGCTGTGTAGAATCTGTTTGTTTTGCTGCGTGAGCAAATGAGGTATTTGAGGCAATATCCATGGTGGGCTGTGAGCCATATTCTTCAATAGCGGGTACCAGTGCTGGCGTGGCCAGTCTGGGGCTATGAGAATCAGTTGAGGTTTCTCCTTTTTGACCTTCAAAAGAACCTTTGTGAGAAGAGGTAATGGAGGAAAGGCATATGCTGTTAGGTTTTTCCAACTGAAGGAGAGAGCATCCACTTTCCAAGCTTGATGGTGGAATGTCCTTGTACAGAATTTTGTCAGTTGGTAGTTTTGAGGACTGGCAAACAAGTCTATATCTGGAAGGCCCCATTTTTGAGTTATCATTGTAAATATTTGTGGGTCTAGTTTCCACTCGTGGGGATCTTTGATGTTTCTGCTTAGGTCGTCTGCCAATGTGTTTTTCTGTCCTGGCAGGAATTGAGCTTGTAACTGAACTTGGTAGGCCAGAGCTGTGTTCCATAAGATTATTGCTTGCCTGCAAAGAGGGTAGGAATGTGTGCCCCCTTGTTTGTTTATGTACCACATTACTGTGATGTTGTCCGTCTTTATTGCAAGTTGTCCTGGCTGTAGTAGATCCTTGAAGGCTGTCAGAGCTTTCTGTACAGCTAGCATCTCTTTGATTTATGTGCAGTTTTCTTTGTTCTGCAGTCCATAGGCCTTGAATGCATTGTCCTGCCATGTGTGCCCCCTAGGCATAGTCTGAAGCATCTGTTGTGATAGTTTGCCTGGTTGGGGGCAAGGTGAAAGGCTGACCCTTGTTGAGGTGACATGCCTGTGCCCACCATAGAAATTCCTGTTGAAGGCAGGGAATGAGAGATATCACTGTGTCCAAGCTGTGGCTGTGTTGAGACCATACACTTTTTAGGTACCACTGTAATTTCCTCATATGCATTTTTGCAAATGGTATCAGAATGCAAGATGCCATGAAGCCCAAAGCCTGCAGAATTTTTCTTGCAGTTAATTGGGTCTTTGTTGCCATTGTCTTGAAATATTGAGTCAGTTGAAGTTGCTTGTCTGTTGAAGTTGCTTGTCTGGTGTAAGATAAGCCTTCTGGGCCGTTGTGTCCAAGCTGGCACCCAGGAATGTCATTTTTTGTGAGGGTACTAGTTTTGACTTCTTTTCGTTTACTGTGTACCCCAGACAATTTAGTAGATGCTGCACAAAAGCCGGATGATGTAAGAAAATGTCTTTTCTTTCTGCTTGGATGAGGCAGTCGTCCAGGTATGGATATATTTGAATTCCTCTTTGTCTGCAGTATGAAATTACTGGTGCAAGGCATTTTGTGAAAACTCTGGGCGCAGTAGATAAGCCAAAGGGCAGTGCAGAGAATTGATATTGGGTTGAACCTGCAATGAAACGGAGGTATCTTCTGCAACTTTGTCTGATAGGGACATGCAGGTATGCCTCCTTGAGGTCCAACGTTACCAGCCATGCTTCCTTGCCCAACATGGGAAGTAGCTGCTGTAGTGTTAGCATCTTGAATTTGGGGACTTGTGTAAGTGTTAGAGTTGAAAGGTCCAGAATTGGTCTCCAAGCATTGTCCTTTCTGGGTACTAGAAAGAGCCTTGAGTAAAATCCTTGGCCTTGATCTTGAGTTGGTACCCGCTGAATGGCTCTCATGGTCATGAGAGCTGTAATCTGTTTTTGAGCCTCTGCCCTTTGATTTTGTGGCAGGTTTGGCATTCCTCTTTTCATTGGTAAGGTGTGAAAGTGGAATCTGTATCCTCATAAAATTATGTCTAGGACCCATTTGTCCTTTGTGACCATGTGCCAGCTGTCTGCAAATAGTGCTAGTTTTCCCCCAAAGGGGGCTGACAAAAGAGCTTTGTTTGTCCAGCTGAGATGCAAGTCATTGAGTTTGCCTTCTGGTGGGTTGAGACCTGTCTTCTCCTCCCTTCTGGGTTGTAGTGCCCCATTGGCGAGGTTTATACTGGGCTTGTGGTTGTCCTCTGCCCCTTGGTCGCCTGTATTTACCCCTCTGAGGTCTGTCAGTGGCTGGAAAGGACCAATTTTTTGTTGGCCAGTTTCTGCTGAATCGAGGGGGTTGTACTTGTAGGAAATCTTTGACTGTCTGCATTGATTTTGCCTTATCTTCCATTTTCTTTAAAACTTCTTCTGCTTTAACTCCAAAAAGAACATCCTGCTGTAAGGGAGCATCTAGTAGTTTTGTTTTAACATGATCAGGCAGACTTTGTTCCTTTAACCAGGCATGCCTACGTATAACTGATCCAGTGACAGCTGCTCTGCAGGAGGCCTCTAAAGAATCAAACCCACATTTTAAGCTATGTTTGCCCACCTGCTCGGTGGCGTGCAACAATTTATTTTATTTATTTTATTTTTATTTTACATTTGTTTACCGGGTTAGTCCGACTGGATACATATCCCTTTTCAGCAGAGACCCGGGGAGAAAAGCTCCACATTTAAGAAAGACAGTAGAAAAACAGAAAACAACAACAAACAATACATAGACATCCTGAGGAACAATCATAGCATAAAAAGTTACAGATACTAGTAGCTAATACACTTTATTTAATTTCACAAATATATGAGCAGTAAAGGCCCTGTTATTAGGGTATGCTAGTAAGTGATAAGGTGGGAGCTTAGGACTCTAGGGGGAAAGGATATAAGGTTATGCATAAGTAAAGACTATGGTTATTAAGGAGGGCGCCGGCTAGTAGGACCCCCGTGAAAAAGAGAAGTGGGTCAAAAGGGGGCTAGAGAGATTATAGGTGGAGATTAATTACATAGTAATTGTAGGTATGAGGCAGTTTATGATCAATCGATTTTCACAGGGCATATCCACTGGGTCTTAAGTAGTAACTTGAGACTAGTTTTAAACTGGGTGAGGAAGTTGAAAGTCTTAGGTTATTGGGAAGAGAATTCCAGAGCTTTCCGATGGAGTTAGCATAGATAGCATCTCCTCCTAAGTTATTTGATTTTGTTGTTAGTACCAGGACACTATTAGAAGATCGGAGGGAAAAGAGATTCGAGTAGTGGAACAGAAGCTTGTTCAGTGAGGGAGTTTTATCAGGTTCCATAATTATTTTGAATGCTTCAACAAGTTGGTTGAGCTTAAGAAGGTTAGGTAGTTCTAGGCAGTCAAGTTTCTTTAGGTTAAGGCAGTGATGAGTACGGTAAGGTAAGCCAGTAACAAATCTAGCGATGTGGTTATAAGCGACTGAGAGTTTGCTGAGCTCATTTTTATTGAGGAAGGATAGGATAGGGGAGGCATACAGTAGGGTGGATAGAAGATGTGACCGTGCTATAGTTAGTTTGGTATATGGAGTAAGAAAGTTTTTGATTCTGTATAAGGAGCCTAGTTTCTTGTTCACCATTTTAATAGTTTGACTAATGTGAACATCAAATTTGAGCTTGTGGTCTATAGTAACACCAAGCAGTTTGGTGTTAGTAACAGGCTCGATGATGGTGCCATTGGTAGACAGAACTTGAAAGGTTATATTGTTAGAATACGGTGGATGAAGCCCTATGGGAGTTCGACACGTGGGGAAGATAAGAAGTAGCTGAGTTTTTTTGGGATTTAGGATAAGTTTCCTTTCTAAAAACCATTTTTCAACTGCTGCAAAACAGTGTTGGGTGACTTTTTGGAGATTATGGAGAGAGATATCAGAACAGATCAGGGTGGAGTCATCTGCATATTGAATGCAGGTTGCTTGTGAGATGACTGAGTGTAGGTCATTTATAAATACAGAGAAGAGAAGGGGACCAAGTATGGAGCCTTGGGGGACTCCAATGGTATTAGGTAACAGGTTAGATAATGTGTTTCGCCACTGGACTGCTTGTTTTCTATCAGAAAGGTAAGCATTAAACCAACTAAGGGCCAGGTTGTCGAGGTGAAGGGATTCAAGGGTGTGGAGCATTAGTTGATGATTGACCATGTCAAACGCTTTTGACAGGTTAAGGAAGAGAGCAGAAGTAATTAATTTGTTGTTCCGATTTTTGTTTATTGAGTCAACAAAGGAAAGGAGGGCAGTAGTGGTGCTATGATGGGGACGAAAACCATGTTGAGTTTTTGACAGGAGATTGTTAAGGTAAGGTAGTGTAGAATTTGCTTGTGGACACACCTTTCCATAATTTTGCTATAGGCGACAATATTGCAATTGGTCTATAGTTAGATGTGTCCAGAGGCACCTCCCTTGTGAAGAGGGATGACATATGATATTTTCCAGATTGAGGGGATGGTGGCCTCCGTGATGGTTCTATTTATTAGGATTGAAATGGGATAGGCAATAACATCGGATGCTAGTTGTAGGTATTCAGCTGGGAGACGATCAGCCGATAGGGTGGATGGTTTGAGTTTCTTTAGTAGATTTCTAATATAGGAGGTGGATATTGGTTGAAAACTAAAGGCTGGTAGATTCAATCCAGTAGGACTGGTTAAGGAGGTGGAGGAAGTAGGTAACTGACTGGCTAGTGCCTGAACGGTCTCAGTGAAGAAGGAGTTAAAGGAATTAGCTATAACTACAGGATCTTTGCCTATAAGTTTTTCAGGGGTAGGGGTAGTAGATTTCCCAGTGTATAGGAGGTTATTGAAACCCCCAAAACTTCTTTGGATTATTTTGGTGCTTATCTTGAAGATGATGGAAGTAATTCTTTTTATCACGGGTAGTATATGCCTTTGTTGAGTTTCTTAGCTGCTGAAATTTGATACAGTCTAGGGGTTCTTTGGTGGTACGCCAGATTGCCCAGGCCTGGTCTCTACGCTTAATTATAGCTTTGGTGTCATTAGTTAGCCAAGGTGCAATCCTGATTTTGGCTCTGATTGATCGGTAGGGTGCATGATAGTCCAGTATTTTAAGGAATGTGTCATTAAAGTGTGTAACACTCTCATCAATGGGAAGTGTTTTTAGGATGGACCAGTTACAGGATTTGAGTTCTGTTAGAAATTGTTCAAGGACAAATTTTTTCTTGTTCCTAACTAGCTTATATATAGGAAGGTTTTTACATGTAATCTTATGTTTTATGATAAAGGTGATAAGGTGGTCACTAAGGGGTACAAATCCTGTACTTCTTTCAATTCAGATTGTTGAGGGAGGGAGGTTATCTTTTGTTTTACCTGAGAAATCAGAAATTGCTGATACTTAAGCAGATGAAATTGACAATTTAGTGCTCTCATAGCTAATGTGGCTGAGGTGTAAACCTTTTTCCCCCACCTGTCTAGTGCTCTGGAATCCCTTTCAGAAGGTACTGGGTTTTTAGCCATGGAAACCTTAGCCCCCTTGGGACCCTGGGAGATAGTCTCTGGGTCAGCTACTGGGCTTTTGTAAAGAAATTTGTGGGAATCAGGAACTCTGTAGTATCTGTCAGGCTTGGCCGGAGCAGGAGGTAGAGAGTCTGGGTTGAAACTGGATTCTAAATAGACATCATCCACAATGTCCAAAACAGGAGGGATGGCTAGAGGTCTGTGTTGGGGGAGTAAAAGAAACTCTCTGAGCCTTTTCTTGGAATCAGAGTAATCCTGACCTTCCCAGTGAAAATGATCCCTCATAGTGTGTAAAGTTTCCCCAAAAGAGTAGTCTTCAGGAGGAGAAGCTGAGGGAATAGAATCCTCAGCATCAGAATCTTCATAAGGAGAGAAGGAATAGTCTTGGTCCTCAGAGGAATCCGAAGAAATAGACAGTTGCTCAGAGGAAGCAGAATCTTCCTCTTGTCTAGGCCTTTTGTCAGGAGGAGGCTGAGAACCCCTGATAAGAGAAATCAAATCTTCAGCCATTTTGAGCATCTGTTTCTTAGGCATAGGGCCTTGAACAGGACACTGAAGTGTAGTCTTTTTTGATTTAGAAGGAGTCTTCGACTTGGAAAACGTTTTGACTGTAAGAGTCGTCTGTCTGAATACACCTTCAGAAACCGATGGCGTTTCTGAAGCACCGACGTCCTTGGAAGGTAAATCGTCAGAAGGGCCTGAAGTAAAAGGCTGCATCGGCCTAGTACATTCCGTCAAAATATCAGTAGCGGTCTCGGGATCCAGAACTGCGGTAGTCAGGGGCTGCATCGGAGCCTCACTGATAACCGGAGACCGGATCAACAGAGGCCTCGGAATCAGGCTTAGGCCTGGGCTGTTGGTCCTTGTCCCTGCACTTTTTGTGCACGCCGGTAGTCGGTAGCTCCGACGGCATATTATAGTTAAATTTTCTACCAAAAAAGTGTCGTGCTAAATCAAATCGTCTTTTAATAGTACGCTTATTAAACCTAGCACAAAAATGACAAGATGTGACGATCAGGGCCTAGGCAAGGTATACAATAAGAATGAAAATCCTTATGAGGTATTTGCTTCCCACAAGAAATACAATTGTTAACTTTTTCTGACATCGGTCTGAGGCAAGAAAAGTTTCTAACGGGTACTTAGCTTTATAGAAGACTTCGGTCTGAAATTCGAATTCGACAATCTCAGGAGTCGGCAGACCGGCACTTGCGAACTGCTTCTGCTTCGGGCACCGCACGGCAAGAAAGACTGAAGAAAATGGCGTTGGTTGCAGTATATGTACCCCTGGCGCACTGACATCAGGGATGAGGCGACAGCAACTGACGTCGGACTAAGACTTTGGAAATCCGGCCGACTGCAGGACCGCCTGACGACAGGATAACCCAAGTGTGATGACTGCAGCAGGGTAACACGATGAACATCTGCTGAGTCTTACAACTCTTTCTGTTGGAAGACGTGCTACCATAGAGGAAGTGTCTAGATCTGCGCCTATAAATGTAATATGTTGAGAGGGCAACAAGGCAGATTTTTGAAAATTGACTAATACCCAGCTGATTGCAAATGTCCAAAGTTAAATCCCTGGCTTGTTGGAGTATATGCTTGGTGGTGGCAGACAGGAGCCAGTCGTCTAGATAGGGAAACACTCAGAATCCTAGACGCTTCAGGTGAGCCGTGACTACTGCCATGCATTTGGTGAACACTCTGGGGGCTGTAGTGAGACCAAAGGGCAGAGCTCTGAATTGGTAATGACTGGCTCCCAGCCGGAAGCATAAGTACCTTCTTGATGTCCTGTCCACTTTTATGTGGTAGTAAGCATCTTGAAGGTCTAGCGAGCACATCCAATTGTCTTTCCCTAAAAGGAAAGTAGAGACTGCAGTGTCACCATGTGGAACTTTGCCTTCTTGACAGATTTGTTTAATTTGCTTAGGTCTAATATGGGCCTCCAGTCCCCTGTTCTTTTTGGCACCAAAAAGCATCTTGAGTAAATTCTGAATCCTATTTGGTCTGCAGGGATTTCTTGGATGACTCTTTTGTGCAGCAACTTTTGAATCTCTACAGTTGCTTGCTCCCTTAGATTGGGTGGAACATCTGGAATTGTTCTGGTCTGTGGAACAGAATTGGAAAATGGGATGCAGTATCCTCTGGATATTATTTTCAGCACCTGTTTGTCTCTTGTGATAGTTTTCCAGGCTTCTGGGTACATGGATAAACGTCCCCCGACTGCCTCCAGAGTAGAGCAGTCGGGCCTTTCAGGAGTGCTGATAAGGGCCGTCTGCAAAAGGAATCATGGTCACTCTGGTGCGGGCCCCCTCTGCCTCTGGGACGGCGTCTACCATTATTGCCTCCCCCTCGGACCCTGGGGAAGGAATCACCGTGTGTGTCCTGGAAAACTTTCTGGGATCTTGTGAACAACATTTTTCCACTCTTCTGGCCTTTAGGATAAGGTCTTGAAAGTACAGAAAAAAAGTACTCTAACGGCAGACAGTTTTTCCTTCCTGCTTGCACCAGGTTAGTGTGTCTTTTACTTTGGGTCCAAAGAGTGAGGAACCATCAAAAGGGGAGTTAGTAAAAGCAGACTTGAAGGGCTCCGCAAAATTGCACAAGTGCATCCAGGAGCGTCTCCTAAGGGAAACTCCGGAACCCGCTGCCCTGCTTGCTCCATCTGCTACATAGGATATTAGCCTCGTGGAGGAGTTAACAATGGAATTTAAGGTGGACAGCTGGGAAGAGACCTTCTCATTCACCCCCGCAGCTAATGTACCTTGTAGAGTACCTCCTAGCTCTTTCAGGAGATCTCTTTGTAGCCTTGTAAAGTGGGATAAGTAGTTCAGCGATCGCAGTGAGAATGTCACTGGCGAAAAGACATGCTTCCCATATATGTCCATCGTTCGAGAGTCTTTATTCGGAGGATGAACAGATGAGGAAGTCTCTGCAAGTTTCTTCTTGGTGGCTGCTGCCACCACCATAGCATCTACGGGTACCCCCTTACTTAGGAAATCATTTGCCGAAGGAGCTGACAAGAATTTGTTTGGTCTCCGAGGGACTGGTTCCATTGTATCAGGTGACTCCCACGCCTTTCGACTGACCAGGTCCATTAGCTCATCGAAAGGCAGACACCCCCAGGAGGCTGAAGGATGAGACCAAAAAGCTTTCAGGTACGCTGACTCATCAGAAGGGGTGGTGACCTGCCAGCCGCCTCTCTGCTTCAGGATCTCTAGAATATCTGCAAATGAGATATCAGAGGATGACCATGAGGACCCTTCTGACTCATCAAGGTCAGTGTCTGAAGTGACGGTCTCATCTGGGAAGTCTATGTGCTTCCTCTTGCAAGTTCTCTTCCGAGGTGGCTCCTCAGGAGGATATTCTGGGGAGGCCTTGGCGGAAAGGGGTTCGCCCATTGGAGGATCCTGAGGCTCGGGATTTCTACTGACCTGTGGAATGGGCGGTGCAGAGACAGTAGCCAGTGCCTTAGGGGGATGAGTACTAGTATCTTTCTGTGGTGTGAATGGGTAGACAACACACTCCTCATCAGTTCAAAGGCGGATCCCGCCAGCTCCGAAGACTCCCTTGGGACCGAGGAGACAGAGGAAGGCACCGGAAAGTACAGTTTTGTACCTACCATAAATGTAGATGTCCGATAGGAATGCATCTGCAGTCTTTACAAATGGGTTGTCCTGTCGTCAGGCAGCCCTTCGGTCGGCCGGATTCCAAAGTCTGGGTCTGGCTTCGGCTGGTGTCGCACTTCACCCGACGTCATTGCGGCAGTTCTTCGGGTATAAAGGCATCAGCCGACGCCATTTTCCTCAGTGTTTCTTGCCCCAGATGCCAGGTGCCCTCTTGGATGGCTAAATTTGGATAAATGCCAAAGTTTCCAAATAGTAGAGAGCAAACACACAAAATAAGCATGTATGTACATATATACAAACAAGTACACCATAATAGATCCCCCCCAAGCTAGCTGAAGATTGGCAAATACCCTAGGAGTACCTCAGAGGAGAAGGAGGGTGGGTAATCCTGACTGCAGATGCATTCCTATCGGACATCTACATTTATGGTAGGTACAAAACTGTACTATGTCCTTCAAGGATGCATCTGCAGTCTTTACAAATGGGTAGAATACCATAGCTAAACTAGGGGAGGAGGAAATGAGTAGAGATTATGGTGTAGTTAGGATCCCTTGCAAAACAGCAGTGGCAAAACCAGCAAGGGATCTAGAGTATAGAGGTAAATTATAATGCTTGGCAAATGTATGCACGGAGGTCCAAGTAGCAGCCTCTATAATGTCCTTGGTAGCCACTCCTCGTAAGAAAGCTGTGGTAGTGGCTGTAGCCCTTGTGGAGTGAGGCCTGATGTTCTCTGGAGTCTTCTTTCCATGGTAGGAGTAACAAAATCTAATGCAATTTCCTATCCATTTGGAGATTGTTTGTTTTGAAATTGGTTTTCCTTCCTTTCCTGTTGCATATGCTACCAGAAGCTGGTCAGTTTTTCTATTGTTTTTTGTCCTGTCCAGGTAGTAGCGTAATTGTCTATGTACATCCAAGGTATGTAAGAGCCTTTCTCCTCTGTTCTGTGGGTTGGGGAAGAATGTAGGAAGGTGGATAGCCTGATTTAAAGAGACTCTGGATACCACCTTAGGCATAAATGTAGGATTTGTTCTCATGGACACTCTATCTTGATGGAAGATCAGGAAGGGTTGCACTGCCATTAATGCCTGTAGTTCAGAGACCCTTCTTGCTGAAGTTATTGCCAGCAGGAAAGCAGTCTTCCAGGATAAGTATTGTAATTCTGCTGTTGCTGCTGGTTCGAAAGGGGGAAGTGTCAGTTTTTCTAGCACAAAGTTCAAGTCCCATGCTGGCAATGGAGGTTTCCTGGGAGGTTTTACATTTTTAATTCCTCTCAGAAACTGTCTGAGCAGAGGATGCGAGAAGACAGGAGGATCCAAGCTGTATTCTGCTGAAATAGCCGATGCATGTATCTTGATGGAGGAATAGGACAGGCCTGTATGGAAGAGCTCCGCCAAGTACTCCAGGATGTTGGCTAAGTTCACCAGTGTCACATCATGCCCCTTTGCAGTACTCCAGATAAGATATCTTTTCCATTTTGCTGCATAATTCTTCCTTGTTGAAGGTCTACGAGCCTCCAGGATTATGTCTTTAACCCTTTGGGATAAATTTGGGTTAATTGCTGTTATGTAATGTTCCAGGCAGTTAGCTGCAGAGTTTTCAGGTTTGGATGCAGGATGTTGTAGTTGTTCTGTGTTAACAGTAATGGGATCAGGGGTAGTGTCCATATTTGTTCCCGGGACATGCTCCTCAGCAATGGATACCAATGTTGTCTTGGCCAGTCTGGAGCTATCAGAATGATCCTCGGACGTTCCTCTTTGATCTTCAGAAGCACCTTGTGCATCAAAGGAAGTGGTGGGAATGCGTATGCTATCAGGCTTTTCCAACTGAAAGATAGGGAGTCCACCTTCCAAGCAAGTGGGTGGTACGTCCTTGTGCAGAATTTCTTTAGCTGGTGATTGAGTGGGGATGCAAACAAGTCTATTTGTGGTAATCCCCATTCTGTTGTGATGGTTTTGAAGATGTCCGGATGCAGCATCCATTCGTGGGCATCTGTTGTAGTTCTGCTTAATATGTCTGCTAGAATGTTTTCTTTTCCTGGTACATAGACTGCCTGTAACTGAATGTTGTAGCTCAGAGCCACATCCCATAGGTCCAGTGCCAGCCGGCATAGAGGATATGAGTGTGTGCCTCCCTGTTTGTTGATGTACCACATAACTGTGGTGTTGTCTGTCCTTATCATCAACTGACCTTCTTGGAGAAAGGGTCTGAATGCCTGGATTGCCAATTTTACTGCCATCATTTCCTTTAGATTTATGTGCAGGTGCAGCTGGTCTTGAGTCCATAGGCCTTGAATGCACTTGCCCAGCATGTGTGCTCCACAACCGAGGTCTGAGGCATCTGTCGTGATGGTTTGTCTTGGTTGACTTTTGCAGAAGGGCAATCCTGTGTTTGATTGGCAGGCCTGAGCCCACCATAGGAACTCTTGCTTCAGGCATGGGATCATTGGAATTTTGGTTTCTAGGCTGTGCTTGTGCTGGGACCACAAATTCTTTAGGTACCACTGTAGCTTTCTCATATGCAGCCTGGCATGAGGGACCAGTATTATGCAGGATGCCATGAAGCCTAGAGCTTGTAGCACTTTTCTTGCAGTTAGATGGTTCTGCTTTGTTAATGCCAAGTAGTAGAGAGGAAGTTGCTCTTTCTTTTCTGCAGTTAGAAATGCCATTTGTTTTGATGTGTCCAGTTCTGCACCCAGAAAGGTTATTCTTTGGGATGGAATCAGCCTTGACTTTTTTGTACTGACTGTATATCCCAGGGCTTGCAGAAGGTAAATGACTCTTTGTAAGTCTTCTGTTAGTTTGATTTTGTTGTCCGCTTGTATCAGGCAGTTGTCCAGGTAGGGATAGATTTGAATCCCCTGAAGTCTGCAATGAGCGATTACTGATGCCAGGCATTTCGTGAACACTCTGGGCGCAGTAGATAAGCCAAAGGGCAATGCTGAGAATTGATAGTGCTCTGATCCTGCAAGAAATCTGAGGTATCTTCTGCAAACTGGTCTTATGGGGACGTGCAGGTATGTCTCCTTGAGATCTAGAGTTACCAGCCAAGACTCCTTGCCCAGCATGGGGAGAAGCTGCTGTAGGGTCAGCATTTTGAATTTTGGAACAATGAGGAATGTGTTTAAAGCGGACAGGTCTAGAATAGGCCTCCATTTGTTTTCTTTTCTTGGTACCAGGAAGAGTCTGGAGTAAAATCCCTTTCCTTGCTCCATCGATGGTACCTTTTCCACAGCTCTCATTCTTAATAATTGAGATATTTGCTTTAGAGCTTCTGTCCTTTGAGTAGGTGGTAGGTTTGGCATTCCTCTCTTTCCTGGTAGAGTATGGAAATGGAACCTGTAACCTTGGTCTATAGTCTGCAAAATCCATTTTTCTCTTGTAATGCAATGCCAGTTCTTTGAAAATAAGGTTAGCTTTCCGCCTAAGGGTGCTTCTAGTTGTTCCCTGGTAGGCGGTGCCACTGCCAAGTCACTGTGATTGAGTTGTTGTAGTGGTGGTGGCTGTATCCGTGCCTCGCTGGTTGTTACCTTGCCACTGGCGTCCCCTGTAGGCACCCCTGGATTGGTTTCTGCCTCTAGAGCGCCTATTCCTGCCTCTTTGTGCCTTAGAGGAGTCCGGAAAGGAGCAATTTTTGGAGGGCCAGTTCCTGCTAAACCTTGGAGGTTGAACTTGTAAGAAATCTTTCACTGTTTGTACAGATTTTGCCTTCTCTTCCATCTTTTTCAGTACCTGCTGTGCAGGGGAACCAAATAAATTGACCTTGTCCATAGGTGCATCCAAAAGCTTAGATTTGACATGGTCTGGTAATGCCTGTTCTTTCAACCATGCATGCCTCCTGATAACTGTGCCAGTCATGGCTGATCTAAAGGAAGCCTCCAGTGCATCATAGCCACATTTTAAAGAATGGTTACTAACCTGCTGTATGTTATGTACCATTTCTTGGACATACTTTTTATGTAAAGATTCTTCAGAGGACGGCTTTTTAGTCAACTGGTCAAGCATAAACTCTTGATATTGAATCATATGAAATTGGCAGTTCAAAGCTCTAGCTGACAAAGTAGCAGAAGTGTAAACTTTTTTACCCCATCTCTCTAAGGACCTGGATTCCCTTTCAGAGGAGAGGGGGTTCTTAGTAGAAGTAGCTGCTACAGCTTTAGGACCCTGGGAGATAGTCTCTGGATCTGCAAAAGGAACCTTATATAAATGGTGATGAGTGTCCGGGACCCTGTAGAACCTATCGGGCTTAGCAGGAGCCGGAGGTAATGAATCAGGAGCAGTGCAAGCATCATTAAATGCATCATCAACAACAGAAAGAACTGGAGGTATAGCTAAAGGCCTATGCTGTGGCAAATGTAGAAAGGTCCTAAGCCTTTTTCTGGAGTCTGAGAAATCTTGGCCCTGCCACTGAAATTGTTTCCTCAAAGCATGCAAGGTTTCCCCAAAGGAAAATTCCTCAGGAGGAGAGGCTGAAGGGATGGACTCTTCAGCATCAGAGTCTTCGTAAGGAGAATAAGAAGCCTCAGGAGGGTCTGTATGTTCTGAGTCATCAGAGGAATCATCTGTGGATACTGGCTCAGGGGGCTCTGCTCTAGGCCTCTTTTCTGGAGGAGGGAGACAGGCCCTGTCTGGATGAGGCTGGGCTCCACGAATTAAAGAGATGAGATCCTCAGCCAAAGAAAGCATATGAGAGCTGGTGCTGGGCCTGTGAGAGGGGGGCTTGGCAGGCACAGTTTTTGATGCTTTGGCTGCTTTAGCCCTAGCAAAGGCCTTAATAGACATAGCTGCAGGAGGCCTAGCAGCTCCACGTGCAGGGGTTGAAATATCCAGGGGAATGGTGTCTGATAAATCCTGTGAAACTGCAACAGAAGGTTGGATTTCAGAAGCCGTTTCTACCAGGTTAGAAGGGGCCTCGGTAGAAGGCATGATTTCGGCTGAAGAAAGAACCGCTTGCTCGGTTTCGGCCGAAACCGAGACACTCGTGGTTTACTTAACCGCGGTTTTGGCCGAAACCGTGGACCGCGAGTGTCGGTCCTTTTCTTTGCGTTTTTTGGTAATTTGCGTAGTCGGAGGATCCGACGGCATAATATAGGCAAAATCGGAGCCGAAAATCTGTTCAGCAAACTCCGACCGGCGTCCAAGCGTCCGTCGGTTAAAAGAAGCACAGGCTAGACAAGCTGCTACGTCATGGTCTGGGCCTAAACAATGTATGCAATAGGAGTGGAAATCTTTATGAGGTATTTGTTTCCCACAAGATAAACAGTTATTCACTTTCTCTGACATCGGCTGAGGCAAGAAAGAGTCCCCAACGGGGTACTTAGCTTTATAGAAGTCTTCGAAGTAATATTCGGTAGTAGTAATCTCTGGATCTGACCAACCGGCACTTGCGAACAGCTTCTGCTTCGGGCGCCACGCGGCAAGAAAGACTGGGGAAAATGGCGTCGGCTGATGCCTTTATACCCGAAGAACTGCCGCAATGACGTCGGGTGAAGTGCGACACCAGCCGAAGCCAGACCCAGACCCAGACTTTGGAATCCGGCCGACTGAAGAGCTGCCTGACGACAGGACAACCCATTTGTAAAGACTGCAGATGCATCCTTGAAGGACATCCAATGAGATCGGACCCGAGGTCGATGTGGGAGTTGAACTAACCCGGGCCGATGCTCTGAGGGGTAGACTCGGCAACGAAGATGATCGTGGCAAAGAATCCCCCCCCCCCCGGGGCCAACCGGGGATTCCCAACTCCCAGACTCTCCGGACAGCACCGAGAGAGTCGGAGCAGATGTTGGGTCCATGAACACCGAAGGAGGTCCTGGAACCGATGGATCCACAGTAAGCGGTACCAAGCACTCTGGCTCCGAAGGACCAGCTTGGCTCGGAGGAGGAACAACAGTGGGTACATAATTGGTACAGTAGGCTCCAAGACCAAATGGGTGGGAGCAGAGAATAATTTAGTCAGCGCCGGCGACTTCAGGAGTCTGCGCACCACCCGTTCCACGTCATCATCTGATAAGCTCCTGGTCGACCTGGAAGATAGGGATGGAGAGTGGGACCTGTGCAGAAATGGAGATATCAATGTTGGACAAATTGGTGAAATATCCATGGACCGGCTCAGAGTAGAGGTATTTTGCGGCTCCAAGGATTTTGGAGCCGAAGTACCAAGCTTGTCACTAACATGACCACCGATTGCTCCGAGGACTGTGGAGCCGAATATGTAGTGGCCTTGGAGATTTTTGGTAGCTTGACAGGTGGCGCCGACTGAGCTTATGTTGCAGGAGAATATCTTTTCTGACACTTTTCCTTTTTAGAAGTAGAAGGAGGAAGAAGAACTATGGAAGCTTCCTCAAAGGTTTGCTTTAAGAGCCCTTTCAGAATCAAATTGTATCTCCTTTCTTGAAGTACTCTTGCAGCGAAAGAGTGACAAAAGGTGCAGTCTTCTTGTAGGTGAATAGCACCAAGGCAATAAACACATATAACATGTCCATCTGTGATGGGCATTTTTTGTGAGCACTTCTAGCATTTTTTAAAGTCCGAAGGCTTATGTTCTCTCCCTTTTGGGTCTTTAGACATAGTTGAGATAAGACCGCAAAAGCAACAACAACAAGAAAAATGTTGCTATTGAACTATTGAAAGCTACAGCGACACTGAAAAGTAACTACGGGAAACACAAGGAAACAACCAGGGAGAAAAAATAGGGTCTCAAACTCAAATGGTCCTATTTTCTAGACAAGACAATTAACTACAAGCCCTCTAACTTAAATGGGCGAATAGGTCTCTAACTTAAACAAGCTACTGAAACTTAACAGACAGAAAACAACAACCACTACAAGGGATACCAGAAGGCCTACAAAGTGAAGGCAAAAACCATGCCAAAGGGGATGAAACTATCACTACCTAACTGTAATGCAATAAAATGCACAGAGAATTAAATATAATTAGAAGATAAGCTATTTATTATCAAATATAACAGTATACAGGAAAAATAAGAGAAAATTTGTCACAACTTAGCCACGGCCAGGATGAGCTTATCCAACCTCGTAAAACGGCAAACGAGATCTGGGGAATTACACCACTGCATTGTGGGATACTTTCTTTCAGGTTTGAGACTTTCAGCTATGTATTCAGACGAGTTGGAGCAGAGAATCGGCACCAAATCCATCATTGTAAGAATGAAGGCGAGATAGGACAACATAACATCCTTTGTTTCTTTGTGGGGAAGGTACCTGATCTATGGTGCTCTGAGCTAGCACTTGTTTTATGATGTTGGGGAAAAGGTAAGCTTGGTTTGATGGAGGTTGAGGAATCCTCTGGAAGGGGGGTAACATCCACCAAGTAATAAAGTATCCCCTTCTGAATGATGGAAAGAACCCAGTTTTTTGATGTGATTTCCTGCCAGGAGGGTAGGGAGAGGGTGAGACGAAGGGATGGGGGAGGTGTTTTGGTTCAGAAGTTGGAAGTCACAGTGGAGGTGGTCTGGGTTTGGGCAGACTGGCTCCAAAAGGGGATGGTCGAAGGGAGGGGGGACAGACCTGGGAGTAGAGCTTCTCCTAGGCTGCCTACGCTTCCTTTGGCTGAGGTGCAGTGGGAGGACTGTTTCATGACCAAAGAAGTTCTTCGTGGATAGTCTCTGTGAGATCTGGGGATAGGAGACACCAGCAAATGCTTCAGGTTTTGAAGTTCTTTTCCCCTTTCTTGAAGGGATTTAAGTCGTCCTGCTGAAGCCTGTCCAAATAGGGCTTTATCGTCCAGTGGAACATCAAGCAGTTTGGTCTGCACATTCACAGGAAGTGGTTGAAGTCTCACCCAAGAAAGTACAGTTTTGTTCCTACCATAAATGTAGATGTTCAAGTGTAGACATTGCTGCAGTCATTACACTTGGGTTATCCTGCCGTCAGGCAGTTCCCCAGCCAGCCTGAGTTCCAAAGTCTTGGCCCGGCGTCGGTTGCTGTTGCCTCCTCCCTGACGTCAGTGTGACAGGGGTATATAAGATGCAGCCAATGCCATTTTCTTCAGTTTTTCTTGCCCCAGATGTCAGGTGCCCCCAAATAGGTAGGCAATTCAAATTGCTAATAAAACATACATAAGAAATGCAAACAACATACTTTCAGCTACCAGCAAATACTCCCCATAGGTAGTAAAAGGTAGAGGAACTAGGTACGTACTAGCCAGTAAGAGGGGAAGGAGGGAGGGTAACCTGGACTGCAGCAGTGTCTACACTCTAACATCTACATTTATGGTAGGTACAAAACTGTACTATATTCATCATGTGACACTGCTGCAGTCATTACACTTGGGTAGAATCCCAAAGCTGAGGTAGGGTGGTTGGTTCTATAAGGCATTGGGGGTGGCTATAAGGCCCTGCAGCACTGCAGAGGCAAAGCCAGCTCTGGATTTAGAGTATAGAGGCAGATGGTAATGCTTGGTGAAGGTATGCAGAGAACTCCATGTTGCTGCTTCCAAAATATCCTTGGTAGGTACTCCTCTGAGGTAGACAGTTGAAGTGGCTGTTGCCCTGGTGGAGTGAGATCTAATGCTGCTAGCCACAGGTTTTCCATGGTGTGTATAGCAGAAACGTATGCAATGTCCTATCCATTTTTTAAATAGTCTGTTTTGAAATAGCTTTTCCCTGTGCTGCTGCAGCATATGCTACCAATAATTGCTCAGATTTTCTGAAAGCTTTGGTTTTGTCCAAGTAGAAGCGTAACTGCCTGTGAATGTCCAATGAATGCAGTAGTCTTTCCCCTTTATTCTGTGGCTTTGGATAAAAAGTAGGCAAGTGAATGGTTTGGTTTAGAGACACACTTGAAACCACCTTAGGCATAAACGTAGGATTAGTTATTAAGGACACCCTGTCCTGGTGGAAAATGAGGAAAGGTTCCACTGCCATTAGTGCCTGTAATTCTGAAACTCTTCTTGCAGAAGTTATTGCCAGGAGCAAAGCAGTTTTCCAAGAAATGTATTTTAATTCTGTCGTGCTAGCTGGTTCAAAAGGATATAAAGTTAATTTTTCCAAAACAAAGTTGAGGTCCCAAGTTGGAGTAGGTGCTCTACGGGGCGGTCTTATGTTTTTAGCCCCTCTGAGGTACTGTTTTAGCAAAGGATTAGAGAAAATTGGTGGATCCGTGTTGTAATGTGCAGAGATGGCAGAGGCGTGGATCTTGATGGATGAAAAGGAGAGGCCTTTGTCCAGCATCTCAGTCAAATATTGTAGTATCTGAGGAATGTTTGGCACAAGAGGATCAAGGCTGTGAGCCTGGTTCCAGGCACAGAATCTCTTCCATTTATCCAAGTAGGCTTTCCTGGTACTAGGCCTTCTGGCCTCCAGAATGACATCCATAACTGCTTTGGAGAGAGGCATGGCTTTCGTGGCTAGGGAATCTTCAACACAGCTACGTTTAGTGTCTTTAGCTGGCTGTGAAGCATCTGATTGTTGTGCTGAGACAGCAGATGTGGTATTTGAGGCAAAATCCAGGGTGGTCCTTGTGCTAAGTTTTTTAAGATTGGGTACCAGTGCTGGCGTGGCCAGTATGGTGCAATCAGGATCATTTTTGGCTCTTCTTGCCTGGCTTTTAGGAGTACCTTTGGGAGAAGAGGCAGTGGTGGAAAAGCATATACTTGTAGGTTTGTCCAGCTGAATGAGAGGGCATCCACTTTCCATGCTTGCGGATGGTAACTCCTTGTGCAGAATTTCTTTAGCTGGCAGTTCATTGGGGAGGCAAACAGATCTATGTCCGGGCTCCACCATTTCTTTGTTATAATTCTGAATATTTGAGGATTCAATTCCCATTCGTGGGGATCCATGATATGTCTGCTTAAGTCGTCTGCCAGTGTGTTTTTCTCTCCTGGCAGGAATTGTGCTTGTAAATGAACTTGATCGTTTATAGCTGTGTTCCACAAGGTCATGGCTTGTCTGCAGAGGGGAGTAGGAGTGAGTGCCCCCTTGCTTATTTATGTACCACACAACTGTGGTGTTGTCTGTCTTTAGTAGTAGTTGTCCTGGATGCATCAGGTCCTTGAAAGCTATAAGGGCATTTTCTACAGCTAGCATCTCTTTTTGATTGATGTGAAGATGCCTTTGTTTTGCGGGCCACTTGCCCTGAATACATTTTCCTGCCATGTGTGCTCCCCAGGCGTAATCCGATGCATCTGTTGTCAGTGTTTGCCTGGCTGTGGGGTGAGTGAAAGGCTGTCCCTTGTTGAGGTGACAAGCTTGAGCCCACCATCGAAACTCCTGTTGAAGGCAAGGTATTAGTGGTATAACTGTTTCCAAACTTTGACAGTGTTGAGACCATACACTCTTCGGTACCACTGTAGTTTCCTCATATACAGTCTGGCATATGGAATTAGTACTATGCAAGATGCCATGAAGCTCAAGGCCTGCAGAATTTTTCTTGCAGGGAGTTGGGTCTTTGTTGCCATCAATTGAAAGTATTGTGTCAGTTGTCCTTGCTTGTCTGGTGTGAGATAAGCCATCTGAGCCGCTGCGTTCAAGCTGGCACCCAGGAATATTATCTTTTGTGAGGGCACTAGTTTTGATTTCTTTTCGTTTACTGTGTACCCCAGGCAACTTAATAACTTTTTTTTACAAAAGCCAGATGCTTTAGAAGAATGTCCTTGCTCTCTGCTTGAATCAGGCAGTCTTCCAGGTGAGGGTAAATTTGAATTCCTTTCTGTCTGCAAAATGCAATTACTGGTGCCAGGCACTTTGTGAAGACCCTGGGCGCAGTAGATAATCCAAAGGGCAGTGCAGAGAATTGATAGTGCATTGGACCAGCAATGAACCTGAGGTATCTTCTGCAGTTTTGTCTGACAGGGACATGCAGGTATGCCTCCTTGAGGTCAAAAGTCACGAGCCAAGCTTGCTTGCCCAGCATGGGAAGAAGCTGCAGTAATGTCAACATTTTGAATTTCGGAACATCCAGGTAAGTGTTTAGTGAAGAAAGATCCAGAATGGGCCTCCAGGCTTTGTCTTTTCTGGGAACCAGAAAGAGTCTTGAGTAAAATCCTTGCCCTTGTTCCTGTCGTGGTACCTTTTGAATAGCTCCCATGTTCATGAGTGCCATAATTTGTTCTGCCCATTGATTTAGTGGCAGATTTGGCATTCCTTTTAATCTTGGCAGGGTGTGAAAGTGGAACCTGTAACCTTTTGAAATAATATTCAGAACCCATTTGTCTTGGGTGATCATATGCCAATTGTGATAAAAAAAAGTGCCAGTTTTCCTCCCAAAGGGGCTGCCAAGAGTGAGTCGTTTGGCAGCTGGAGTGGGAAGTCATTGGGGCTGTTTTTTATATGCTTGGTGCCTGTCTTCCCCTTTTTTCTGGCCTGATGCACCCCATTGTCGAGACCTGTAAGGACCTTGTGGTTGACCTCTACCTCTTGGCCATCTGTATCTGCCCCTTTGAGGTCTGTCATTAACTGGAAAGGACCAATTCTTTGTTGGCCAGTTTCTACTAAATCGAGGAGGCTGAACCTGTAAGAAATCCTTCACTGTTTGCATAGATTTTGCCTTATCCTCCATTTTCTTTAATACCTCTTGTACCTTAACTCCAAATAAAACATCCTGCTGTAAAGGTGCATCCAGTAATTTAGCTTTAACATGATCTGGTAACGTATGTTCTTTTAACCATGCATGTCTTCTAATGACAAAGCCTGTAACTGCTGCTCTGCATGAGGCCTCTAAAGAATCAAAACCACATTGCAAAGTATGCTTTCCCACTTGTTCAGCGGCATGCAATAAATCCTGCATTTCTTTAAAATTAGGAGGATCTGTATCTGGAAGCATTTTTTGTTTCAACTGAGACATCAAAAATTGCTGATATTTTAGCATGTGAAACTGGCAATTTAAGGCTCTCATTGCTAAAGTTGCAGACGTATATACTTTCTTTCGCCATCTGTCTAGTGCTCTGGAATCTCTGTCAGAGGGAACTGGGTTCTTTGCTGATGAGGCCTTAACCCCTTTGGGTCCCTGAGAAATAGTTTCAGGATCAGCAACAGGGCTTTTATACAGAAATTTGTGCGAGTCAGGGACTCTGTAATATCTGTCCGGTTTAACTGGAGCTGGAGGTAAGGAATCAGGATTTAAGCTGGATTCAGTGTACACATCATCCACAACATTTAGCACTGGCGGAATAGCCAGGGGTCTGTGTTGAGGTAATAATAGGAAGTCTCTGAGCCTTTTCTTGGATTCTGAATAATCCTGGCCTTCCCAATGGAAATGCTCCCTCATGGTATGTAAGGTTTCCCCAAAGGAGTAGTCCTCAGGCGGAGAGGCTGATGGAATAGATTCCTCAGCATCAGAATCCTCATAAGGGGTAAAGAATATCCCAGGTCTGAGGATGAATCTGAGGAAATGGACCCCTGGTCGGATGAATCATAATCTGCATCCTGTCTAGGCCTTTTATCAGGTGGGGGATGGGAACCCCTGATCAGAGTGATTAGGTCTTTGGCCATTTTGAGCATTTGTTTCTTAGGCATGGAGGCCTGTCCTGGAGAATGCTGTACTTGTTTCTTAGTTTTTAAAGGAGGCTTTGACTTAGAAGAGGGTTTAATGCTTAGCTGAGTAGGTCTGAAGACACCCTCTGAAGCTGCGGGTAAGCTCAGGTACTCCGGATCCCTCTGCAGGATCGGTTTCGGTCTGCAGAATAGCTAGTGCGTCCAAAGGCCCAGCCATCTCCACGTGGGAGTCGGAGGCGGCCTGCGGTTCTGCAGAAGCGGTCATCAGGGGCTGCCAAGGTGCCTCACTGAAAACCGGAGAACCGGTGACTGGCCTAGAAGAGGCTTCGTCGTCAGTTTTGGGCCTCGGATGCCTGTCCTTGTCTTTGCGCTTTTTATGAATACCGGTCGTCGGAAGTTCCGACGGCATGGCCTAATTAAATTTTCTGCCAAAGTAATGTCGGGCAAAATCAAACAGACATTTAATAGTGCGCTTATTAAACCTAGCACAAAACCGACAACCAGTAATGTCGTGGTCTGGGCCTAGGCATGGGATACAATATGAATGTAAATACTTATGAGGTATTTGCTTCCCACAAGAAATACAGTTATTAACTTTTACTGACATCGGTCTGAGGCAAGAAAAAGTTTCCCCAACGGGGTACTTAGCTTTGTAGACGACTTTGGTTCTGGATTCGAAATGAAAATCTCAGGAGTAGGCCGACCGGCACTTGCGAACTGCTTTTGCTTCGGGCACCGCGCGACAAGAAAGACTGAAGAAAATGGCGTCAGCTGCATCTTATATACCCCTGTCGCACTGACGTCAGGGAGGAGGTGACAGCAACCGACGCCGGACCAAGACTTTGGAACTCAGGCCGGCTGGGGAACCGCCTGACGGCAGGATAACCCAAGTGTAATGACTGCAGCAGTGTCACATGATGAACATTATCACCTCAGCACTAAGCCTGATGCAACAGATTGTGAAGAGGCTTCCACAGCATCATAACTGCACTTGGAGTGCTTAGTCACCTGAGATGCTGTGGAAAGTAGGGTGTTAAGTTGGGTATTTATAGATGAATCACGAACCTCAGAGAGGAGGGTAGTAGCCTTGGAAATGGTATTCACGACATACCTGTCCATGTGTGTGTGGCAGTTGAGGTCTGTCCAGGAATTTGCTGTCTATCAGTAGGGTAGAGAGCAGCAGAAGTTAACTGTCTGGATGTTTTGTCAGCAGAAACTGCAATAAGTGCTGGGTCTGCAGGCTGGTTCTTGAACAGGAATTGGGTGTCCCAAGACACCTTGTAAAGACTGTCAGGACGTTTAGAGGCTGGGGGTTGGGAATCTGAGGCCTCTGAAGCATCCAAGAAGGCATCTTGGAAGGCAGGTAGAAAGGGGGCAGAGCAGAGGGGTATGGTTGTTCCATATGCAGCAGGTCAAAGTACCTTTTCTTAGTGTCAGAGACCTCCGAGACCTGCCACTTAAAATGTTCCCTCATGAGGGAACCGGTGTCCCGAAAGGTGAATTCTTCCCCAGGAGACTCAGGGTTGATAGGATACTCTTCCTCCGGGGTAATAAAATCTTTAGGAGAGTTTATTTGTGAACCATAAGGTCAGTGATTCCTCAGAAGAGGAATAGTCTTCTCTGACACCGCTAAAGGGGGCCCTGAAGGAGTAACAGCTGGTGGTTGTTGTGTCTGTAATGCCTGTAATGCCTTAAAAAGATTCTGTGAAAAAACTTCCCATTCAGGGACAGGTTGAGGCTCCGGTACCTTTAGTTTTTGTTTTCTCTTCATAGGGACAGATGGCTGAGTATGAGTAGGAGCCGATGTCTGGGTGGATGGAAGGGAAAGAACAGGCCCTTCTGACTCTATGAGCCATGGTTCCTTCCGCCATCAGGATCTGATGGCTCATTAACCTCAGCAGATGTACTCATAGTTTCCACCATCCCAGCTTCCACAGAGGTTCCCGGGCCTGGCTGGAAAACAGAGGTCCGAAAAGATCCCATGCTTTCATTTGCCTCAAGGAGGACTCTGGACGCCTGAGGCGCAGTGTGGGAATCCGGCCCGATTTTCTTGGCCATCTTCCACAGTGGCTCATCGGACGTGCCTACTCCACCCTCCATATCGAGCGAAAGATACCAGAGCCTTTGATTTTCTAAGTATAGTTTTAACACGGCCAGATGGCTGCACAGAGTTTTAGGTACAAAGGATTTGTAAATGGGGCAGGACATTGTAGGCCTCACCTAAACAGAATACGCACTTTTCTTGCATGTTCTTGTGAGGAATTTGTCTCCCACAAGCACACCTCCCCTTTCTAGTGGACATGTACGTCTTAGAAACTAACAAAAGAAAAAGAAAACCCAATAGGGTACTTATCTGTAGCAGCTAACTGCAGTGGTCGTCTGAGAATGAGCGATCTGCTTCCCGAACTGGCGAACAGGAGTTCAACATTCACTGGGGTAGAAAAGTTCTGAATAAGGTGCGTGCAGCTGTCACTTTTATACCCTATGTCAGTTTATGGCTCTGACATAGGACGTCATACGTACTTCCTGCTCCAAAGACTCTGGTATACTGGCCAGATGGAGCTGCAGGCACCAACCTCCCTACTGTAATGAATACTGCAACATGAGAATATAAGGACATCAGCTTATTACAGGTACACGTAACCGCCAAGCTCTTTCAATGAAGAGCAAAAAACAGACATTCCTTC
The DNA here is from genome assembly GCF_019279795.1 of Protopterus annectens. Classification (NCBI taxonomy): domain Eukaryota; kingdom Metazoa; phylum Chordata; order Ceratodontiformes; family Protopteridae; genus Protopterus; species Protopterus annectens. The sequence goes on along the minus strand of NC_056731.1, from coordinate 340,070,567 downwards.
TACTGCCACCAACTGGTCAGATGCACAACTTGCCCCCCCCCCCCTCCATACAGTTATTCAGGTCCTGTTTCTCTGCCTTGCTCCTAAAACTCCTCCTTTTATTAAAATAAATACGAGCATAATCTTATAAACTGTAGCAAACTGCTTGCTATAAGTGTAGCGAACAGTTACTACAGTTTATAGCCTGCCTGCACAGAGTGCTATGGCACTCATGTTTTAATTGGAGGGAAAAAAACTTGCTATAAAAATCATAGCAAACTACTTGCTACAAATGAAGCAAACATCTGCAACAGTTTATACCCTTACTGCACGGAGCAAGCAAACATCTGCAACAGTTTATACCCTGACTGCACGGAGCATTGCGGCGTCCTGGTTTTAGTTTTTTTTTTTTTTTTTAAGTTTTTTTCTAACTTTTAAACTGTAGCAAACTGTTTGCTACAATGTAGCAAGCAGTTCCTACAGTTTAGACCACACACGGAGCACTACAGCACTCAGGACTGACAGCAAATGCAAAACCAGCTTTTAAAAGCCCTACTTATGTTACTGATATCAGACTATGAAGCAAAATCAGAACAGTACCTAGGGCGGGGTGAGCTATGTTACTGATATCAGACTTTGAAGTGACATCATAGGCCCTCCAAAATATCATCTTCTGACAGTTATCCAAAGGTAACTTTTTCCTGGAGCAGTAGAGAAAGAAATGACTGATGTTGTCAATGGGGAAACTAATGAGGAAGTAGACTTCTCAAGGCATTCTACCCAGTGAACACATTACAAACAAATGGACAAAGTGTGGTCCCAACCCATGGCAAAAAAAAAATCTGTGGAAGTCACTAGGAGGACTTGCTTCCTAAATCTAATGTAGTTGTCAACCTTAGTCCCAGACAACTAAAACACAAAAAATGCAAAATAAAGCAATGTCAAGGTAAGAAATTTCCCAAACAGGGTGCTTATATGCAAAACTCCGGCTTCAGGCAGACCTGATGGACTGATGACACAGCTGGAGTACTTAAGATGTTCATCAAAATATGAAAAGTAAGATCTAAAGGTGTTGCCTGCAGATGGTCCTTTATATCGCTGATGTCTTGCTGTCACGGAGAAGAGAGTCTGCCAGATGATGTGAAGGAATGTGAAAATTCCTTGCCTATCATTAGGCTTCGGCAGGCAGGAATGCCAAGAGTCAATATTTAAACAGGGACTCAAGAACAGCTGGAGGCCAACCAACATGGGCCTCCTCACTGACTGTTCTTCCGCAAGTCTACGAGATGGAGTCACAGCAATCCCATACCCCTATGATCACATCAAAGACTTCCTAGGCTTATTCATACTACAGATGCTTTTAGCCCTAAGCTTTTTTGGATCTTATAACTGAAGGTGCCCTCTGGCGCAAGGACAGCTCCAGGAAGGCCTTTTTAGTTCCTAACTGTACTACTGAGGGTCCCTTTTTTTTTCTTTTAAATAATATAAACTCTCCTTGCAAAACAAAAAGGGCAGACTTTTTTTTATATTATTATTAATATAAACTATCCTTGAACATGGAAAGGGGCAGGCCTTTCAAAGAACTGAAGGCGGAAATCCTTTCCTGGGATCTGTCTAACAAAGCACTCCTGTACATGATAATTTTCCAGGATGCCGTGAGAGTCAACAACCCCCCCCCCCCTCCCCAAGAAATGAGCAATTAAAATGCCCACAGTGCTAAAATTCAGCACAAACACTAAAGGATACAATATAGCAAGAAAAACTGCAGTTAAACCTCCAAATGGATACTTTTCACTCTGGATACTCCTTTACTGAGACAGACTGACAAAACACCATGATAACAGCAAAAAGAATTAAAGACACTGTGGCATTTGTCCCCTTTTTATCTGTCACCAGGCTAAGTGTGGACAGGAAACCAGCCCATCCAGAAGGCATCCAAAGCTCTAATAATCAGGCCAGAAGGACAGATATCCACATGCAGCAAAATTCCAATTATCAAGAAAGATGCAAAAACTGGCTTGGTCTGGAAAAAAAAAATGTTTCATATGGCTATCAACATCAGTGCCCGAGACCAATATCAGCAGTGTGCTAACCCAAAAAAAAAAAAAAAAAAAAAAAAAAAAAAGAAACACTCCAGCTGGTCCAAAAAACACCTGCTAAAATTTTCCAGGGTTCCAGAGAGAACTTCGGAGACAACACTGACATTGTTAAAAGAAACCTACTGTAAGCCTACTGTACAGTTTAAATTAAAAGGAAAAGTCAAAATTGCTTTAAGTGTTACATATCTTACAAGTGATATATGACCTTTCATTTACAATCTAAGGCTTGTCTGAGTTACTTACCACAATCAAGAAAACAATACTTCGATAGTGATAGTAAACCCAGTGTTAGAGTACCTTGGAAAGTTCCCTTCATATACCAGAATAAAAAATATGTAAAATAAAATGAAAAAGGGAAAACCAAAATCCTGTTTAATTGACAACTGTGTTTGTCATACCCTTATCTTTTTTGAAATCCAAAGCATCTTGTTTGTCTGTTACAATTTCTTTCATGTTTATAATGCTGCTGTGGTTCAGCTGCCGCAGTATTTTGATTTCACGAATGGCTGTAATTGGAAATCCTTCCTTTTCATTATCCAAGCGTACTTTTTTTAAAGCCACCATTTCACCTTTAAGAAAAACAAGCACACTTTTACATCCTGAACACAATAAAACTTGCATAACAAATATTACTGGTGCAAAGCTAATGACTACATTCCTGTTTTTAGAAATGATTTTAATAAACATATTACAAACTGCCATTTTTTCAGATGTATACAGATACCATCATAAGTACTGTATCCTACATAATATGCCTGGGAGGCTTGATGGAAATCTTCTTCTTTCGACTTTTCCCGGTTAGGGGTCGCCACAGCGGATCACCTGTCTGCTCATGATTGGTAGTAGAGTTTTTACTGTGTCGAGTTGCCAGCCCGGCGCCCAACCTTTCACAGAAGGCACACACAGACACTCATACTTAGGGCCAATTTAGAGTGTCCAATCCACCTACAGCATGTCTTTGGGAAGTGGGAGGAAACCGGGGCACCCGGAGGAAACCCATGCGACCACAGGGAGGACATGCAGAGGCTTGATGGAAATGCAATAAATAAATGCCATGGGTGGTACTAAACTTTACTACACAAATTAAAAAAAAAAATGCATCAAGCAAAACTGAGCATTTCAATTCATAGGTTCATAGGATAACATAGCCACTGGGGATGCACAAGCCAGTGCATTTCTTTGTGCCGGTCCCAAGCCCAGATAAATGGGGAGGGTTGCATCAGGAAGGGCATCTGGCATAAACTTTTGCCAAATCATACATGCAGACAACAGTACAGATATACATACCAGATCAGTCGAGACCCGGGTTAACAACGACCGCCACCAGTACTGTTGGCCAACAGGGTGCTGGCGGAAATTGGGCTACTGTTGGCCGAAGGAGTAGAAGCGGAGGAAGGCATGCCCAAAGGCAGGTTAAAGGCTAGGACTGTGATAGTGAGGGTCGGAACTTTGAATGTTGGCAGTATGACTGGTATAGGGAGAGATCTAGCTGATATGATGGACCAAAGGAAGGTTGGTATATTGTGTGTGCAAGAGACCAGATGGAAGGGGAGCATGGCTAGGTGTATCAGAGGCGGGTTCAAATTGTTTTATCATGGTGTGGATGGGAGGAGAAATGGTGTAGGAGTTATCCTGAAGGAACAGTATGCTAATAGTGTTTTGGAGGTGAAGAGAGTGTCGTATAGAGTGATGTTTATGAAGCTGGAAATTGATAGTGTAATGACGAATGTTGCTAGTGCATATGCTCCACAAGTTGGGTGTGCGATGGATGAGGAAGAAACATTTTGGAGTGAGTTGGATGAAATAGTGATGATTGTACCCAAGGGTGAGAGACTGGTGATTGGAGCAGATTTCAATGGGCATGTTGGTGAAGAGAACAGAGGTGATGAGTAAGTAATGGGTAGGTATGGTGTTAAGCAAAGGAATGTAGAAGGTCAGATGGTAGTGGATTTTGCGAAAAGGATGGACACGGCTGTGGTGAATACGTATTTTAACAAGTGGGAGGAACATAGGGTGACATACAAGAGTGGAGGAAGATGCACACAGGTGGATTATATCTTATGTAGAAGGGCCAGTCTGAAGGAGACTGTAAAGTGGTGGCAGGGGAAAGTGTAGTTAGGCTGCATGGGATGGTGCTTTGTAGGATGACATTGGTGATCAAGAAGAGGAGGATGAGTGTGAGGGCAGCACCAAGGATCAAATGGTGGAAATTGAAAAAGGGTAATTGTGAGGCGGAGTTCAGGGAAGAGTTAAGACAGGCACTGGGTGGCAGTGAAGAGTTACTGAATAGCTGGGTAACTACAGCAGAGCTAGTAAGAGAGATGGCTAGAAAGGTGCGTGGTGTGACATCTGGAAAGAGGAAGGAGGACAAGGAGACCTGGTGGTGGAATGAAGTACAGGAGAGTATACAGAGAAAGAGGTTGGCAAAGAAGAAGTGGGATTGTTAGAGAGATAAAGAAAGTAGACAAGAGTATAAGGAGATGAGGTGCATGACAAAGACAGAGATGGCAAAGGCTAAGGATAAGGCGTATGAAGAGTTGTATGAAAGGTTCAACACTAAAGAGGGAGAAAAGGACCTGTACCAATTGGCTAGACGGAGGGGTCGAGCTAGTAAAGATGTGCAGCAGGTAAGGGTGATAAAGGATGAGGGAAATGTACTCAAGCCAGGAGTGTGTGTTGAGCAGATGGAAAGAGTACTTGGAGGGGCTGATGAATGAAGAGAATGAGAGGGAGAGAAGGTTGAATGATGTGCGGATAGTGAATCATGAAGTGCAGTGGATTAGCAATGAGGAAGTAAGGACAGCTATGAAGAGGATGAAGAATGGAAAGGCTGCTGGTCCAGATGACATACCTGTGGAAGCATGGAGGTGTTTAGGTGAAATGGCAGTGGAGTTTTTAACTAGATTGTTTAATGAAATCATGTAAAGTGAGAGGATACCTGAGGAATGGAGGAAAAAGAGTTTTGGTACCGATTTTTAAGAATAAGGGTGATGTGCAGAGCTGTATTAACTCATTAACCCCGAGTACCTTCTCATGGCGCCTCTGTGCTTAACACCGAGCACGCCATGAGAAGATACAAATTGGAAGCTGTTAGCCCCGAGTGCCTTCCACAAGTGCGAGAAACTGCATTGCCGATTTGTAGTTGAGCTTAATGTAAAACATGCTGAATTGTAACTGAACTTGTAATTTACCTTATGTAGTTACAATTCAGCGTGTTTTTACATTAAGGTCACATTAAACTTTTCGTAGAAAATCTGCTTAAAAACTTAATGAGAAAGCAAGTGGAGGCAGCCAATCGGATTCTTGCAATCCAAGCCTCCACTTGCGTAACACCTCCACTCCCAACTTAATTTCTCTCCTTTTCGTGAGCTGTCCGTTTTTAATTTAGCATGAAAGTAAGCAAACCAAGCATCAGACTGTCAGTGCTTTACTGTGAACAAGATTGGTAAGTTAATGCAAAATCTGGTGTTAACTAATTAGAGTAACGTGTATTTTTAGTACCGGGTTTTGGAACTTTGTCCCTCAGTTAATTTGCCTTTGCCCATAATTACTGAGCAAAGAAGCTGATAAGTTATGTAACTGAACACTCGTTGTGTCATAATATTTTCATATTACTGTTTTGTTATTTTAGCCACAAAGGAGGCTAAAACTGTGCACATCTGTATGCACGTTTAACTCGTATGTCAGTTTGGCAGAAAAAAATATGCAGTTGCTTGTAAAATCTGTTGGCAAAAAAAAAAAAACACGGATCACCGATACAGGTAGGAATAAGGGGTACTGCAGGGCGACAATTTATTCATGTTAATTAACAATGGTTTGGCCTGAAAGAAAAATATAGTTTTAAGTTTGTCTGGTCGTAGGGAAGCCAGCCTTTTTTTTTTTGATGAGCCATGTAGATTTTCAGTTTGCAATTGGAACACAATCTGTTTAACTATACTGCCACTGCTGTGTTTTCGCTGGCATGCTCTTTCGGAGACCACAGGTTGTTTCTTTGTCTACTTTGCTATGGAATTCCTGAAGCAAAAGCTTGTAAAGTGCTCTCACTTGTCCCTTACGTTGACTTTTTTAGGCAGTTATGTAGTCGCAAGTAAACATCACGCAAATCTGAGTTCGAGTGCCGGTTTTGTTTTCAGAAGCATGTATTGCATATTTGGTGAGATTTGTAGTTTGTTCTCAACCCCATTGTGTAATTTAACTTTTGAAAGAACACACGATGTAATTTTGTTAAATTGATGTTAGTTCAGAGTCCCATAGTTAATTGATGGCTGCTGTCAACATCCTGGATCTCGGCAATCATGCGTCGGGCATGTTGGAAACTACTCCTCGACACAAGCAGTACGCATTATTGTATTTGTGTGTTTTGGTTGACTTTCTGTCGTAGTTTTTCAGTATGCACAATAGTGGGTGCACACTAATGTTGTATAAACTGAACTAGCTTGTAGTAAACGCTGTGGTACATTACTAGTGCATGTTGTGGTTTTACTATTCTGCAGCGGTGTGGGCTGCCCTGTTTGGAATTGGGGTTACTTTTGATTATTCAAGTCTAGTAACCCATTTGATATGTACTTTTTTTTTTTTTGGTTACCCTTTGCATAATGCTATATTCACTTTTTAGTGGGTGAATTTGTGCAAAGTGTTTTTTCATATACCATGATTTTTCTCTTAATACTATTTGTAATGTTTATGGTATTGCACCAGTTTGAGAGTGTAGTAGTGCTGACAAGCATCAACATGTTGTAGCACAGTCTTAAAGTTTCTTTGAGTATTGCTATTATTACAACATGCTTGATTAGGGTTTGCTACCATTTCAAATGGCCAAAGTGGGACCTTTTTTGTAAAAACATCAGATTTTACAGGCCAACACATATCCGTGGTCAGTACAAAAGTTAGAACTTAAATTTTCTGCCTAAATAAAAGCTTATTCTTGTAGCATTTTAGTTGCTTATTCTGTTTCTTATAACATTTAGGTATTTTAGATACAGAATAACTGTTTTATGCAACTATTACATAAAATATAGGAAATAATTTTGTCCTAAAATCTCAGGACATTTGCCATTTTTACAATTTTTTGTCAGGACACAACTGCCCAAAGAGGGACTGTCCCTCGCAAAGTGGGACAGGTGGTCACCCTATGCTTGATACATGACCAGACTTGAGATGTTTGTGATGTGAACAATATCTGTGAATTGTCAGCATGTGTTTTAGATATTTTACTTGATCTTGCAGAATATCATTTGGGAAGGAAATTATATCCAAATCTAGTATTGTGAAAATTAGAACTGGGCAAAGTTCTGGGAGATTGGTATAATGGTTTAAAATGTTTTCATTATTCACACAAGATGCAGGGTTTGATTCTTACATAGTAATCTATAAACCTATTTGTAGTTACTACTGCTCATTTTTTGAGCTGTAGCAACTGGTCTTCATATTGCCGGTAGTAGACTCCATTCATGTAACTGACTGTAGGGGTGAATTTTAACATATTCTTAACTCACCTTGACCAAAATATCTTTAAAAAGTTATATTATGACTTTGTAAGGTAAATCTACAGTAGAAAGAATGGGTCTGAAGGATCTCTACAAGCCTTTGCAATCATACGAGAACCTGAAAGAGCTGTTAGATAAAAAGGTAAAGATATACATTAGGAAAGACTTTGTTTGAGGTAAAAGGAACTTGTAAACTTCCATGGGAAGTCCATATTCATGTGTAGCATTGCTTGGTTTGAGACTTGATCAAATCCTGTATCTCTTTAGTGAAAAATAGAGCTGGCAGAATGACATGCTCAGCATAACCACTTTATGGTGAATCTGGGCATTTTTATAAGGATCCGTTCTCCTTATAATCAAATCTGCTTAAGCATAACACTGCTTGAACTGTAACGCTGGCATCACAGTGCCGGGGACAGTAGAGAGTCGTAGCTCTATATATTCTTCTGAGGGAGATAATTCCTTTCACCTTTCAGAGCCTAGAGTATTATTTTCTCCATATCTGTTTATACATCAATCTAGAACTTTATGTCGTATTCAGTGTGACAATGCAGCATTTTTTTAAATATGTTCCCTTACATTATACCTGTGAAATTCTGTGTCGTAATTTATAACAATAATATTCTACATTTACTTGTAATGTAGTTTTGTAGGGAATGAATGACCTCACTTTCCTGGGAAAAGTTAAAACAGTTCATTCATATATATATATATATATATATATATATATATATATATATATACATACATACACACACACACACAGTTCATGATGCATGTTTAAAAGAAACAAAACAGGATTATATTCCAATGTAAACTTGTGAAAACCACTATGGTTTAGTGCTTGCATTTGATATGGTGTCATATAACCTTGGAAGTTTTCAATAATGTGTCAGAAATTTACGGTATAGACATTTGTTCAGAGCTTCTTGTGTGAATTTTAAAGCTGTCATTTGCTAGATTTTATTTGTCTTCAGATGTGTTTAGTTTTAGACGGCTTTTATCTTGCTGGGTGCTGCACCTCCTACTTTTGGCCATCCTTCTGTTACAGAGCCTATTGATGTTGTGATTCCACCAAGGGTGGCTGTTATTTATTTTGGTTTAGCTGTTGGGTTGCATGGTCAGTGTGTCCAATAATACTTGGGTTTCCTGGGTCACAGAGGGGGACCTATGTCTTGCAAGTAAGTGCTATGGGATTTGGCTTATGGCACTTTCAAGATTCAAGGCATATATTGTGACCTGGCTTCTAAGAGACTACCCACAGCTCTTTTTAGTTGACACAGTCCAATGTTTTATATATATATTTATTATATTTTCTTGCACTCTTGTTTTTCTTCATTATCCAGCGGATGTTGTCAGTTGGATGCGATATTGACATCAAATCCTTCTTGCTTTGAGAAGCATTTGCTGTGCGTGAGAGCTGGAGGCATCTCAGCTGTACATATTTTCGCAGAATGTTGAAATTTCTTTGCCTCATTTATTTGGCCTGGTAAATTCTGTGTATGTTTTTATTTATTATTTATTTTTTGTCTTTTTTTTTTTTTTTAACCTCTAGACAGGTAACCAAGATGGTGTTTCTCATAGATGCATTGTATTGCTTATGCAATGTGGGGTCACTTGTGTGAATGCTTCATGTTGGTGATTGCAGACACTAGGAGCTATTGCTGAAGGGTAGTTCAGGGAAATGCTTCATGTTGGTGCTTGTGCATACATCAACATTTTAGTGTCACAGAAAAGATGTTGCATGGTTGGCTAATCCATCTGGCCATTTTGTCATCCTGGGAGCTGGCTGTGTTGTACTGAATCACTGGTAAAGTATGTCTTCTATCAGAAGACAAGCTATCTAGACTAGGTAACATGTCTTAGTATTCAACAATTTTTAGAAACGTCTAAGCAGAGTGAGAAATCCATGTTGCTGTTGTGAATGGGAATATCTTGTGAGTCAGGTGACGGGCAGCAACCCCACCAAATGTTTTTTTTGCACCAGTGGTGATTACTACAGCAAATCTGTCATAAATGAGATATGAATTGGGGTGACTTAAAATTTTGAAGAAAGGAATGGTACATGTCCTACGTCCATTTTTTATAATTTTACTGATGACTGCACATACCCTTCAACCATCCAAGAAAAATTATATTTTGGTTGATTTTCCTGTTGGTGCTTGTACATAGGAGGAAATTTTACTGAATAGTTGTTTAGGGAAAATCTTTCATTCTGGTGCCTGTGCATATATTATATTGAAGGGCTCACTTGGGTGAATTCTTCATTTTGGTGGCTGTACATACTAGGAAATGTTACATGCGTTTCGTTTGGGTAAGCGTTTAAGTTTGGTGATTGCGGATTCCTCAACATTCTACTGAAGGGGGTTGCTTGGGTGAAGTGTTCATGCTGGTGGTAGTACATACTAGGAAATGTTACTGAAGGCTTGTTTGGTAAAACATTTTATTTAGATGCATGTATACCTGGACATACTAATGAGGATGTTGCTTGGGGAAATAATTAATTGTGTATCGGGGAAGTACATGGTCTGACTGCTGATGTGACCACTGAGCAAAATAGTTGATTGTGCCATTTTGGTGCTTGTGCATACACAATGCAAACAACTGAAGGTTAGTGGGGAAACATAGAAATTAAGTCTGAAATTTAAATATGGTTACATTACTTAGAATACAGCACAGAAATGTAATTATAGTGTAATATGCCAGCATATAAGACATCACACACACCACTGACTAATTAAATAATGTAAAATAAGCAGACAAGAAATCACTTCTGCTTGTATTATTCTATTTGTGATTAGTAGTTGCATGAGTGAGATAAAAGTTATCACTTGTTGACAACTGCCAGCATGGAGCTACCATATTTTTTGTGCATTTTTCCTGGCTTTGTCAGTCGTGTGGAATTTACGTGGGAGGAAGGGCTCAGTAATATGTAAGTGTTATACTATTTTACTGAATTACTCAGGTATTCTCCTTACTGATAATGAGTCTGTGTTACACAACAGCTGCACAAGGTAATATAATGAATGCCTGCCTAGTCAACAGGTTATGTGCAGCAATTATCACTTCTGTCTGAGCATGCATAACTTTTCAGTACTGAAAGGAAGGTCATTATCACATTAGCAATAAGTGCAGTTACAATACAGCAGTGAGTTATCACTTTTAGTAGAAGTCGTTATCACTTTGATGAATGCACAAGCCAGATTGTGTTTTTTCTGTATTTGTAGTCATTGCAAGCCACCCCCTTCATTCTTCATCAACTAGCTATCCTCCAAAACCTCTGATGTTTTTTATATATATATATATATATCTATATATATATATCTATATATCTATATATATATATATATATATATATATATATCTGTGCATATGTGTGTATATCGATATATATGTATGTACATAATGTACTTGCACATATACACATACACATGAATATCAGTATGGTCAGGAAGGTTCCTCTTCAGAGATTTATGCCAACTTCTCTTGTGTTGGTGGGTGCATCACGGGGGGCATACCCAGCCATCCATGGATCTTGTGATTGATCTGGATTGCAGTTGGGAACTTGCAGACTCTTCAGTTCAGCCCCATTGTGCTGCTGTCCTAGGTAGAAATGGCCTCAGGGCTGCCACTGTGATGCAGTGTTTCCCCCTTTCAGTCCTTATGACCATTGCCGAAAGGACACATGTACATGGAAAAGGTAGAGGTAAGGCAGAGTGCTGGCACTGCATGCAATCAGGAGTCATTGCTGCTATCAGCAGTCTGAGTGGGTAGCCAGCACAGGTATGGGACACTTCAGACGCCCACGGCCCGAAGTCCCGTGCCTGTCCTAGGCATATTAGTGGAGTTGCAGTCCTTACTCTGTTTTTTATCTTTACATGTGCCCTTTCTGTGCCCCCTTGTCAGTCGTCGTGTGTAATTTTGTGTTTTCACGGGTGGTAGGCATGTACCTCCGCAGCATCATCACCACTTATATACCTTATGAAAAGAATAATGCCCCTGTGGATAGGAGTGAAGATTTGGATGATCTAACCAGGTAATGCATTATGATATACATATATATGTACTTTTCCAATAGATCTGTCAAACATCAGTAGTAAACTGTTTGCATTTTCTTTGCTGTACAGGTTTGTCCACATTCTGACACTGTCATCAGTCAACCACTGGGAAGGCTGCGGTTTCAAATCAGAGCAATTTTTGAACACCTGCAGTTGTGGTGGCCACGTTGTCATTTTATGTGGTCGGTGGATCTACAATCTGTCCTGACAGCATCACCGCAAAAGATGTTCACCTGTTCAGAAGGGATGGCGTTCACCTAACTGAGGAAGGCATTGCCTTGTTATTGACTGACATCCACAATGGTGTGAGGAGAGCTATGCAGGATTGGAAATATGCAGCTTGTGAGAAGAATGGAAAACACCCATGACCAAGTAGGGACCAGTATGGTAAGTACAACTCTATTATGAAATGTGTTGTGTAAAATATATTTTTATGAGTTTGGCAAATAACTGTGGTAAGATGCTGGTGAAGATGCTGAGAAAGAACTGTTTCAGGAGAGTGCTAGCATGTACAATCGAATATGTATTGTATGTGTATATGTATAATATTGATAGTTCCAACATATAAAAGAATTGGGCCTGTATGTTGTACACATGTGCAGATATCTGTTTGTTTCGGACTTAGGTTATGGAAATTATGATTTTTTTCATATTTTGGTAAATAACTTTGCAAGGGAGCATCTGAATGTTCTAAGCAATACCTCAATTTGAAAAGATTATTTATAGTTCTAACATGGTAAAAGAATGGTACCTGTATGTTGTACTAATAGGCAGATATCAAAGTTTGGTTCGGACTTAGGTTATGGAAATTATGATTTTTTTCATATTTTGGTAAATAACTTTGCAAGGGAGCATCTGAATGTGCCAAGTAATATCTCATTTTGAAGACAGTATTGCTGGTTCTAATATGGTAAAAGAATTGTGCCAGTATGTTTGACACATGTGCAGATATCAAAGTTTGTCTGAGACTTATGGTTATGGAAATTATTATTTTTTTCATATTTTGGTAAATAACTTTGCAAGGGAGCATCTGAATGTGCCAAGTAATATCTCATTTTGAAGACAGTATTGCTGGTTCTAACATGGTAAAAGAATGGTACCTGTATGTTGTACTCATAGGCAGATATCAAAGTTTGTTTCCGACTTAGGTTATGGAAATTATGATTTTTTTCATATTTTGGTAAATAACTTTGCAAGGGAGCACCACATTGTGTGAAATAATGCATCATTTTGAAGACAGTGTTACAGCTTACATCATGGTAAAAGAACGGTGTCTGTGCACTGTACACACGTACAGATATCACAGTTTGTTTAGTCTTGTACGAATATGAAAATTATACATTTACAATACTTCTCATTATTATGCCCATATCTTTGCGAAGAAGCATAGTAATCACACAAATGATGCTTCATTTTGAAGCTGACATTCAGATGCACAACTTCTACACTGATATGTAGGCTCTGTCTGTTACAGGTGATGAGATATTATGCTTTGTTTATTTATCAATTATGAGAAATAATATACTAATCATATTTCTGTGAATATCTCATGAAAGGAGTGTCACACAGTTATGGTTAAAGTATCGTTTTAAAGCTGACATTCATACTAACAAATTAAATTCAAATTGTATGGGTCTGCATGGTAGATAGACCAAGATATTGTGCTTTGCTTTTCCAAAAAATTAAAAAAATTGCACAATATCAGCATTCCTTGCCAAATATTTCATTATGACTTTGATATGCACTATCAACATTTACACTGTTGGAAAGGTCAGTGTCTGCTGAACAACTTTCGCGTTCACATTTTTAGTGTAGCTCTTATAGTTAAAGAGTTATGAGCATTTGTTTTCTGTATAGTATTACAAATGGATTTTCTGAAAATGAGCTCAGGTTGCTCTGTTGTTCCTATGGTGGAATTCAGCAGGCAGCTTTTCCTGAGCTGCTCTGGAGTGAATGAGTTAACTACAGAGGGATTAAATTGATCAGTCCACAGCATGAAGTTATGGGAAAGAGTAGTGGAAGCTAGGTTAAGAAGGGAGGTAATGATTAGTGATCAGCAGTATGGTTTCATGCCAGGAAAGAGCACTACAGATGGGATGTTTGCTCAGTGTTGATGGAGAAGTACAGAGGACAGAAGTTGCATTGTCTCTTTGTGGACTTAAAGAAAGCATATGACAGGGTGCCTAGAGAGGAGTTGTGGTATTGTATGAGGAGGTTGGGAGTGTCAGAGAAGTATGTAAGAGTGGGTACAGGATATGTACGAGGGTAGTGTGACAGCAGTGAGGTCTGCGGTAGGAGTGACAGATGCTTTTAAGGTGAAGGTGGGATTAAATCAAGCATCAGCTCTGAGCCCTTTCTTATTTGCAATGGTGATGGACAAGTTGACAGATGAGATCAGACAGGAGTCCCCGTGGACTATGATGTTTGCAGATGACATTGTGATCTGTAGTGAGAGTAGGGAACAGGTGGAGGAGACCCTGGAGAGCTAGAGATATGATCTAGAGAGAAGAGGAATGAAGGTCAGCAGGACTAAGACAGAATATATGTGTGTGAATGAGAGGGAGGACAGAGGAATGGTGAGGAAGCAAAGAGTAGAGGTGGCGAAGGTGGATAAGTTTAAATACTTGGGATCAATAGTTCAGAGTAATGGTGAGTGTGGAAGAGAGGTGAAGAAGAGAGTACAGGCAGGATGGAGTGGTTGGAGAAAAGTGTCAGGAGTGATTTGTGACAGACAAGTACCAGTAAGAGTGAAAGGGAAGGTCTACAAGAGGGTAGTGAGACCAGCTATGTTATATGGGTTGGAGACAGTGGCACTGACAAAAAGGCAGGAGTCAGAGCGTCACGTGGCAGAGTTGAACATGTTAAGATTTGCACTGGGTGTGACGAGAATGGACAGGATTAGGAATAAGTATATTAGAGGGTCAGCCCAGGTTGGAAGGTTTGGAGACAAAGCCAGAGAGGCAAGATTACGTTGGTTTGGACATGTGCTGAGGAGGGATGCACAGTACATTGGGAAAAAGTCTTTGGGACACAAATCTATCCTGCCAACAAGTTCTACTAATGTCACAGACCAGGCTGAGGCCTTGCATGCGGGTTGTGAGAGTGGAGTCTAACGTACAGATATGCAGCAACTCCATCAAGACTGAGTCTGAGATGGCCTTGTATGCCAGACACAGGTCACCTCTGAGCAGTTTGTATGAGACTGAGTATAGTGACAGTGCTTTTAGTCTATCTGTATAGGACAAGTGTTTAAGACGTTGTATTTTCCTGGTCAGGAACCTCTGTGGTCTCTCCAGCTGCTGCATGTGCTTGGTAAGGTACATGCCAAAAGGGGCACTGTACTCGATGACAAGTCTGATAAAGGAGGAGTACAGGGATGTTATGACCTTGCTCCTGGATGAAATACCCTTACTTATGAGGTGGGACATGTAGAAAGCCTTCCATACAACAGAACCAACATGGTGGTCAAACGTCAGGTTGCTATCAACCTGGGTGCCGAAGTCCCTAACGACTGATAGAGTGCTTAGTACATTGTTATTAATGTGATAACTAGTGGGGCTGCCATTTTCCCCAAAGGGGATAATGATGCATTTCTTGGCATTCAGTTTGAGGCCATGCTTCTGGCACCAGTCATTTTTTTGAGCAAGGCCCTGTTGGAGAATGTTCACATCACTAGGGGAATTTAAGACAGCACCCAAGTTGCAGTCATCTGCAAACTTGGCCAGCCACAGACCACTGGTTTTGGCTTGCACCTCAGAAAAGCATATCCCAAACAGTAGAGGCCCCAAGACCGATCCTTTGGGTACACCACTCGTTACGGGTCTACTACTAGAGGTGGCCTCCCCTACATTGAGTGGGTTCTATCAGTCAGCCAGTTAGCTACCCATATGGTAACATACAGGTTGATGCCTAGCTGGGAGAGTTTATCTATTATGCCTGAGTGGGGAATAGTGTCAAAGCCTTTGGCTAGATTAAGGTAGGTGGTATGCACTGTCATCCTCTCGTCCATGGCTTAGGTGACTGTTTCAAAGAACTCGCAAGGTTTAACAGGCATGATCTCCTTTCGCCAAAACCTGCAACCACACAAACTATAAAATGCATACTGGTCAGAGTTACGGAGATGGAAAGCAACCCTAAAGGTGTTCTTTAGTTGAAAGCGTGCTCCATCTTGTCACCTTAACAGCTAGTAACTCTGTATTTATGGTAACAGTTTCATATTAATAAAATATGGGTATCACTTAATCTGAAATGATCTAAGTTTCATTTGCATTTATTTCAATTGCAGCCTTGTCTAAAGGAAGAGAAATATTTGCACAACAGCAAAGGCAGCCCATAACCTCAATGAACCTGATAAACGTAAATTAACCTCAAATGAGAACGGTGGTTCTGAAGGTTGACTGGATCTCCTGATCACATTAAGCGTGTAGGGTCTTACAAAAGATTGCAATGAACCTCATTTCACAACAGTACAAATATCAATACAAAAATTCCTAAAACAGGCTAAAATCACTGAGATAGCCCTTGTGGAATATGCTGTGCTGTACTCAGAGTAACAAACAGTAATGCATTAAGATAGCCACCTACATACAGCGATCCCGGATCCCTTTTTGCACATTCTAGTAAAAACAAAGGAAACTAAAAACTGATCATCTTTATAAGTATCTTTACTTCCATGCGGACAAAACTAATTTTCTATGAACAGCCAATGTGACCTGTACTCAATCTATCAGAAAAAAAAAAGATCATCAATTGGTTTAAGTTGAGTTTAAACATGAGGTTATCTTTTGTCTGAGTGATGAATTAGTACATAGACACACACTCTCCCCAAGAAACAAACTCTGGAGATTAAGATGACAACTGATGTTCAGTTACCATTCTGATGGAAGTAAAGCACACCAAAAAATGCCTTCCAAGTCAAATGAGTGAGATCTACTCTAGATGCATAATCAAGGTGAGGCAGACATTTTCTCTAAAACAAAAGATGGATCCCAGAGAGAACAGGTTTTCTAAATGGGGAGTCTGGTAAGAAAGTACCTCTAAAATGCCTTGCAGAGTTTCAGGGAAGCTACAGAAGAATATTTTATGCCCATCAGAACATACTTGCTTGAAAGTAAAGGTTCAAAGCTGAACAGCTAGACCCACCACACATCAGTTATAAGTTGAAGATTTATGGGTACCAGGGCCAAATACAAAAATCTTTGTTTGACTATCCTTTAGGCAAATGTTGTCTACTTACCCATGCAGAACTTCCTAAAAGTTTTTTTTTTTGGCTGGTGTTAATGACTTGGACCACCCAGTTTAGGTATGCAGGATCCCTGGCCATTAATGGAATTGAAGAAACTATGGGATCAGTTTGAAGTAGAAAGTCTTGAAGAGGCTTGCTAGATAAGTGCAACAGAAGAGCTCTAAGAGGTCTCCAAAAAAGGGGCTTTCACAGGAAAAGTACAGCTTTGTTATGAACTTACCACAGTTGTGTGTAACCACTGCTGTAGTCAATTTGACAGATCTCTAATGTAGATGGACTTGTATGCACAGTGAGAGCATTATATCACTTCACCCTCCACTCACACTGATCTTACATATCCCACTCCCAATCCAAGGAAAGTCCACACTTGGAGCAAAGTCTTCTCCCTACCTACTTCCCAAGGCAAAGTATGTCCAATTAGTAGGTCTCCAAACCTTTGAAGACCATCTCAAGCAACAAATCCTAAGGTAACCTGTGAGGCAGAGGAGATGAGGATTTTTGCTGAAACCAGGATTTAAAAGGAAAAGGGGGGGGGCAACAGGTGTCCTACCCAAATCCCAAATAGCCCCAAAGAAAGGAAAGCGGGTGGGAAAAGTACAGTTGTGTACACTTATCGTAAATGGAGATGTTTGAGTGCATTCACTGTTGCAGTCATCACATTTCGGTTATCTGCCTGCAGGTAGCCCTCAGTCGGCCTGAATACCAGAATCTTGGGATTTCTGCGTCAGATGCTGTTGCTTCTTCCATGACGTCAGGGGTATAAAACACGCAGCTGACTCCATTACATCAGTCTTTCTTGCCCCAGATGTCAGGAGACGCCACAATAGGAAGCAACTGTATGGTGTGGAACACCCCCACTAGAAAGTAAATACCAATGTTATAAGATATGGCCAAACAAAAAAGAATAGGTAGAAGTATAGAAGAGTCAGGTGGCTGGAGGGAGGGTAACCAGGACTGAAACAGTGAATACACTCGAACATCTACATTTATGTTAAGTGTATACAACTGTACTATGTTCTTCGTGTTTCACTGTTGCAGTCATCACATTTGGGTTGATTTCCAAAGCTGAGGATGGGTGGAGGCAGTCAAGAAGCATTAGGGCTGGCAAGCAGGCCCTGTAAGACTGCTGTGGCAAATCCAGCTCTAGATTTAGAAAAGATAGGCAAGTGGTAATATGCCTGGTGAAGGTGTGTACAGAGCTCCAGTTTGCAGCTTCCAGGATGTCCCTGGTAGGGACTCCCCTGAGAAATGCTGTAGAGGCTGATGTAGCCCTACTGGAATGTGTTCTGATCCCCTGTGGGGTAGGTTTCCCATGCTGTTTGTAGCAGAAATGGAAGCAGTGTGCTATCTATATAGAAATGGTCTGCTTTGAATTGGCCTTGCCCTCTGTCCCTGTAGCAAAGCTGACTAGCAGCTGGTCAGATTTTCTGAAAGGTTTAGTCCTGTCCAGATAGAAACTAAGCTGCCTGTGCACATCCACGGTGTGCAAGATCCTTTCCCCTTTATTCTGAGGATTTGGGAAAAAGGTTGGCAAATGAATGGATTGGTTTAAAGCCACACTAGACACCACCTTGGGCATAAATGATGGGTTAGTTCTGAGGGAAACCCGGTCCGCATGGAAGATAATGAAGGATTCCACGGTCATTAAGGGCCTGCAATTCAGACACTCTTCTTGCTGAAGTGATGGCTAGAAGTAAAGCTGTTTTCCAGGAAAGAAATTTTAACTCTACTGAGGCAGAAGGTTCAAAGGGTGGAAGTGTGAGTTTTTCCAATACAAAGTTAAGGTCCCAGGCTAGAGTGGGAGATCTCAAGGGTGTTCTTAAATTTTTGGCTCCTCTCAGGAACCGTTTGACCAGAGGATGAGAGAAGAGGTTGGCTCAGTATTATAATGAGCCAAGATGGCAGAGGCATGAATCTTAATTGAAGAGAAGGATAGGCCTTTGTGGAGCATTTCTGTTAAGTAATCTAGTATATGAGGTAAGCTGGGCACGGATGTCTCAATTCCTTGAGACTGACTCCAAGAACAGTATCTTTTCCACTTTTCTGAATAGGATTTTCTAGTACTAGGCCTCCTTGCCTCAAGGATGACATCCAGCACCTGTTTACTGAGGGTTGCTGGTGAGGAGTACAGGGGATGAGCCAGGCTGCTAGGTTCAGGGTTTGTAACTGAGGATGCAAAATCTGGCCCGCCTGCTGGGACTTCAGGAAGGGTGTCTGAGGCAGGTGCCATGGTGGAAGTACTGTCAGACTGCGCAAATGTGGGCTGGTGTGGCCAGTCTGGTGCAATCAGGATTGTCCATGGCTTGTCCTGTTTGATCATTAGAACTTCGAGAGGAGGGGCAGAGGGGGAAAGGCATAGATTGAGAGTTATTCCCATGTAAAGGACAGGGCATCTACTTTCCATGCTTGGCTGTGGGGAGTTCGGGTGCAATATTTGCTCAATTGATAGTTCTGAGGGGAAGCAAAGAAGTCCACCTTTGGTGCTGCCCCCCACCTGTGGATCAGAAGCTTGAATGATTTGGGTTTGAGTTTCCATTCGTGTGGGTCCATTAGATTTCTGCTTACATCAACTGTCAGTGAATTTAGTTTGCCTGGCAGGAATTGAGCTTGCAGGTGCACTTGATTGCTCAAGGCTGTGTTCCACACAGTCATGGCTAACCTATAGAGTGGGTAGGAATGGGTTTCCCTCTGCTTGTTTATGTACCACATAACTGTGTTGTTGTCTGTCTTTATCAATTGTTGCTTTGGAACAATAAGGCATTTGAATGCTGTCAGACCACTCTGTACAGCTAACACTGCTTTTTGATTGATATTCAGGTGCATTTGCTTTGGGCTCCATTTGCCTTGAATGCATTGTCCTGCCATGTGATCCCCGCCATGCACAGTCTGATGAGTCTGTTGTTAGGGTTTGGGCGGCAGGGGGTTGAGTGAAAGGGAGTCCTTTATTGTGGTAGCAGGCCTCTGCCCACCAAAGGAACTCTGCCCTTAGGCAAGGAATGTTAAGAATCATTGTTTCCGAGTCCTGAGAATGTTGACATCAGAGACTTTTTAAATACCACTGAAGTTTCCTCATATGCAGTCTTGCATAAGGAATTAGTAGAATGCAAGAGGCCATAAACCCTAGGGCTTGCAGTATTTTTCTTGCAGATAGCTGGGTTTTGGTGGCCAGTAGATTGAAGTTGTTTGTCAAACAAATTTGTTTTTCTGGAGTGAGGAATGCCATCTGGGAAGTTGTGTTCAAGCTTGCTCCCAGGAATACAATCTCTTGGCTGGGTACCAGATGTGATTACTTTTCACTGATTGTGTGTCCCAGTGAAGTTAGAAGTCTCTTTAAAAATGTCAGTTGCTAGAGTAGCAATTCCTGACTGTCCGCCTGAATCAGGCAATTGTCAAATATGTGTAAATTTGAATTTTTCTCTCTGCCTGTAATATGCAATGACTGGAGCTAGGTATTTTGTGAATACCCTGGGCGCTGTAGATAAGCCAAAGGGAAGTGCATAGAGCCTGCCCTGAAACGCAGATATTTCCTGCAAGATTCCCTTATGGGAATGTGCAGATAAGCTTCTTCTAAGGCCAGGGTGGCTAGCCAGGAGTCCTTGGCTAGCACAGGAAGCAGCTGCTGGAGAGTAAGCATTTTGAACCTCAGAACCACCGGGAAGGTGTTGAGAATAGGCAGATCCAGGATAGGGCACCAAGAGTTTTCTTTTCTGGGTAGCAGAAACAGTCTGGAGTAAAAACTTTGTCCCTTTTGCTCTGCTGGGACAGGTTGAATAGCCTTGATACTGAGAAGAGAAAGTACTTGCCTTTGGGCCTCTGCCAACTGGTTTGGGGGGAGTTCGGGCCATCTGCTTGGGGTTGACAGCGAGTGGAAGGAGAATCTGTATCCCTGGGGCACAATATTCAAGACCCATCTGTCCTGGGTGATGTACTTTGTTTTTTGCATGCAGGGCGAGTTTTCTTCCTAAGGGTGCAAGTACTTGGACAAGGCTTGGAAGAGTTAAGGATAAGTCAATGCGAGATTTTACCAAAGGAAGGTGGCTTACTACTCCCTGTTTTAGAGGTGGGAGCACTCCATTGCTTAGATCTGTGCACACCCTGAGACTGTAATCTTGGTGGTCTGCTGCCCCTGTGCTTGGACTGAGAAGGTCTGGGAGGGACTGGAAAGGACCAGTTTTTAGAAGGCCAATGTTTACTGAATCTAGGTGGCTGTACCTGTAGGAAATCTTTAACAGTTTGCATAGATTTTTCCTCCATCTTTTTGAGGACTTCTGCTTTATTGCCAAACAGGCGTTCTTGGTTTAATGGTGCATTTAGTAATTTTGCTTTGACATGGTCTGGCAAGATTTGTTCCTTAAGCCAAGCATGCCTTCTAAGAAAAGACCCAGTGACAGCAGCCCTGCAAGGTGCTTCTAAGCCATCAAAACCACAATGCAAAGTATGTTTTCCAACTTGATTAGCAGAATGCATTAACTCTTGTAAATCTTTATGTTCTGCACTATCAGGAATCAACATCATTTTCTGTTTAATTAGCTCCATAATATGCTGCTGATACTTGAACACATGAAACTGGCAATTTAAAGCCCTGATGGCAAGAGTAGCAGAAGTGTATGCCTTCTTACCCCATCTGTATAAAGCCCTGGAGTCCCTGTCCGAAGGGGAAGGGTTTTTGGCTGTTGTAGCCTTAATGCCTTTAGGTCCCTGGGAAATGGTCTCTGGATCCGCAGTAGGCTTCTTAGAGAGGAATTTGTGGGAGTCAGGTACTCTAACACCGGTCAGCTTTCCTGGGAGCTGGAGGAAAAGTATCAGGGGTAAGGCTGGATTCCAAGAAGACATCATCTATAATTTTCAGAGCAGGAGGGATAGCTAGAGGCCTGTGCCGAGGTAAGTTTAAAAATTCCCTGAGTCTCTTTTTGGACTGTGGGTAGTCCTGGCACTCCCAGCGGAAATGCTCTTTTAAGGTATGCAGGGTTTCACCAAAAGAAAAATCTTCTGGTGGGGAAGCCGAGGGAATGGAATCCTCTGCATCAGAATCCTAATAGGTAGATAAGGGTAGGTCCTGGTAATCAGAAGAATCAGAGTCAGCAGACTCATGATCTGAAGAATCAGAAGGAAAATCAGTTCTTGGTCTTTTTGAGGGGGAAGCCTGGCTTCCCTTAATTAAAGTTATAAGATGTTCAGCCATTTTAAGTATTTGTTTCTGAGGCATGTGGGCCTGAGAATGTGCTTTGGTTGTCTGTTTCCTAGGCGTAGTGCGAACTCTGGGCCTGAGAAATTCAGTATTTTTGGTTTGAAATGAAGTTGCCGGTTTAATATGAAAACTGGAAGGCTTGAATACACCCTCAGAAGCCGGTGCCTGCACAGCAGCTCCGGACCCATCCAAGGTAGAGACATCTGCAGGTTCCACAGTCGAAGAAGCATCTCGCAGCATACCAGACTTCGAATGGGTCTCAGTAGAGGCCTGTGAATCTGTAGAAGCAGGTATCAGGGGCTGCAAAAGCACCTCACTGAGTACCAGCGGACTGGCGACTAGCTTAACGGAAGCCTCGTCGGCAGTTTTGGTCCTATGTGGTCTGTCTCTGTCTTTATCCTTATGTTTTTTCAGAAGATTGGTAGTCGGATGGCTTACTGAAGCCATTTCGGAATACGGAGAACAAGAGCGAAAGAATTTAGCAACAAAAATAGCCCGACGAATAGTTCATGCGTCGAACAAGGCACAAAACCGACAGCAAGGGATGTCGCGGTCTGGGCCTAAACAGGTGAGACAGTAAGAATGAAAATCTCTGTGAGGTATTTGCTTTCCACAGGCAAGACAATTAACTTTTTCTGACATCAGTTACAGCAAGAAAAAAGGATCCCCAATGGGGTACTTAACTTTTAAAAGACTTCATGTCTGAAACTCGAAAAACGAAAATTTCAGGAGGCGGCCTGCCGGCACTTGCGAACTGCTTCTGCTTCGGACACTGCACGGCAAGAAACGCTGATGTAATGACGTCGGCTGCATGTTTTATACCCCTGACAACCTGACGTCATGGAAGAAGCGACAGCATCCGACGCAGAAATCCCAAGACTCTGGTATTCAGGCCGACTGAAGGCTACCTGCAGGCAGAAAACCTAAATGTGATGACTGCAACAGTGAAACACGAAGAACATCTGGACTGCAGCAGTGACAACACTCAAACATGTACAATTATGGTAAACTCAGTACTGTACTATGCACTTTACTTGAGTCACTGCTGCAGTCACACCTTAACTTAAAGAATAACTTCCAGAACTTTCCCTTGCAGTAATCTGGGTTTCTGCTATCCCTGTGGAGGAAGTCAACATGTTCTTTAGGACCACCAGATCAAAATTCTACTCTGACTCTAGACAAAATCCAGCCTGTAGTGTTTGGACGACGTGGCCAATTTCATGATAACGCTAGTAGGACCCCCCCTCCAGGAAAGCTATGGGTTGGCTATGCTTCTTCTGAAGTGTGACCTTGTACCTCCTACTACCTGAACACATTGTAAGTCGTGGCAGAAAATAATACAATGCAAGATTCACTTACATTTTACTATTGTCTGCAAAGGCTAAAAAAAAAATCAAGTCCATCTTTTTGTAATCTTTCCTCTATCTCCAGGTAGTACCTCGATTCTCTGTGAACATCTACTGGAGTACCCCTTCCATCTGTTCTGCAGCATGGGAAGGAAAACTAGGAGATGGATGGCCTGATTAAGGATAACATATGTCACCAATTTTGGTAAAAATTATGAGATGGTGTGCAAGGTAACTTTGTCTGCATGAAAAACCCAAAAAGTGTTACTTACACATCAGGGCATGTAATAATATCCTCCGGAAAAAATCTCTATAAGAATACTGTTTTCCAAGTGTGTGTGTGTGTGTGTGTGTGTGTGTGTGTGTGTGTGTGTTGAACCTGTAGATTTAAAAGAAAAACTGATTTCTTTAGCACAGTTCAAGTCCAAGTCAGTGGAACTAACCACCTGGCAGGCACAAAATGTAAGACTTATTTTAAAAACTGCTGCTAAGCCCATCTAATGGACAGTGGAAAGCAAATAGGTAGGCATGTACCTATGGCAGACAGAGGAAAGTACAGTTGTGTACACTTACCGTAAATGTAGATGTTCGAGCGTATTCACTGTTGCAGTCATTACATTTGGGTTATCTGCTTGCAGGTAGCCCTCAGTCGGCCTGATTAACAAAGTCTTGGGTTCTGTGTCGGTTGTTGTCCCTTCTTCCATGACGTCAGATGGACAGGGGTATAAAACATGCAGCCGACGCCATTACATCAGTTTTTCTTGCCCCAGATGTCAGGTGCCCTGCTAATGGGAAGCAATTAAATATAAAAGTACAAGATATACCTCAAACTAAAAAGCAAATACACCAAAAGGCTTTTCAGTATAGTAAAGGAAAGTAGAGGTATAGCCAAAAGAAGTTAGGGGGCTGGAGGGAGGGTAACCAGGACTGCAACAGTGAATACACTCAAACATCTACATTTACGGTAAGTGTACACAACTGTACTATGCTCTTCGTGTTTCACTGTTGCAGTCACTACATTTGGGTAGATTCCTAAAGCAATGGTTGGGAGGAGGAATTTTGATAGCATTAGGGCCAGCTATAAGGTCCTGCAAGACTGCAGTGGCAAAGCCAGCTCTGGATTTAGAGAAAATTGACAAATGATAATGCTTGTGAAAGTATGTACAGAACTCCAGGTAGCAGCTTCTAGGATGTCCCTGGTAGAGATGCCTCTGAGAAAGGCTGTAGAGGTAGATGCAGCCCTGGTGGAGTGAGATACGATCCCCTGGGAGATAGGTTTTCCATGGTGCTTATAGCAGAAATGAATGCAATGGCTTAACCATTTAGAAATGGTATGCTTTGAAATAGCCTTCCCCTCTCTGCCCCTGCAGCAAATGCCACCAACAAGATTTCCTTTGAGATTTAGTCCTGTCCAAGTAGAATCTAAGTTGTCTGTGCACATCCAAGGAATGCAGTATCCGTTCCCCTTTATTCTGTGGATTGGGAAAGAAGGTTGGTAAATGAATGAAGTGCCACACTGGATACCACCTTGGGCATGAAGGATGGATTGGTTCTGAGGGACACCCTGTCCGCATGAAAGATGATGAAAGGCTCCACTGCCATAAGGGCCTGCAATTCAAATACCCTTCTAGCTGAAGTGATTGCTAAAAGGAAAGCGGTTTTCCAAGAAAGATATTTTAAGTCTGCAGTAGCAGCTGGCTCGAAAGGAGGTAGATGAGTTTCTCCAAGACAAAGTTAAGTTCCCAGGCTGGGGTTGGAGCTCTCTTGGGTGGTCTCAAATTTTTGGCCCCTCTAAGGAACTGCTTGAGCAGTGGATGAGAGAAGAGAAGAGGGGAGGTTCTGTGTTATAATGAGTTGAAATGGCTGAGGTGTGGATTTTAATGGAGGAAAAAGACAGGCCCTTGTGAAGTATCTCAGTTAGTATTGCAAAATCTGAGGTAAACAGGGCGCTGATGTGCTCATTCCTTGAGATTGGGTCCAGGCACAGACCTGAGGAAGTCCAACAAAGTTGGACGAAAAGCGTTTAATAATAAAGTGTGTTGCAGAGTTCGTATAGCTTGGTGGATTTTTATTCTATAGTTTGATTTTTATTAGTACTTTGGAGAGCAGAGGCAGAGGGGGGAAGGCACAGACAGAGAGTTTATAGTTTTTCCAGCTAAAGGACAGAGCATCCATTTTCCAGGCTTGTTTGTGGGGAGCCCTTTTGCAAATCTGGTAGTTCTGGGGAGAGGCAAACAGGTCTAAATCTGGGCTCCCCCATTTGCTTGTCAACATGTTGAAAATCCTTGGTTCCAGTTTCCACTCGTGTGGGTCCATCAGGTTTCTACTTAGTCTGTCTGCCAGTGTATATAGTTTTCCTGGCAGGAATTGAGCTTGTAGGTGAACCTGGTAGCTCAAGGCTGTGTTCCACAATGCTATGGCTAGTCTGCAGAGGGGGTAAGAATGTGTACCCCTCTGCTTGTTTATGTACCACATCACAGAGGTGTTGTCCATATTTACCAATAGCTGTCCTGGAAGAATGTAGTCCTTGAAGGCTGTCAGAGCATTCTGTACAAATAACACTGTTTTTTGACTGATATGCAGGTGCATTTGACTTGGGTTCCATTTGCCCTGAATGCACTTCCCTGCCACGTGAGCCCCCCCATGCATAGTCTGATGAGTCTGTTATTAGGGTTTGGGCAGCAGGGGGTGATGTGAAAGGTAGTCCCTTGTTTTGGTAGTAGGCCTCTGCCCACCAAAGGAACACTAGTCGTAGGCAAGGTATGACAGGAATGATAGTTTCTAGGTCTTGAGAATGTTGGCACCATAGGCTTTTTAGATATCACTGTAGTTTCCTCATATGCAGTCTTGCATATGGAATTAGAAGAATGCAGGAGGCCATGAACCCTAAAAGGCTTGCAGTATTTGTCTTGCAGATAGCATGGTTTTTGTGGCCACCTGTTTGAAGTAGGTAGTGAAATGCATTTGTTTTCTCTGGCGTGAGGTAAGCCATTTGGGAAGTTGTATTCAAGCTTGCTCCCAGGAATATAATTTGTTGACAGGGTACCAGGTGTGATGTATTTTCAATTACGGTGTACCCCAGACAAGTTAGAACCCTTTTTACAAAGGCCAGATGATCCAAAAGTATGTCCTGGCTTTCTGACGGAATTAGACAATCGTCCAGGTATGGGTATATTTGAATATTTCTTTGCCTGCAAAATGCAATAACTGGAGCTAGGCACTTTGTGAATACCCTGGGCGCAGTAGATAAGCCAAAGGGCAGTGCAGAAAACTGATAGTGCGTTTAGCCTGCTTTGAAAGTGTAGGTATCTTCAGCAAGATTTCCTGATTGTGATGTGCAGGTATGCTTCTTTTAAATCTAGTGTTGCCAACCAGGCATCTTTGCCTAGCATAGGAAGTAATTGGTGAAGAGTCAGCATCTTGAATTTTGGAATCTCCAAAAAGGGGTTTAGAGTAGACAGTTCCAGGATAGGACGGTGTGATTTGTCTTTTCTGGGTACCATGAAAAGTCTCGAGTAGAAACCTTGCCACTTTTCCTCTTCTGGTAGCAGGTGAATAGCCCCCGAGCTTAAGAGAGAAAGTACTTGTTTTTGGGCCTCTGCCCACTTGATTTGGGGGTAGGTCCAGCCACACACTTGGTGTTGGCAATGTGTGGAAGTGGAATCTGTATCCCTGGGACACTATATTTAAAACCCATTTGTCCTGGGCAATGAGTTCCCAATTCTTTGCATGAAGAGCAATCTTTGCCCCCCAAAGGGGCAGTCAGTTGATAAGTGCTTGGAAATTTTAAAAGGAAGTCACTGAGACAGTTTACCATGGGGGGGAGTCTTATGATTCCCAGACTTCGAAGTGGAGGCCCCCCACTGCTTAGTTCTGCCAGTTCCCTGGGACTGAAACCTGGGGTTTTTGCTGTGTCTGCGTTTGGCTTGAGAAGACCTGGAAGGGGCTGGAAAGGACCAATTCTTACAGGGACAGTGCCTACTAAATCTAGGAGGCTGAACTTGTAAAAAATCTTTAACAGTTTGCATAGATTTAGCTTTATCTTCCATCTCTTTAAGAACTTCCTCGGCCTTGTTGCCAAACAAGCAATCATGATTTAAAGGAGCATCCAACAATTTAGCTTTAACATGATTAGGCAAAGTATGCCTACTGAGCACAGACCCAGTAGCAGCAGCCCTGCAAGAGGCTTCTAATGAATCAAAACCACATCGGAAAGTATGTTTTCCAACTTGTTTAGCAGAATGCATTAAATCCTGTAATTCCTTATTTTCCACACAGTCAGGAAACATCATCATTTTCTGTTTAAGCAGTCCAATAACATGTTGCTGATACTTTAACATATGAAACTGGCAGTTTAAAGCCCTAATGGCCAAGGTTGCAGAAGTGTAAACCTTCTTACCCCATCTATCCAGCGCCCTGGAGTCTCTATCAGAAGCAGTAGGATTTTTAGCAGTAGAAGCCTTAATGCCCTTGGACCCCTGTGAAATAGTCTCTGGATCTGAAATAGGATTTTTGAAAAGGAACTTGTGGGACTCAGGGACCCTGTAGTATCTGTCAGGTTTTCTGGGAGCAGGAGGAAGGGAATCTGGGGCCAAACTGGATTCCGAAAAAGCATCAT
Source organism: Protopterus annectens (assembly GCF_019279795.1). Taxonomy (NCBI): domain Eukaryota; kingdom Metazoa; phylum Chordata; order Ceratodontiformes; family Protopteridae; genus Protopterus; species Protopterus annectens. The sequence goes on along the minus strand of NC_056731.1, from coordinate 340,042,548 downwards.
CAACAATATCTAGTACAGGAGGAATAGCTAAAGGCCTATGCTGAGGCAGAAGGAGGAAATCCCTATGCCTTTTTTTTATTCAGAAAAATGCTCCCTTAGAGTATGTAAGGTTTCACCAAAAGAAAAATCCTCAGGAGGGGAAGCAGAGGGAAGAGAGTCCTCTGCATCAGAATCTTCATAAGTAGATGAGGGCAAATCCAGATCATCAGAAGAATCGGAAAAAACAGAATCCCGATCAGAAGATTCATAATCAACTTCAGTCCTAGGCCTCTTAGAAGGGGGGGGGGGGTTGGCTACCCCTGATTAAAGTTACTAGATCTTCAGCCATTCTTATCATTTGTATTTTAGGCATAGAAGCCTGAGCATGTGGCCTGGGCATCGTTTTTTTAGACATGGATCGAAATTTAGGCCTAAGTAAAGAAGGAGGCATCTGTTTAATATGCAAGTCCGTAGGCCTGAATACACCCTCAGAATCCAGTGCCTGCACAGCGGCCCCGGACCCATCCAAGGTACAGACATCCGCAGGTTCCATAGTTGAAGCATCTCGTGGCATACCGGACTCCAAATGGTCTCAATAGAGGCCTGCGAATCAGAAGTAGCGGGTATCAGGAGCTGCGAAAGTGCCTCACTGAGTACCGGCTAACTGGCGACTGGCTTAGGAGAAGCGTAGTCGGCAGTTTTGGACCTCTGCGGCCTGCCTCTGTCTATCTTTGCATTTTTTCGGCATCCCGGTAGTCGCATGGCTAACCAATGACATTTCTGGATAATTAAACTGAGAACCAAAACATTTAGAGGCGAAAATGTACCGATGACGGATAGTGAACTGATTAAATAAAGCACAAAATCGACGGCAAGGTATGTCGTGGTCAGGGCCTAGGCAAGGAATAAAATACGAATGAAAATCTTTATGAGGTATTTGCTTTCCACAAGTAATGCAATTAACTTTTACTGACATCTAAGTAGCAAGAAAAAGTTTCCCCAACGGGGTACTTGGCTTTAGTTGAAGACTTCAGTTCTGAAAATCGAAAACGAACATTTCAGGAGTCGGCCGACCGGCACTTGTGAACTGCTTCTGCTTCGGGCACCGCACGGCAAGAAAGACTGAGGTAATGGCATCGACTGCATGTTTTATACCCCTGACAACCTGATGTCATAGAAGAAGGGACAGTAACCGACGCAGGACCCAAGCCTTTGTTAATCAGGCCGACTGAGGGCTACCTGCACGCAGATAACCCATATGCAATGACTGCAACAGTGAAACATGAAGAACATCCTTAATGGAAGCATATGTTTGAAACTGCCATGTCAAGTACTCCAGGATCAGTGGTACGGGTGCTTCAGTAGGAATGAAGCTTGTCTTTTGGCATCATAGAAAAGACTCCTTTCCACTTTACCAGATATTACTTTCTAGTGCTTGGTCTCCTGAACTTTCTCATTTTGTAGCACATATCATAAGACATCCAGTGTATAAAGGATAATAAATCTTCCACGCTGCCAGGCTGACTGTTTTTATATCTGGGTGCATTAAGATGCCCCTCACCTGGGCAGAATCACCTGTCTCTTCAGGCAATCACCTAAAACTGAGAAACCAGTGCTGCATCGGACAAACAGGATCTATAAGGATTATGCTGGGGTGCTCTTCCTGAATTTTTGATTTACTTTTAGAATAACAGAAGTTAATGAAATAAGTGGGAAATGATACACGAACTTGTCCTTCGATAAAAATACTGAATGCATCTACTGTAAAGCATTTGGGTTTGAGGTTCTGGAGTAAAATATTTTGATTTGAAATTTCTAACATGAGGAAAAAAATTCAGTTCAAGAGAAAAGACCACCTACCTGTGCAGATTCCACTTGGGTGGGTCTGCTGTGGTCCTAAAGTAATACACTAGTTTACTCTCAAGATAGAAGAGTTGTGTAAAATCTTACCATAACCATCGATGTCCTTCTCTTCCATGTTGCAGAATTCTAGTTGTGGGATTTCCTACCCACAGGCGACTCATACGTTGGCTCCTATACAAAAGCTTCAGCTTGGCTGTTGCAGTGTGCTTGGACGTCACACGTAAGGCCATAAACCAGAGGCCTTAAATGTGACGTTTGCATGCACAATCCTCAGAACTTGAAGGCCAGCAGGCAGATAAGGCCCAGCAGGAGGAATACCAGTGGTTTTCAGGTGTGTGTCCTGGTATCCCTACTGTAGTATGTGTAGGCCAAGTAAAGGAAAATGACTTGGGGAAACTGGTGGGTGGGAAGGAATACTGCAACATGGAAGAGAAGGACATCTATGGTTATGGTAAGATTTTACACAACTATTCTATGTCCTTCTATTTCTATGTTGCAGTATTCTAGTTGTGGGAGCGTACCACAGGTTATGCGGATGAGAGGGTGGTGGTAGTTGAAGAGGATTCTACAAATCCCTGTAGGATTGCCCTGGCGAATCCCGTCCAAGCTTTGGAAACTTGGTCAAGTTTGTAATGTTTGGTGAAAGTGTGGATAGTGGCCCATGTGGCTGCTTCCATAATGAATGCTGTGTCTACACCTTTCAAGAAGGCCCTGGAGGCGGCCACAGCTCTAGTGGAATGGGCCTTTACTCTCACTGGAGGAGCCTTTCCATGGTGGGAGTAACAGAGGCAAAAAGTTTTCCTGATCCAGCATGCAATGGTTTGCATGGAGACTGCCTTACCCAGGGCTCTGGGTTGGGAGGAGACAAAGAGCTGGTTAGTTTTCCTAATGGTTTTGGTTTTGTCCAGGTAGAACCTTAGTTGCCTGGGCACGTCCAAGGAGTGCAGAATTATCTCCCCTTCATTAGTGGGGAAGGGAAAGAAAGTGGGTAGATGGATAGATTGGTTTAGAGACAAGTCTTCGACCACCTAGGGCATAAAGGAGGGATTGGTTCTCAGGGTTACTCTGTCTTTGTGGAAGATGGTGTAGGGAGGACAGGCCATTAAGACTTGCAACTCTAACACCCTTCTGGCTGAAGCGATACCTACCAGAACCACCGTCTTCCCTGTACACGTCTGTAGGAGGAGGATCCAGCCGGTTCAAAAGGATGCGGAGTTAGTTTCTCTAAGATGTAGTTAAGGTCCCAGGACGGAGGGATAGGTTTCTTTGGTGGTCTCATGTATAAGACCCCTTTCAGGAAGACCTTTACGTCGAGCCTGGCTAGCAAGGGGAGGTCAAGGGGCAGGCTTATATAGCAGAAAGGTGCATTGTTACAGAAAAATAAGAGTCCACTTTTAATCAACTGACACAAGCAAGACAGAACCAGGGGGACCTCCACAGAGCAAGGGTTCCTTCTCTTGTGCAGACACCATTTTGTAAATCTTTCCCACTTAACCAGGTAAGATTTTCTGGTGGTAGGTTTCCTTGCCTCCCTTAGGACAGAAAGCACATCCTCCGAGTAGTGGTGTTCAAAAGTTTATCACTCACAGTATCAGGGATAACATCTGTAAGTGTGGATGTAGGAGAGTTTCTTTGTCTTGTGTCAACAGGTCGATGCTGTAGGGTAACTTGAAGTGATTGCCCTTGGCTAGCTTGTGAATTAGGGGGAACCAGTGCTGCCTTGGCCAGTAGGGAGTCACTAACAAGATTTTTGGTTTGTCCTTCTGTATCTTCACGAGGACTTTCTGAATCAGTGGGAATAGGGGAAGGCATAAAGGAACTTCCCCTCCCAAGACATGCTGAAAGCGTCCACTCTCCATGCTAGAGGGGAGTAGGTTTTTGATCAAAAGGTCTGCAGTTGCCTGTTCTGGAGGGAGGCAAACAGGTCAACTTGTGGAGCACCCCACCGCTGGACTATGTCTAGGAAGACCTCCGTATTCAGCATCCATTTGTTCTGCGATGAGGAAATCCTGCTCAATAGATCTGCTTGGTGGTTGTCCTGTGAGGGGATGTAGGCCGCCTGCAGAACTAGATTGTGGCGAAAGGCTAGGTCCCATATCAGCAGGGCTAGTCTGCATAGCTGATGGGCCTTTGGTCCTACCTGTTTGTTGAGGTACCACATGACTGTGGTGTTGTCCGTCACTATCAGGAGTACACCTGGAACTAGAAGGGGAATGAAGGGTTTTAGAGCCAAGAAGACTGCTGTCATTTCCCTGATATTGATGTGCTTGGTCTGTAGAGAGGGATGCACTTTTCTTGAAACCTGTAGGAAGCCAGAGTAGCGTCCCAACCTGAATCGCAGGCATTTGTATGCATTGTTTGGGTTGGGGTCGGGGGGTTGTAGTGGGAGCCCCGGGTTTAGCTGGACTTGCTGGATCCACCCACTTATTTCTGTCTTTAGACAGGCAGGAGGAAAATAAGTTGCTCTAAGTGATGTAGGTGTTGGGACCAGATGCTTTTGAGGTACCACTGTAGCTTGGGCATATGCATTCTTGCCAGTGGTAGCATGGGGATGGTAGCTGCCATTAAACCCAGGAGACTGAGAAATTGCCTTGCCGTCACCTTCTGGGAAAGTAGGGTTTCCTGGAAGTGGGAAGTCAGGGAAAGAACCTTGTGTTGTGGGAGAAAGGCCTTCATTTTCTCTGTTCTGACTCTGCAGCCTAAGAAAATCTTGTCCGGGCCTGGGATCAGGGAGGACTGGGAAGGTTGGTGGTGAAAGTACAGTTGTGTACACTTAACATAAATGTAGATGTTCGAGTGTATTCACTGTTGCAGTCATCACATTTGGGTTATCTGCCTGCAGGTAGCCCTCAGCCGGCCTGAATACCAGAGTCTTCGGATTTCTGCGTTGGATGCTGTCGCTTCTTCCATGACGACAGGGGTATAAAACATGCAGCCGACACCATTACATCAGTTTTTCTTGCCCCAGATGTCAGGTGCCCCCACAATAGGAAGCGATGATATGGTATGGAACACTCAGCATGACCTGAGCTGCAAGAAGCAGCTTCTAGAATGTCTCTGGTAGAAATCCCTCTGAGAAAAGCTGCAGAAGTAGATACAGCCCTGGTGGAATGGGATCTGATCCCCTTGAGGACACGTTTACCATGGTGCTTGTAGCAGAAACGAATACAATGGCTTATCCATTTTGAAATAGTCTGCTCTGAGATAGCCTTCCCCTCTACCCCTGCAGCAAATGCCACCAATAGTTGCTCAGACTTTCTTATAGATTTTGTCCTGTTTAAGCAGAATCTTAGTTGTCTGTGTACATCCAATGAATGCAGAATCCGCTCCCCCTTGTTCTGCGGATTTGGGAAAAAAGTAGGCAGACGAATGGTCTGGTTAAGAGCCACACTGGATACCACCATAGGCATAAGTTCATAGGTTGACACTAGGCTATCTGCCCTAGGGAATTTATAAGCCTAGCCAAAGTGTGTTTGGCTTTCGCCACCCTTTTAAATTAGTTGACTGTGCCTCTGTATAGTAGGTCACAGAAGATAGACCTTTTGAGGTTAGTTTACTGTGCCTCTGTCTAGTAGGGACACAGAAGAGATCCCAGGGGTAAACCTACGATCTCCCATCCACTCGTCAAGATTTCTCTTGAAGAGGGTCATTGAGGGACTCTGCCTAACATGGATTGGGATTTTGTTCCAGAGTGAGGGGAGCCTCTGGGATATGAATCTGTCCCTCCAGCATGTCCTATTTATTTCTGTGCTGAGGTTTAAGTCCCTGGAGCGTGTAGCTCTAAGGGATTTGGATTTCCTGAGGTGGAGCATGTCCATTAATTCTGGGTTGGACATGGCTTTACACGTCAGGCACAGATCGCCTCTGAGTAGGCGGTAAGCAACTGAGTAGAGCTGGAGTTTCTTTAGCCTAACTGCGTAGGGCATCTGTTTGAGTCCCTTGATCCTCTAGGTGAAGTACTTTTGGGGTCTTTCCAGTTGCTGCAGGTGTCGGGTAAGGTACATCCCAAATGGGGCATTGTATTCAATTATGGGCCTGATGAGTGATGAGTAGAGGGGCACAATGACCTCTCTTGATCTAGATGTGAACCCTTTCGTAATAAGGTGGGCTATATAGAAGGTCTTTCTAACCACTTTGGCAATGTGATTGTCAAAGGAGAGATTGCTATCTACTTGGGTCCCCAAATCCCTAATTACTTCTTCCGTACTTAATGGATTACCACCTATGTGGCAATTTGTGGGCACTTTGTTTTTCCCAAAGGGGATGACTATGCACTTTTTGGCATTTAGCTTTAGGCCATGGCTCTGGCACCAGTTATCCGTCTCTGTGAGACCCTTTTGGAGGATGCTTGTGTCAGTCGGCGAGTCCATTATGGCACCCAGTTTGCAGTCATCTGCGAACTTGGTCAGCCATAGTCCTCCCATGTTAGCCTGTACCTCAGAGAAATATATACCGAACAAGAGAGGTCCCAGGACTGAGCCTTGTGGGATGCCACTTGTAACTGGTTTAGAGTCTGACATGGCACCTGCAATTCTGACCATGTGGGTTCTATCCTTGAGCCAGTTTGCAACCCATCTTGTGACATAGGGGTTGATATTTAAGCTGGTGAGCTTATTTATGATGCCCGAGTGGGGTATTGTGTCGAAGGCTTTTGCGAGGTCCAGGTAGGCTGTGTGGACTACCTTCCCTTCATCTATGGCCTTGGTGACTGTTTCAAAGAAGTCGACCAGGTACAAGAGGCAAGATCTGCCCTTAACAAAGCCGAATTGGGTAGGATCCAGTGTTTGGAGGTTCCCAATGTCTTTGTTTATGAGTTTCATGATGATACGCTCCATAGCTTTGCAGACCAGGCTAGTCAGGTTTATAGAGCGATAGTTTTCGGGGTCCGTTGTGGCACCACCTTTGTGGAGTGGGACCACTGTTGCTGTACGCCATTCCTTGGGTACATATCCTGTAGTTAGGCTGAGATTGAACAGTGACTTTATGTGAGGGTTCAGTTCTTCTTGGAGTTCATGTAAGATGCAGCCCGGGACACTGTCCGGTCCCACTGATGCTGTGTTTTTTGCTTTGGAGAGGGCAGCTCTCACCTGTGCATCTGTGATGTCAGGGAGGCTACAATCTGTTGGGATAGACATTTGCTCTTTTGGGGGAAGTTTGCACTGAACCTGTCTGCCAGGATGTTGGCAATGTCTGTGGGTTCAGTGTATTTTTTGTCATTTTGAACTAACTCAGAGCATATCTGGGAGTTGCCACCCAGGTTCCTGACATAACTAAAGAAGGCCTTGTGATTATCTTTAGCATCTTGTGCAATTTTTCTTATGAAAGCTGCCCTTAGATGATTTGATGAGGGATCGTAGTTTCTTGCTAGTACTGATCAGAGATGCCTTCCCTTTTTGGGAATTTGATCTATCATGTAGCAGCTTCCTCCTTCTGTTGTATAGCTTATTTATGGCTGGGGTCCACCAGACAGGTCTCCTGCCTTTGGAGGAATGAGTCTTGGTTTTATTTGGGATAGCACAATCCATGCATTCCTGTAAGTGTCCACAGAAAGCGTTTGTAAAGGACTCTGCGGTTTGGGCTGTATTTTTCACTAGCCCGAGGGCTTTGAAGGATTCCACCTCGGTTTTGAGAAGTGTGAAGTTTGCTTTAAAGAAGTTCTTCACCGTGGTTTCCTTGGCTGGGGGTATGGACGGGATATGGATGTTCAGTGAGATTAATTTATGGTCAGATCTTACCAATGAGGGGTACACCTCTGGTATGGAACATAGAGTCCCCATGTTGGTGATGATCAGGTCCAATATGTTTTCCCCTCTTGTGGGAGCACCGAAAAAAGGACTGGTCCTGAGGGCCACCCTGTCCGGATAAAAGATAATGAAAGGGTCCACTGCCATGAGAGCCTGTAGTTCTGAAATCCTTCTAGCTGAAGTGACTGCTAAAAGAAGTTTTATGTCTGCAGTAGCAGCTGGTTCAAAAGGAGGTAGGGTGAGTTTTTCCAGCACAAAATTGAGGTCCCATGCAGGAGTCGGTGCTCTCCTGGGAGGTCTCAAATTTTTGGCCCCTCTGAGGTACTGCTTTAGCAGGGGATGAGAAAAGAGAGGAGGCTCTGTGTTGTAATGAGCAGAGATGGCAGAGGCATGGATTTCTATAGAAGAAAAAGATAGGCCCTTGGTGAAGCATCTCAGTTAAATATTGCAGAATATGAGGAATATTGGGCATTGCTTGGTTCCAGGCACAGAATCTCTTCCATTTATCAGCATAAGATTTTCTTGTACTAGGCCTTCTAGCCTCCAAAATGACATCCATCACAGGTTTACTGAGAGAAGCGATTGGTGAAATTAGTTGATTAGCCATGCTGCAAGATTCAGAGTTTGGAGCTGAGTGTGCAGACTTTGATAGTTCTGCTGAGACAACAGATGAGGTGTCTGAGGCAAATACCATGGAGGAAGGTGTGACATATTCCGTAGAAGCGGGTACCAGTGTTGGCAAGTGCAGTCTGGAGAAATCAGAATCATTTTTGTTTTTTCCTGTCTGACTTAGTAAAACCTTGTGGAGCAGAGGCAGAGGGGGAAAGGCATAGACTGATAGGTTTTTCCAGCTGAAGGATAGAGCATCCACTTTCCAAGCTTTCTTGTGATGAACACTTGTATAGAATTTGTCTGATAGTTTTGGGGAGAGGCAAAAAGATCTATGTCTGTGCTCCCCCATTTTCGTGTCAACATGCTGAAGATTTGTGGATCCAGTTTCCATTCATGTGGGTCCATAACACTTCTGCTTAGGTCATCTGCCAGAGTATTTTACTTTCCTGGCAGGAATTGAGCTTGTAGATGTATTTGGTAAGTCAAGGCTGTGTTCCACAAGGCCATGGCTAGTCTGCAAAGGGGGTAGGAGTGGGTACCCCCCTGCTTGTTTATAGGAATCTTAGCAGGAGGGGGATGGGAACCCCTGATCAAGGTAATTAAATCCTCAGCCATTTTGAACATTTATTTTTTAGGCCTAGGGGCCTGAGTACGTGGCTCATGCGTCAGTTTTTTAGACATAGAAGTTGGTTTAGGCCTTGTTTTTGATGATGGCGTCGGTTTACTATACAAATCTTTAGGCCTGAAAACACCCTCAGAAGCTGATGCCTGCTCAGCGGGTCCGGACCCATCCATGGGAGAGACATCCGCGGGTTCAATACTTGAAGAATATCGTGGCATACTCCAAATGGGTCTCGGTAGAGGCCTGTGACTCAAAAGTAGCGGGCATCAGGGGCTGCGAAAGCACCTCACGGAGTAGCGGCGAACGACTTAGGAGAAGCTTCATCGTTTTTGGACCTAGACGATCTGTCTCTGTCTTTTTCTTTGCGTTGTTTGTGAATTCCGGTAGTCGGATTGCTAACCGACGATATTTCAGGATAGTTAAATCTTGAACCAAAGTATTTAGAAGCAAAAATATACCGACGCTTAATAGTGTGTTGGTTAAATTTAGCACAAAACCAACAGCAAGGCATGTTGTGGTCAGGGCCTAGGCAAGGAATACAGTACAAATTAAAATCCTTATGAAGTATTTGATTCCCACAAGTAATACAATTAACTTTTACTGACATCGGTAAGGAGCAAGAAAAAGTTTCCCCAACTGGGTACTTAGCTTTAGTTTGAAGACTTCGGTTCTGAAACTCGAAAACGAAAATTTCAGGAGTCAGCCGACCGGCACTTGCGAACTGCTTCTGCTTCGGGCACCGCGCGGCAAGAAAGACTAATTCAAATGGTGTCGGCTGCATGTTTTATACCCCTGACGACCTGACGTAATGGAAGAGGAGACAGCAGCCAATGCAGGACCCAAGACTTTGTTATTCAGGCTGACTGAGGGAACCTGCCAGCAGATTACCCAAATGTAATGACTGCAACAGTGACACACGAAGAACATCCAGGACTGCAACAGTGAATACACTTGAATATTTACATTTATTTTAAGTGTATACAAATGTACAATGTTCTTCGTGTTTCACTGTTGCAGTCATTACATTTGGGTAGATTCCCAAAGCTATGGTTGGGAGGAGGAAGTTATACAGCATTAGGACCAGCTATAAGGCCTTGCAAGACAGCAGTGGCAAAGCCAGCTCTGGATTTAGAGAAAATTGCTAAATGATAATGCTTGGTGAAAGTACGCACAGACCTCCAGGTAGCAGCTTCCAGAATATCCTTGGTAGGAACACCTCTGAGAAAAGCTGCAGAAGTAGATGCAGCCCTGGTGGAATGAGATCTGATCCCCTGGGAGATAGGTTTTCCATGGTGCTTATTGCAGAAATGAATGCAATGGCTTATCCATTTAGAAATGGTTTGTTTTGAAATAGCCTTCCCCTCTGCCCCAGCAGCAAATGCTACTAGCAATTGTTCAGATTTTCTTTGATATTTAGTTCTATCCAAGTAGAATCTAAGTTGTCTGTGCACGTTCAAGGAATGCAGAATCCATTCCCCTTTGTTCTGTGGATTGGGACAGAAGGTTGGCAAATGAATGGACTGATTATGAGCCACACTGGAAACCACCTTGGGCATGAAGGATGGATTGGTCCTCAAGAGATACCCTGTCCGCATGAAAGATGAGGAAAGGCTCCACTGCCATAATGGCCTGTAATTCAGACATCCTTCTAGCTGAAGTGATTGCTAAAAGGAAGGTTGTTTTCCAAGAAATAAATTTTAAGTCTGCAGTAGCAGCTGGCTGGAAAGGAGTTAGAGTGAGTTTCGCCAAAACAAAGTTAAGGTCACAGGCAGGGGTAGGAGCTGTCCTGGGTGGTCTCAAGTTGTTTGCCCCTCTGAGATGCTGCTTGAGCAGGGGATGAGAAAAGAGGGGTGGTTCTGTGTTACAGTGAGCTGAAATAGCTGAAGCGTGGATTTTAGGAGGAAAAAGACAGGCCCCTGTGAAGCATCTCAGTTAAGTATTGCAAAATCTGAGGTAAACTGAGCGCTGCTGTGCTCATAAAAGATTGGTTCCAGGCACAGAATCTTTTCCATTTGTCAGCATAAGACTTTCTAGTACTAGGACTTCTCGCCTCCAAGAAGAAATCCATCACAGGTTTGCTGAGGGATGCTAAGTGTGAATCTAAGTGAGTAACCAAGCTGCAAGGTTCAATGTTGGAAACTGATGATGCAGAATTTGGTACTCCTGCTGAGACAGCAAGGAAGATATCTGAGGCAGGTGCCATGGAGATATTTATGACGCACTGTGCAGGAGCGGGTATCAGTCTTGGCGTGGCCAGTCTGGAGCAATCAAAATCATTCTTGGTTTGTCCTGTTTGACTTTTAAAAGAACTTTGCAGAGTAGAGGCAGAGGGGGAAAGGCGTACACTGATATGTTTTTCCAGATGAAGGACACAGCATCCACTTTCCAGGCTTTTTTGTGGGGAGTCGTGTTGCAAAATTTGTCCAAATGGTAGTTCTGGGGGGAGGCAAATAGATCTAGATCTGGGATCCCCCATTTGCTTGTCAACATGTTGAAAATCCGTGGTTCCAGTTTCCACTCGTGTGGGTCCATGAGATTTCTGCTTAGTCTGTCTGCCAGTGTATTCAATTTTCCTGGCAGGAATTGAGCTTGTAGGTGCAACTGGTAGCTGAAGGCCGTGTTCCACAATGCCATGGCTAGTCTGCAGAGGGGGTAAGAACGTGTACCCCCCTACTTGTTTATGTACCACATAACCGTAGTATTGTCCGTCTTTACCATTAGTTGTCCTGGAAGAATGTAGTCCTTGAAGGCTGTCAGAGCATTCTGTACAGCTAACATTTCTTTTTAATTGATATGTAGGTGCATTTGATTTGGGTTCCATTTGCCCTGAATGCACTTCCCTGCCAGGTGAGCCCTCCATGTATAGTCTGATGCATCTGTAGTTAGGCTTTGGGCGGCAGGGGGGTAGTGTGAATGGCAGTCCCTTGTTTTGGTGGCAGGCCTCTGCCCACCATAAGAACTCTAGGCGTAGGTAAGGCATGATAGGAATCATTGTTTCCAGGCTGTGACAATGCTGACTCCATAGACTTTTTAAGTGCCACTGAAGTTTCCTCATATGGAGTCTTGCACATGGAATAAGAAGAAGGCAGGAGGCCATGAACCCCAAGGCTTGTAGTATTTGCCTTGCAGAAAGCAGGGTTTTTGTGGCCACCTGTTTGAAGTAAGTCACCAACTGAATTTGCTTCTCTGGCGTGAGGAAACCCATCTGGGCAGTTGTATTCAAGCTTGCACCCAGGAATGTAATTTTTTGAGAGGGTACCAGTTGTGATTTCTTTTCGTTTATAGTGTACCTTAGACAAATTAGATCCCTTTTTACAAATGCCAGATGGTTTAGAAGAGTGTCCTTGATTTCTGCCTGAATTAGACAATCGTCCAGGTATGGATATATTTGAATATTTCTTTGCCTGCAAAACGCTATTACTGGAGCCAGGCACTCTGTAAAGACCCCGGGCGCAGTAGACAAGCCAAAGGGCAGTGCAGAGAAAGTACAGTTGTGGACAATTACCATAAATATAGATGTTCGAGTGTATTCACTGTTGCAGTCATTACATTTGGGTAATCTGCTGGCAGGTTGCCCTCAGTCGGCCTGAACTCGAAAGTCTTGGGTCCTGCGTCGGTTGCTGTCTCTTCTTTCATGAAGTCAGGTCGTCAGGGGTATAACATATGAAGCCGACCCCATTTTCTTTAATTTTTCTTGCCACTGATGTCAGGTGCCCCCAAAAAGGTAGCAAATATATATATATATATATATACACACACACACACATGCATCAGTATAAACTTTACCTTCATCTACAAGCAAATACACCACATAAGTTGTAGAAGATAGAGAAGGAAAGATAAACTCCAGAATGACAGGGGGATGGCGGGAGGGTAACCTGGACTGCAACAGTGAATACACTCGAACATCTACATTTATGTTAAGTGTACACAACTGTACTATGTTCATGTTTCACTGTTGCAGTCATTACATTTGGGTAGAATCCCAAAGCTATGGTTGGGGGGCTGGAGCTAAACAACATTAGGAGCAGCTATAATGCCCTGCAGTACTGCAGTGGCAAAGCCTGCTCAGGATTTAGAGTAAAGAGGCAAATGATAATGCTTTGTAAAGGTGTGAACAGAACTCCAAGTAGCAGCCTCTAAAATGTCTTTGGTTGGTACTCCCCTTAGAAAGGCTGCTGAAGCAGCTGCAGCTCTGGTGGAATGAGAACTAATGCCCTTGGGCACAGGTTTACCATGGTGTAAGTAGCAGAAATGGATGCAGTGGCTTATCCACTTTGAAATTGTCTGCTTTGAAATAGCCTTGCCCTCTGATTCTGCAGCATATGTCATTAGTAATTACTCAGTTTTTCTTAGAGCTTTAGTCCTGCTTAAGTAGAATCTTAGTTGTCTGTGTACGTCCAAGGAATGCAGAATTCTCAACCAATTGTTCTGCAGATTTTGATAAAAGGATGGCAGATGAATTGTTTGGTTAAGAGCCACACTGGAAACCACTTTAGGCATAAAAGTAGGATTTGTCCTCAGAGATACCCTGTCTGGGTAAAATATGATAAAAGGCTCTATAGCCATGAGGGCCTGCAGCTCTGAAAATCTTTTTACTGAAGTAATTGCTAGTAGCAGAGCTGTTTTCTATGATAAGAACTTTATATCAGAGGTAGAAGCTGGTTCAAATGGAGGCAGGGTGAGCTTTTCCAACACATAATTGAGGTCCCATGCAGGCAATGGAGATCTTCTAGGAGGCCTTAAATTTTTGGCTCCTCTAAGATACTGCTTTAGTAAAGGATGAGAAAAGATTGGTGGCTCTGCACTGTAATGAGCCGAAATGTCAGAGCCATGGATTTTAATTGATGAGAAAGAAAGGCCTTTGTCAAGCATCGCATTTAAGTACTGCAATATCTGAGGAATATTTGATTCTGCTGTATCAGTTCTTTGTGCTTGATACCAAGCACAGAATCTCTTCGATTTGTCAGCATAAGATTTTCTAATACTAGGCCTTCTGGCTTCCAAAATGACATCCATCACAGTTTTACTGAGAGGTGTTGTTTGTATGACTACATGATCAGCCATGCTGTCAGGTTCAGAGTCTGTAGTTGATTGTGCAAGATCTGATTGTTTTGCTGGTACAGTAGTTGTGGTCTTTGAGGCAAGGTCCAAGCTGGGTATTGAGACAAGTTCCTTAGGACTGGGTACCAGTATTGGCGGGACCAGTGTGGGGCAATTAATATCATCTTTGGTTTCTCTTGTCTGACTTTTAGGAGGACCTTGGGGAGAAGAGACAGAGGAGGAAAGGCATAAACTGATAGGTTTTTCCAACTGAAGGACAGGGTGTCCACTTTCCAAGCTTGTCTGTGATAAGTCCTTGTGCAGAATCTTTTCAATTGATAATTTTGAGGAGAGGCAAATAGATACATGTCTGCGCTCCCCCATTTCTCTGTTATCATGCGGAAGACTTGTGGATTTAGTTTCCACTCCTGAGGGTCCATAAGGTTTCTGCTTAAATCGTCTGCCAGTGTGTTTTGTTTTCCTGGCAGGAATTGAGCTTGAAGATATATTTGGTAGGTCAAAGCTGTGTTCCACAATGCCATGGCTAATCTGCAGAGGGGGTATGAGTGTGTGCCCCCTTGCTTGTTTATATACCACATGACTGTGGTGTTGTCAGTCTTTATCAGTAGTTGTCCTGGATGAAGTAAGTCCTTGAAAGCTGTTAGGACAGCTAGCATCTCTTTCTGGTTGATATGCAGATGCATTTGTTTTGGTGACCATATGCCCTGAATGCATCTTCCTGCCATGTGGGCCTCCCAGGCATAATTAGATGCGTCTGTTGTTATGGTTTTGCTGGCAGGGGGTAGAGTGAATCGCCGTCCCAAGTTTTGGTGACATGCCTTTGCCCACCATAGAAACTCCTGTTGCAGGCAGGGAATGCGAGGAATCATTGTTTCCAGACTGTGACAATGTTGACTCCAACTTTTTAGGTACCACTGAAGTTTCCTCATATGCAGTCTTGCATATGGAATCAGTAATATGCAGGATGTCATGAAGCCCAGAGCCTGCAGAATTTGTCTTGCAGAATTTGTCTTGCAGAAGACTGGGTTTTTGTTGCCATCAGTTTGAAGTAAGTAGTCAGTTGCCTTTGCTTGTCTGGCGTGAGGTCAGCCATCTGGGCAGTTGTATTCAAGCTTGCACCCAGGAATGTTATCTTTTGAGAGGGTACCAGTTGTGATTTATTTTCGTTTACTGTGTACCCTAGGCATGTTAGAAGCCTTGTCACAAACGCCAGGTGTCGAAGGAGAGTGTCCTTGTTGTCTGCTTGAATGAGACAGTCGTCCAAGTAAGGATATATATGTATACTTCTTTGTCTGCAAAATGCAATTACTGGTGCCAGGCACTTTGTAAAGAGCCTGGGCGCAGTAGATAAGCCAAAGGGCAGTGCAGAGAATTGGTAATGCATTAACCCAGCCTTGAATCTGAGGTATCTTCTGCACGACTGTCTTACTGGGACATGCAGGTATGCCTCTTTTAGGTCTAAAGTCACCAGCCAAGCATTCTTGCCCAGCATGGGCAGAAGCTGCTGCAAAGTCAGCATTTTTAATTTTAGAATGTCCAGGTATGTGTTCAAAATCAATAAATCCAGTACTGGCCGCCAGGCCTTGTCCTTTCTGGGTACCAAGAACATTCAAGTAAAAACCTTGTCCTTTTTTCCTGTTCTGGTACTGTCTGAATGGCCCCCATATCCATGAGGGTCGTAACCTGTTTCTGTGCCTCTGCCCATTGATTTTTTTGGCAGATCTGGCCAACCATTTGCCATTGGCAGAGTGTGGAAATGGAATCTGTATCCCTGTGATACGATGTTTAGTACCCACTTGTCCTGGGTTATTAACTGCCAAATTTGAGCAAAAGGTTCTTATTTTCCCCCTATAGGTGCTGCCAAAAGATAAGTGCTTGGTGAAGGCAGAGGGAAGTCATTGGGATTGCTTTCTGTAGGTCTGCGCTTTATCTCCCCCAGATTTGGAGGTGGAAGCGCCCCACTGCTTTGACCGGTATGAATCTTGCGCCTGGTATCTGGAACCCTTAGGGCGTCTGGATTTGCCCCTTTGAGCTCTGTCTGACACAGGAAAAGACCTATTTTTGGTAGGCCAGTGTCTACTGAATCTTGGTGGCTGCACTTGTAAGAAGTCTTTAACAGTTTGCATAGACTTAGCTTTGTCTTCCATTTTCTTTAAAACCTCTTCTGACTTAATACCAAACAGAGAATCATGCTGTAAAGGTGCATCTAACAATTTACCTTTAACACGATCAGGTAAATTTTTTTTTTAACCAGGCATGCCTCATCACAGATCCAGTAACTGCGGCCCTGCAGGAGGCCTCTAAGGAATCATAACCACATTGCAAAGTATGCTTTCCAACTTGTTCCAGCTGCATGCAATAATTCCTGCAATTGTTTATTTTCTGCACATTCTGAAATCAACATAATTTTCTGTTTCAGCAATCCCATAACATGTTGCTGGTACTTAAGCATATGAAATTGACAGTTTAAGGCCCTGATTGCCAAGGTTGCAGATTATAGGTTCATAGGTTCATACTAGGCTATCTGCCCAAGGGCATTTATAAGCCTAGCCCATAGTTATTTGGCTTTCGCCACCCCTTTAGTTTGAATAAAACTATGCCTATTATTTTGCTGTGCCTCTGTCAAGCAGTGACACTGAAGTAATCCCTGGGGTATATCTGAGATCCCCCATCCATTGGTCAAGATTCCTCTTGAACAAGGCCAGCGAGGTGCTCTGCCTCACATGTACCGGGATTTTGTTCCACAGCATAGGGAGTCTCTGGGTGATGAATCTGTCCCTCCAGCACGTTCTATTAATAACCGTGTCAAGGTTTAAGTCTCCCGCCCTTGTGGTTCTGAGGGATCTAGATTTTTTGAGGTGAAGCATATTCATCAAATCAGGGTTTGACATGGCCTTATATGTCAGGCACAGGTCACCTCTGAGCAAGCGGTATGAGACTGAATAGAGCTGGAGTTCTTTCAGTCGGGCAGCATAAGACATATTTTTGAGACCCTTTATCCTTTTGGTGAGGAACTTTTGGGGCCTTTCCAGCTGCTGCAGGTGTCGGGTCAGATACATTCCGAATGGGGCATTGTACTCAATCATAGGTCTAATGAGTGATGAGTGATGAGTACAGGGGGACGATGACCTCCCTTGATCTAGATGTGAATCCCTTCATGATCAGGTGGGCAATGTAGAAGGTTTTCCTAACTACTTTAGCAACATGAGTGTCAAACGAAAGGCTACTGTCAACCTGGGTCCCCAGATCCCTGATGACTTCTTCTGTGCTCAGTGGATTGCCACCTATATGGTAGCTAGGGGTAACCTTGTTTTTCCCGAAGGGTATGACTATGCATTTCTTGGCATTTAACTTTAGGCCATGGCTCTGGCACCAGTTATCCGCTTCTGTGAGGCCCTTCTGAAGGATATCTGTGTCAGATGTGTTTTCGACCACGGCGCCAGTTTGCAGTCATCTGCAAACTTTGTCAGCCATAACCCTCCTGTGTTTGCTTGTACTTCAGAAAAGTAGATGCCGAACAAGAGTGGACCCAGGACTGAGCCCTGTGGGACACCACTTGTGACAGGCTTTGAGTCTGACATGGCTCCAGCAACTCTGACCCTGTGGGTTCTGTCACTTAGCCAGTTTGCAACCCATCTTGTGATGTATGGGTTTACATTCAAGCTGATGAGTTTTTCGATGATACCTGAGTGGGGTATTGGGTCGAAGGCCTTTGCCAGGTCAAGGTAGGCTGTATGGACTGCCTTTCCCTCATCAATGGCCTTGGTGACTGTCTCGAAAAAGTCAACCAAGTTTAAAAGGCATGATCTGCCTTTGACAAAGCCAAACTGGGTTGGATCCAAAGTCTGCAAGTTCCCTATGTCTTTATTTATGAGTTCCATTATGATCCTCTCCATGGCTTTGCAGATAAGGCTTGTCAAGCTAATGGGATGGTAATTTCCAGAGTCGGTGGAGGCACCGCCCTTGTGAAGTGGGACCACAGTCGCCGTGCGCCACTCCTTGGGTACGTATCCTGAGGTGAGGCTAAGATTAAACAGCTGTCCTAACTGCGGGTTTAATTCCTCAGAGTTCGTGGAGCACACAGCCGGGGATACCATCCGGTCCCATGGATGCTGTTTTTTGCTTTGGGGAGAGCAGTTCTCACCTGGGCGTTGGAGATGTTTGGGGGGCTATAATCCTCTGGTATAGATATCTCTCCTTTTGGGGGGGCGGAGAAGTTTGCACTGAACCTGTCAGCCAGTATGTTGGCAATGTGTGTAGGTTCAGTAATCTTCACATCATTTTGAACTAATTCTGAGCATATCTGGGAGTTTCCTCCTAGGTTTCTAACATAGCTAAAGAAGGCCTTATGATTGTCTTTTGAGTCCTTGGCGATTTTTCTCTCAAAATTTGCCTTGGATGATTTTATGAGAGCTCTTAGTTTTTTACTTATAATGATCAAAGATGTCTTACCTTTCAAGGATTTTGCTCTATCTTGTAGTAGCTTCCTTTTGTTGTAGAGCTTGTTTATGGCTGGGGTCCACCAGACTGGACGCTTGCCTTTGGTACAAAGAGTCTTAGTTTTGTTTGGGATTGCCTGATCCATGCAGTCCTGTAGGTGCTGGTAGAAGGCATTTGTAAGTGATTCAGCGGTTTGAGTAATGTTTACCACTGGCTCAGGGGCCTTAAAGGAGTCCACACTAGTTTTTAGAAGTGTGAAGTCGGCTTTTGAGAAGTTTTTCACTGTGGTCTTTTTTATTTCAGGTGGGGCGGGATGAGGACCGCCAGCGAGATTAGTTTATGATCTGATCTCACCAGTGAGGGTATACTTCCGTGTTGAACATTGTGATCCCATGTTCGTGATGATGAGATCAAGTATGTTTTCTCCTCTTGTGGGGATGGTGACTAGTTGTTCCATGGCATTTGAGTTTATGAACTCCAGGAACCTTTGGGCTAGAGTGTTTGGGCTTGAGTAGTGTTCCCAGTCTATATTAGGGTAGCTGAAGTCACCTAGTATGATGGTGTTTGGAGATACATTTATCCGCTGCATTGTTTTCAGGAAGGCCATGTGAGGTTCCTGAGTTTGAGAGGGTGGCCTGTAACATGCTACAAATTGCAGAGCAGTCTTGCCTATGGTTAATTGCACCTGGATGGTCTCCGATGCATCGTGCGTTGCCACCAACCTTGAGGTGCGGGTGTCCTTATGAATATGGACACCCCCTCCTTTCTTGGTGTTGTCCGGATTTTGGGGCCGGGCATGATATGAGGTGAAACCTGATAGTGCTGGGGTGCTCTCAGGAGCCTTGAACCAGGTTTCTGTCACAGCACAGACATCGATGTTCTCCATACTGAGAAGGGCCTCGAGGTGCATCTTGAGATTGAGACTTCTGGCATTGAGCAGCATTACCCTTAGTTTTTTACTTTTTGTGTTCTAGGGTGGTAGGTTTAGAATTTGAGCCTTGCCTAAAAAGGCACTATGGGGTGGCAAGAGCCTTTGCCAATATCCGAAGCCTAGGGTGACAGGTGCAAGCCGTCCCTTGCGAAGCAGCGTGGCTTGTCCAGCATGTCATCCCAGGCAGACAGACATTGGATCCCCTTTGAATGACACCAGAATTTAAGCCAATTATTAAAGCTGATCATCTTATCACTGTATTGTGGCATCATTCTAGGTGACGGTAGGATACTGCTCAAGGTCAGGGTCATACCTGCCTGGGCTACATAATCAGAGAGCTCCTCAATGTCTCTTCTCATGTAGTCCAAGGAGGTACGTCTCAGGTCGTTGACACCAGCGTGAACAATGACTGAGTCGTACTTGTACCTGCTATTGAGAGACCTGAGTGCTTGTGTTATGCGGCGAATTCTAGCGCCCAACAGGCAGCTTACTGTGACCTTCTCCTTACTCAGAACCTTTTTTCCCCATCTGTCCAGTGCCCTTGAATCTCTGTCAGAGCGGGTAGGATTTTTTGCTGTTGATGCCTCAACTCCTTTGGGCCCTGTGAAACAGTTTCAGGATCAGCAGCAGGGTTTCTAAATAAAAATTTATGTTTCAGGGACCCAGTAATATCTGTCAGGCTTACTGGGAGCTGGAGGTAAGGAGTCAGGGGACATGCTTGACTCCAAAAACACAATGTCTAAAACAGGGGGAATGGCTAAAGGCTTGTGCTGAGGGAGAAGGAGGAAATCCCTGAGCCTCTTTTTTGATTCTGAGAAGTCATGACTCTCCCAGTGAAAATGCTCCCTCAAAGTAAGCAAGGTTTCTCCAAATGAATAATCCTCAGGAGGAGATGCAGATGGAATAGACTCCTCAGCATCAGAATCCTCATAGGGAGGTATAGATAATTCCTGATCAAAAGAGGAATCAGAAGAAATAGAAACCTGATCTGAAGATACATAATCAGTGTCTTGCCCATGCCTCTTATCAGGAGGGGGATGGATAACCCTGATCAGGGTAATAAGGTCTTCAGCCATTCTGATCATCTGTTTTTTAGGCATAGAGGCCTGTGCACGTGGCTCATGCATGTTTTTTTTAGTTTTAGAAGTTGCTTTTGTCTTTGGTTTTGCAGCCGTCAGTTTGATATACAAATGTTGAGGTCTGAATACACCCTCAGAAGCCGCTGCCTGCTCAGCGGCTCCGGAAACATCCGTCGGTCCAATACCTTGAGTATCTTGCGGCATGCCGGACTCCACATGGGTGTTGTTAGAGGCCTGCGACTCGAAGGTAGCGGGTATCAGGGGCTGCAAAAGCACCTCACTGAGTACCGGTGAACCGGCGACTGGCTTAGAAGCTTCGTCGTCGGTTTTGGATCTAGACTGCTTTTCTCTGTCCTTTTCTTTGCGTTTTTTTATGTACTCAGGTAGTCGGATTGCTATCAGACAACATTTCTGGGTAGTTAAATCTGTTTCCAAAATACTTCGATGCAAAAATATACCAACGCTTAATAGTGCGTATGTTAAATCTAGCACAAAACTGACAGCCAGGCATGTTGTGATCAGGGCCTAGCAAGGAATACAGTATAAATGGAAATCCTTATGAGGTATTTGCTTCCCACAAGTAATACAATTATCAACTTTTTCTGACATCGATTAAAAGCAAGAAAAAAGTTTCCCCAACGGGGTACTTAACTTTAGTGAAGACTTCGGTTCTGAAACTCAAACACGAATATTTCAGTAGTTGGCCGACTGGCACTTGCGAAATGCTTCGGGCACCGCACAGCAAGAAAGACTAAAGTAAATGGCGTCGGCTGCATGTTTTATACCCCTGACAACCTGACATCATGGAAGGGGAGACAGCAACCGATGCAGGACCCAAGACTTTGGAATTCAGGCCGACTGAGGGCAACCTGCCAGCAGATTACCCAAATGTAATGACTGCAATAGTGAAACACGAAGATCATCATGAAGAACATCTAGCAGCTGGTCGGATTTTCTGAGAGGCTTAGTCCTGTCCAAATAGAATCTGTCTGTGTACATCCAGAGAATGCAGTATCCTTTCCCCTTTATTCTGAGGATTTGGAAAAAAAAGTAGGCAAATGAATGGACTGGTTTAGAGCCACACTAGAAACCACCTTGGGAATACAGGATGTATTAGTCCTGAGGGAAACCCTGTCCACATGGAAGACAATGAAGGGTTCCACTGCAATGAGGGCCTGCAGTTCAGACAGTCTTCTTGCTGAAGTGATGGCTAAAAGTAAAGCTGTTTTCCATGAAAGGAATTTCAACTCTGCTTTAGCAGCTGGTTCAAAAGGGGGGGGGGTTCCAATACAAAGTTAAGGTCCCAGGCTAGAGTGGGAGCTCTCCTGTGGGGTCTTAAATTTTTGGCACCTCTAAGGAATTGTTTTAGCAGGAGATGAGAGAAGAGGGGTGGCTCAGTATTATAATGTGCTGATATGGCAGAGGCATGAATCTTAACTGAACAGAAGGATAGGCCCTTGTGGAGCTTTTCTGTTAATCTAGAATATGAGGTAAGCTGGGCACTGTTGTGCCCATCCCCTGAGCCTGGCACCAGGAACAGTATCTTTTCCACTTTGCCAAGTATGGGTAAATCTGAATATTTCTCTGCCTGCAAAATGTAATGGGTGGAGCTAGGCACTTTGTGAATACACTGAGCGCAGTATGTAAGCAAAAGGGAAGTGCAGAGAACTGATAGTGCATGGAGCCTGCCCTGAAACATTGGCATTTTCTGCAGGATTCCCTTATTGGGATGTGCAGGTAAGCTTCTTTTAAGTCTAGAGTTGCCAGGCAGGCATCCTTGGCTAGCACAGGAAGAAACTGTTTAAGAATTAGCATTTTGAATTTTGGAACCACCAGAAAGGTGTTGAGAATAGAAAGGTCCAGGATAGGACGCCAGGAGTTCTCTTTTCTGGGAACCAGGAACAGTCTTAAATAAAAACCTTGTCCCCTTTGTTCTGCTGGAACAGGTTGAATAGCCCTGATACTGAGGACAGACAGCACCTGTTTTTGGGCCTCCGCCCACTGGGTTTGGGGGGAGGTCTGGCCATCCAAGTGGGGTTGGGAGTGAATAGAACTGGAATCTGCATCCTAGGGCAACTATGTTTAAAACTCATTTGTCCTGGGTAATGAGTTCCCAGTTTTTTGCATGCAGGGCGAGCTTTCCTCCATAAGAAAGCAAGGAGTTGAGCAAGGCTTGGAAGAGATAAGGGATAAGTCATTGTGCCATTTTTCCATGGGGGGGAGGCTTACTACTCCCTGCTTTGGAAGTGGGGGGCCCCCACTGCTTAGATCTGTGCATAGCCTGAGACTGAAGTCTTCGTGGTCTGCTGCTCCTGGGTTTGGACTGAAAAGGCCTGGAAGGGACTGGAAAGGACCAGTTCTTTGAAGGCCAATGTCTACTGAATCTAGGTGGCTGTACTTGTCAGAAATCTTACAGTTTGCATAGACTTAGCTTTTTCCTCCATCCTTTTGAGGACGACTTCTGCTTTGTTGTCAAAAAGCAGTTCTTGGTGTAAGGGTGCATCCAGTAATTTAGCTTTAACATGATCTGGCAAGTTTTGTTCCTTAATCCAAGTATGCCTTCTAAGTACAGACCCAGTAGCAGCAGCCCTGCAAGATGCTTCCAAACATCAAAACCACATTGCAAAGTATGTTTACCTACTTGGTCAGCAGAATGCATTAACTCTTGTAAATCTTTGTGTTCAGCACAGTCAGGAATCAACATAATTTTCAGTTTAATTAATCTCACAATATGCTGCTGATACTTCAACATATGAAACTGGCAATTTAAAGCCCTAGGCAATTTAAATCCCTAATGGCCAAAGTAGCAGAAGAATAAACCCTTCTTACCCAATCTGTCTAAAGCACTAGAATCCCTGTCAGAAGGGGTAGGATATTTGGCAGTTGTAGCCTTAATGCCTTTTGGTCCTTGGGAAATGGTCTCAGGATCTGCAGTAGGATTCTTGAACAGGAATTTGTTAGTGTCAGGTACTCTGTAGTACCCGTCAGGTTTCCTGGGAGCAGGAGGCAAAGTGTCTGGGGTAAGGATGAATTCCAAGAAAACATCATCTACAATCTCCAGAACAAGAGGAATAGCTAGAGGCCTGTGTTGAGGCAGGTTTAAATATTCCCCAAATCTCTTTTTGGACTGTGAAAAGTCCTGGCTTTACCAGCGGAAATGCTCCCGAAGGGTATGCAAGGTTTCACCAAAATAAAAATCTTCTGGAGGGTAAGCAGAGGGAATGGAATCCTCTGCATCAGAATCCTCATAAGTGGATAAGGGTAAATCCTGGTAGTCAGGAGTAGAGATATCAGATTTCTCCTCAGAACAATCAGAAAGAAAATCAGTTCTAGGTCTCTTAGAGGGGGAAGGCTGGCTTCCCCTAATTAAGGTAATAAGGTATTCAGCCATTCTAATCACTTATTTTTGAGGCATATGGGCCTCAGAATGCGCTTTGGTCATCTGTTTTCTAGGCTTAGTGCGAGCTTTAGGCCAGAGGAATTTGGGATTCTTAGCTTGAAATGAAGTTGTCGGTTTAATATGGAAATCAGTAAGCCTGAATACACCCTCAGAAGCCTGTGCCTGCACAGCGGCTTTGGACTCATCCAAGGTAGAGACATCCGCAGGTTCTATAGTCGAAGAAGCATCTCGCGGCATACTGGACTCCGAATGGGTCTCAGTAGAGGCCTGCGAATCAGAAGCAGTGGGTATCAGGGGTTGTGAAAACGCCTCACTGAGTACCGGCGGACTGGCGACTAGCTTAACGGTAGAGTCATCAGCAGTTTTGGACCCAAGCAGTCTGTCTCTCTCTTTATCCTTGCGTTTTTTCGGAAGATCGGTAGTCGGATGGCTTAAGGAAGCCATTTCGGAGTACGGAGATCGAGAAAGTACAGTTCTGTACACTTACCATAAATGTAGATGTTCGAGTGTATTCATTGGTGCAGTCATACATTTGGGTAATTTGCTTGCAGGTTTCCCTCAGTCAGCCTGAATTACAAAGTCTTGGGTCTTGGGTCCTGCGTCGGTTGCTGTCCCTTCTTCCATGACGTCAGGTCATCAGGGGTATAAAACATGCAGCCGACGCCATTGCATCAGTTTTTCTTGGCCCAGATGTCAGGTGCCCCCTAATGGAAAGCAATTAAACATATAAGCACAACGAAATACCTCCAACAGAAAAGCAAATACACCAAAAAGGCTTTTAAGCATAGTAAAGGAAAGTAGAGGTATAGCTAAAAGAAGTTAGAGGGGCTGGAGGGAGGGTAACCAGGACTGCAACAGTGAATACACTCGAACATCTACCTTTATGATAAGTGTACACAACTGTACTATGTTCTTTGTGTTTCACTGTTGCAGTCATTACATTTGGGTAGATTCCCAAAGCTATGGTTGGGAGGAGGAGTTTAGATAGCATTAGGGCCAGCTATAAGGCCCTGCAAGACTGCAGTGGTAAAGCCAGCTCTGGATTTAGGGAAAATTGGCAAATGATAATGCTTGGTGAAACTATGAACAGAACTCCAGGTAGCAGCTTCTAATATGTCCCTAGTAGGGAAGCCTCTGAGAAAGGCTGTAGAGATAGATGCAGCCCTGGTGGAGTGAGGTATGATCCCCTGGGGGATAGGTTTTCCATGGTGCTTATAGCAGAAATGAATGCAATGGCTTATCCATTTAGAAATGGCTTGCTTTGAAATAGCCTTCCCCTCTGCCCCTGCAGCAAATGCTACCAGCAGTTGTTCAGATTTCCTTTGAGATTTAGTCCTGTCCAAGTAGAATCTAAGTTGTCTGTGCACATCTAAGGAATGCAGTATCCGTTCCCCTTTATTCTGTGCATTGGGAAAGAAGGTTGGCAAATGAATGGACCGATTAAGAGCCACACTGGATACCAGCTTGGGCATGAAGGATGGATTGGTTCTAAAGGACACCCTGTCCGCATGAAAGATGATGAAAGGCTCCACTGCCATAAGAGCCTGTAATTCAGATACCCTTCTAGCTGAAGTGATTGCTAAAAGGAAAGCTGTTTTCCAAGAAAGAAATTTTAAGTCTGCAGTAGCAGCTGGCTCGAAAGGAGGTAGAGTGAGTTTCTCCAAGACAAAGTTAAGGTCCCAGGCTGGGGTTGGTGCTCTCCTGGGTGGTCTCAAATTTTTGGCCCCTCTGAGTAACTGCTTGAGCAGTGGATGAGAGAAGACGGGAGGTTCTGTGTTGTAATGAGCTGAAATGGCTGAGGCGTGGATTTTAATGGAGGAAAAAGATAGGCCCTTGTGAAGCATCTCAGTTAAGTACTGTAAAATCTGAGGTAAATTGGGCGCTGCTGTGCTCATCCCTTGAGACTGGTTCCAGGCACAGAATCTTTTCCATTTTTCAGCATAAGATTTTCTAGTACTAGGCCTCCTTGCCTCTAAGATGATATCCATCACAGGTTTGCTGAGGGATAGTAAAGGAGAGATTAAGTAATTAGCCAGTCTGCAAGGTTCAGTGCTGGAAGCTGAGGGTGCAGAATCTGGTTCTTCTGCCGAGACAGCAGGGAAGGAGTCTGAAGCAGGTGCCATGGCGATAATCATGACACACTGCGCAGGACGGGGTACCAATGTTGGCGCGGCCACTCTGGAGCAAGTAAAATCATCCTTGGTTTGTCCTATTTGACTTTTAGCAGTACTTTGGAGAGTAAAGGCAGAGGGGGGAAGGCATAGACTGATAGGTTTTTCCAGCTGAAGGACAGAGCACCCACTTTCCAGGCTTGTTTGTGGGGAGCCCTTGTGCAAAATTTGCCCAATTGGCAGTTATGGGGAGAGGCAAACACGTCTATATCTGGGGCTCCACCATTTGCATGTCAACATGCTGAAAATCCTTGGTTCCAGTTTCTACTCATGTGGGTCCATGAGGTTTATGCTTAGTCCGTCTGCCAGTGTATTTAATTTTCCTGGCAGGAATAGAGTTTGTAGGTGCACTTGGCAGCTCAAGACTGTGTTCCACAATGCCATGGCTAGTCTGCAGAGAGGGTAAGAATGTGTACCCCCTCCTTGTTTATGTACCACATAACAGTGGTGTTGTCCGTCTTTACCATTAGTTGTCCTGGAAGAATGTGATACTTGAAGGCTGTCAGAGCATTCTGTACAGTTAACATTTCTTTTTGATTGATATGCAGGTGCATTTGACTTGGGTTCCATTTGCCCTGAATGCACTTCCCTGCCAGGTCAGCCTCCAATGCATAGTCTGATGCATCTGTTGTTGGGGTTTAGGCAGCACGGGGTGGTGTGAAAGGTAGTCCCTTGTTTTGGTGGCAGGCCTCTGCCCACCAAAGGAACTCTAGGCATAGGCAAGGTATGATAGGAATCATTGTTTCTAGGCCTTGAAAATGTTGACACCATAGGCTTTTTAGATACCACTGTAGTTTCCTCCTATGCAGTCTTGCATATGGAATTAGAAGAATGCAGGAAGTCATGAACCCCAAAGGCTTGCAGTATTTGTCTTGCAGATAGCAGGGTTTTTGTGGCTACTTGTTTGAAATAGGCTGTCAAATGAATTTGTTTCTCTGGCGTGAGGTAAGCCATTTGGGAAGTTGTATTCAAGCTTACTCCCAGGAATATAATTTGGTGACAGGGTACCAGGTGTAATTTCTTTTCGTTTATGGTGTACCCCAGACATGTTAGAACCCTTTTTACAAAGGCCAGACGATTCAAAAGTATGTCCTGACTTTCTGCCTGAATTAAACAATCGTCCAGGTATGGGTATATTTGAATATTTCTTTGTCTGCAAAATGCAATAACTGGAGCTAGGCACTTTGTGAATACCCTGGGCGCAGTAGATAAGGCAAAGGGCAGTGCAGAGAAATGATAGCGCGTGAAGCCTGCTTTGAAGTGTAGTTATCTTCTGCAGGATTCCCTGATTGGGATGTGCAGGTATGCTTCTTTTAAATCTAGTGTTGCCAACCAGGCATCTTTGCCAAGCATAGGAAGTAACTGAAGAGTCAGCATCTTGACTTTTGGAATCTCCAAACAGGTGTTTAGAGTAGAGAGGTCCAGGATAGGACGCCACCAGGTACCAGGAAAAGTCTCTAATAGAAACCTTGTCCCTTTTCCTCTTCATGTACCAGCTGAATAGCCCCCATGCTTGAGAGAAAGTACTTGTTTTTGGGCCTCTGCCCACTGATTTGGGGGTAGGTCCGGCCACCCACTTGGTGTTGTCAACATGGCTACCCCTGATTAGAGTTATTAGATATTCAGCCATTCTTATCTGTTTTTTAGGCATAGTGGCCTGAGCATGTGGCCTGGGCATTGGTTTTTTAGACATGGATCGAGATTTAAGCCTAAGTCGGTTTAATATACAAGTCCGTAGGCCTGAATACACCCTCAGAAGCCGGTGCCTGCACAGCGGCTCCAGATCCATCCAAGGGAGAGACATCCGCGGGTTCCACAGCTGAAGCATCTCGCGGTATTACTGGACTCCAAATGGGTCTCAATAGAGGCCTGCGAATCAGAAGTAGTGGGTATCAACAGCTGCAAAAGTGCCTTACAGAGAAGAGTCGTCGGCAGTTCTGGACCTCTGCGGCCTGTCTCTGTCTTTATCTTTGCGGTTTTTTTTCCGGAATCCCGGTAGTCGCATGGCTAACTGACGACATTTCTGGGTAATTAAACCGAGAACCGAAATATTTAGAGGCGAAAATATACAGACGACGGATAGTGCTTTGATTAAATAAAGCATGAAACCGACAGCAAGGTACTTCGTGGTCAGGGCCTAGGCAAGGAATACAATACGAATGAAAATCTTTATGAGGTATTTACTTGTCCACAAGTAATGCAATTATTAACTTATACTGACATCGGTAAGGAGCAAGAAAAAGTTTCTCCAATGGGGTTCTTAGCTTTAGTTGAAGACTTCGGTTGTGAAACTCAGAAATGAAAATTACAGGAGTCGGCCGACCGGCACTTGCGAACTGCTTCTGCTTCGGGCACCGCACGGCAAGACAGACTGATGTAATGGTGTCAACTGCATGTTTTATACCCCTGACGACCTGATGTCATGGAAGAAGGGACAGCAACCGATGCAGGACCGAAGACTTTGTTAATCAGGCCGACTGAGGGCAACCTGCAAGCAGATTACCCAAATTTAATGACTACAACAGTGAAACACGAAGAAAGTACAGTTTTGTACCTACCATAAATGTAGATGTTCGAGTGCTAATACAGCTGCAGTCATAACAGATGGGTTCTCCTGCCGTCAGGCGGGTCCTCGGTCGGACGAATTCCAAAGTCTAGGTCCGGCGTCGGTTGTCGTCGCTTCTTCCCTGACGTCAGTGCGACGGGTATAAAAGAACCAGCCGACGCCATTTTCTTCAGTTTTTCTTGCCCCAGATGTCAGGTGCCCCCAGAAGGAAGGCAAAACATAAATTTATGTAGTAAAGCAAATGCAATATAATCAAAAAACAGTAGTTGCAAGCAAATACACCATAAAAGAATACCCCAATGAGGTTGTATGAGGAGGTGTTAGCCATAAGGCCTGTCCTAAGAGGGGAATGAGGGAGGGAAACCTGGACTGCAGCTGTATTAGCACTCAAACATCTACATTTATGGTAGGTACAAAACTGTACTATGTTCATCTTGCATACAGCTGCAGTCATAACAGATGGGTAGAATCCCAAAGCTAATAAAGGGGTGGTAGGCACTAAGTGGAACTAGGTGGAGCCAGGATGCCCTGCAAGACTGCAGTGGCAAAGCCCGCTCTAGTTTTGGAGTATAATGGTAGGTGATAGTGCTTGAAGAAAGTATGTACAGAACTCCAAGTGGCTGCTTCCAAAATATCTTTGGTAGGAACCCCCTGAGGAAGGCTGCAGAGGTAGCTGTGGCCCTTGTGGAGTGAGATCATATGCCTGTAGGTACAGTTTTACCATGAAAAGAGTAACAAAAGCGTATGCAGTGGGCTATCCATTTTGAGATTGTCTGTTTGGAAATAGGCTTCCCATGTGCACCTGTAGCATAGGACACAAAGAGTTGCTCTGATTTTCGGAAAGGCTTTGTTCTGTCCAAATAATAACGGAGCTGTCTGTGAATGTCCAAGGAATGTAGTAGCCTCTCCCCTTTGTTTTGTGGATTAGGGTAAAACGTAGGTAAGTGAATAGCCTGATTCAAGGCTACCCTGGATACTACCTTTGGCATAAATGAAGGATTGGTTCGTAAGGAAACTCTGTCCTGATGGAAAATGATGAAAGGCTGCACAGCCATGAGGGCTTGTAGTTCCGAAACCCTGCGTGCTGAGGTGACAGCTAGAATGAAGGCTGTTTTCCATGACAAATATTGCAGATCTGTTGAAGCAGCTGGCTCAAAAGGAGGCAGGGCTAGTTTTTCTAGAATGAAATTGAGGTCCCAAGCCGGTACTGGTTGCTTCCTTGGGGGTTTTATATTCTTAGCCCCTCTGAGGAACTGTCTTAAGAGAGGGTGAGAGAATAAAGGAGGATCAGTGTTGTACTCTGCAGAAATGGCTGAGGCATGGATTTTGATGGAGGAGAATGAAAGTCCACTGCTTAGCAGCTCGGCTAGGTACTGTAGTCTTTGAGGGTAAATTCAGTATTCCAGGATTCTGACCCTTTTTCTGATTCCAGACACAAAACCGTTTCCATTTTGCGGAGTAGGCTTTTCTACTAGAAGGCCTTCTGGCCTCCAAAATGACATCCTGCACCTCCTTGGAGAGTAGGGTCTGCTGTGAATTTAAGGAATTCTCCATGCGGCTAGATTGAGTGTTTTCAGCTGATTGTGAAGAGTTTTGAAGTTGTGCTGAGTCAGTAGAAGAGGCATTAGAGGCAGGCTCCATGGTGGGGAATGCGTCATGCTCCTCAGGAGTGGGTACCAGTGTTGTCTTGGCCAGTCTGGAGTAATGAGAATCATCTTTGGTCTGTCTGCTCTGGCTTTTAATAGAACTTTGGTCAGCAGTGGAAGAGGTGGAAAGGCATAAACCATCATTGTTGTCCAACTGAAAGAGAGTGCGTCCACTTTCCAGGCCTGTGGATGAAAGGTCCTTGAGCAGAATTTTGTCAATTGGTAATTTCTGTGGGTGGCAAAGAGATCTATGTCTGGCCTTCCCCATGCTTGAATTATCATTGTAAAAACTTGAGGATGCAACTTCCATTCGTGTGGATCTGTCATATTTCTGCTCAGGTTGTCTGCCAGTGTGTTTTCTTTCCCTGGCAGGAATTGTGCTCGAAGTTGGATTTGCAGTTCCAGAGCCGTGTTCCAAAGGGACATGGCTAGTCTGCACAGGGGATATGAATGAGTTCCTCCCTGTTTGTTTATGTACCACATCACTGTGGTGTTGTCTGTTCTTATCAACAGCTGCCCTGGATGCAGTAGGTCTTTGAAAGCCATAATAGCATTTATTACTGCTAGCATTTCCTTTTGATTGATGTGTAGGTGCTTTTCTTTTTGTGACCATTTGCCCTGAATGCACCAATCTGTCATGTGCGCCCCCCAGGCGTAGTCCGAGGCGTCTGTTGTGATGATTTGATTTGCTTGAGGCTTGCAGAATGGGAGACCTATGTTTCTTTGGCATGCTTGAGCCCACCACAGAAATTCCTTTTGAAGACATGGAATCAGTGGTATGATTGCTTCCAAACTGTGGCTGTGTTGAGACCATACGTTTTTAGGTACCATTGAAGTTTCCTCATATGCAGCTTTGCACATGGGATTAGCAGGATGCAATATGCCATGAATGACAGAGCCTGCATGATTTTCCTTGCAGTCAGCCTGGTGAAGGTTGCCAGTTTTCTGAAGTATTGAGTTAATTGCCCTTGTTTCTCTGGCGTGAGGTAGGTCATCTGGGTGTTTGTATCCAAGCTGGCACCCAGGAAAATTATTGTTTGAGAGGGTATTAGTCTTGACTTCTTTTTGTTGACTGTGTATCCCAGAGATTTCAACAACATTATTACAAACGCCAGGTGTTTCAGAAGTGTGTATTTGCTGTCCGCTTGGATCAGGCAGTCGTCCAGATATGGGTATATTTGTATCCCCTGAAGTCTGCAGAAGGCAATTACTGATGCCAGGCATTTTGTGAACACTCTGGGCGCAGTAGATAAGCCAAAGGACAATGCAGAGAATTGATAATGGGATGAACCTGCAAGAAATCTGAGGTATCTTCTGCAATCTTGTCTGATTGGGATATGCAGGTATGCCTCCTTGAGGTCCAATGTCACCAGCCAAGACTCCTTGCCCAGCATGGGAAGAAGCTGCTGTAATGTGAGCATCTTGAACTTTGGTACGAGTAAGTATGTGTTTAGGATGGATAGGTCCAAAATATGTCTCCAATCTTTGCCCTTCCTTGGTACCAGGAATAGTCTGGAATAAAAACCTTGACCCTGTCCTTGTGCAGGTACCTCTTGAATAGCTTTCATGTCCATGAGATCTGAAATTTGTTTTTGTGCCTCTGCCCTTTGATTGTGTGGCAGGTTTGGCATGCCTCTCATTTTTGGAAGGGTGTGAAAGTGGAATCTGTAGCCTCTGTCTATAATGTCCAGGATCCATTTGTCTTTTGTGACAATATGCCAAGTTTTCGAAAATAATGCCAGTTTTCCGCCTAAAGGTGCTGCCATTTGAGCCTTGCTTGGCATGCAAAGGGGAAAGTCATTGGGTCTGCTTTCTGAATGGCTGTGAACTATCCTCACCCCTTCTTGGTGTAGGTGTTTGCCATTGTCTGCCCCTAAATGATCCTTGAGATTGCCCTCTACCTCTCGGGTGCCTGTATCTACCTCTTTGAGGTCTGTCTGTGGCTGGAAAGGACCAATTTTTTGAAGGCCAATTTCTACTGAAACATGGCGGTTGTACCTGTAGGAAATCTTTCACTGTTTGCATTGATTTTGCCTTTTCCTCCATTTTCTTTAATATCTCCTCAGCTTTAACACCAAACAATACATCTTTTTGAAGAGGTGCATCCAGTAATTTAGCTTTGACATGATCTGGTAAGGTTTGCTCTTTGAGCCAAGCATGTCTACGTATGACTGATCCTGTAACAGCAGCTCTACAAGAGGCCTCTAAAGCATCAAAACCACATTGCAAGGTATGTTTACCCACTTGCTCCGCATTATGCAACAAATCCTGCAACTCCTTCAAGTCTGGTTGTTCAGGTTGTGACATTTTGCTTTTCAACTGAGATAACAAAAATAGAAGTTATGTTCTTACCATAACGTTCCATGCTAGTTGTCTTCTTCTCGCCTTCTTCTTGCTGGATGGGTTCGGAGCCGACCTCGGCTCCGACTCGGCCACTCTAAAAGCTCGAGAGTTGGTTCCACCGGCTCGAGGCTCCCCTTATATCCCACAATGCTAGGCGAGAGTTACCTCAGATCTCGTTTGTAAGCTAACCCAGCTTATATCAATAACAGTATAACTGTAAATAGAATCCACCTCTAACAGCAGGAAGAAAAGGGGTGACCTACATCCTGAAACAAGAAATATGCAAAATAGCATATGACTAAGAAAGAGGTG
Source organism: Protopterus annectens (assembly GCF_019279795.1). Lineage (NCBI taxonomy): Eukaryota > Metazoa > Chordata > Ceratodontiformes > Protopteridae > Protopterus > Protopterus annectens. The sequence goes on along the minus strand of NC_056731.1, from coordinate 340,009,776 downwards.
GTAGAAAGAGAGGTCACGATCACAACTCCTCTAGGTCTGTCCAGGCCAGGGGAAGGAGGGTGGGACGAAGAAGAAGCGAGAAGAAGACAACTAACATGGAGCGTTATGGTAAGAACATAACTTCTATATGTTAAGTTGTCTATCTACTTCATTCTTGCTGGATGGGACCGTCCCTAGCACCTTGTCCCGGGTGGCCTAACGGAACAGACTCCTGAGAACAGTGGAACCAAAATTAGCTCTATGCCTAGAAGCTAAATCCAACTTATAATGGGAAATAAAAGTGTGAGGAGTAGCCCAAGTAGCCGCTGCACAAATGGTGTCAATAGGCAGTCTGTCTTGGAAGGCTAGAGAAGTAGCCAAAGCTCTGGTGGAATGGGCTTTAGGTTTATTAGGCAGTTTTGGTGTCTAATCTCATAAACAAGGGTAATCAGAGATGTTAGCCATCTGGATAATGATACCTTTGAAACTGGAAGTCCCTTTCTGCTTTCCGCATAGGAGACAAACAGCTGATCAGATTTTCTGAATTGTTTCGTCCTGTCCAAGTAGTACCTTAATTGACGATGAACATCCAGGCAGTGTAATTTTGTTCAGACCTATTTGAATACTCTGGGAAAAAGACAGGAGGTCAATGCATTGGTTTAGATTTGATGTTGAAACCACCTTAGGCAAAAAGGACGGGTTAGTTCGTAAGGAAACTCTGTCCTTATGGAACAAGAGATAAGGAGAACGACAACTGAGTCCTTGAAGTTCTGAAATTCTTCTAGCTGATGTGATAGCCACCAGAAAGAGAGTTTTCCATGATAATAATTTCAAGGAACATGAAGCTGCAAAGGGGAAAGAATCAAAGAAGCAAGAACTAAATTTAGGTCCCAAGGAGAAGGAGGATTTCTTATAGGAGGTCTGAGAAGAAAAACTCCTTTCAAAAAGGCTTTGCAAAGTTTGTGGGACATTAGGGCAGATTCAGAAATGCCCACATGAAAATTAGAAATAGCTGCCAATTGAACCTTAAGAGTAGATGGAGATGAACCTGCATGGAAGAGTTCAGCTAGAAAATCAAGGACTAGTTGGATGGAAGCGGTGAAAGGATCTATGTCCTTTCCTCGTGCCCAGTATGAGAAGCGTTCCACTTACTCAAATAAATCTTTCGAGTGGAAGATTTATGGGAAGCTATCAATATATCTCTAACCGAGTGAGATAATTGAGGAAGCCTGGCTACGGTTGGAAGTGGAGGAACCAAGCAGTGAGGTTCAGAGAGGGGAGGGAGCGATGAAACTGACCCGATTGGTGGATCAAAAGATCTGGAACTAGGTCCAGACTCCACGGTCGCTCAAGAGAAGCGATGTAGAAAGGGGAACCACACTTGTCGAGGCCAGTAAGGAGCAATGAGGATCAATGAGGCCTTCTGAGCGATAGCTTTCTGTATTACTTGAGAGATCAGAGGAAAGGAGGAAATGCATACAGAAGTCCCCGGGGCCATACTTGGACTAGAGCGTCCCTGCTGGGTTGGCCTGGTAAAGGGAATAGAGTGAAGTATTCTCTGCACTTGCTGTTTTGGGGAGTAGCAAAAAGATCGCAGCAAGGCTGACCCCACTTGAGAAATATCTCTCTCACTACAGAGTCTTTCAGAGACCACTCGTGAGGCATGAGTATAGCTCTGCTCAACTTGTCCGCAATGTGATTGGACTTCCCGGGGATGTGCGTTGCTATTAGAAAACGCTGAGAAGAAATCCCCATTGCCACAGTCTGAGTGCTTCTCGACACAGGGGGTATGATCTGGTTCCGCCTTGTTTGTTGATGTACCACACTACAGACATATTGTCTGTCTGGATTGCAATCGTTCCCAAGGGAAGAGAGTCTTGAAGGGCTTGCAACGCTAAAAGCACTGCTCTCATCTCCAGAACATTTATGTGCAAGTGGCATTCGTTTGGTTGCCATGTGCCCTGGACTGTCCTGCCCTGATAATGCCCCCACCCGATCAGGGAGGCATCCGTTGTCAGAGTAGCAACCGGAGGAGGTGGAACAAATGGTCTTCCCGACAGGAGCTGGGGAAGACATCCACCACATGAGATGCTTTTGCACGCCTGCGTGATCATAATGGTGTGAGACATTGGAAGTTCCTGGTATGACCATTGAGAAAAAGCATCCACTGAAGGATCCGCATGTGGTATCTGGCCAATGGGAGGAGAGGTATGGCGCTGCCATGATTCCCAACACCTTTAGAACTAACCTGGCTTTGGCTCTGTTGTTGTTGAGAAGAAGTGACACCAATTTGTGAATGTCTGATATCCTTTGGTTCGTTAGCGTTGCAGACATGTTTATAGTATCTAAATTTGCGCCTATGTAGGTAATAGTACGACAAGGCGACAAAACAGACTTTTCGCAATTTATTGAAATACCCAGTTTTGACAAAGCGAAAAGTATAATCTCTGGCCATCAGAAGGAGATGCTTGGTGGGAGCTGTGAGAAGCCAGTCGTCCAAATATGGAAACACCTGGAATCCTTGTCGTCTCAGGTGAGAAGCTACCACTGCCATGCATTTGGTAAACACCGGGGCAGTGGTGAGACCAAAGGGCAGGGCCCTGAACTGAAAATGACTGGTTCCCAGCCTGAAGCGGAGGAATCTTCTGGAGCGTCTGTTCATTTTATGTGATAGTACGCATCCGAAGGTCTATAGAGCACATCCAGTTTCCTTTGCCCAGAAGGGGAAGAATGGATTGCAGTGTGACCATCCGAAATCTTGTTTTCTTGACTGATTTGTTCAAGACACTGAGATCCAAAATGGTCTCCAGTCCCTGTTTTCTTTGGAACTAAAAAGAACCTTGAGTAGATTCGGATCCTTGTTGGTCTGCTGGCACTAACTGAATTGCTCTTTTGTAAGCAGTTTTGAAATTTCCAAAGCTGCTATATCCCTTTGAGCGGTGGAACATCTGGAAGGGATTTTTGACTGATTTGGAAAGCGAAGAAAGGGATAGAATAGCCTTGAAATGATGGACTGTACCCATTTGTCTTGAGTCAGGGATAGCCAGGCTTCTGGGTACAGTGACAATCTTCCCCGACTGCCTCCGAAGATGGGCAGTCGGGCAACACCTCAGAGATGCTGAAAAGGCTTGTCAGGAAAGGCTTCCCGATTGCCTTGGTTCTGCGGACCCCCTGCCCCTAGGGCGTCTACCATTGTTATTCCCACCTCTGCCTTTGGTAGGAAAGCGACTCTGTCGTCAGGCGAAGTCCCTTGAGGTTGTTTACGGAACCACATCTTCCCACCCTTCTGGCCTTTGGGGTAAGGACTAGAAGGAGTGAAAACGGACTCCGGCGGCAGAAAGGGTCTTGCCATCAGTCTCGCACCTAGTCAGGGTTTCTTTCACTTGAGGACCAAAGAGATGATCCATCAAAGGGGAGTTCGTGAAAGACGTATTGAAAGGTTCCGCAAAGTTGCATAGCCGCATCCAGGCGTGCCTACGTAAGGCTACCCCTGTCCCTGCGGCTCTGCTCGCTCCATCGGCCGCATAAGAGAGGAGGCGCATGGAGGAGTTGAATATGGAATTAAGGTTTGTCAGCTGCGTGACCAATATCTCTTGGAAACCCGCAGCTGTAGGGTCCTTAACATTTCACTCGCTTCCTTGATCAAGTCCCTTTGAAGGCGAGTGAAATGGCACAGGTAATTCAGCGACGCATGGTAAATGTCGCTGAGGAGAACATCCGCTTCCACCTATCCATGGACCTAGATTCCTTGTTAGGTGGATGGACAGGCACTGAAGGATCAGCCAGTTCCTTCTTTGTGGCGGCAGCTACCACCATAGCATCCACAGAAACTCCTTTTGATAAAAATTGCTTGTCTGATGGAGCTGTGATGAATTTGGAGGGTCTCCTGGGAGTGGGGTCCACTGAATCAGGAGCCGTCCATGCCTTCTTAGCGACCACCTGCATGAGGGGGTCAAGGGGGACACCCAGGAGGTGGAAGGGCGAGAGCCAAACGCCTCAAGATACACAGATTCGTCCTCCGAAGGGTTGAGGGCTGGCCAATTTCCCCTCTGTTTCAGGATCTCCAGAATGTCTGCAAATGAGACATCTTCAGAAGGGGAACGGGGTACCCTCAGAATCATCCAGATCTGTGTCCGGCGTGATAGACTCAGGTGAGTCAATGTGCTTCCTCTTGCACTTCCTCTTCCGAGGAGGCTCTTCTGCCAAACCAGGAGAGGCCTCGGAAGAGGATGAAATCCCAAAGGGGCTCCTGAGGAGCTGGCTCCCTGCGGTCCGGGATGAGGGAGTGAGTCGACTTACCCTGAGGCAGCATAGAAGGAGGGGCTGACGGAGCCGACTGTGGAGTAGAGCCAGGCTCTAACACACTCCGCATGACCTCGAATGCACCCCTGTCAGGCAGAGCCAGAGGTCCCCGCCGAGGAGCTAAGGACCCCCTCGGCACCGACAGTGATGGCTCGAGGTCGATGTCGGAGCCGAACTCACCAGCGCGAAGCACCGAGAGGAGAGGGGGTCGGACAAGGGTCCGATGCCACTCACCCTCGGAGCCGAGGAGGTCCGGCGCCGAGATTCCTCCAAGGAAGAAAGCGGGCAGCGGGCGAAGACAATTGTCTCGGCTCGGTGACCACAGTCTCGGTTCCGACAAGACCCGGCTCCGAACTCAAGAGAGTCGAAGGAGGAAAGAGTTGATGGACCGGGGCCTGCACCGACTGATGAGTCGGGCTCTGAAGCATCTGGGCTAGTGCCTCGGACTTTAGTAGTCGACTCACCACCCTCTGAAGGTCATGATCGGAAAGCCTCGATGACCTAGAGGAATGAGACCTTTGGCTCCGTTCAGACAGCAGGGAGATCCTGGAGCCGAATGAACGGAGCCAAGAGAAGGTGACCTAGACCTCTTTCTGGTTGTCGGCTCCGAAGATCTTGTCGGAGCCGACACGGTACCTCGATAACCTCGGCTCCCGGAGCCGAGAAGCCACAGAAACTGTGGACTGAGTCTTATCGGCTCCAGCGGAGCCGATAAAGGCAAAGGTTGAACAACCTGAGGTCTCGGCTCAGGAGCCGGAGCCGAAGACCTCGATGCCTTAGAGGGCTTCCCTGTTGAAACTGACAGGGAATCCTCTGGCTTCAACAAGCCTCTCAGAATCAATTTATTTTTTCTCTCCTGCAGGACCCTGGGGCTGAAGCCATGGCACACAGCACAGGAGTCCTGCAGGTGCAAAACCCCAGACAATAGACACAAGAAGTGTGGCGTCTGTCAGAGACATTTTCTGACAGCACGCATCACACTTCTTGAATCAAGACCTTTGCTTCTTTTGACATTTCCCTAACTGACAGGTGTACACTAACACACACCCAAACACACAGTTATACCCTGTCAGTAAAAATTAGTAATACTAAAAACAATAACAATTTTAGTAAAAATACTAATAATTAAGTACAAAAATTAAAGTAAGCTACACAAACACTCCCTAGGGAAGGGAAGGCCAAGGCCCAAGGGAAGAACCAACGGTTCTTTTAGTAAGAAAAACGGAAAAATTAGGGTGGATAAGGATCTATGTTCTACACTAATTTAGGAAGAATTAAAGTTAAAGGGGAAAAAAGTAACTTTTGAAGAAAAAGCTAACACTCACCAGGAACCGTAGAAGCAACCAACCTCAAGCTGTAGCGGCAAAGCGAGATCTGGGGTAACTCTCGCCTAGCATTGTGGGATATAAGGGAGCCTCGAGCGGTGGAACCAACTCTCGAGCTTTTAGAGTGGCGAGTCGGGCCGAGGTCGGCTCGAACCCATCCAGCAAGAATGAAGGCGAGATAGACAACTTAACATACTGTTGATACTTTAACATATGGAACTGACAGTTTAATGCCCTCATGGTTTAAGTGACCGAGGTGTATACCTTTTTCCCGCACCTTTCTAAAGCTCTGGAATCTCTCTCTGAAGGGAATGGATTTTTGGCAGTGGAGGCCTTAATTCCCTTGGGACCCTGTGAAATAGTTTCTGGGTCAGCCACATGGCTTTTGTATAGGAATTGGTGTGAATCAGGAACCCGGTAATACCTGTCAGGCTTGACTGGAGCTGGAGGTAAAGAATTTGGGTTAAGGCTGGCCTCTGAATAAACATCATCTAATATGTCTAAGACAGGAGGTATAGCCAGAGGCCTGTGCTGAGGGAGCAAGAGGAAATCCCTGAGCCTTTTCTTGGAGTCTGAGTACTCTTGGCCTTCCCAGTGGAAGTGTTCCCTCAAGGTACGTAAGGTTTCCCCAAAGAGTAATCCTCAGGGGGGAAGACAGAGGGAATGGACTCCTCTGCATCAGAATCTTCGAAAGGGGAATAAGAATGTTCCTGGTCCTCAGAATGCTCTGAAGTAATGGAGGCCTGGTCCGAGGAAAGGAATTCTTCCTCCACTCTGGGCCTTTTGTCCGGGGTTTGAGAACCCCTGATAAGAGTAATCAAATCCTCAGCCATTTTGAGCATCTGCTTTTTAGGCATGGGGCCTTGAGAGGGGCCCTGTGGAGCTTGTCTTTTGGAATGCATGCCTGCTTTAGATTTAGTGTAAGCCTTAATGGAAAAAGAAGGCGGCGGCCTGAAGACACCTTGAGAGGTGGCAGGCCTGTCTGAACTCTGAGTTTCCCCGCCAAGAGTGACTTCGGTATCTGTAGTCGGGGTGTGGGCCGAAAAGCCTGCGACCTCGGGCACAGAAGACACCGCTAATGAAGTGTCATCGGTAGTCAGGGGTTGCGTAGGCGCCTCGCTGAGAACCGGAGCACATGTAGTCGGCTTTAGCGTGGTGTCGGTAGAAGTCGCGGACCTCGTATGTCGGTCCTCATCTTTACGTCGTTTACTCAAAATTGGAGTTGGAGTATCCGACGACATGTTGTAATTAAACTTTTTGCCAAAATAGTGTTGGGCGAACTCCGCCCGACGCTTAATGGTGCGTCTGTTGAATGTAGCACAAAAACGACAGGCCGAGACGTCGTGGTCTGGGCCTAAGCAAGGTATACAGAGGGAATGGAAATCCTTTTGCTGTATTTGCTTCCCACATGAAATGCAATTATTAACTTTGTCTGACATCAGTCTGAGGCAAGAAAAGTTTCCCCAACGGGGTACTTAGCTTTCTAGAAGTCTTCGGTTGAAAAATATTCGTAATCTCAGGAGCTGGCCGACCGGCACTTGCGAACTGCTTCTGCTTCGGGTACCGCGCGGCAAGAAAGACTGAAGAAAATGGCGTCGGCTGGTTCTTTTATACCCCTGTCGCATTGACGTCAGGGAAGAAGTGACGACAACCGACGCCGGACCTAGACTTTGGAATTCGGCCGACCGAGGACCTGCCTGACGGCAGGAGAACCCATCTGTTATGACTGCAGCTGTATGCACGATGAACATCATCAAAGTATTTACCTACAAAAACAGCCTAACAACGAATAAATCGGGCGTTGAACAAGACACAAAACTGACATCGAGGGACATCGTGGTCTGGGCCTAAACAGGTGACGCAGTAAGAATGAAAATCTCTACGAGGTATTTGCTTTCCACAGGCAAGACAATTATTAATTTTTCCTGACATCGGTTACAGGAAGAAAAAGGATCCCCAACAGGGTACTTATCCTTTTGAAGACTTCAGGTCTGAAACTCGAAAACGAAAATTTCAGGAGTCGGACGACCGGCACCTGCGAGCTGCTTCTGCTTCAGGCACCACACGGCAAGAAAGACTGATGTAATGGCATCGGCTGCATGTTTTTTTTACCCCTGATGACCTGACGTCAAGGAAGAAGCAACAGCATCCGATGCAGAAATCCGAAGACTCTGGTATTCAGGCCGGATGAGGGCTACCTGCAGGGAGATAACCCAAATGTGATGACTGCAACAGTGAAACATGAAGAACATCCCTAGATTTTGCAAAAAAGGACACGGTGAACTGTAGGTGCCTTGCGAGATTATCTCTGGACTCTGCCACTATCAGGATGTCGTCCAGATAAGGGTAAATCTGGATTCCCCGAGTTCTGCAGAAGGCAACTGCTGGGGCTAGGCACTTTGTAAAGACTCGGGGTGGGGGGGGGGTGGATAAACCAAAGGGCAAGGCAGTAAATTGGAAATGAGAAGAAGGTCCAGAGAATCGCAGGAATCATCTCTGAGAAGTCCTGATGGGTTTGTGTAGGTAAGCCTCCTTTAGGTCCAAGGTGGCCATGAAAGCTTTGGCTGGAATTAGAGGCAGCAGGGTGGGAAGAGAAAGCATTTTTGAAGGAGGGTACCTGAGGGTGAAGATTTAGGTAGGACAGGTCCAAGATGGGTCTCCAGGGCCCATCCTTTTTAGGGACCAGGAAGAGATGGGAGTAAAAACGCTTTCTTTCTTATCCTGAGGGGACAGGTTCTATGGTGCCTAGCTTTAGAAGGTCTGCCAGAACTTGTGGCATGATGTGGGCCTGGGTTTTGGGGGGGGGGTGCTTTTCCTGGGTGTTTTTTCTTTCCAGGATAGGAAGTACCCTTTTTGGATAATGGTTAAGACCCATTGGTCTGTGGTGATGGACTGCCAAAGGGAAGACAGTGGGAAAGGCAGAGAGGGGTAGGTAGGCAAGGCAGTCACACATTACTGGGGCTTCCTCTGTCCTGAAAGGATTGTATGGGTTGATGACCTAGAGCAGGAGGTCTAACCAATGTGGGTCTTCTAGCCCCTCTTCTAGATCTGGAAGAGGAGGCTAAGAAGTCTTAGGATTACACCTCACAAAGGCTAGATCCTATAATACTTGGGAATGGGGGACACCAGAAGATGCTTAATGTCCTGTAGTTCTTTACTTTTTTCCTGCAGATTCTTAAAGAGGTCTGCAGATTGTTTATCAAAAAAAACTTTGTGGTCCAGTGGTGCATCCAAGATCTTGGACTTGAAATCCTCTGGTAGGCTCTGAAGTCTGAGCCATGAATACCTCCTGAGGACATGAGCAGATGCTGCAGATCTAGCAGATGCTTCTGCAGCGTCGTAGCTGCATCTGATGGAATGCCTGGCTACCTGTTGGGCCAAGGACAGCTTGGAGGTAATGTCAGTATTAATGGGACTGTCAGGCAAAGATGCCAGCATGGAGGAGGCTTGAGAAACTAAGTATAGAGCATTACCTAGTCATGTGGATCTGACAATTTATGGCTCTTAAAGCCAAAGAGGAAGATGTGTATACCTTCTTTCCTATCCTATCCATATACTTGCTATCTTTATCAGTGGGTTGGAGGGAGCCAGAAGGCAGCAATCTAGATTGCTTATCTGCAGTGGTGGCAATCGCAGCTCGGTCCACCAAGGGTGGTTTTACCAGAAATTTCTGGTACTTTATAGCAGTCTGGGTGCTTAGGGGATGGAGGCTGGGAGTCTGGAGCCTTAGAAGATGAGGTGAAGGCATCTAAATAAGCATGCAGAACCGGAGGAACCACTGAAGGGGAGGGTGATTCTACTTGCAGAAGCTCAAAGTATCTTTTTTGAGTGTCAGTCGTTTGGGACCTACTCCATTTAAAGTAATCCTTCATCTTGGTGATGGTCTCATCAAACGTAATATTTTCAGAAGGAGAATCCCTTTCCACAGATTCCTCATTAGGAGAGTAATATTCCTGGGGGGAAGCTATCCAGGATGCATATGAAATGGAATCCTCTGAGGAAAAGGAAGAATCATGCTCTTCTTCCCTGACTTGAGAGGTCATGGGTAGGTGGGAGGGGGCAGAAGCAGGCCTAGGCCTCAATAGAGGCAGAGGGGAGGGTGCAGAGGCTGAAGGCCTGAGGGCCATAAAGGCCTGGATGAGAGAGGAGGTGAAAGCCTGCCAGTTTGGTATGGCTTCTGTAGAGGTAAACTTAGTTTTCTGCTTCTTTTTGGCTGGGGTGGAAGTAGGGAGCGGCCAGGCGTCGGGTCTGAAGATTAATATATCTGAGGTCTGGATCCCGGTCGGAGCTACCACCGAAACTCATTCCCCCCTCAACATCGACGGCAGTCATTGTCTGGTCAAACTCCGAGGACTTGCCTGTCGTTGGCTGTGCAACGGCTTCCTTAAGGGACACCGTTGCAGTCAACTGATCCGCCGATCGCACCTCAACCCCTAGATCGGCAGTTGGCGGTGCATCGGGAAGTGGAGCGGCAGGAGAGGAAGGCCTAGGAATCTTGGTCGTCTTCCGTGGAGGTTCGGGTCGCACCTCAACCTCTAGATCGGCAGTTGGCGGTGCATCGGGAAGTGGAGCGGCAGGAGAGGAAGGCCTAGGAATCTTGGTCGTCTTCCGTGGAGGTTCGGGTGTGGCCTCTGATGCAGGATCCATTCTAAGGGCTAACCGTTTACGCCGCTGGTTTTCAAGGTAGAGGTTTAAAACGGCCAGACAGTTGCGAAGGGTCTTCAGCACAAAAGATTGACAAATTGCACAGTAGGAGTGATCGTGTTCCTGGTCTAAGCAAAAAAAGTACAGTTGTGTACACTTACCATAAATGTAGATGTTCGAGTGTATTCACTGTTGCAGTCATCACACTTGGGTTATCTGCCTGCAGGTAGCCCTCAGTCGGCCCGAATACCAAACACTTAGTATTTCTGCGTCAGATGCTGTCGTTCCAGGACTGACATCAGGAGGTATAAAAAAACAGGAAGCCGACACCATTACATCAGTTTTTCTTGCCCCAAATGTCAGGAGCCCCCCAAATATGGAGCTAGGTTATGGTAGGGAAAACACCACCAGTAAAAAGTAAATACCAATACCCCAGAAGAGGTTAGTAATAGCCATAGATAGGAGAGAGAGAGAGAGAGAAAGAAAAAACAGGGAGCTGGAGGGAGGGAAACCAGGACTGCAACAGTTAATACACTCGAACACCTACATTTATGGTAAGTGTACACAACTGTACTTTGTTCTTCATGTTTCCTGGTTGCGGTCATCACACTTGGGTGGATTCCCAAAGCTGAAGAAGGGTGGAGGCAGTCAAGAAGATTTAGGGCTGGCTAGTATGCCTTGCAAGACTGCTGTAGTAAATCCTGCCCTGGATTCGGGAAAAGAGAGGCAGGCGGTAATGCTTGGTGAAGGTGTGTACAGAACTCCAGGTAGCAGCCTCCAGGATGTCCCTGGTATGGATTCCCCTGAGAAATGCTGTAGAGGTAAATGTTGCCCTTGTGGAATGTGTTCTGACCCCCTGAGGAGTTGGTTTCCCATGGTGCTTGTAGCAGAAATGGATGCAGTGGGCTATCCATTTGTAAATGGTTTGTTTTGAAATGGCCTTGCCCTCTGCCCCTGTTGCAAAGCTGACTAGTAACTGGTCAGATTTTTTGAAGGGCTTAGTCCTATCAAGATAGAATCTGAGCTGTTTGTGCACATCCAAGGAGTGCAGGATCCTTTCCCCCTATTTTGAGGATTAGGGAAGAAGGTTGGCAAATGGATGGATTGATTGAGAGCCAAACTGGACACCACTTTAGGCATAAAGGAAGGGTTAGTCATGAGGGAAACCCTGCCAGCATGGAAAATAATGAGGGGTTCCACAACCATCAGTGCTTGTAGCTCAGACACTCTTCTAGCTGAAGTGATGGCTAAAAGCAAGGCTGTTTTCCAAGAGAGGAATTTTTACTCTGATGATGCAGCAGGTTTAAAGAGGGGAAGCATGAGCTTTTCCAGTACAAAGTTAAGGTCCCAAGCAGGGGTGGGTTCTCTCCTTGGTGGCCTTAAGTTGTCTGCCCCTCTCAGGAACTCTTTGATAAGAGGGTGCGAGAAGAGAGGTGGCTCAGTGTTGTTATGAGCAGAAATGGCTGAGGCATGTATCTTAACGGAGGAGAAGGATAGGCCTTTGTGGAGTACATCTGCTAAGTAATCCAGGATAAGAGGCAGAGAGGGCAGTGTTGTGTCCTCTCCTTTAGATTAAATCCATGAGCAGAACCTTTTCCACTTATCAGCATACAATTTTCTTGTACTAGGTCTTTTGGCTTCAAGAATGACATCCAGCACCTGTTTGCTAAAGGTCGCTGGGGGAGAATTCAAGAAATATGCCAGGCAGCAAGATTTAGGGTTTGCAGTTGTGGATGCAGAATATGTCCCTCCTACTGAAAGAGGAGGGTTGGATTCTGGTGTAGGTGTCAGGGTGGCACCAATGTCAGGCTGCACAAGAGTGGGTACCAGTGCTGGCGTGGCCAGTCCGGGGCAAACAGAATTGTCCTTGGTCTGTCCTGTTTTATCTTGAGTAATACTCTTGAAAGGAAGGGCAGAGGGGGAAAGGCATAGATTGAGAGATTTACTCACTGAAAAGATAGGGCACCACTTTCCAGGCCCTACTGTGAGGATTCCTGGTGCAGAATTTGCTGAGCTGGTGGCTGTATTGGGAGGCAAAGAGATCCACCTTTGAGGTCCCCCATTTCTGGATCAGAAGGTCGCTCCAATTGCCACTCGTGTGGGTCTAGGAGATTTCTGCTCAAGTCGTCTGCCAGGAAGTTTTGCTTGCCTGGCAGGAATTGAGCTTGCAGATGGACTTGAATGTCCAAGGCCGTGTTCCACAGGGCCATGGCTAGCCTGCAGAGTGGGCAGGAATGGGTCGCCCCCTCCTTGCTGATGTACCACATAACTGTGGTGGTGTCTGTTTTTATTAGCAGATGTCCTGGAAAGATTAGGGATCTGAAAGCTGTCAGGGCATTCTGTACAGCTAGCATCTCTTTTTGGTTGATGTGCAGATGAATTTGACTTGGGCTCCAGTGGCACTGAATACATATTCCGTCCATGTGTGCTGGCATAGTCTGATGAGTCTGTGGTTAGGATCTGGGCAGCTTGGGGTTAAGTAAATGGCAGTCCCTTGTTGTGGTTGCATGCTTCTGCCCACCAGAGGAATTCTGTCCTTAGACAGGGTATGATAGGAATGACTGTCTCCCGGTCCTGAGAATGTTGGCACCAAAGACTTTTTAAGTACCACTGGATTTTCCTCATATGCAGTCTTGCATATGGAATCAGCTGTATACATGAGGCTTTGAACCCTAGGGGCTGCAGTATTTTTCTTGCAGATAGCTGGGTTCTAGTAGTTATTTGCTTGAAGTAGTCTGTCAGCTAGACTTGTTTTTCTGAGGTGGGGAATGCCATCTGGGAAGTTGTGTCCAAGCTTTCGCCCAGGAATACAATCTTTTGACTGGGTACCAGTTTTGATTTCTTCTCATTGATGGTGTACCCCAAGGAAGTGAGAAGGTTTCTCACAGATGTCAGTTGCTGCAGCAGCAATTCCTGACTGTCCGCCTGAATCATGCAGTCATCCAAGCACAGATAAATTTGGATATTTCTCTGCCTGCAGTATGCAATGGCTGGAGCCAGGCATTTCGTGAATACTCTGGGCGCAGTAGATAAGCCAAAGGGAAGTGCAGAGAACTGATAATGCATAGACCCTGCCCTGAAACTTAGATACTTCCTGCACAATTCCCTTATGGGGGTATGCAGACAGGCTTCTTTCAAGTCTAGAATGACTAACCAGGCATCCTTGGCTAACACAGGAAGAAGCAGTTGCAGGGTAAGCATTCTGAATTTTGGTACCACCAGGAATGTGTTGAGAATGGAAAGGTCCAGGATTGGGCGCCAAGATCCCTCTTTCCTGGGTACCAGAAGAGTCTGGAGTAGAATCCTTGACCCTTCTGTTCTACTGGAACTGGCTGAATAGCTCCGATATTGAGCGGGGAAAGTACTTGGTTTTGAGCCTCTGCCCACTGGTTTGGAGGAAGGTCTGAAAACCCACTTGGGTTTGGCAGTGAATGGAAATAAAATTTGTACCCCTGGGATACAATGTTGAGGACCCACCGGTCCTGAGTGATGGACATCCAGTTTTTTGCACAAAGGGCAAGTTTTCCTCCTACGGGCACAAGCAATTGGGCAGGGCTGGGGAGTGGAGTAAATAAGTCATTGTGAGCTTTTTCTGTAAGGAGGTAGGTTACCACTCCCTGCTTTAAGAGTGGGGGCACTCCACTGCTTACATCTCTGCATATCCTGAGACAGAAGTCTGGGTGGTCTGTTTCCCCTGGGTCTGGTTTGAGAAGGCCTGGAGGGGTCTGGAAAGGACCAGTGTTTGGAAGGGCAATGCCTACTGAATCCAGGGGGTTGCACTTGTAAGAATTCTTTAACAGTCTGCATAGACTTAGCTATTTCCTCCACCTTTTTAAGAACCTCTTCTGCTTTGGTGCCAAACAAACAGTCCTTATTCAAAGGAGTGTCTAGTAACTTTGATTTGACATAGTCTGGCAAGGTCTGCTCCTTCAGCCAAGCATGTCTTCTCAGTACAGAGCCAGTAACAGCTGCCCCGCAAGATGCTTCTAGGGCGTCAAAGCCACACTGCCAAGTATTCTTGCTGACTTGGCTTGCAGAGTGCATAAGCTCTTGCAATTCATTATTTTCTGCAAAGTCTGAAAAGGTTGCCACTTTTTGTTTAATAAGTTCCATAATATGTTGCTGGTACTTCAGCATGTGAAACTGATAATTCAATGCCCTAATAGCAAGAGTTGCAGAGGTATATACCTTCTTACCCCATCTGCCCAAAGCTCTGGAACCCCTGTCCGAAGAGGTGGGATTCTTGGCTGTATTAGCCTTGATACCTTTAGGCCCCCTGGGAAATGATCTCTGGGTCAGCAGTAGGATTCTAGAAAAGAAATTTGTGAGTGTCAGGTACATGTCTGGTTTCCTATGGGCAGGTAAAGTGTCAGGAGTAACACTGGGTTCCATAAAAACATCCACAACATCCAGGACAGGTGGTATTGCTAAGGGCTTGCGTAGAGGCAGCTCTAGAAATTCTCCGAATCTCTTTTTGGACTGAGCATAGTCTTGCCATTCCCAGTGGAAATGCTCTTGTAAGGTATGCAAGTTTTCACCAAAAGAAAAATCCTCTGGTGGGGAGGCAGAGGGAATGGATTCTTCTGCATCTGAATTCTCATAAGCAGATAAGGGCATGTCTTCATAATCAGAAATTTCAGAGTTATCGGACTCCTGGTCTGTAGAAGCTGAAGGGGACTGGACTCTGTCTTCTAGCAGGGGAAGGCTGACTTCCCCTAGTCAGCGTAATAAGGACTTCAGCCATTCTAAGCATTTGTTTTTGTGGCATGGGAGCAGGTGCATGCACTTTGGCCATCGGTTTTCTAGGTGTAGTGCATACGCTGAGGGAATGGATTCTTCTGCATCTGAATCCTCATAAGCAGATAAGGGCATGCCTTCATAATCAGAAATTTCAGAGTTATCGGACTCCTGGTCTGTAGAAGCTGAAGGGGACTGGACTCTGTCTTCTAGCAGGGGAAGGCTGACTTCCCCTAGTCAGCGTAATAAGGACTTCAGCCATTCTAAGCATTTGTTTTTGTGGCATGGGAGCAGGTGCATGCACTTTGGCCATCGGTTTTCTAGGTGTAGTGCGTACGCTGAGCCTAAGTAACTCGGTAGTTTTGGTTAAAAAAGAAATCGGTTTGAGTCGAACATCGGTTGAGCGAATAACTGCCTCAGAAGCTGGTGCCTGCTCAGCGGCTCTGGACCCATCCAAGGTAGAGACATCCGCAGGTTCCATAGTCGACGAAGAGTCTCGCGGCATACCGGACTCTGAATGGGACTCAGAGGCCTGCGAATCCATTGAAGCAGGCATCAGGGGCTGCAAGAGCGCCTCACTGACTACCGGACTGGCGACTAGCTTAACAGACGTGTCATCGGCAGTTTTGGACCTATGCAGTCTGTCTCTGTCTTTATCTTTACTTTTTTTGTAACATCGGTAGTCGGACGGTTTACTGAAGCCATTTCAGAATACGGAGATCGAGAGCAAAAGAACTTTGCGACAAAGAGCCCGATGACGAATGGTTCAGGCAATACATAAGACACAAAACCGACAGCGAGGGACGTCGTGGTCTGGGCCGAAACAGGTGACGCAGTAAGAATGAAAATCTCTGTGAGGTATTTGCTTTCCACAGGCAAGACAATTGTTAACTTTTTCTGACATCGGTAAGAGCAGGAAAAAAGGATCCCCAGCGAGGTACTTAGCTTTAGAAGATTTCAGGATTATAAAATTTGTAAACGAAAATTCAGGTAGCGGCCGAACGGCACTTTCCAACTGATTCTGCTTCGGGCTCCTCGGCAAGAAAGACAGATGTAACGGCGTCGGCTGCCTGTTTTTATATCCCTGATGACCTGATGTCAGTCCTGGAGCGACAGCATCTGACGCAGAAATACTAAGTCTCTGGTATTCGGGCCGACTTAGGGCTACCTGCAGGCATATAACTCAAGTGTGATGACTGCAAAAGTGAAACACGAAGAACATCACACCTATCATGGGCGTCCTTATGGGGTATCTGGCACCCACACTGACACTTTGCCTTTTTACCTGACATCAGCTAAAGGCTACAACAACCAAGCCTAAGCAATAATAATCGGCAAAATAAGAAAAATAGAAACTCAACGGGTTACTTATCTTTAAGATGTGCCGTCTGTGAAGAAGCGATCGTATGAAGTGGTCATCTGTGGCTGAAAAGTTCTGAAGACTGTGCGTGCAGACGTCACATTTAAGACCCCTGGTTCATGGCCTTACATGTGACGTCCAACGCACACTGCAACAGCCAAGCTGAAGCTTTTGTATAGGAGCAGACGTATGAGTCACCCGAGGGCAGGAAATCCCACAACTAGAATACTGCAACACAGGAACAGAAGGACATCATTATGTTATGGCCAGTTCTCAAGTTTAAGACCATCCTGAACAACTGACAGGAATTGTTCCTTTCGGTTTTTTGATATACCACAATAACTGAAATGTCCATCACCAATTCCTCAGGGCTCCTGGGATCCAAACAGACTTTAAAACTCTCACTACGTACTCAACTGCTAGTACTACTTCAGGTTTATAAGGGGTTTCGTCTTTGCCCTGCACCTTACGCACAGGCTGTTCAGCCTGATATGACATTGATGGCCAAGGTCTGTTTGTGGGCTGGGGGGCCACAGCACAGAGACATTCCTCTGTTCTCTTAAATGGAACAAAGTACAAGGGATAAGTCCAGATACTTTAGCTAGCAAATCTAGAGGACACTCTCAGATACTCTCCTTGTCGGTCTACCTACTTAACTGAACAACCTTAAACTCCAACACGGCATCTTTATCCTCCCTTTTATGAGACCAAAGGAATGTCTCTTTCTTGCTAGTCCTGTCACCCTCTAGGTCCCAGGTGGGATACCAGACTTGACTACAGCCTTCCAATTTTTCTGTTCTCTTAAATGGCTGATTTGTACCAGTCCAGCACCTTCTTTAATGAACTGCTGGGGAGACAGGGTACATTGTGTGGACTTGGCAATATCAAAAGTCCCCACAGACAGTACCACTGCATCTTTCTCATATGAAGCCAAGCCTGAGGGACCATCAGGACTGGGGCTGCCATGTGCCACAGGATCCCAACGATCTCCGGGCTGTCCAAATAACTTGGTGACATCTGATGGAAGAAATCTATGAAAAAGTACAGTTGTGTGAACTAACCATAAATGTAGATGTTCGACTGTATTCATTGTTGCAGTCATTACATTTGGGTTATCTGCTTGCAGAAGCCCTGAGTCGGCCTGATTAACAAAGTCTTGGGTCCTGCGTCGGATGCTGTCCCTTCTTCCATGACGTCAGGTCGTCAGGGGTATAAAACATGCAGCCGACGCCATTACATCAGTTTTTCTGGCCCCAGATGTCAGGTGCCCCCCTAATGGGAAGCAATTAAATCTATAATTACAAGGATATACCTCTAACAAAAAAGCAAATGCACCAAAAAGCTTTTTGAGCATAGTCTTGCAGTCATTACATTTGGGTAATCTGCTGGCATGTTGTCCTCAGTCGGCCTGAATAAAGTCTTGGGTCCTGTGTCGGTTGCTGTCTCCTCTTCCATGATGTCAGGGATATGAAACATGCAACCAATGCCATTTTATTCAGTTTTTCTTTTCCCAAATGTCAGGTGCCCCCCAAATGGGAAGCAAAAAAAAAAAAAAAAAAAATATATATATATATATATATATATATATATATATATATATATATATATAAATAAACAGAAATATATGTAAATGCACTTTTAGCAACATAAACTTTACCTTCATCTAAAAGTAAATACACCACAAAGGCTTTAGTATATAGTGAAGGAAAGAAAAGTTATAGAAAAGGGGGATGGCGGGTGGGTAAGCCGGACTGCAACAGTGAATACACTCCAACATCTATATTTATGGTAAGTATACACAACTGTACTATGTTCTTAGTGTTTCACTGTTGCAGTCATTACATTTGGGTAGAATCCCAAAGCTATAGATGGGAGGACGGAACTAAATAGCATTAGGAACGGCAATAAGGCCCTGCAGAACTGCAGTGGCAAAGCCTGCCCTGGATTTGGAGAAGAGAGGCAAATGATAATGCTTTGTGAAGGTATGAACAGAGCTCCAAGTAGCAGCCTCTAGAATGTCTTTGGTTGGAACCCCTCTGAGAAAAGCTGCTGAGGTAGAGGCAGCCCTGGTGGAATGTGAACTGATCTCCTTGGGCACAGGTTTACCATGGTGCAAGTAGCAGAGACGAATGCAGTGGCTTATCCACTTAGAAATAGTCTGCTTTGAAATAGCCTTCCCCTCTGACCCTGCAGCAAATTCCACCAGTAGCTGCTCAGACTTTCTTAGAGATCTGGTCCTGTTTAAGTAGAATCTTAGTTGTCTGTGTATGTCCAATGAATGCAGAATCCGCTCCCCCTTGTTCTGTGGATCTGGATAAAATGTTGGCAGGTGAATTGTCTGGTTAAGAGCCACACTGTATACCACTTTAGGCAAAAAAGAAGGATTGGTCTTGAGGGACACCCTGTCCGGGTAAATGTAATAAAAGGCTCCACAGCCATGAGAGCCTCTAGTTCTGAAACCCTTCTTGCTGAAGTGACAACCAAGAGAAAAGCTGTTTTCCAAGACAGAAATCTTATATCCGCAGTAGCTGCTGGTTCAAAAGGAGGCAGGGTGAGTTTTTCCAGCACAAAACTGAGGTCCCATGCAGGACTTGGTGATCTTCTGGGAGGTCTTAAATTTTTAGCCTCGCTAAGATACTGTTTAAGCAGAGGATGAGAAAAGAGGGGAGGCTCTGTGTTGTGATGGGATGGCAGAGGTATGGATTTTTACTGAAGAAAAAGATAGGCCCTTGTCAAGCATCTCAGTCAAATATTGTAAAATCTGAGAAATATTGGGCTTTGCTGTGTCTGTTCCTTGTGCTTGGTTCCAAGCACAGAATATCTTCCATTTATCAGCATAAGATTTTCTAGTACTAGGCCTTCTGGCTTCCAAAATGACATCCATCACAGATTTACTAAGAGGTGGTGTTTGAATAATTAAATGATCAGCCATGCTGCAAGATTCAGAGTTTGGAGCGGAGTGTGCAGAATTTGATTGTTCTGCTAAGACAGTAGATGAGGTATTTGAGGCAAGTACCAAGGAAGAAGTTGAGACGTATTCCTTAGAATTGGGTACCAGTGCTGGCGAGGCCAGTCCAGAGCAACTAGGATCATTTTTGGTTTTTCCTGCCTGACTTTTAGTAAGACCTTGGAGAGAAGAGGCAGAGGAGGGAAAAGCATAGACTGATGGGTTTTTCCAACTGAAGGATAGGGCATCCACTTTCCATGCTTTTCTGCGATAAGTTCTTGTGCAGAATTTCTCCAGCTGATCATTTTGGGGAGAGGCAAACAGATTGATGTCTGGGCTCCCCATTTCTGTGCTAACATGCTGAAGATTTGTGGATCCAGTTTCCATCCGTGTGGGTTAATAAGATTTCTGCTTAGGTCGCCTGCCAGAGTATTTTGCTTTCCTGGCAGGAATTGAGCTTGAAGATGTATTTGGTAATTCAAAGCTGTGTTCCACAATGCCATGGTTAGTCTGCAAAGTGGGTAGGAATGTGTACCCCCACGGCTTATGTACCACATAACCGTGGTGTTGTCAGTCTTTATCAGTAGTTGGCCTGGACGAATCAAGTCCTTGAAGGCTGTCAGAGCATTATGAACAGCTAGCATCTCTTTCTGGTTGACATGCAGATGGATTTGTTTTGGGCTCCATTTGCCCTGAATGCATCTCCCTGCCAGGTGGGCCCCCCAAGCATAGTCTGATGCATCTGTAGTTAGGGTTTGGGTGGCAGGGGGTAGAGTGAATGACAGTCCCTTGTTTTGGTGATATGTTTCTGCCCACCAAAGAAACTCCTGTTGTAGGCAGGGAATGAGAGGAATCATTGTTTCCAGACTGTGACAATGTTGACTCAAACTTTTTAGGTACCACTGAAATTTCCTCATATGCAGTCTCGCATATGGAATTAGTAGAATGCAGGATGCCATGAACTCCAAAGCCTGCAGAATTTGTCTTGCAGATAACTGGGATTTTTGTTGCCATTTGTTTGAAGTATGCTGTCATTTGCCTTTGTTTATCTTGCGTAAGGTAAGCCATCTGGGCAGTTATATTCAAGCTTGCACCCAGGAATGTAATTATTTGAGAGGGTACCAGTTGGGATGTCTTTTCGTTTATTGTGTACCCTAGGCATGTGAGAGAGGCCTTTTTACAAACGCCAGATGTTGAAGAAGAGTGTCCTTGTCCTCTGCTTGAATGAGATAGTCGTCCAGATAAGGATAAATGTGTATGCTTCTTTGTCTGCAGAATGCAATTACTGGTGCCAGGTGTTAGATTTTATGAATATAAATCTGAAATTAATTATGTTGTAAATATGCTGAAAGAAAAGGCTTGCTTAAATGCAGAAACAAAGTTTAAGTAAAATGTGATCAGCAGTCATACTAAATGACCATGGCTTGGAAAAGGAATCTGCTGAATGGACATTATTCCCTTACAGACTCAAGGCAAGATGTATACAAGAACAAAAATGCAAACTCTGCTCTTAAAGAACAATGGCATGTTATTCTGCATGGAAAAACAGGATAACAGATGTTTTTTATACAAAGATCCAAATAAAATACAGGATGTTCACACTGTCAGAAAAGCTGATCTCTGACAATGTGTTTTCTCAAAAATATGTTTTCTTCATAAAAACAGGATATGCTTATCAGCATTGACATAAGAACACATGTTTCTATACACAGATTCAAATAGAATACAGGACAATGTGTTTCCTCAAAAATATGTTTTTCTACATGGACATCAGGACACTGTTACAGGATATTCACACTGTCAGAAAAGCTGGTCTCTTACAAGACATTGTTAAACAAGGAAGTTTAGTATTGTTTCTACAGGATAAGCAATTCTCCAAAATAAGAATACAGAACAATGTGTTTCCTCAAAATATGATAAAAAAGAGTATATAAAGAGCTGTATAAATCCAGTTGTTTGGGGATATGGTAGGAACACATTTGGTGTTCTGAGGTAAATGTTATATCTCTCACATCATCTGTACTATATGAGAAGTAAAGTTGGAACAGTACTTTTAAGCTGCAACGTGGTTTCGTTTGATTTATTATAAAAAGTTATTTGTTACTGCTCTTTAAAGTTGATGCTGCAAAGTATATTCTCTCATCAGTGTATATTCTGCAAGTTTCTGTATGCAACAGACTGTGAATGCAAATATAATCAGACTTTGAATTTTAGCAGAATCTAGCCAGCAAGACTGAGTGTCATAAGAACACTGCAGATCTATCACACCAGGCAAGAAGCAAGTAAAAACCATATCATATTTTTTCAATGGCGAGGCAGCTGAGTGACTAGCACCATGTAATTTTTTTCAATGGCAAGCTAGTCTGCATTTGAACCTACAATCTGCATTCAAACACAGAAGGAGTGATGGTAAGCCCTGCAGAGGGTCACTTCAGTCAAATTGCAGTAACTAACATTTGTACGTATGTGTCAATTCTGAACAGAAGTATTCCAGTTTATGCAGCTTGCAGTAGTAAAGTTTTTTAGACGTCTACAATCCGGAGTGAGACTAGTTCAAGAAATTCGCAGTGCCATAAATTCTTCAAGAAAAGGGGGATATCCACTAGCCCATCAGTCCACTGCCTGTTGTGCTTTCCCAGCTTCTCAAGTGACTTTGAAAAATTTCCAGCCATCTGCAATAGCAGCCTGATCACCTGTTTTCTTGCTAACTGGTAAGACTTTTTTCTGTGTCACATATTTAGTGTGGATGATGTTAAAACAGTTTGTATATTCTTAAGATAGTTTTATATTCTTAAGACAGGTTGTATATTCATATATAGTTTCTGTATTCCTAGACAGGTTGTATATTACTAGATAGTATGGATATTATTTATAATTCATGCAGGAGTAAACCAAACTTTAGTAAATTGCTATGTTGGTATACACAGCACATTAGTAAATGTAAAACCTTATTAGGGCAGGTTGATAGTAAGGCATTATGCAAATGTATTACAATATTTGACTGGTATCTCAAAGAAAACCATGTGAAAAATGACAAATGTTTATTGTGTGATTCAACAAAACTGCATTTTGTGTATTATGTCATAAAAAAATATTGCATCATATTGCAAATATAAAAATAGACTGTAAAGACAGATCTGAAGAATTAACTAAGGGTAAAGTGTTTCCATTACATTCTGATGTTGAACAGTTATGTCCTGTCACCACATGTGAGTCAAATCAGTTACTGATAGAACCCCTAGTACATTTTGTTACAAAGGAATGTAGTAAACTTCTAAACGACAGACACAATGAGTTCAGGAAGCTTAGACAAGTTATACATACATCTTTTCAAAAGTGCATAGGAGTTTCAAATTCAGCAGAACAGCTTACTAAAGAATGTCAGAAAGACCATACAACATTCCAGGAAATTCTTCAAAAGCAGTTGCAGGATAAAGAAAATACATTAGCTGAACTGACAAAGACTAAAAACTTCCTACATACACAGTTAATCTGTGCAAAAGAAATATATTTTATAATATGTTTATGTTTTGAAAATGGTTAAACATACATGGTAGGATGATAGGGACAAATCATTCTTAAATGTTTTACTTTCATTCGGTTAAAGCAAGACATCTATCAGTACTACAGTAAAATAAAGCATATGAATGCCATTCATTAGCATAGTCAAAAGGTAAACAAAACTGTTCTAGAGTATTATAATATATAAATTAAATAAAAATAGATGAGTAGAAATTTAAAGTCACAAGACATGACTTGCTTGTATAAAGATATACAGATACAAGACAAACATGCAGTGTGTTCCTTTCATATAGAGTACATCTGTTACAATACACAAGAATAATAGGCAGACAACAGCAAATATAAATAATATAAATATAAATGTGTTGGTTAAACTAATATCTATTTTGTTTTTTACAATTTGTTTATAATTATATAGTAACACCAAACAGTTAAAGTTCTGAATTTTAAAAATAAATAAAATCACAGATGGCATTAGTCAAACAGTTTTTGTAAAATTAATGGCAGGACAGTTAAATAGTTAAATAATTAAAAAAAAATACTGAAATCCATGTAAGGTAATTGTAAAATGATGTCCATTTATGTTGTATAAATGCATAGTTATGCAAATCACAATCACATTAAAGGAAAAATGCTAAAAGAATTAACTATAGTTTATAGAGTATAAAATGTGAGCTCAGACCTTCCTAGACTGAATAAATAGTTACAGGAAATGCTGGAAAGATAAGATAAACAACAAGACTGAGTGTCTTAAGAACACTGCAAATCCATCACACCAAGCAAGAAGCAGTAAGCAGCTCCGTATATAAACGACAAGACTGATTGCCAGGCAAATAGCTTGAGTTTTTCTAAAGCATCATTGTTATTAAAACATAATTGTTAAAATGTTTACAGGCAACACTATTTAATAATTGTCATAAAATGCCACAATTGTGCATAGATGTCACTGATAATCTATTTGCAAGTAAATGTTAAAAGAGGAAAAAAAACCTCAGTTGTATCAAGTACAGCCAGCAAATGGGCTATAGTATATATACAGTTCAAATCAATTGTGCAGGAAAATGTAAATGCCTACTAGTGGTAGTAAACAGCAAAAGCTTTATAAAAAAATATCAAATCAGACAAAAGTTCATAATTTAATAAAATAAATGTATAACCATAGTGTTAGGCTGACATACATTCTATTCTCATAGCATAGGGCAGGTAAACAGTGCTGCAGTACTACAGGGGGAGGGGACCATTTACACTGACTGTATAAGTACTTTCTCAGTTTTACACTGACTGTATAAGCAGTACTGCACAAGGGTCTAAAATAAAGCTACAGAAAAAATAAACAAGCTAGAGGAAAAAATATCTCATTCCTTCTTGACAATACTCTTTTAGGGAGAGGAAAAAACAGGTATTAGTGTATTAGAAATACTGGTAAACTGGATTAAACCTGACAGGATAAGATATTTTACAAGTTGTTAATAGCTATCATAATGGTTATTATTGTATTGTTTAGAATTAAATTATATTTACAGCCTGTTAAACGTAAAGCTATACAAGAGATGGTTTAAAAAAACAAGAGATGGCTTAAAACTGATTACAGCTATACAAGAGAGAATAAAGATATGCAAAAATGCATAAATGTTTCTAATAGCAAGAATGGTCACTATTTTTAATATGTTTTGGCAAAACAATGTTGGTATAAAAAAGCATGAATATTTTTAATAATTGTTGAGTATGTAGTTTAAAATAACAGGACATATGAATTTGGTGTCAATTCCACTAGATATTTCTAAAGAGACAAACATTTTCCAAGATTTTGCTTAATATTAATGTTATTAAATTTGTAAGATTAGACTTAATGTACTTTATAATCATTGTATGTACAAATGCAGAAGAATTCAGTACAAATGAAATTAATGTCTAGTAATGAATATGTGTGAAAAAAACATATTTTAATAAAAAATGGGTCCAGGATACCTACTAGATTGAAATGCATAAATAGCAAACACTCTGTGTAAATACATACTGTACAGGATACATTGTAGCAGTTCAAAGACTTGACCACAATGTTATGGTTAAAATGACATTGAAATTGTGTGTTTTCAGTAGTGTATAAATGCTTGCAGTAGCACATGGTTACTGTCTCTCATAGTTAATTCAACAGCTGCAAAGAGTTAATGAAACAGTTCTAAGTCATAAATTAAATTCTGTGATTGCAAAAGAATAAATTGATCATGTTAAAAAAAAAAAATAATAATAACATTAAAGCAGACACAGCTCATAACTGATAAAATATTTTCACAGAATGGTCTGCAAAAGAAAAAGTTGTTAAATACATTCAGTTTTGGTAGTAATACTTTAATAATATTGTATTAACTATGTAACATTGCATTTTGATTTGTTGTATCAAACTAAAGGTTTGTTTCTTGTGTTTTCTATATAAAATGTTTTGAGTATGTTTAAAAACAGAGGGAATTGTTAGATTTTATGAATATAAATCTGAAATTAATTATGTTGTAAATATGCTGAAAGAAAAGGCTTGCTTAAATGCAGAAACAAAGTTTAAGTAAAATGTGATCAGCAGTCATACTAAATGACCATGGCTTGGAAAAGGAATCTGCTGAATGGACATTATTCCCTTACAGACTCAAGGCAAGATGTATACAAGAACAAAAATGCAAACTCTGCTCTTAAAGAACAATGGCATGTTATTCTGCATGGAAAAACAGGATAACAGATGTTTTTTATACAAAGATCCAAATAAAATACAGGATGTTCACACTGTCAGAAAAGCTGATCTCTGACAATGTGTTTTCTCAAAAATATGTTTTTCTTCATAAAAAACAGGATATGCTTATCAGCATTGACATAAGAACACATGTTTCTATACACAGATTCAAATAGAATACAGGACAATGTGTTTCCTCAAAAATATGTTTTTCTACATGGACATCAGGACACTGTTACAGGATATTCACACTGTCAGAAAAGCTGGTCTCTTACAAGACATTGTTAAACAAGGAAGTTTAGTATTGTTTCTACAGGATAAGCAATTCTCCAAAATAAGAATACAGAACAATGTGTTTCCTCAAAATATGACTAAAAAGAGTATATAAAGAGCTGTATAAATCCAGTTGTTTGGGGATATGGTAGGAACACATTTGGTGTTCTGAGGTAAATGTTATATCTCTCACATCATCTGTACTATATGAGAAGTAAAGTTGGAACAGTACTTTTAAGCTGCAACGTGGTTTCGTTTGATTTATTATAAAAAGTTATTTGTTACTGCTCTTTAAAGTTGATGCTGCAAAGTATATTCTCTCATCAGTGTATATTCTGCAAGTTTCTGTATGCAACAGACTGTGAATGCAAATATAATCAGACTTTGAATTTTAGCAGAATCTAGCCAGCAAGACTGAGTGTCATAAGAACACTGCAGATCTATCACACCAGGCAAGAAGCAAGTAAAAACCATATCATATTTTTTCACCAGGCACTTGACAAAGACCCTGGGCGCAGTAGATAAGCCAAAGAGCAGTGCAGATAATTGGTAATGTAAAAAACCTACCTTGAAACGGAGGTATCTTCTGCATGATTCCTTTATTGGGATATGCAGGTATGCTTCTTTTAATTCTAGAGTCACTAACTAAGCGTTCCTGCCCAGCATAGGTAGTATCTGCTGTAAAGTCAGCATTTTGAATTTTGGAATGTCCAGGAATGTGTTCAAAATCAATAAGTCCAGTATTGGACACCAGGCATTGTCTTTTCTGGGTACCAGGAAAAATCTTGAATAAAAACCTTGTCCTTTTTCCTTCTCTGGTACTGGTTGAATAGCCCCCATATCCATGAGGGACATAACTTGTTTCTGAGCCTCTGCTCACTGATTATGTGGCAGATCTGGCCATCCATTTGGAATTGGCAAAGTATGGAAATGAAATCTGTACCCCTGGGATACAATGTTTAACACCCACTTGTCCTGGGTAATTAACTGCCAATTTTGAGCATGAAGTGCTAGCTTTCCCCCCAAGGGGGCTGCCAAAAGGTAAGTGTTTGGTGAAGGTAGAGGAAAGCAATTGAGACTGCTTACTGTAGGGTTGTGCTTTGTTTCCTCCAGATTTGGAGGTGGAGGCACCCCATTGCTTTGATCTGTAAGAACCCTGTGATTGGTATCTGGAGCCTTTTGAGCGTCTGGATTTCCCTTGAGTGGCTCTGTTGGATACAGGAAAGGACCAATTTTTAGTAGGCCAGTGCCTACTGAACCTGGGTGGCTGCACTTGCAAAAAATCTTTTACAGGTTGCATAGATTTAGCTTTGTCTTCCATTTTCTTTAAAACCTCTTATGCCTTATTACCAAACAGAGTATCATGCTTCAAGAGGCATCCAACAATTTAGCTTTAACATGATCAGGCTGATTTTGCTCCTTCAGCCAGGCATGCCTTCTAATCACAGATACAGTAACTGCGGCCCTGCAAGAGGCCTCCAAGGAATAAAAACCACATTGCAAAGTATGCTTTCCAACTTGTTCTGCTGAATGCAAGAATTCCTGTAACTCTATTTTCCACACAATCAGAAATCAACATAATTTTCTGTTTTAGTAAGCCCATAACATGCTGTTGATATTTAAGCATATGAAATTGGCAGTTTAAGGCCCTGATTGCCAACGTTGCAGGCGTATACACCTTCTTTCCCCATCCATCCAGTGGTCCTGGAATCTCTATCAGAGGGGTTAGGATTTTTGGCTGTAGAGGCTTTTACACCCTTGGGACCCTGTGAAATAGTCTCGGGATCAGGAGCAGGACATTTGAATAGAAATTTGTGGGAGTCAGGAACACTGTAAATATCTGTCTGGCTTACTAGGAGCCGGAGGTAGAGAATCAGGAGACATGCTTGACTCCGAAAACACATCAATAATGTCTAAAACAGGAGGTATTGCCAAATGCCTATGCTGAGAAAGAAGAGGGAAATCTCTAAGCCTATTTTTTTGATTTAGAGAAGTCCTGACTCTCCCAATGAAAATGTTCCCTTAAAGTATGCAAAGTCTCTCCAAAAGAGTAATCCTCAGGAGGAGATGCAGATGGGATGGATTCCTCTGCATCAGAATCCTCATAGGGTGGAATAAAAAATTCCTGATCAGAAGAGGACTGAGAAGAAATGGAAACCTGATCTGATGATTCATAATCAGTGCCTTGCCTAGGCTTCTTAGCAGGGGGGGGGGGGGGGGATCCCTCAAGGTTCAAGTCCTCATTTGGCATAGAGGCCCGAGCACGTGGCTCATGCGTCGTTTTTTTAGACACAGACGATGTTTTTGACCTTGTTTTTGAGGCTGGCGTCGGTTTAATATAGAAATGTTGAG